>NC_079197.1:109449434-110111934 GCF_029499605.1 Hyla sarda | reverse complement strand
AAAGTTTGGGCACCCCAGGTAAAACTTTGTATAAAGAAGCCAAGGAAAGATGGAAAAATCTCCAAAAGGCATCAAATTACAGATTAGACATTCTTATAATATGTCAACAAAAGTTAGATTTTATTTTCATCATTTACACTTTCAAAATAACAGAAAACAAAAAAATGGTGTCTACAAAAGTTCGGGCACCCTGAAGAGTTAACATCTTGTACTGCCCCCTTTGGCAAGTATCACAGCTTGTAAACACTTTTTGTAGCCAGCCAATAGTCTTTCAATTCTTGTTTGAGGTATCTTTGCCCATTCTTCCTCACAACAGTCTTCCAGTTCTTTGAGATTTCTGGGCTGTCTGTCACGCACTGCTCTTTTAAGGTCTATCCATAGATTTTCAATTATGTTGAGGTCAGGAGATTGTGAAAGCCATGGCAAAACCTTCAGTTTACTTGATGTACTCCCCTGTGGATTTCGAGGTGTGTTTAGGATCATTATACATTTGTAGAAGCCATCCTCTCTTTAACATCAGCTTTTTCACAGATGGCCTCAAGTTAGCTTCCAAAATTTGCTGAAATTTTATCGAATCAAATTTGCCTTCTACTCTTGAGATGTTCCCTGTGCCATTGGCTGCAATACAACCCCAAAGCATGATTGATCCACCCCCATGCTTAACAGTTGGACAGAGGTTCTTTTCATTAAATTCTGTTCTCCTTCTTCTCCAAACTTACCTTTGCTCATTCCAGCCAAAAAGTTCAATTTTAACCTCATCGGTCCACAGAACCTGTTTCCAAGATGCATCAGGCTTGTCTATATGTTCATTTGCAAAGTTCAAATGCTGATTTTTGTGGTGAGGTGATGTTTTCTTCTCATGACTCTTCCATGAAGACCTTATTTGTACAAGTATATCTTTATAGTGGAATAGTGTACCACAACTCGTGTCAGCCAGATCTTTCTGGACGGATTGTGCAGTCAAACGTGGGTTTTGAATAGTTTTTCTCAAAATCCTACGAGCTGTTCTGTCTGATATTTTTCTTGGTCTTCCAGATCTTGCTTTAACTTCCACTGTTCTGATGACTGCCATTTCTTAATTACATTCCGAACAGAGGATATTGACATCTGAAAATGTTTTGCTAACTTCTTATAGCCTTCTCCAGCTTTGTGAGCGTCAACTATTTTTAGTTTCAGATTTCTAGACAACTGCTTAGAAGAAACTATGGTGCTGATTGTTGGGGCAAGGTCAGATGAGTCTGGGCATTTAAAACCTTTGAGATTAACATCACCTGGTCTTCCCAGATAATGATTGAGAAAAATCCATGACACTGGCAGGTCTCAGCTTTGCAAAGAGGGCAGTGCATGCTATAAATTCTGCAGGGTGCCCCACCTTTTGCAGATGTCATTTTTTTGTTTTCTGTTATTTTGAAAGTGTAAATGATGGAAATAAAATCTAACTTTTGTTGACATATTATAAGAATGTCTAATCTGTAATTTGATGTCTTTTGGCGATTTTTCCATCTTTCCTTGGCTTCTTTATGCACATTAATACAAATTTTTACCTGGGGTGCCCAAACTTTTGATCCCCACTGTAGGTCATAGACACATAAAATGATATGTACATTATCAGGATGAGATACTGAGCAACAAATAACAGTTTAGTTTTTTGGGGGGTGATCTGACAGGTACGCTTTAAGTGCCAGGCCGCAAGCGTGTACCCATACGCCCTGCATCCTTAACGGGTTAAGGGAAAGTTACACTTTAAGCCCTCCCTTTTCCACTCATATCATACCCCTTTCCCAATAAGCCACACCTCTCTAAGGGTAAGGCACATTTTGCTGTTGTTTATTTATTTATTTAATTTTATTTGTATTATGCATAATAAATGAGTAAAATAAACAAAAAAATGTGGTATTCTAAGATCATCAGGAATTGAAACAGATCTGATCTGATTCAGGTCTGAATGGGTCACAAGGGCATTGTGACCTATCAGCTATAGTAATGATAAATAATCTTTTACCTGTATTGCTTGTGTTCCAAGTTAAGTTGACCTTAAAGCAGCATTTATTTTTTTTTGTTTATTTGTTTGTTGCGACACTTGGGGTATAGGTGTTGTATTGATTAGCTCAGTTGATTGAAATGCATTGGGCAAGGAGCCTTTCTCACACAATTTATCATAATAAATATTTGTCAGTTGCTGTATGTCCCACTTTGGGTACATTTGGAGCCAATATTCCAATAAACAACCTTAGTACATCAAGTTAAAATTTTGGTAGCATTCTCTGCCCCTATATGAATGCAAATTGGCTGTTAAATCAAAATTAAATTTGAGGGCCAATTTGAGCAGTTTCTCCTGAACTTAATTTCAGAGGATCACTCCTTTCTACTCTGTACACCTACACACTGTACACATAGTAGCGACTGTGCAGCCACGTGAATGATAAAAATAGAATCTGCCAAATCCTTGTTATCCCTGCCAGCAGATATCGGGAAAGAATTTTGCTGCTCACATTCAATTTAGATTGCCTAAGGCTGGTGTAAAAATAAATAGAAAGTGATACTTACCTACCCAAAAACTTTCACAATTGCCATTCTGATGCTTCCAGTTACCACTATCACAGCTTCTTCCTGGTTCCAATGATAGATCCCTGCAAGAACTGCCTGCTCAGCAAAGGCGAGACACCTCTGCAGCTAGTGATTGGCTTAGCAGGCAGTCCCTGCAGCAGCTAGGAAGAAATTGCGACAAATGAGGATTGCACACCTCAAAGCAGGTGAGTATGGGGATGGGGAGGTGGCCTTCAAATTTTTTTTTTTTATCGACCCCAATTGTCTTCTGTCTAGGAAATCCTCTGTGAGCATCAGCAACACAAAGCATTCTCCTGCCCTGATCAACTCTGGTTCACTACAACATATCAGCACAGGTGCAATAGCTCACAGAGGATTGGCTAGCCTGAATATAATTCCCACCTGCCCTGCTATTATTAATAGAATGATGCCATTGCTAAATGGAGTCATTTCCATAATAGCATTATATTGGGAATGCTATTTAAGCAATTTCCTATTAAAATCTTTAAATTAAGTTCAAGGTGACCCGCTGGCTGTTTCAACTGTTCCGAGCTTCAGAGTAGGCCAGCTGTTTAAAAACTCAACAAAAACACTTTGTATTTTATATTACCATATGGTCCCAGTTTAAAGCTGTATGAAGTTCACAGCATTCATTTTATGGTATTCTATACTCGGTACAACTATCAATAACCAATCAATTCTCCTTGAAATAAGGTACACACATTTTTACAATGCCTGGAAAAAATGCAACAAAGAGGCTGAATTGAATTTAGTCACACATGGCTAGCACGACACATTCCCAGCATCATTTTTACTGACAGGTCCTTTTCAATAATCAAGCAGAGAAAAAAGCTCTAATTAGCAAATGCATCAGCATCTCTATAAATCAAAACCACTGTGACCAGACAGGATTTTCTGACTGCCTATTGTGTTCCGAACTGGCAACATCCTATCTAATTCCCAGATGGGTTCTGCTTTAGTAATCCATTTACATACTTGTTCATTGCCTCTCTTTAGTTACTGAATGCACATTTTCAGCACTAATTTGACATTCAGTTATCCTTAGAAATGGAACCTTGGGCTTTACAGCCCATACTCATACCTAGATATCGCACACAAGGACATAGAATTGGAGGACAAATTAGACTACTTCTCCATTCAAGTATTAGAATTCAATAATTCAATATCCTCCCTTAAAACCCCTTTTTAAACCTCTTTTCTGTCCAACATTTCTAAGATATCTTGGCCTTCTGCATGTGAAAATCCACTTACAGACACCGTTAGCTTTCAATTAGCATTACACAAATCGCGTATGGCATGTACATCCATATTGCAAAACAATTGACCAATCCCTTTCAGTTCACAGCTATCATTACTGACTTTCCCCTACATACGAAAGTTTGGAACAACCCAACATTCACATGTCTTCTATGAAGAGGGGAGGGATAAACCACAGCCAGAAAGCTCGGGCACAGCTTATCCCTCATCTGTCACCCGTCGAGCCTGCAATACACTTTATACAGTTGGCTGAACCTGCAAAAGTTGTCAAGTTCAGCCAACATTTGGCTCAAGTGTGTAGGCACCTTTAGTCTTCACCTTACTTCTGGTGTATTTTCATAAACCCAAAAGCTCAGACTAAGAAGTCTTGTTCAGATATGTAAATCCTTGAAACGGTGCTGTAGGGCATGGAAAGTTATTTTATAATGAAACCATAAGTAGGGAACTGTCATTTATTGAAGCATCAATTACAAAAAATACTATTATAGGTCTTTCCAATACTACACTACAATAAATGCAAATGTTTAACCCCAAGCAAATCTTTTATTTTTATTTTATAGTTTACTTTACTGTAATGTCTTGTTCAGGAAAATACAAAAGTAAAGCTCTGTATGACCTGTTCAACCACCTCCCCCCATGAAAAGTGTTCCCTACCAGTGGTGCTCCTGTTAAAGGAGTACTATGGCAGTTTTTTTATTAACCTTCCATGCCCGGGCTGCAAAATGAAACAAAATAAACTTTAACTCACCTGCCTACATTCCCCCGTTGCTCCAATGTCAGTGTCACGTTCTCTGGTCCCTATCTTCTTCCGCTTGCTGCGGGTCGATGAGTCACGCTGCTCTCAGCGTATCACCAGCCACAGCAATGTCCCGCCGTGGCTGGTGATACGCTGAGAGTAGCATGACTCACCGACCCGCAGATAGTAGAAGAAGACAGGGACCGGAGAACGGGACAACATCAGAGCAACGGGGGAATGTAGGCAGTTGAGTGAAAGTTTGTTTTGTTTCATTTTGCAGCTCTGGAATGGAGGGTTAATTAAAAAAAAAGTGCCATAGTACTCCTTTAAGGCTAAGATGGAGATAGGTAATGCAGCAGTCCAAGCACAAGTGAGCAGCATTTTGATTTGTACTGTTCACAATTTTGTGGTGCAATTTGTGTGGTTAAAGGGGTACTCTGTCCCTAAACACCTTATCCCCTAGCCAAAGTATAGGGGATAAGATGTCTGATCGCGGGGGTCCCGCAGCTGGGACTGCAGTGATATCCGTTCAGCACCTGACATTCATTTAGAATGCTGGGTGCGGGCGGCAGGGGTCGTGACATCATGGCCACGCCCCTCATCAGACCACACCCCCTTACTGCAAGTCTATGGGAGGAGGTGGGATATCCATAACGCCCCCTCCCATAGACTTGCATTGAGGGGGCATGGCGTGATGTCGTGAGGGGCATGGCCATAACGTCACGACCCTTACCGCCGGCATCCAGCATTCGCATCAAAATGTTCCAAACGCTGGGGCAGCGGAGTACCCCTTTAAGGCTTTGGAGCTATTGGTTTACTTGTAGATGCTGGCCCCTTCTTTCAATCACAGAAATGTGGGTGGGTTAAGAGTTCTTATCTTCAGCCAAAATTTACATTTAAAATTTATGACTGCAAAAGGTCCAAGTGGCAGAAGCGTACAGTTTTACGCTTTGCTATTGTGTGTAATTTATAGAATACTGTTACCTTTCAAAGACACTTTATTTTACCATTGGGCATCTACAAAAAGATAGCCATAGAAAGATATACTGTGTAAAAATGATAATTGGTATTATGATCATACCATAATGCTAGAGGAAAGAGTTGCCACGTTGCAGACAGAGATGACCAATAATTTTGATAGGGAAACACAATTTAAAAGTATAGAAACAAATGTCCTCACTAAATAAATGTCACAGATCACACAAGGTTAAACAGCTTTACAACAGATTAGGAAAATGGCCAGGCAGGATATAACAAGTGGACATTATCTCCCAATGACTTCTATATTTAGTTTATGTAGCACGTTATAATTCCTGGTCATTTCTATTATCATATATGTTTATATCAAAATTACAATTTGTGGTTACATTTTGTGGTTATATTGAATTTAAAATGTTGCATTAGGTACAAGGCTTCATTTCTTCATTTTCAGACCCCCTGATATTTAGTTTGCAGTCTGTTCCTTTGTTCAGATTTTTCTCATGTGTGGGTGTGTTTTGTGTATTCTTGAGCCTAGAGTTTGCTGTGATTTCTGCTTTCTCTCTACACTTGAATTCTTGTGATTCTCTCCTTGCAAACTTCCTATTTATATGCTTCCCTCCCTATACACAGCCTGTTTGAACTCCATGTATGCTCTCCCTACCTTCCAAACTCTGCTCTGTATAACTCTTTAGTAACCTGATGGTAATATGGAAATATTTACATAGCTATAGCTTCTGAGAGATGTGATTCTTCATATAATACCACAAATCATCATGGGACAGGTATTTACGGAATCTACTGCCTGCAGACAGCATTTTTTGGAATAATTTTGTCACGTCAGCCAGGGACTAGTGAGCTCACAGTGAGCTCGACCACAGCCACTTTCCCTGTCCACTTGACAATCTGCCCTATGGGACGGATTCTTAACTGGATGACAGGAAAAATAAAACAATAAAACTGTGCAAAATTCCAGATGCAGGTCAGGACACAATGGGTAATCTAATGCACAAACCAAGCATCACAAAACAGGTAACAGCAAAGAACAGACAAACTAATTAAATTCAGACAAGCCAGGTAGAAAACCAGGTCCAGAACAACAGGCAAAAGACTAGTCAAGGGCTACAGAAGTCTCATACACAAAACAAATGGGCAGAAACAAATGCTAGTGATAGAGATGTGAGCTGCAATCATGAGCGACCTCTGGAGGCTGAGCAGGGATTTAAATATACTGCCTCTATGGGTGTGAGGGCTGACGCCGCAGCTGATTTACCTGAAAGCTGCAGCTCCTATGTAGCCAAAGCGCAGCATGTGATACCTGGCCAGGTGAAATCATTGCAAGTCTTCTTCAGAAGACAACCCCTGCCCTATTGAGGTTCCTCCACTAGGGACCCTACCGTCTTGAATCATTCTGTAATACTATATGACACTACTGTACATAGGAAAATACAATACTACATCTCCCCTGGTGGTCTTTACAGTAGAAGTGCCTGGCTGGCTGTAGCATCTCCCAATAGACACTTGAATTTTAAAAATGGTTGTCAACAATGAAGGTTCTGCATGGTAAAAGAGGTATATGGAGTAAAATAGTAATCTGTTAGAGTTTCTATTTATGGAGTCTGTACACCTTTAATAGCTGTGGGCCGACATCTCTTGTAAACGGGTACTCCAGTGGAAAAAAAAAATTTCAAATCAACCGATGCCAGAAAGTTAAACATATTTGTAAATTATTTCTATTTAAAAATCCTAATCCTTCCAGTACTTATCAGCTGCTGTATGCTCCAGAGGAAGTTGCATTTCTGTCTGGATTTCTTTCCAGTCTGACCACAGTGCTCTCTGCTGACACCTCTGACCATGTCAGGAACTGTCCAAAGTACAAGCAAATCCCCATAGCAAACCTCTCCTGCTTTGGACAGTTCCTGATATGGACAGAGGTGTCAGCAGAGAGCACTGTAGTCAGACTGGAAAGAACTCAAGAAAGAAATACAACTTCCTCTGTAGTATACAGCAGCTGATAAGCAGTCGAAGGATTAAGATTTTTAAATAGAAGTAATTTACAAATCTGTTTAACTTTCTGACATCAGTTGATTTGAATCAAAATTGTTTTCCAACGGAGTACCCCTTTAAGCATTCACGTGTTCTGAGGGAAGCGTTGAGGTAAACTGCGGTCATACAGCTCGTGTAATAAATTATCCTGAGAACAGGAAGCTTACCTCTTAAAGCAACCATCAATCCAGCTCTGGTGGTCTTTCTAATCATTGTTTACCTTAGTGTAGCAATGGCATGCAGGACATTTCTGGACCATTGCAGTCTGTCACTGACCTCAATAGTCTTGTCAATAGTAGCATTGCCACCAAGGCCAGTAATAAGCTGCAACAGCACCAACAAATTCTACTCAACTTTAGCATTTAAAGGAGACAAATAAAGAGAGATATAAGATGTAACAGCATTACACACTAATTATTCAAACAGGAGGAGTGAGAGTCCCACTCGCAAGAGTTTACAGTCTATGACTGTATACCATATCATCGATGCAGGTGAAGAAACAGTTCCTGGCAGGCACCATTGGAGAATCAATGCTGCATGTAGAGTTAACAGGTCAGTTATTGTTTTCCAAGCATAGAGACAGCACTTGGCACAGCAGAAAGACACACAGTGCTGCCCAAGGGAAAAGCTCCAGGTGCGTAGCTAACAGAGTCCCGTTACATGTAGGGTGCTCAATTCAAGGAGACCAGTCTATGATCCATACAGTAAAGAAAGACATGAATGGCACTCAGGGGTACTTGAAACGGGAACCCAAGCTTTTTATTCAGATCAGTGCAAGGTGAACAACATAGCAGGAGAGTTCAGGACGCCGCCAGCGGCGTCCTGAACTCTCCTGCTATGTTGTTCACCTTGCACTGATCTGAATAAAAAGCTTGGGTTCCCGTTTCAAGTACCGGTGAGTGCCATTCATGTCTTTCTTTACTGTATAAGTTATTGTTTTGTTATTTTATTTTATATAATTATTAACACCCCCCCCCCCCCCAAAAAGTGCTCATCATCCTATGCGCATTTAACCCATTTCTAAAGCTGCAGCAATTGAAATGCAACTTCCCGACGACTTCCATTAACAATGCTCTTTGTTTCAGATGAAGAAATCAATGGATCTTGTTGGAAAGCCCTTTAATTAACTACACACTTAGGAAGGCCTTTACCAGACTGTACTTTTTCTGCTTTGTGATTCCAAAGAAATGAAAATCAATACTCTGCCAATTTCATATGTTTCTCCAAACAAACACTGACAAGACTTACTAAGTTAAATGCTAGGGAAAGAAAATGACACCCATTAATACAGCCTTGGTTTCTGTTAATTGCATTTGATTGTGTTTATTACTTGTTCAACCATCTATTTATCCCGCTCCGTGCAGAGGAATTGAGAGGTCGCACTTTTCACGCTCATTATTGGAATGTTTTCATTTACAAATGTTTATTTTGACACTTCACTGACATGTCCTCTGCAGTCTGGGTTTACACTCATTTTCTGGGGCCCTGGCATAAGGATTAAACAAGAAGGGACTGTAACACAATTTCCTGTGCTTCTCCGAGACGTCTTCTTGCAGAAGTCAAAGAGCTGGAATGGTCATTGCTTTGGAAAACTTCCTTGTGTTGGTTTGATTGATAAGATTTATGTGTTTGAGCACAGGGTCAATGAGTTTATTTATAATGTGTCAACTATACCCTGAAGAAAAGCTACACAGCAAGTGATAAGAAAGTGGAAAAACCAAGAGCATAATCCCAATACGAGTCATAACTGGGAAACATATGCGTAATGTGTAACTAACATACAAAATGGAGCATTTGTACTGATGATGTCATACCGTGTGTAGCATGCAGAATAAGAAATTTGGAGGAATTCACTAGAAATGTCAGACATTTATTTTTTTCTTACATAAACTTGTGGTATGACAAAAAATTTGAGCCTGCTGTAAAAAGATTTGTCACTTTGTAGGACGCTTCTTTCTAAGGACACTAGTTTAAAAGTACTGTAGGTAAATAGGACAGACTAATCCATTTTCCACACTTTGCTTTTAAATCTGACAATTTTCATACCTATTTTAGTGCCGTTTTTTGGTTTTGACTTTACAATGTTTGAGCCCAGCCCTGAGGAACATATTTTCTTTAGATAAACATCCACAAGAAACATATTTGTAGAGGAAAAGTGGTGCAGTTGCCCATACC
Organism: Hyla sarda; assembly: GCF_029499605.1. Taxonomy (NCBI): domain Eukaryota; kingdom Metazoa; phylum Chordata; class Amphibia; order Anura; family Hylidae; genus Hyla; species Hyla sarda. The sequence goes on along the minus strand of NC_079197.1, from coordinate 110,102,174 downwards.
AGCCAATCAGATTGCTTCTTCTATCATTTTTAACCTCTTAAGGATGTAGGGCGTACCTGTACGCCCTACACCCGGTGCCAGTATTTAAAACGGTGCCGTGGCCTCGCATCATATCGGGTCGGTCCTGGCGGCTAATGATAGCCGGGACCCTGGGCTAATAGGGTGCGGCACTGATCATTGTGCCACGCGCTATTAACCCTTTAGACGCGGCATTCAAAGTTGATTGTCGCGTCTAAAATGAAAGTGAAAGCTTCCTGGCAGCTCAATCGGGCTGATCGGGACTATCGCAATAAAATCGTGATGTCCCAATCAGCTAGGACGCAAGCGGAGGTCCCCTAACCTTGCTCCATCGTGTCCGATCGGCGTTTGATTGCTCCAAGCCTGAGATACAGGTTTGAGCAATCGACCGCCTATAACACTGATCCATGCAAAGATATGGCTTTGCAGGGATCAATGTAAAAGATCAGTGTGTGCAGTGTTATAGCCCCATATGGGAGCTATAACACTGCAAAAAAAAAGAGGGAAAAAGTTAATAAAGGTCATTTAACCCCTTCCCTAATAAAAGTTTGAATCTCCCCCCTTTTCCCATATAAAAAACAGTGTAAATAAAAATAAACATATGTGGTATCGCCGCATGCGTAAATGTCCAAAGTATAAAAATATATCGTTAATTAAACCGCACGGTTAATGGCGTACGCGCAAAAAAATTCCAAAGTCCCAAATAGCGTATTTTGGTCACTTTTTACATCATGAAATTTTTTTTGAAAAGCTATCAAAAAGTCTGATCAATACAAAAATGATACTGATAAAAACTTCAGATTACAGCACAAAAAATGAGCCCTCATACCGGGCCGTACGCGGAAAAATAAAAAAGTTATAGGGATCAGAAGATGAGGAGTTTTAACATATTGTCACGATTCGGCAGACTGGATGTGGATCCTCTGTGCCAGAGAGGGATAGGCGTGGACCGTGCTAGTGGACCGGTTCTAAGCTGCTACTGGTTTTCACCAGAGCCCGCCGCAAAGCGGGATGGTCTTGCAGCGGCGGTAGCAACCAGGTCGTATCCACTAGCAACGGCTAACCTCTCTGACTGCTGAAGATAGGCGCGGTACAAGGGAGTAGACAAGAGCAAGGTCGGACGTAGCAGAAGGTCGGGGCAGGCAGCAAGAATCGTAGTCAATAAGGCAATAGCAGGGGGTCAAGTACACAGTATGGACAAACACAGTAACGCTTTCACTAGGCACTAAGGCAACAAGATCCGGCAGGGGAGTGCAGGGGCAGTGATCAGATATAGCCAGGGAGCAGGTGGAAGCCAATTAAGCTAATTGGGCCAGGCACCAATCATTGGTGCACTGGCCCTTTAAGTCTCAGAGAGCTGGCGCGCGCGCGCCCTAGAGAGCGGAGCCGCGCGCGCCAGCACATGACAGCAGGGGACCGGGACGGGTAAGTGACTTGGGATGCGATTCGCGAGCGGGCGCGTCCCGCTATGCGAATCGCATCCCCGTCAGCAATGTCAGTGCAGCGCTCCCGGTCAGCGGGTCTGACCGGGGCGCTGCAGGGAGAGAAACACCGCGAGTGCTTCGGGGAGGAGCAGGGACCCGGAGCGCTCAGCGTAACACATATACATTTTCCTGCATGTAGTTATGATTTTTTTCAGAAGTACGACAAAATCAAACCTATATAAGTAGGTTATTATTTTAACCATATCGACCTACAGAATAAAGATAAGGTGTTATTTCTACCGAAAAATGCACTGCGTAGAAACAGAAGCCCCCAAAAGTTACAAAATGGCGTTTTTTCTTCAATTTTGTCGCACAATGAATTTTTTTCCGTTTCGCGTGGATTTTTTGGTAAAATGACTAATGTCACTGCAAATTAGAATTGATGGCACAAAAAATAAGCCATAACATGGAATGTTATGTGCAAAATTTAAAGCCTTATGATTTTTAGAAGGTGATGAGGAAAAAATAAAAATGCAAAAACGGAACAACCCTGCATCCTTAAGGGGTTAAAGAAGCCTGTGAAACATGAAAGAAGCAATCTGATTGGTGATGAAAGTGAAAAAAAGCGAACCAATATGCAAAATTACCGAATAAAGGACAAATATTCATGCATATATTCGCAAAATATCGCAAATTCGAATATGGCCTATGCCGCTCATCACTAATGGTCACTCACGTTTCTGGAGTTTTCAATCTGATACGGATACGGTTATGGTTGCATTTTTGGGTAATCCAACCCTAAGGGATAAGGTATCTTAAGAAGTTGGCCAATGTTGGCCAATGTCACATCCAGACAGACAAATACAACACTGTCAGAACCTCGCCCTAAGGATAGTCCCTCTACTTGACCCTCTACTTGACATAATAAAATGTATACTGTGAAAAATATTGTGAACACACAAAAAAGTGTCCAAACTAAACTAATAAATGCACAAAAAAAGACCTCTATGCGTTTCCCCTCTTGTTTGGTATAAAAATGGTGTTCCTCCAGAGGTATATTGCCAAGAATATGCTATGGATAGCAGTAAAGACCTAGCACTTATGATAACAAGTGCTAGCCTAAGCAGTCCTGCATATAAGGTGCACAATATTCTTCCCTTGAAGTTCTAGGGAATACCTTCTTCTTATGGTATCCCATGGAATATGCCACTATATAGTACAATATGGTCTAATACACTTCTAAATATACCATATTATGTCTCTGTATCATGCATACAGCTCTCATGGTTTGGGGAAACATAATAGCTGTGTGCATGAGACAACAATGTTTATATTCCTCTTATCGTCATTCAATTCAATATGTATTATTGTAAGTAAGCAACACAGTGCCTGAACCAAAGCTGAACATGACATTTCCCAGTGAGATATTTATTTGTATGGCAAAATGTAATTTGCAATTGAACATATTGCTGTATCTAGTGTTTGTTTGTGGCCTATAATTTAAAAAGCAAAAAATACATTTTAAGGATATGCGTTAGATGTTCTGAAAAAAGTAATATTATTTAATGTGAATAAAAGTACCTGTAGTCAACATTATATTGATACAGCTGTTAGGGTATAAAATCAAACTCTACCTTTTCTGAAGCTGATGGTGGTTGGAACACTTGCCTTTTGTTTTCTAAGCACAGTGTCAAGGAGGAGGGGCTGAGCTGTTCAAGCACCATTATCTGTCACGTCTCCTACATTATCCTCAACTTCCAGCCCCTCTAGATACAGACCCTGTACATAAATTAAAAGAAGGTGCTGGGAGATGAGGGTAAGTGAGGAAAAGCAGGGGTGTAGCTATAAGGGGTGCAGTGGTAGCAGTCACTCCAGGTCCCTGGTGCTTCAGGGGGTCCCATCTGCCCCATAAGAGACCAGTATTATAATTGACACACAAAGCCCTGTTACAGATTATGCATCGGGTCCAGAAGCTTCAAGTTACGCCTCTGAAGAGAAGTACTAGGCAGTGGCACTTGAGCAGCCCAGCCCTGTCTCCTTGACACTTGGCTGAGGAAAAAAAAAAAAGATGATTTTGTAAGTTCTTCAAGTGCCATTTTCTCCAGAAAAGATACAGTTTGCATGTTTACCCTAACTATTCAATGGTGTCTGTTGCTCTTAGCAGCAAATACAGCTGAAGAGTTCTCCCATAATATCACAGTATAGATTATATAAGTGCCTTGGTGCTTCCTCTTTTGTGGACAACCTCAATGGGAATGCATCGTAAGGATTGGCATCTGAACATGAGCACTATCTATTCCACGCAGATAAACTGATAAAAAAAAACAGGCAAATGAGTCTCTTGAGACGATAGGGATCTCAGAGGTTGGACATCTACCCTGAACTTAACATTGGACATATTTAGAGAACAAATCTATAGGGAGAAACCATGTACACAATTCTTCCATACACCCGTGTGTGTAAATATTTCTTCATATTCTCAGAACCGGATCTATTTCAGAGTAATGCGGGGAATGGGAGGACTACAGTACCCAGAAAGATTATCAGAATTAGGGTTATTTAGTTTAGAAAAAAAGAAGGCTTAGGGGAGACCTAATAACTATGTATAAATATATCAGGGGACCGTACAGAGATCTCTCCCATGATCTATTTATACCCAGGACTGTAACTATAACAAGGGGGCATCCTCTATGTTTAGAGGAAAGAAGATTTGTACACCAGCACAGACGGGGATTCTTTACTGTAAGAGCAGTGAGACTGTGGAATTCTCTCCTAGAGGAGGTGGTCATGGTGTACTCTGTAAGAGAGTTCAAAAGGGGTCTGGATGCATTTTTGGAGAAAAATAACATTGCTGGTTATGGATACTAGATTTATAGGGACAGAACATTGATCCAGGGATTTATTCTGCCATATTTGGAATCGGGAAGGGATTTTTACCTCTAGTATGAGGGTTTTTTGCCTTTTTCTGGATCAACTCAGTAGGGACTCATTAGGGTTATAGGTTGAACTTGATGGATTCTTGTCTTTTTTCAACCTTAAAGGGGTTATCCAGGAAAAAACTTTTTTTTTATATATCAACTGGCTCCAGAAAGTTAAACAGATTTGTAAATTACTTCTATTAAAAAAATATTAATCCTTTCAGTACTTTTCAGCCGATGAAGTTTAGTTGTTCTTTTCTGTCTAAGTGCTCTCTGATGACACGTGTCTCGGGAACCGCCCAGTTTAGAAGCAAATCCCCATAGCAAACCTCTTCTACTCTGTGCAGTTCCCGAGACAAGCAAAGATGTCAGCAGAGAGCACTGTTGCCAGACAGAAAACAACAACTCAACTTCAGCAGCTGATAATTATTGAAAGGACTAAGATTTTTTAATAGAAGTAATTTACAAATCTGTTTAACTTTCTGGAGCCAGTTGATTTATGGAATACCCCTTTAAGAAATGTTACTATGTTACTATGTATCTATTATCAGCTGGTGGTTTCTAAAAATGAATACACATGCTAAGAGAGGAATTGTGCTCTACTAGATTCCAGCAAAAACAGCAAACATTTTATGGAAATATATATTTTTATGTTTTCCTTTTGTGTGAAATCTTTCAATATTCAGCCCTTTTTATAATTATCTTGGCTTCCTTCAGTTGCAACACATGCTACGTGTCAACCATTAGTTTATCTACAAAAGCTGTCACTCAGCTTTCCAAAGATATATTCCATGTTCCATGTCTTCTACACTGCAAGTTCTAGTAATGCTTAGGCTTTGTTCGCATGCGGGGCACCAACAGAACATGGCAGCGCTAGGACCACTCGGAAATGCGCGTGACGGCAGAATGAATAAACATGACTACTGTTTTTCTCGGACGCGGGAAATTCTGCCATGTGAACAGAGCAACAGAATGCCATTGAAATAAATGCTGCTCTGGAATGTCTGTGCAGAGTTTTTATGTGAAAGTCTGCACGGAGATTCTGCCATGTGAACATAGCCTCAGATTCTGGAATAATCAAGGGTAACTAGGAGAAATATGAGTAAAGCTCGTAGAAAGAAGTGTTGAAGTGAATGGAAGTGGGATGGTGAAAAAAATGGAAATGTACTACAATTGAATATATAAAAAATGCAACCTGAGGATTATAGTAAGCCAATATATTGCACACTTACTATCACTAGTTCTACAGCGCCATATGTTTTATTCCAGCACAGCTGCCTCTATACGTTTCATTACAGTAACTTAGTCATGGGATCACCTGTCTGACTCTCCAAACCTTCAGTGTTTCCCAACCAGCCTTTGGCTGTCCAGGCATTCTGGGAGTTATAGTTTTGCAACACCTGGAGGCACCCTGGTTGGGAAACACTGTTCTAGTGCTTAATGTTTCAAAAAAGAATGTTAGTCCTGGATTTGGAATTACTGTAAACTTCAGAAGGACATCACCTACCAGACCCTTCCAACTATACATGCTTTCTCTATGGAATCAGGATAAACAGTAGTTATACACCTCCCTTAAGAGAATAGATGACTGGGAACAATGATCAAACGCCAGTCCCTAGCATTAATGGGAAACATAGGCCTTCAGTGATGGATTTGCAATCAGAAATGACTAAAAGTCCATGCCTGACACATTAGCTAGAACAGCTAAGCAGAATGCATATACAAGAACTTCTACATTATTATCTAAGAATAGCTTAACCCCTTAAGGACCAAGGGCGTACAGGTACGCCTTTGCTCCCTGGTACTTAAGGACCAAGGGCGTACCTGTACGCCCGTGGGAATTTCGGTCCCCGCCGCGCGCCGGGCGGGGATCGCGCCGGGGTGACTGCTGATATCTATCAGCAGGCACCCCGCGCAAATGCCCAGGGGGGTCATTAGACCCCCCCATGTCGGCGATCGGCGCAAATCGCAAGTGAATTCACACTTGCGATTTGCGCCGATTCCGGGTCATACGGGTCTATGGTGACCCAGTGACCCGGAATAGAAGGGGGATCGCGGGTGTCCTAGACACCCACGATCCCCCTGTAGCGATAGGAGTGAGGTGGCAGGGTTGCCACCCCTCCTATCTCTGCTATTGGTGGTCTAGACGCGACCACCAATAGCAGATCGGGGGCGGAGGGGTTTACTTTCGGTTTCCCCGTCCTGCCCTCCCACAATAGGCGGGGCAGAACGGGGAAACCGACAGGGACCGGCGCCGAAGATCCACTTACCCATCGGCGACGGCAGCGGCGACGATCAGCGGCGGCAGCGGGCGACGATCGGCGGAAGAAGAGGACCGCGACGCAGCTCCCTGGATCCAACGGAAGCCGGTGAGTTACTTAGCAACATCTGGAGGGCTACAGTCTGAGACCACTATAGTGGTCTCTAAACTGTAACCCTCCAGATGTTGCAAAACTACAACTCCCAGCATGCCCAGAGAGCTGTTTAGGCTTGCTGGGAGTTGCAGTTTTGCAACAGCTGGAGGTCTACAGTTTGAGACCACTGCAAAGTGATCTCTATACTGTGCACCTCCAGATCTTGCAAAACTACAACTCCCAGCATGCCCAGACAGCAGTTTGCTGTCTGGGCATGCTGGGAGTTGTAGTTTTGCAACATCTGGAGGTCCACAGTTTGGAGACCACTATGCAGTGGTCTCTAAACTATAGCTCTACAGATGTTGCAAAACTGCAACTCCCAGCAAGCCTAAACAGCAAACAGCTGTCTCTGCATGCTGGGAGTTGTAGTTGCGATCCCTCCAGCTGTTGCATAACTACATCTCCCAGCATGCCTTTCGGCGATCAGTACATGCTGGGAGTTGAAGTTTTGCAACAGCTGGAGGCACACTGGTTGGAAAATACTGAGTTAGGTAACAGAACCTAACTGAAGGTTTTCCAACCAGTGTACCTCCAGCTGTTGCAAAAGTACAACTCCCAGCATGCACGGTCTGTCAGTACATGCTGGGAGTTGTAGTTTTGAAACAGCTGGAGGTTTGCCCCCCCCCCCCCCCCCATGTGAACGTACAGGGTACATTCACACTGGCGGGTTTACAGTAAGTTTTCTGCTTCAAGTTTGGGCTGTGGCAAATTTTTCACCGCAGCGCAAACTCCTATCCGTAAATTCACTGTAAACGCCCGCCAGTGTGAATGTACCCTAAAAACACTACACTACACATAATAAAGAGTAAAACACAACATATACACCCCCTTACACTGTCCCCCTAATAAAAAATAAAAAACGTATTGTACGGCAGTGTTTCCAAAACAGAGCCTCCAGCTGTTGCAAAACAACAACTCCCAGCATTTCCGGACAGCCACTGACTGTCCAGGCATGCTGGGAGTTTAGCAACAGCTGGAGGTACCCTGTTTGGGAATCACTGGCGTAGAATACCCCTATGTCCACCCCTGTGCAATCCCTAATTTAGTCCTCAAATGCGCATGGCGCTCTCTCACTTCGGAGCCCTGTCGTATTTCAAGGAAACAGTTTAGTGCCACATATGTGGTATCTCCGTACTCGGGAGAAATTGCGTTACTAATTTTGGGGGCTTTTTTTCCTTTTACCCCTTATGAAAAAGAAAAGTTGGGGTCTACACCAGCCTGTTAGTGTTAAAAAAAATTTTTTTTTACACTAACATGCTGGTGTTGTCCTTTACTTTTTATTTTCACGGAAGGTAAAAGGAAAAAAAGACCACCAAAATTTGTAACGCAATTTCTCCTGAGTACAGAAATACCCCATATGTGGGCGTAAAATGCTCTGCGGACGCACAACAAGGCTCAGGAGTGAGAGCGCACCATGTACATTTGAGGCCTAAATTGGTGATTTGCACAGGGGTGGCTGATTTTACAGTGGTTCTGACATAAACACAAAACAATAAATACAGACATGTGACCCCATTTTGGAAACGACACCCCTCACGGAACGTAACAAGGGGTATAGTGAGCCTGAACACCCCACAAATTTTCATTAAAGTTGGATTTTGAAGAGAAAATTTGTCCGGAATTGAAGGCCACTTGTGTTTACAAAGCCCCCATGGTACCAGAACAATGGACCCCCCCATATGTGACCCCATTTTGGAAACTACACCCCTCATGTAATGTAATAAGGGGTGCAGTGAGCATTTACGCCCCACAGGTGTCTGACAGATTTTTGGAACAGTGATCCGTGAAAATGAAAAATTTAATTTTCCATTTGCACAGCCCACTGTCCCAAAGATCTGTCAAACGCCAGTGGGGTGTAAATGCTCACTGCACCACTTATTAAATTCTGTGAGGGGTGTAGTTTCCAAAATGGGGTCACATGTGGGGGGGGTCCACTGTTCTGGCACCATGGGGGGCTTTGTAAATGCACATGGCCCCTGACTACCATTCCAAACAAATTCTCTTTCCAAAAGCTCAATGGTGCTCCTCCTCTTCTGAGCATTGTAGTTCGCACGTAGTGCACTTCAGGTCCACTTATGGGGTACCTCCATACTCAGAAGAGATGGGGTTACAAATTTTGGGGGGTATTTTCTGCTATTAACCCTTGCAAAAATGTGAAATTTGGGGGGAAACACATATTTTAGTGAAAAAAATATATATATTTTTTTACATATGCAAAAGTCGTGAAACCCGTGTGGGGTATTAAGGCTCACTTTATTCCTTGTTACGTTCCTCAAGGGGTCTAGTTTCCAAAATGGTATGCCATGTGTTTTTTTTTTTTGCTGTTCTGGCACCATAGGGGCTTCCTAAATGCGACATGCCCCCTGAGCAAAATTTGCTCTCAAAAAGTCAAATATCACTCCTTCTCTTCGGAGCATTGTAGTTCGCCCGTAATGCACTTCATGCCAACTTATGGGGTACCTCCATACTCAGAAGAGATGGGGTTACAAATTTTGGGGGGTATTTTCTGCTATTAACCCTTGCAAAAATGTGAAATTTGGGGGGAAACACACATTTTAGTGGAAAAAATATATATTTTTTTTACATATGCAAAAGTCGTGAAACACCTGTGGGGTATTAAGGCTCACTTTATTCCTTGTTACGTTCCCCAAGGGGTCTAGTTTCCAAAATGGTATGCCATGTGGGTTATTTTTGCTGTTCTGGCACCATAGGGGCTTCCTAAATGCAACATGCCCCCCAAAAACCATTTCTGAAAAACGTACTCTCCAAAATCCCCTTGTCGCTCCTTCGCTTCTGAGCCCTCTACTGCGCCCGCCGAACAATTTACATAGACATATGAGGTATGTGCTTACTCGAGAGAAATTGGGCTACAAAATATAAGTATACATTTTCTCCTTTTACCCCTTGTAAAAATTCAAAAATTGGGTTTACAAGAACATGTGAGTGTAAAAAATAAAGATTGTGAATTTTCTCCTTCACTTTGCTGCTATTCCTGTGAAACACCTAAAGGGTTAAAACACTTACTGATTGTCATTTTGAATACTTTGGGGGGTGTAGTTTTTATAATGGGGTCATTTGTGGGGTATTTCTAATGGGAAGACCCTTCAAATCCACTTCAAACCTGAACTGGTCTCTGAAAAAAAGCGAGGTTCAAAATTTTGTGAAAAATTGGAAAATTGCTGCTGAACTTTGAAGCCCTCTGGTGTCTTCCAAAAGTAAAAACACGTCAATTTTATGATGCAAACATAAAGTAGACATATTGGAAATGTGAATAAAATAAAAAAATATTTTGAATATCCATTTTCCTTACAAGCAGAGAGCTTCAAAGTTTGAAAAATGCTAAATTTTCAAATTTTTCATCAAATTTTGGGATTTTTCACCAAGAAAGGATGCAAGTTACCACAAAATTTTACCACTATGTTAAAGTAGAATATGTCACGAAAAAACAATCTCGGAATCAGATTGATAACTAAAAGCATTCCAGAGTTATTAATGTTTAAAGTGACAGTGGTCAGATGTGCAAAAAACGCTCTGGTCCTAAGGTGTAAAATGGCCTGGTCCTTAAGGGGTTAAAGGGGTACTCCAGTGCTTAGACATCTTATCCCCTATCCAAAGGATAGGGGATAAGATGCCTGACCGCACGAGTCCCCCCGCTGGGGACCCCCGGGATCTTGCATGCGGCACCCCGTTTGTAATCAGTCCCCGGAGCGTGTTCGCTCCGGGTCTGATTACAGGCAACCACAGGGCATCCGGCGTGTGACGTCACACCTGTGCCCCCGGGTGATGTCACGCTCCGCCCCTCAATGCAAGCCTATGGGAGGGGGCGTGATAGCTTTGAGGCATGCATTGAGGGGCAGAGCGTGACTTCACACAGGTGTGCAGGCATGACGTCACACGCCGCCCGCCCTGTGGTCGCCCGTAATCAGACCCGGAGCGAACACGCTCCAGGGACTGATTACAAACTGGGTGCCGTGTCAAGATCACGGGGGTCCCCAGCGGCGGAACTCCCGCGGTCAGGCATCTTATCCCCTATCCTTTGGATAGGGGATAAGATGTCTAAGCACCGGAGTACCCCTTTAAGCTTCAGTAAAAACAAAAATAATAATAATTATAATCCGACCTGCTTCTTTAAGTATCTCACAATAAAAGCACGGGGTCATCGGTCTAGATTTTAAGAAGTTGAGGTCATTTAAGTTATATGCTACATTTCTTCACTTGGACTCCAAATAACTTCTTTAAGCAATAAGTATGTACCCCTAGTAGTATATCATACTGTAAAACAAGTAGTGACTCTCAGGATCCTATGTAATATAAAAGCAAGAAAAAAGCCAGTATTAAATAAATGTACTTCATATATGTATATTTCTTCAATGTTAAAACTTAAGTGATGCAAAAATATTTAAAGTCAATTATTATCTTGTTATATAACATATTCCAAACAAAAACGGTTTTCGGGCAATAGAATAAATGAGATGAATGCGGTAAGTTATTCTGACTTTTCCATCAACTTGTATATTAACAGAGAGAGACTGCAAGCGCACTTGAGCTGTGCTTGGCTGGAAACCACAGGAAGAGAATGTAAATGAATGAGCTGAATCTTACAATTGCTCTTTGATTGTTACATATCTGGCTGATTTACAGAATATATTTTTCACTGCTCTATCCCCCTTTGCTAACATACTCCAAAATACCAATAAATGAGATTTAGGCAAAATTCACACTTTGTTTCTTTTGTCAGCACATATTTTTTTTCACAAGTGATCCAAACAGATTAGATAACAGATGCACAAATTACATTTGATTTTCCAGAACTCAAGTTTCATTGAGTTTCTTCCAATAAAGAAAACAAGAGAAGTAACTCAAAAGTCAAGGCTGGAGATGAGCGAATTTTTGAAAAATTCGATGCGGGCGATTCACCAAATTTTCGGAAAAAATCTGGTTTGGTCCGAATTTATTTGCGGTGAATCTGTATTAAAAACGGCTATTTCTGGCCTACAGAGAGCCTCAATAGGGGTGTATAACACTTTGCCTTGCTGTAACACGCATAGGGTGTGTGCTGGGTTAGTGAAATAATACTGTTATTCAGTCTGACATGCAGATTAGAGGCATCGCTATTAGAATCACTGTCGCAGAGCGGCACAATAACAGAGCCTGGAAAAGGCATCAGTATGAGGAGACCATATAGTGGCTGAATGACACAGCTTGGAGGGGGCAGCAGCATGAGGAGACCATATAGTGGCTGAATGACCAAGCTTGGAGGTGGCAGCAGCATGAGGAGACCATATAGTGGCTGAATGACACAGCGTGGAGGTGGCGGCAGCATGAGGAGACCATATAGTGGATGAATGACCCAGCCTGGAGGTGGCAACAGCCTGAAGAGACCATAGGGGCATCACAATTGAAAAGATTAAAGATATTTTTTAAAATTTAAATTGAAGATTTCAAATAGATGAACTCCAAAATACAGATAAAGGAGATTTTGGCAAAATTCACACTGTGTTTCTTTTGTGGGCACATATTTTTTTCACAAGGGATCCAAACAGATTAGCTAACAGATGTACAAATTACATTTGATTTTCCAGAACTCAAAGTTTCATTAAGTTTCTTCCAATAAAGAAAACAAGAGAAGTAACTGAAAATTCAAGGCTAGAGATGAGCGAATTTTTGAAAAAGTCGATGCGGCCGATTCGCCAAATTTCTGGCCTACAGAGAGCCTCAATATGGGTGTAGAACACTTTGCCTTGCTGTAACACGCATAGGGTGTGTGCTGGGTTAGTGAAATAATACTATTGTGGTGCCTTGGTGGGGTATAGGGTAGTTGGGGTGTTGCTGTCCTGAATTATAAAGGGCGCTGTTAACCCTTGTCACTCGTGACGCCATGGTGAGGGTTAAATACTGTAATGGTGCTGGGCCTATCACCACCCTTCCCAAGAACGATAGGTGAATGCATAATAAATGGATTGTCCACAACCACTGTCAACTGAAACTTGCAGGAACTTTTACTGAAGATTTTCTGAAGCAGGCAATAGCAATAACAGTCCAGATAACAAAGTCTATTTGTAGTTGAGCAGCGATTGACAGTTGGTTGCGATCAGATAAGCTCAATTTAGCTTTAGGAAGATTCCGTTGCATAGATCCGCAGTATTTAGGGGTGCGTTTAGGTCCAGTGATCTTGCGGAGAATAGCAGGGAATTATATATATATAACCGCTGTGGTATAGGCCGAGGCCACAAGGCTTTGGCCTAGTAAACATACTTGAAAGTTGCGGAGGTCCTACCTCATTCAGAGTCAGCAACCCAAGAGAGCGATCAATGGCCGCAGCTCCCTTATATGGGCAGGGGTGGGCCGTTATGGATTGGTCCAAAACAACTTTCACTCACCATTACACGGCATTATGGGAGAACACGTGACTCAAGAACCACCTAAGGTCCTTCACCATACCATAGAGTTATGAACCAAATTACATGACCCGCAGGTCCTGCGATGCTAAAACAAGTGAGTAACACCATATACATATTTACAATGATAATATTCATAGATATCAAGTTACTAAGGGGTGACTAGGGGCTAATTAGGGAAACGAACCCCGATAGTCCTAGGGACTCTGACTTTGGGGACTAATAACCAAGGCACAGTATGAAATACGGGGCCGAGACACCCCACTATTTTTCAGTATGACATGCAGATTGGAGGCGTCACTATTAGAATCACTGTCGCAGAGTGGCACAATGACAGAGCCTGGAGAAGGCATCAGTATGAGGAGACCATATAGTGGCTGAATGACACAGCGTGGAGGTGGCGACAGCATGAGGAGACCATATAGTGGCTGAATGACCCAGCCTGGAGGTGGCAACAGCCTGAAGACACCATAGGGCCTCACAATTGAAAAGATTAAAGATATTATTTAACATTTAAATTGAAGATTTCCAATAGATGAACCAAAAAGTTTTATTTAGACCACATGGCGGTACATACTGGAGGTGACGGAAGCATGAGGAGACCATATAGTGACTAAATGACACAGCCTGGAGTTGGCGGCAGCATAAGAAGACCATTTAGTGGTTGAAAGACACAACGTGAAGTTGGCTGCAGCATCAGGAGACCTTATAGTGGCTGAATGACACAGCGTGGAGGTGGCTGCAGCATAGGGAGACCATATAGTGGCTGAATGACCCAGCCTGACGAGACCATAGGGCCTCACAATTGAAAATATATTTTTAATATTGAAATTGAAGATTTCAAATAGATGAACCTAAAAAGTTTTATGTAATGTGCCAGCAGCATGAGGAGACCACATGGCAGTACAGTGACACAGCCTGGAGGTGGCAACAGCCTGACGAGACCATAGGGCCTCACAATTGAAAAGATTAAAGATATATTTTTTACATTTAAATTGTAAATTTCAAATCGATGAACCTAAAAAGTTTTATTTAATGTGCCAGCAGCATAAGGAGACCACATGGCGGTACAGTGACACAGCCTGGAGGTGGCGGAAGTATAAGGAGACCATATAGTGGCTGAATGACACAGCCTGTAGTTGGGGGAAGCATGAGGAGACCATATAGTGGCTGAATGACACAGCCTGGAGTTGGCAGCAGCCAGAGCAGACCATACAGTGGCTGAATGAAACAGCCTGGAGTTGGCGTCAGCATGAGGAGACCATATAGTGGCTGAATGACACAGCCTGGAGTTGGCGTCAGCAAGAGCAGACCATACAGTGGGTGAATGAAACAGCCTGGAGTTGGCGGCAGCATGAGGAGACCATATAGTGGCTGAATGACACAGCCTGGAGGTGGTGGAAGCATGAGGAGACCATATAGTTGCAGAATGAAACAACCTGGAGGTGGCAGCAGCATGAGGAGAACAAATGGTGGCAGAATGAGACAGCTTGGAGCTGGCATTAGCATAAGGAGAACATATGGTGACAGTATGAGACAGGAGGTGGCATAAGCAGCATCAGGTGGCATAAGCAGCATCAGGAGACCTGAAAGTGACCCGGTGATACAGTGGAGTGGTGGGTGGCAATACCGTACCCAGTGATGAAGGTGGGTGAAAGACATAGAACTTGGCATCAGAAGTGTTGCATCAGGCGGGTGGCAGGATCAGAATAGTAGCTGAGGCAGGTTGGCAGAAGAAAACAGTCTCCTTTGTAAGTGTTAGTGTGCACAAGTAAGTATTAAGGATATGCATTATGTAAAATGTAACTTTTAATAAATTCTTAGGATAAAATATATGCACCTACACCACCAAGTATTGATGTGATGCAAAGACCTCTAAAAGGTGGAAGAGAACAACATATGGTTCATTGTAACGGGTGGAGGTAAAAACTTCCCCTGTAAGGCCCTACTCTCGCATTATTAATTCCCTTCTTGGCAAATGTTATTAGCCCTAAAAAGGGCCACCCCATACAGGAACCTCTCCCTATTTCCACCTGAAAACACTGCCATTTCCCATGGTTTTTAGGGGGAAATAGGTAGAGGTTCCTGTGTGGGTCTGCCATTTTTAGTAAAACTTTCCTCGAAAAGATGCACGGGAACAACATATTGTCCATTGTAGCAGGTGGGGGTAAAAAAATTCCCCTGTAAGGCACTACTTTCGCCCTATTAATTCTCTTCTTGGCAAGTGTTACTCACCCTAAAAAGGGCGGCCCCACACGGGAAACTCTCCCTATTTCCACTTAAAAAACCTGGGAAATGGCAGTGTTTTGTAGGTGGGAATAGGGAGAGGTTCCTGTGTGGGGCCGCCCTTTTTAGGGCGAGTAACACTTGCCAAGAAGGGAATTAATAATGCGAGAGTTGGGTCTTACAGTGGAAGGTTTTACCCAAACCAGTTACAATGGACCATACATTGTCACCTTCCACTATTTAGAGGTCTTTGCATCACATCAATACTTGGTTGTGTAGGTGGCACGTGGTGTTTTTTGCACACCTTTCCTTTTGTTTGATTTCAAAACAAATTTGGATCCATATATTTTATCCTAAGAAAAGTTACATTTTAGCTAATGCATATCCTCAATACTTACTTATGGTCTGATGCAGAGGAATGTCTGTAACTGGGGAGCAGCACCTTAAATATGTTTTGCACTATCCATATTTGTGAAGTGCTGGTGTGGCACCATAGTCAATCTACTCTGATGCATCAGGCATTGGTGGGTGGAAATCCTGGCTGATCCATGCCTGATTCATCTTCACAAAGATCAGTCTCTCCATATTTTTCATGGACAGATGAGTTCCCCTTGGGGTTACTAAACACCCGCTCTGATGGCACACTACAGGCCGGGCCGGACAGCTTTTCCAGGGCAAACTCTGCTAGTTGCGGCCACAAATCAAGTCCAGGTATGCCATCACCTGCTGGTTCAGGTCCTGCTCCAGGTCTACCTGCTGCTGATGAGTTGCTTCACTATGCGGATCAAGAAAGCTACTCATCAGCGACTGTAGACTCAGGCTGCTGCTGATGGAGCTGGTACTGCTCCTGCCACCCCACCCCTCCCCAGCAGCCATGGCAGTGGAAGGTGAGCGCAGAGGGCCCCCCAAGTCAGACCTGCGAGAGGATGGACAATGGAGCAGATAGGCATCGGCCAACTGACTACATAGGATGTCTCTGTAGTAGATCAGTTTGTCCTCCCTCTCAGTGGGTGTAAAAAAGCCCCCCATTTTGTACCGGTAGCAAGGGTCCAATAAGGTGGAGAGCCAGAAGTCATCCCGCTGCCGAATGGTGACAATTCAGCGGTCACTAAACAAGCAAGTGAGGATGTATCGTGCCATTTGTGCAAGTGACTAGGAGGGACTCCCTTCCTCCATCTCCACTGCATACTGCCATGGTGTGTCTGGATCCTCCGTCTTGCCTTTCTCATAACCCTCTAGCTGCTCCTCCTCTCCAGTCAGATTACTAGAAAAAATGCCCATTTGGTGAAACCTAAACTGTACTCCACTGTGCCCTTCCCCCCTTCAGTTCAGCCCCCCCCCCCCCCCCCCACAGGGCTCATGTGGCCGTGAGATGTAGGCACCATGTGGAAGCAGTGGAATGACATTGTTCATCCCGTAATCCTGGAGACTGGCTAATAAGGTGGCTTCCTCAAAGGGCCTGAGCAAACGGGAGGTGTCACGTATGAGCTGCCACTGGTTGACATTGAAGTTACACAAGGGAGTCCCCCTATCCGCTTGGTCCAACAAATGGAGGGTGGAATTTCAATGTGTGGAAATGGTGCAAATCAGACTATGTTGGGGGATACCGTTTTGATGCTGTTTCCTTCCCATTGTTAGGATGTCTTGCAGATGGGGGGCACACTTCAGGAACTGCTTGACAACCTGATTGAACACATCTGCCATGCAGGGCGCATGTCTCAGGCTTCCTTGTCGCAGCGTAGACAAGATGTTCTTCCCGTTATCAGTCACCATGGTTCCCACTTCCAGTTTTCGTGGAGTAAGCCATGATTCGATTTCTTGATGAATGACTTTTAGAAGTTCCTCCCCTGTTTGACTAAGTTCGCCAAGGCAAACCATGTGAAGAACAGCGTGACACCGTCGTGCCCTGCACACATGGTATGCTGGAGGGGCACTGAGACTTGTCCATACCGTAGAGGCTGAGGATACGGTGGAGGATGAGGAGGCGGAGTCACACTGTCACAGAACCAACGGCCTGAGAGCGTGGAGGCGGAAGTGGCGTGACCTGTCCAAGTTGCTGTTGTGGCTGTGCAGGAACCACATTCACCCAGTGGGGCGTAAAGGGCATGTATTGTCCCTGACCGTAGTTACATCTCCACACGTTGGCGCTGCCGTGCACTTTGGTACACACCGACAGGCTCAAGGACTGGCCCACCTTCTGTTCCACAAAATTGTGCAGGGCTGGTACTGCCTGCTTCGAAAAGAAATGACGGCTTGGAACTCTCCACCTCGGATCGGCACAAGCCATCAGTTCTCTTAAAGGTGCAGAGTCCGCCACTTGAAAAGGGAGGGACTGCAGCATCAGCAACTTGGACAGGAGCACATTCAGCTTCTGTGCCGTTGGATGAGTGGGCACATACTTTTGCCTCTTGGACATGGCTTCGCCGATGAATTGCTGGTAGAATGACTCACTCGAAGTAGGAGGAGCAGAAACATCTGGAGCGACAGAAGATGGGTATGACACACAGCTCCCTTCGGCTGAGGTGGTGGAGCCTTGGCTGTCTGAAACAGGGGGCGGCATGCCACTGGGTGATGCAGCAGGCTGGACCACCACATCGGAGCCACGGTTCTCCCAGGCCACTTTATGGTGATGCTGCATATGTTGACGCAGGGCCATGGTGCCAACATTGGGACCCTGGCCACGCTTCACCTTCTGCCGACACATCTTGCATGTGGCCAGGTTAACATCTTCCGGATGCTTGATGAAAAACTGCCACAGCGGCGAGTAGCTGATTTTTCCACCAACAGTCCGCACTGATTGACTGCTACTGTCGTCGACTCCAGAAACCCCTGTCCCACTACTTCCCGGGAAGGTAGGCTGCCGCAAAGCAGATGGTCTACCCTGGGCACGTTTGGCTCCAGACTTTCCACTTCTGCCACTATGCTAACTGGCAACCATGCTACCACCTTGCTGGCTCAGCTGCTCCCTTACGGGCAACCTGCAACCCTCTTCTCCTGATGGTGATGAAGCCCCTTCTGCACCCAGCTCCCAAGTGTGATCGACTTCATCTTTGAGTTGTGTCTGCATGTCACTGATGCCCTCCTCAGGTTCCTCAACAGTGTCTGCCTGAACGCTCGCAACACCACCTTCATGCCACTCTCCTCATCCCTACTTGCCCCCCTAGCAGAGGAAGCAGTGGATGTCTCCTTCACTTCTTGGCTGGGCAGTAGCTGCTCACTGTTCTCTAGTATATCGTTCTCACTAAATAGTGAAGCTGAACCCACAGCATAAGATACTTATGTTGGGGAGGGAACAGCATAGGACAGAGGCAATGGGAGGACAGGGACTGCTCCCGGGCCATGCCAACTGAGGGTTGTGTCTGAGGCTGGCCTTTTACAGTATCTAGGCCCTTAAGACTTTAACAGGAACAAAATGGTACACCACTTAGATGTACGTATGTGGTATGCACTTATGAGGGGAGGACAATGCACTCCAGTACGCTTAAAACAGTTTTTGTCTACAACACCAGCAGGAGTCTACTTATGGCTAGCCTTTCACAGTATCTAGGCCTTTAGGACTTTAACCGGAACAAAATGGTACACTACTAAGTTGTACATATGTGGTATGCACTTATGAGGGGAGGACAATGCTCTATAGTACACTTAAAACAGTATTTGTCTACAACACCAGCAGGTGTGTACTTTTGGATGGCCTTTCACAGTATCTAGGCCCTTAAGACTTTAAAAGGAACAAAATGGTACACCACTTAGATGTACGTATGTGGTATGCACTTATGAGGGGAGGACAATGCACTCCAGTATGATTAAAATAGTATTTGTCTACAACACCAGCAGGTGTGTACTTTTGGCTAGCCTTTCACAGTATCTAGGCCTTTAGGACTTTAACCGGAACAAAATGGTACACTACTAAGATGTAAATATGTGGTATGCATTTATGAGGGGAGGACAATGCGCTCCAGTACACTTAAAACAGTATTTGTCTACAACACCAGCAGGTGTGTACTTTTGGATGGCCTTTCACAGTATCTAGGCCCTTAAGACTTTAACAGGAACAAAATGGTACACCACTTAGATGTACGCACAGGTTACACTTAATAGAGGACAATACGCTTTTAGTGCTCTGCTCAAACTAACTGGCTGGCTACTATTAGCTTTTCAGTTGTTGTACACACCAGTGCTGCAGCACACAGTCTCTCTTTACTACACCCAAAATTGCTCTCTCTCTCTCTCTCTCTCTCTCTCTCTCAATCTCACTCCCTTCTCTATCAGTGCTTCTAGGCTAGGTTTGGGCTTGAGGTGAATCACTGTGGTAAAAAAAAGCCTTTCTGTGCAACACACTGCTCTCTGCCCCCCCTCTCTCTCTCTCTGCAATAGAATGGTGATGTGACTGGGAGGTGAATCGCTGCAGAAAAATGCTTTTCTGTGCAATACACACTGCTCTCAGTCCTTCTCTCTCTGTAATAGAACACTGATGTGACTGGCCGCAAGACGGCTGCCGATTATATAGAGCTGTGACATCACAGGGGTGGCTGGCTGCTGATAGGCTGCATGCTGCATGTGATTCAGGGTCATCCCGCTGGCCCTTGTTTCCGCCTTCCCAGGATTCCTTTCCCCATGTCCTCACATGGTGACATGGCTTAAAAAGTCACCATGAGCTGGTCAAACAATGCCACAATGTACTATAAAGTAAAGCACCAAGGTGTAGCAGTATATAACATCACCATTAACATTACCTTAGACAATAAGAAGAAGGAGAGGAGAAAAAGACTACATAACAAGAGTATTAATGAGGGAAAGATTTGAGTTGTTGATTTATGTTTTAATATCCATAACAAAATGGAACATCCCTATAAAATTCACCCAAACTGCTTTGTGTACTAAGTGCAGAATCCAACATCCATTAAAGGGGAAATCTAGAACTAGAAAAGATAAAAATATAGTTGCTTGCTTTGCAGCTCTGTTCCATTGAAGTAAATAAAGCCGAATTGTAATACCACAGTAAACCTGAGGACTGATGTGGTGCTGTTTTTGGAAGAAAGCAACTATGTTTTTCTAATCCTGGGTTACCCTTTTAATTTATATTATGGACCTATCTTTGGTAGCCCTATACTTCTTCCTATACTTAAATTAGAGGTACAGTTTTGGCCCATAGAAGGCTATAGGAGCCCTGTTAAGAGTTTATATAACAATGGTCCATAAAACTGCTATGTTGAGCGTTTGGCATTTTAATCTGTCAGTGCAGAACAGGGGTTTTCATTTCTACTTGGCTTCAGCTTAAAGTGACTTTTTAAGATGGAACTTCACAGTGCTGTAAATACATTTAATAAATAGAAAAAAAATATACATTTGGTGCAAACATTTGCACTTTGGTGGCTTTTTCATACCCACAGTTCTAGAGTAAACCTGTTCCTTCACTTATTTTTATATACAATATATAACTATGCCCTATATATATCAGCCAAATGTATATTAAAAGTGAAAGCTGTTATGTACAAGAACTTGAACATAAAAATAAAGAATCATTCTTAAACTGACAGAGGGGAGTTGGAGGAAATAACTTTTTAAAGACAGTGTCTATGGAAAGGTATGGGGGAAGGGAGGATGATTTAGGTATCTAAGAAGGAGAGGGTGTGCAGGAGGAATGAGATAATGAAAAGGGCTGTGTAATTGTATGGTTAGGCTTTGTGTATTATTGTTTAATGCGAAATAGCAATCCACACATTTCCACTATTAGGCTATACAGGCTATGCTCAATACAAATCTTATGGCTAATAATGGTGTAAGCCACTTATTTAGTAGTTTTCTGTTTTCTGCTAATTCCTCCAAATGAGATCTAAACAGTGACTAATTGTGGCACCAAGAAGGAGACAACAGGGTCACACAGTATCGTACTCTCTGACCTTCTCCATTCACATGTCTTCATCCTCCAGGAGATGCAGATGACACACTGTGACAGGTACTCTCTATAGTGTACAAAGTGGTTTTATGTAATTAAATCTGTCTCTATTTAAACCAAACAACAGTAGATAAAAATAACTAAAGTAATAGCTTAAATTAAAATCATCAGATTATGAAATGTAATTCTAATATGATCAGCAAGCCAGGTCCACACGATTTCTAGTTAGGATTTAAGATGATTTTCCTTTTCCAATAGAAAATCGCTTATTCATTTAGCAGAATTCTCTTTGGAAGATTTAATTGGTCATGTTCTTTGTCCCCAAGATTTGGTAGGTGACACCAACAATGTCTGACATGTTTGTTGACTCATGGGCATAGCTATATAGGTTTAGGGGGTTATCACATGGGCCCTGTGGTGCTCAAAGATCCAGAAATAAAAAATAGGCACCAGTATTAATAATGGCACATAATAGGTGGGAGGCCATATTGCAGATTTGCATTGGGGTGAAGGAGCCTCAAAATACACCCCTGTATCTTCTTCTGTCACAAAAAGCATAAATACTTGACCGGTGAAGTAACATTTTTATCTGGGTTTACAGCTGTTTACACTACATATATTTTTATTTAACTTTAATGTTTTGTGGTCACTAATTGTGCATTTATTTTAGTTCTGTCCTACTCTAACCTGTAAATTAGCATACGATAAACTAAAACAGGGCAGTTCACTCACACCAGAGAAGTTATAATGGCGGGCGGGGGGGGAAGCCCTGAAGCACGGAGCAGCACTTAAAAGAAAGGACATATTACTTTGAGTATTTCTCCTGCTCCCACTTAAATCGAGCAGGATTTTGGGCAGTGACCCCATTCTGAGAATTCGGCAAGTAGTCCGCCAAGCAATACAGCATGTTTTTAGTATGTGTAAACATACCCTGGTAGGGTTGTCATTGTCAGCTCATTTTCACTGCAGTGGCTGCTGTCCATGTCCAATTACTACATAAAAGGGGTTGTCAAGATGAGATAGCAATTTTAAAGAAACACTTAACTCATAAAATGCACAAAATTATCCCAGCTATTCCAACATGAATCTTCTAGCGAGAAAACCTTCATAGAAGGTATGTAGGTTTTCTCGCAAGTAGAATTTTTATTGTTCGATTCTGTTCGAAAAACTATATGTCATGGTTGATATCATAGTTACATAGTTACATAGTTACATAGTTAGTACGGTCGAAAAAAGACATATGTCCATCAAGTTCAACCAGGGAATTAAGGGGTAGGGGTGTGGCGCGATATTGGGGAAGGGATGAGATTTTATATTTCTTCATAAGCATTAATCTTATTTTGTTCCAGGAATGTATCTAATCCTGTTTTAAAGCTGTTAATTGTTCCTGCTGTGACCAGTTCCTGAGGTAGACCGTTCCATAAGTTCACAGTTCTCATGGTAAAGAAGGCGTGTCGCCCCTTGAGACTAAACTTTTTCTTCTCCAGACGGAGGGAGTGCCCCCTCGTCCTTTGGGGGGGTTTAACCTGGAACAGTTTTTCTCCATATTTTTTGTATGGGCCATTAATATACTTATATACGTTTATCATATCCCCCCTTAAACGTCTCTTCTCAAGACTAAACAATTGTAACTCCTTTAATCGCTCCTCATAGCTAAGATGTCCCATTCCCCATATTAGTTTAGTCGCGCGTCTCTGCACCCTTTCCAACTCCGCAGTGTCCCTTTTATGGACAGGTGCCCAAAACTGAACAGCATATTCCAGGTAAGGCCGTACCAATGATTTATAAAGGGGGAGTATTATGTCCCTGTCCCTTGAGTCCATGCCTCTTTTGATACATGACAATATCCTGCCGGCTTTGGAAGCAGCAGCCTGACATTGCATGCTATTCTGTAGTCTGTGATCTACAAGTACACCCAGATCCTTCTCTACCAGTGACTCTGCCAGTTTAATCCCCCCTAAGACATACGTTGCATGCAGGTTATTAGTACCCAGATGCATAACTTTACATTTATCCACATTGAACCTCATTTGCCAAGTGGATGCCCAGACACTTAGTCTATCCAAGTCATCTTGTAACTTATGCACATCCTCTATAGACTGTACTGTGCTACAAAGCTTGGTGTCATCTGCAAAGATAGAAACAGAGCTGTTAATACCATCCTCTATATCATTAATAAATAAATTAAACAACAGCGGGCCCAGTACAGAACCTTGGGGTACACCACTAATAACCGGGGACCAATCAGAGTACGAATCATTGACCACCACTCTCTGGGTACGATCCATGAGCCAGTGTTCAATCCAGTTACAAACTAAAATTTCCAAACCCAAAGACCTTAACTTACCTGTCAGACGTCTATGAGGGACAGTATCAAATGCTTTAGCAAAATCCAGAAACACTATATCCACAGCCATTCCTCTGTCAAGGCTTCTACTCACCTCTTCATAAAAGCAAATTAGATTGGTTTGACAACTTCTATCCTTAGTAAACCCATGCTGGCTATCACTTATAATACAATTATCCCCTATGTATTCCTGTATGTAATCCCTTATAAGTCCTTCAAACAATTTACCCACAATGCACGTTAAACTTACCGGTCTATAGTTTCCTGGGGAAGACCTAGAGCCCTTTTTGAAGATTGGCACCACATTCGCCTTGCGCCAGTCCCTTGGCACAATACCAGACACCAGAGAATCTCTAAATATCATGAACAGGGGTACAGATATTACTGAACTTACCTCTCTAAGAACTCTTGGGTGTAGTCCATCCGGTCCTGGGGATTTGCTTACATTTATATCACTTAACTTACCTTGTACCATCTCTACATTAAGCCAGTTCAGTACATTACATGATGTGTTACCAGCACTGACCTGGCCAATGTCAGCTCCTTCTTCCATAGTGTATACAGAACTAAAGAACCCATTCAGTAGCTCCGCCTTCTCTTGATCGCCTGTGACAACCTCCCCATTATCATTATTAAGGGGTCCTACATGCTCTGTCCTTGGTTTTTTTGCATTTATATGTCTAAAAAAATATTTAGGATTAGTTTTGCTTTCTTTGGCCACCTGTCTCTCATTTTGAATTTTTGCTGTTTTTATTACATTTTTACAGATTTTATTAAGCTCCTTGTACTGTTTAAATGTTATAGCTGACCCATCAGATTTGTATTTTTTGAAGGCTATTTTTTTGTTGTTTATTGCTCTTTTAACATCATGTGTCAGCCATGTAGGATTTAGTTTTAATCGTTTATATTTGTTCCCCTTTGGTATATATTTAGCTGTATAGTTATTTAGAGTTGATTTAAAGATGTCCCATTTACCTTCTGTATCAGTATTTGACAACACCTCCCCCCAGTCTATGTCCTGTAGTGCAGATCTCAGCCCAGGGAAATTTGCCTTTTTAAAGTTATATGTTTTTGCCTTCCCCGCCTGTCTTTGTTTTCTACATTTTAAGTCAAAAGTAACTATATTGTGGTCGCTATTACCAAGGTTTTCCCGCACAGTTACATTACCAACCAGCTCTGCGTTGTTGGAAATGATCAGATCCAACAAGGCATCACTTCTTGTTGGGTCCTCCACAAACTGGCCCATAAAATTATCCTGCAATAAATTTAGGAATTGTCCCCCCTTTGTAGTTTTAGCCAACCCCGGACCCCAATCTATATCTGGATAGTTAAAATCTCCCATTATTACCACTGTACCTGCCCGGGCGGCCCTCTCTATTTGTTTATGAAGCTGAACTTCTATCTCTTCAGTGATATTAGGGGGTCTGTAGATTACCCCAAATATTATTTTTTCAGTATTTCCCTCCTTTTGTAATTCTACCCACAGTGATTCCACATCCTCAGAATCATCACACACTATGGCATCGTTCACACTGACTTTCATACCACTTCTTACATACAGACAGACTCCACCACCTTTTCTGTTCATTCTATCCTTGCGAAACAATGTAAACCCCTGCAGATTGACAGCCCAGTCATGCGAGGAGTCCAGCCATGTCTCAGTGACCCCAACTATATCAATATGTTCCTCCAGTATCAAGGCCTCAAGCTCCCCCATTTTATTTGCTAGGCTTCTGGCATTTGTGAACATACACTTTACATTTCCATCCTTTATGTTATTGGGGTTAATGGGATTCAAGGGTGTAAGTTTTATTTTCCTATGAAGCTTATTCCTATTAACTATTCTAACCCCTCCCTCCGCTCCACCCCCAGGTACATTTATAATTCCCACCTCTCTATCTACACTATCTTCCCCCTCTTTGCTGTAGGTTCCCTCCCCCCAAGTCCCTAGTTTAAACACTCCTCCACCCTTCTAGCCATCTTCTCCCCAAGCAAAGCTGCACCCTCCCCATTGAGGTGCAGCCCGTCCCATGATTTGTAGTGGTGAGATATTTGGGACTCGGATCTTATGGGGTTAATCCCTTAGGTGTGGTCATCACACCTGTTCCATTTAGCCCTATATATTTTTCCACCTCCCCACTACCCATCATGCATCTGATGAAGGGTCACATGACCTGAAACGCATCATGCTGGACGTTTCCTGAGATTTATTCCACTGTTATGGTTGTCTGTCGATGTTTTAATCTGGATGAAAATAAAGGTGAAGTTCTTTTTATCGCTGACTTGTGCTGTTCTATATCAGATTTGTAAATTATTCTATCTAAAAATCTTAATCCCTCCAGTACTTATCAGCTGTTGTATACTACAGAACCAGTCTGACCACAGTGCACTCTGCTGACACCTCTGTCCATGTCAGGAACCATCAAGAGCAGAGAACACTGTGGTCAGACAGAAAAAAATTCAAAAAGAAAAGAACTTCTTCTGTAGTATACAGCAGCTGATAAGTACTGGAAGGATTACGATTTTTAAATAGAAGCAATTTATAAATATGTTTAACTTTC
Source organism: Hyla sarda (assembly GCF_029499605.1). Classification (NCBI taxonomy): domain Eukaryota; kingdom Metazoa; phylum Chordata; class Amphibia; order Anura; family Hylidae; genus Hyla; species Hyla sarda. Next base: position 110,075,972 of record NC_079197.1, on the reverse strand, counting down.
TGGCACCAGTTGATTTAAAAAAAAATGTTTTCCAATGGAGTACCCCTTTAATCCTAATTTGTGTCACATTACAATGAAACTTGAGAAAAATATAAAGAAATCTTCTCTATCTGTCCTATAGACCGGCCATGTCTCTTCCATCTCCTCTTCACTGTCTGCTGTCTGGCTTTAAAACAATGGGGCAGATTTACTGTAGCTCTCTAATTCTTAGACAGTGTAAACTCAGACGAGACAGTCTAAGAATGCGCCAGATTCATCACAGTGTATCATGCTGTTTGGTAATTCTGCCAACTATTAGCTGGCCTAAATAGCAACAAAATCTTGCCAAATTCTGGTGCATTCTTTGGCACATAGTGACCCAGATTTATAAATCTGTCTGTTTTTGCCCATAGTGACCAATTACCACTCAACTTTCATTTCTTTTTGAGCTCTGGTAAAATGAAGGCTGATCTGTGATTGATTGTTATGGATCAATCACTCGAGTTTTGTCCCACAGAGGGGGCACACTCCTCTTGACATAATAAACTTAATGAAAACATAACAAATGTGGTGTGAATAACGTAAGACAGTTTTTGGTGAAAATTACGCTAGGATTTTGGCACATTTGTATAATAGTAGTAGATTTGTCGCATTAGGTGCAGGAAGAAAAAAACATTGGTATGATCTGCTCCTTTGGTACCCCCACCCTATTGACTAAGCCCCTCCTATGGTCTGTTGCCCATCTAAACTTGGAACAGATTGGTAGCAAATTCACGATCCATGAAAATTTTGAGAAAATGGTTAAATCTATACATATAATTGTTTGAGGGGGGGGGGTTGTTTTGTTCTTGTTTTTTTCCTTTCTCTTCTATATAAAGCCATCACCCTAATGGGTAAACAAAACATATTTAATTCTCCATGAGTTTCTATGTAACTGCTTGTTTGAAAAGCATTCAGAAAATGCAGACTTGCAAACATTGACCGGAATTTTATTTTTACAATAAAGATCCAGGTAGCACAGACAACAATAAATATATAAATAAATACATAAATAAATATGTGTTGTCCCGGTACAGGACCTTGTCCTGTCCCTGTCTAAAGTACCCTCAGTTAGAGTCCCTCCATTCCACAGGGCAGTACTGCAGGGCTTGCCCCTTGGTCACCTCGCATAAATGTATTTCTGTATAGTGTACAAAAGTATAGGACCTACCTAGGTCATGTGATATATTACAATGGTTGTACAGATATTTAGGACCTTTCTGGGTCATGTGATGTACCCAAAGTTCTCTGGGTTCAGGACCTACAAGCTTTGCAGCCAATGGGATTAGTCCAGCCCCCTAGTATATAAGTATGTAGTCACTAAATTCATTCTCTTATCTCTCCCGAATCCAAAGCAAGCACAATCAGCATATATCAATTCATCTTAACTAGGCCAAAGCCTAAAGAACCAGCAGCCACTAAAACCGTGAGTTATAAAGCTCTTTTTACTAAATCCTTGTGACTACTATTCAACTTAACTCATACAATTAGTAGCACAGTGGCCTGCTTAAAGCTAAAGACTATTAGTCCCTGCAAAGCCTGTGAGGAACCTGCATCCCGGTTACCTCAAGAGAAACTGTATGTTTATAAAGACTGTTTGCATAAGAAATTCTGTAAAAGTTCCAGTTATCTCATAAAATCTGCTGTGGACATTCCGTTTATTATCCTGCTGTTTGTGGACCGGTTGTCGGCAGGGCCTTCTATGCAAAACAACCGCACCCTGGCGTCACGACAAATTAAGGGTTAATACCACCAGACCCTGCTACATCATTACCTCACCAAACTCACCACAAATAGATACATAAATAAATAATTAAATAAATAAATAAATACATAAATAACCACACAAAGCTCCCATATTTAGACTTTCCCTGTACCACATGGGTCAACAGTAAGGCCAGACAAACACTCAGATTGCCTTCATGAAAAATAGTAACCAGTTATTTGTAGAATAAATGCTGGTCAGATGGAATAATGATGGCTTTAATTACTGTTCTCTCAAATATTGTATTTTGTGTCTTTGACTTTCAAGACAGTTTTATTATTCAGCAGATGCAGTTACAATTATTCATCATTATAGCCATGAAAATGCAAGAAGTTTGACCTGCAAGCGTAGACGTCTTGGTAATGGTAACATCAGAATTTACAGAGTTTCTCTTTTTTTGTCAAGTTTCGCTGTGTCTTCAACTTGTTGCCAAATATAATTATTTGGTGATGTGTTGTTGTGTGTGTGTATAGAGACATAATTGAGTAGCGCAACCAGAGTGAGTATATTATTTAGCACAACTTATTGTGATGTTTGCTCTGGGTTTTCCACAGAGCTCCAGTTAAACTCACAGATAGCTTTCACAATACACAAAGACGCAGCCCCCCAACAATTAAAAAGACCAATTCAGCTCTGCTACATCTGTACATAGACATTGTACACATAGATTTAAACACCATGTTTAAAGTATATAGTTTAACAAAAGTATCTCAACCAGACATTTGATGCAAGCAGTCTTGTAAATACTGTAGTACTTTAAAACAAGATTGGATACACAGGGAAAGAACAATAGGCACTTTGAAGGCAACTAGTAACTTGAATAATATCGTGAAACCGTAACTTAGGCTTGCACATTCCTTACTATTCATTGACACTGCGTATTCTCGCCATGGTAACGCCTCAATCACATGATACATTGGCCATTTATGCAGTACAAAAGGCCTACTGAATAGACCATGATCCACCATGTCATGTGAACTTTTAAGTGTTTTACAATACTGAGCCAAACTTATCAATTGGATCAAGTAATCATTGTTAAGACCGGGAGCATAAAATTGTGCTTCTGTACTTACTGTGCCATCTTGTTTCGGGGAATTCATCACGGACATCTGTTTCTTCAATCCATAAAGAGTTCAACTTCTTTTAAAATCAGTTCACATTTTAATGAAATTTACATTTTTGGCTGCCTAACAAGTAGCACCTGCCTTTGGCGATGAAGGAGTTAACGTGGAGTCTCCCTAAGCTTGTGTCTAAAGTGGTAATTGCCGATGGTTAATGCCAACGTTAGTTTTTTTTTCGTTCATATATTTATGGATATGGAAAAAAAATCTCTTAAAAAGCTATGTGATTGACTTCAAAGCACAGACTTCACTGGCAGATGAGAACCACCTGACCCCAGTATACTTTTCAACAATTCTTAAAATTAACTCTAACTTCACAAGCACCCTGTATTCCCCATTGTTATAAACAATAGCTGATAAATGAATATGCTACTATCACAGTATCACAGATTTTAATAGCTGCCTTATCGAAGGCTCCATGCACACAGACATGTTATGGTAATGTCTTGTACAAAGCCATAAAAGTCCCTCATTTATGTCTCTACCCCATATGTCATAGATTTCATACATTGTTTTTTCCGATAGATTCTGTTTAATGCCTTTTTGCATTACTTCTAGAAGAGTAAAGCACCATATGGTACACAATGGAGTCAGTATGCCAGCATACAGCTAAACTAGGAATCCGTATAGCATTTGTGGACTGTAATACCAGTTCTCTGCACATGCATAGGGCCATAGTATTTAAATCAGAAACGTCAAAACTTTTCACATGCCTCTACGACAAGTTTTGATTGGTCATGGTCTAAATGCTGAGACCTCTGCCTATCTTTAGATATAGCCTGGGGAAGTGGGTGCTATGCTCATTCTTTCCCAAATCTGACAGTGTGACCAAGATGAACGTCTATAGAAAGTCTATGGTACCGACCCTTGTCTTACTTACAGAGCAGGGGGACTTTTTGTCCTCTGTTTTACCAAAGAAACCAGTGCCTTGCAGTGACTTCTTGCCAAATGTGTTGTTCACATATATGTCTATAGCGTTCCTGCTATCTCTGCTCACTGAGTCTCTGCTTCGGGCTCTTTTGTTGTGATGCTAGGCTATTATCCTGATTCCTGGGTTTTTTTTCTTACTAGAATTACAAATTTGTCGCACATCTCAGGGAAAAGGTGGTACATCGATGAAAAGTGGCACATTGCTCTCCAATCGAGTTTAAACAGACCCATTAACAGAGACATTTTGATAGAAAATAAAAATGCAATCATTTTCACTACCAACACAATTCTGTAGGATCTTTCTGAACACTTAGATTTGTGTGTGTGTGGGGGGGGGGGGGGGGGGGGCGGACGACTACATTAAAAAACTGTTGTGTAGGTTTCATTGATAAATTTGTAGGGTTTTGAGAAAAACATGTTCACATGCCCACTTTATTGCGTTAAAAGGGCAATTTGTGTGGTATTTAGGGTTTCTTCTTGTAAACTATTGCAAAAATGTCTGCCAAAATAGTGTCAAAGCCGACACTAAACTATCAGGATGGGAATAGTAAATCTGGGTCTTGATGTGTGTATAATAAATATGTCACCCAGAGTCTACTCTGAGGACTTTGACTTTGAAAACTTCTTCCAGCAGGGTCCATTCTGCCTTAGTGTGATGAAAGATGAGGAAACGTAATCCAAGCAATAGAGCCTGCTACTCAATGTACCCAATGTACATGAAATCTACACTTTAGTGTCTGTAGCTATAGCAAATACAAAAATCCTTACCAGGTAGGTACTATCATTCAAATGTGAAATAAATAAATAGAAAAGACAGATGGCACTCACTCGTCCATAGTGTGCAAATCTTCCCCTTATTTAAAGTGCATTTAAAGCTTCCATTCGGGCTGACAGGTTTAACAATTGCATATTGCTGTTTAACATTGCCCAAAACTAAAACCTTAAGGGTATGTTCACACTGCGGAATTCCCACGGAATTCCGAGAGTAGAATTCCACACAGTAAACAGTAGCATTAGTGTGAATGGGTCTTCCGCGAGACCCACTCACACTGCGGAACTTAAGCGGCAGACAATTCCGCTGCTGAAATTGTTCCGCGCAAAGAAAGAACATGTTCATTCTTTGCATGGAATTCCGCGAGTACTGCATAGCCGTCAATGGTGACGGCGCAGTGCCCCACGGTCCTTCCGCTGAAGTATCTTTGGCGGCGGTCTCCTGACGGAATCACTGCTCACGGAATTCTGCATCAGGGATTCCGCAGAGTGAACGTACCCTTAGGGTGCATTCACACATAGAGAGTTCGGTGCAGAAATTATGCTGTGTTCAATCATTTAGTTACATTCAAATCTGCAGCAGCAGATCCTGTATGTGTGTACGAACCCTTATTGTGTGTTCACATGTTCAGGTTTTTAATTGCAATTATTTAATACAAAACCAGGAAAGGATTTGTATTAAATTTTCCTGACTTTGCAATTAATGATTGCCATTAAAAACCTAAACACGTGAACATACCCTAATGGTCCTTTGGATAAACCATCAATGTTTTATTGATTGAGGTCCAACTCAAAGCTTCAACAGAACAAAAAGAAATTATGTTACAGTGTACAACACTAAAAAGAAGTTCTAGCTACATGAACAATAAGAATGATAATACTATTTATAATTTAATGAAAACACAATTTTGTTTATGTGTACAAAACACAAAAACATGTTAGAGCAACCTAATGATAATGGAAATACTATCACTGAAATGTGCAATACACAGTCACTGGCTCCTTACAATAATCTCTCAGGCTCACCAGCCTCTGTGACTGTCTCAGTCTCCCGAGTGACACTCTCTAAGGGCTTCTATCCGCTGGTTGTGTGCTTGCAGATCAACATCCTTACATAAGTATATGACCCAATTAGAATTCTATACCTCCACCTAAGGACTCACTTAATATACTGTATAACCTTATAAGGACAATGTAAAGATCTATTGTCATTAAAGGGGTATTCCCTATCCACACCAATCACAAGGGAGGTCCACTGTCCCTTAAGTGAATGGAGTGGCAGCTCAGAAGTTTGACTGCCACTCCAGTTATTCTCTATAGGACTTCCAAATGCTGCCAAACATTGAACTACTCTTTCACACTACCGCTGAGCACCGCTAAAGGGACTTCTGTTATAAAATGACAGGCGTTTAGCAAGAGAAAAATTACAGCATGTTCGGTATTTTTCTCCCGCTACCTACTCCAAAAAAACGGACACCCAACGGACTCCATACAAAGTCAATGGGATCCATCAGGACCCGTTGGTGCCCGTGGTCCTCCAACCCATTCAGGGTCCATTAAGCACAAGAAAAAGAGCCTAAGAGGATGGAGCATGGCGGTAATGTGAACCCCACTGATCAGCTAGCTATTATCCTGTGGATATGGGGTTACTCTATATCTTGGTATAATCCCTTAAAGATCAAAATCAGTAGGTCATTGTAAAAATTGACATGATAGTGAGTTTAGGGGTCCCGACCTTAAAGGGGTACTCCGGCCCAAGACATCTTATCCCCTATCCAAGGGATAGGGGATAAGATGTCTAATTGGGGGTGTCCCTCTGCTGGGGACCCACGCAATCTCTCCTGCAGCACCCACTTGTCATCAGCCTCAAGGAGCGAAGATCAATCCGTGTCTGATGACTCACGATACAGGGGATGGAGTATAGTGACATCATGGCTCTGCCCCCTCAATGCAAGCCTATGGGAGGGGGCTGACGGCCCGGAGCAGGCACAGAGCGATCTTTGCTCAATGAGGTTGATGACAAGTGGATGCTGCAGGAGAGATTGCGGGGGTCCCCAGCAGTGGGACTCTGCTGCAGTGGAATATTCATGCAGAATATTCTGTGTGGACATTACGCACAAGTTACGCCCCTATGAACATACCCTAACAGACATGAAAGTATTCAGCCACTGTTTGGTCCATGAGGCAATATATACTGTGTAGAACCAATGGCAGCAGAGTTTAGACACACAGTAGTCTATATTACTGATCTATACCACACACATTCATTTTATATCAAAGTATAATATCTTCATAATATCACTAAAAATTTACCGTATATACTCGAGTATAAGCCAAGTTTTTCAGCACGATTTTTCGTGCTGAAAACACCCCCCTCGGCTTATACTCGAGTGAACTCCCCCACCCGCAGTGGTCTTCAACCTACGGACTTCCAGAGGTTTCAAAACTACATCTCCCAGCAAGCCCGGGCAGCCATCGGCTGTCCGGGCTTGCTGGGAGTTGTAGTTTTGAAACCTCCGGAGGTCCGCAGGTTGAAGACCACTGCGGCCTTCAACATCATCCAGCCCCCTCTCACCCCCTTTAGTTCTGAGTACTCACCTCCGCTCGGCGCTGGTCCGGTCCTGCAGGACTGGAGAGGAGGTGGTCCGGTGGGATAGTGGTTCCGGGCTGCTATCTTCACCGGGGAGGCCTCTTCTAAGCGCTTCGGGCACGGCCTCAGAAGAGTCACGTTGCCGTGACAACGACGCAGAGGTGCGTTCATTGCCAACGTACTTCTGCGTCGTTGTCAAGGCAACGCCTCTATTCCGGGCCGGAAGCGCGGAGAAGAGGCGCCCCCGGTGAAGATAGCAGCCCGGACCACCTCCTCACCGGACCACCTCCTCTCCGGACAGCCCTGCAGGACCGGACCAGCGCCGAGCGGAGGTGAGTACTCAGAACTAAAGGGGGTGAGAGGGGGCTGGATGATGTTGAAGGCCGCAGTGGTCTTCAACCTGCGGACCTCCGGAGGTTTCAAAACTACAACTCCCAGCAAGCCCGGACAGCCGATGGCTGCCCGGGCTTGCTGGGAGTTGTAGTTTTGAAACCTCTGGAGGTCCGCAGGTTGAAGACCACTGAGGGCGAATGATGAGAAGAGGATGATGAAGGGGGGGTGTGGGGATGATGAAGGGGGGTGGGGATGATGAAGGGGGGGGGGTGTGGGATGATTACAAGGGGATGATGAAGGGGGGATGTGTGGGATGATAAGGGGATGTGCGGGATGATAAGGGGATGATGAAGGGGGGATGTGTGGGATGATGACAAGGGGATGATGAAGGGGGGATGTGTGGGATGATAAGGGGATGATGAAGGGGGGATGTGTGGGATGATGACAAGGGGATGATGATGAGGATGTTAATGACGGGTCTGGATGATGACAGGGGGGGATGAGGTATTTCCCACCCTAGGCTTATACTCGAGTCAATAACTTTTCCTGGGATTTTGGGTTGAAATTAGGGGTCTCGGCTTATACTCGGGTCGGCTTATACTCGAGTATATACGGTAAATCAAAGAGTCAGATGACAAATAACTTCTTTCCTATAACTCCTGAAAATTTGTAAAAAAAAAAAAAAAACTATAAAAAGTCTTAGATAGAAAGTCCTTCACACATCTATGTATTAATGTCTGGTGGATCTCACAGAACATTTTGTTAGTAGAACATTACTCCAATATTTTTTCAGTGTATCTGACAGAATTATTATCTAACAGAGTCTGACATCCTAAGTCTGAAGATGAGGTAATTAAAAGAAAGCCCAGGATCTCAGCTTACAGTGTTTGTTGGAATTTACCAGGCAGCTTTCAAAAACCATTAAAACGAATGGCGTGTCTAACAATTCTCAGTCATCAATCATTAAGACTGAAGTCAAGAGAATTGTCCATGACACTCATTTATTTTGTTGTTTAAAGAAACGTAGCAGCACACGGTGTCAATATGCCTGTGTGAGATCTGAATAAGAACTGAGCCAAGGTGTCTCACCAGCTGTTGTACTACAACCCCTGAGATTGATGGGTGGAGAATGCTTATGGTCAAATCCACATCTGTGAGGATAGTACACTTCGCAGGATCGGATCAGGTACACTATTGGAATAAAAGGTAATTTCATAAGAATGCCAGTGGCAATTACAATATAAACACTAGGGAAAAGAATTCCAAGCAATCCCGATTGTATTTGTTGTTGATTGATCATAAAGCATATACAACACCCATTCCCATGTTAGGCAGCTATAGTATGGAGTATGTATGGAGTACAGCCCAGAATGTTGTGTCTAATCTGAATATTTTGGGTGTTTTCCTTTCATCTACTCCTCATTTTCTCACAACATGTTTGCTTAGTCAGCAAGCTCTACCTGGTGTGAGCTCCTTTCTCTTTTCAAAAGTGCCTAAACACTTTAGTCAGCAATCATCTGAACCCGCCAGCTTTGGCACGATAGGCCAACTCTCTAATATGCATGTGTAGTTCCCTGGGGCAGACACACTGGTACCTGTAATCCCTTGTGTCTAGGAGCAGTGATGGTTACAGAGGGAAGGAGTGGACAGTTGGACCCCAGTGTTACCAAAAGTTACCATAACAGATTGTAGTGTACAGAGGGTCTATGTCCCTGTTAAAGATGAACTGGATGGTGGTGAGCAGAAGGCCCATGGAGTTATGTGTGCAGTAGAAACCATGACACTGGGATTCAAAGGGTGTTTCAGTATAACAGGTTTTTTACTTAACTACGTCCACATAGTGGGGACACATATCTTGAACATTGCCAACAAAGAACAGTACCTGAGCTAGTAGAAAGCAGAAGGATGATACTGAAGGAGAAAACCCATGATGTAAAAACTTCATGATATGTAAGCTGGAGGTGTTCTAGGTCAGGCTGAAGGCTCGTGAGCTAGTCCAGGGCTGCGAGGTCCTTGTACAACTTCTCCTCACAAAGTACTTCTGCCTGTCCATAAAGACACACACTACCCTCCTCACTCCTCTATCTCCTGAACTCAATGTTAGACTGCCTTTGACTTCCTCCTAAAGAGAGGCTAGAATAAGATTAAGCTGCATTTCCTTCTAATGAGTTCCTATAGTTTGAGTGTAGGTAACCATTTCTCAACCATAGCATTTACCTGAATACTAATTAAAGTGACATTGTTACATTTTAAAGTATAAAACAGAATAAAGCATAAAGGCACATAGAAATCATAGTGGGACACTACACTTCCTTACTTCTCCTGTCTAGTATTTATTGTTTTAGACAATTATTGCTAGACAGATTTTTTTTTAGTTACTGAACACTTAGAGAGAGCCTGCAAGCTGGGAGGAAAGGTAAACTGCGGATGGGAGGTGTGGAGGAAGTCACTTTCCCCTAATAAAATACACCATAATCTTTCATCATTACATGGACTATTAATTTAAAATAAAAAAATTATATTATATTTGTTGGAATTCATTTATAGTAACAACAGTTAATATTTATGATATGAGAGAGAAAAAAAACAGACATCGTCGAAACATGCACCTTGATCTAAGGCTTCTCAGCAAAATTTATTAAACTAACAGGTTGTTAGTGTAGTTTATTATACTGAAGTGCAAGCCCGCTAGCCACTTTACGGCTAGCGGGCTTCCCATAGACATAGACTCCCGAGACTCCCATTAGACATGGCGCCGCAGCAGCAATGTGCACACAGTGCAGCACCAGGGTGAACAGGTCACAAAGATCTCTTACCATGTGCTCCCAGTCAAGGACTGGTGGTGCAGCGCCATTTTTATGCTAGGAATGTTAGAGGCCCGCTACTTACAGGTGGCCGTGACGTGGCTAGCGGGGCTTGCACTTCATAATCATAAAGTACACTAACGACCCGTTAGTTTAAAAAATGTTGCTGAGAAGCCTAGATCCAGGTTCATGTTGTAGATGTGCGACCATGTCTGTTTTTTTTTTCTCTATTTGAATTCACATTGTGTTTTCTATCCCCTTCTTTTTTTGTTTTTACTTGGTCAGCACTCTGCCCCTCCCAATCAGCCCAGGCCTATATAGATTGGTAGGATTCTGCATATGGCTCTATTTTATCTGGCAGTATCCCAGTCTTTGACTGGGAGCACATGGTAAGTGAGCTTTGTGACCTGTTCATTTTGGTGCTGCACCGTGTGGCGTCTATTGCCGCCATGGTGCCATGTCTGTGGGGAGGTGCGGCCCAGGGTCTAGTTCTTGCAGCATTGGGGCTGCTCCTCCAGTGGGCCATTCCCCCTGTGGGCATTGGCGTTGTGGCGGTGGTGGTCGTCGCTTGGTGCAGCACCCTTTTATGCTAGGCATATTAGGGACTTGCTACTTACAAGTGGCTGTGACGTGGCTAGCGGGCTTGCACTTCATGTTCATAAAGTACACTAACGAGCTGTTAGTTTAATAAATTTTGCTGAGAAGCCTTAGATCAAGGTACATGTTGTAGATGTGCGACCATGTCTGTTTTTTTTTCTCTATTTGAATTCTGATAATATGTATGATATACTAGCTGAGTACCCGGCGTTGCCCGGTTTTCCTTCCTAGTCCTTGTTGGGGTGGAAAATAAACAAAGGAGGAAGCTTTTGACTTCATATCCCATCCTCATATACTGTTGTCATATCACAACCCCACATCCTGACCTCCTATCCCGTCCTCCTATCTCGACCTCCTGTCCCGACCTCCTATCCCATCCTATCCCGACCTCCTATGCCGACCTCCTATCCCAATCTCCTATCCCGTCCTCCTATCCAGTCCTCCTATCCCCACCTCCTATCCCCACCTCCTATCCTGTCCTCCAATCTCAAGCTCCTATCCCGACCTCCTTTCACGACCTCCTCCTATCCCGTCCTCCTTTCTCGACCTCCTATCCCGTCCTCCTATTCCATCCTCATAACTCGATCTCCTATCCCGTCCTACTATGCCGTCCTCCTATTCCGACCTCCTATCCTGACCTCCTATCCCAACCTCCTATCCCGTCCTCCTTTCCCGTCCTCCTATCTCGACCTCCTATCTTGACCTCCTATCCCGACCTCCTATCCCGACCTCCTATCCCGTCCTCCTATCCCGTCCTCCTATCCCGACCTCCTATCCCGTCCTCCTATCCCGTACTCCTATCCCGTCCTCCTATCCCGTCCTCCTTTCCCGTCCTCCTTCCCATCCTCCTTTCCCGTCCTCCTTTCCCGTCCTCATATCCAGACCTCCTATCCAGACCTCCTATCCCGTCCTCATATCCCGACCTCCTATCCCGACCTCCTAAGTCGACCTCCTATCCCGACCTCCTATCCTGACCTCCTATCCCGACCTCCCATTCCGTCCTCATATCCCGACCCGAAATATGTGTACCAGGTATTGAAATAGCTCCAGCCGTACGGAAATGATATGGAACATATATTTCCCATTGATTTGCATGAGACAAAAACCCTGACCCTCACAAATGGGGGTAGTTAAGGGTTAAATTAACTATCCTATATTTTAAGTGGACATATAAGTAACATGCGACCAAGTATTATCGAAATATCTCCAGCCGTTTGGAAGTTATGCGGTAACATATATTTCCCCTTGACTTGCAATTTGGGTGAGTAAGGGTTAAATCACCTATACTATGTTTGTTGTTGACATATAAGTAACATGTGTGCCAAGTTTCATGTTAATATCTTCCGTTTGAAAGTTTTTGTGGAACATACACACATACATACATTCACACACACGTTGAGTTTTATATATATAGATTTAACCTGTCCAGGACCAACTGCATACAGGTACGCCCTCGAGTCCTAGTACTTAAGGACCAAGGGCGTACATGTACGCCCTGGTCCCGTTTACGGGATTTAAACCATTCTCACCAGCAGAGAACAGGTTAAACCCAGTGGGTCTCGGTTGCTACGGGCAGCCAGGACCCACCGCTTATGCTGGGCACTGCCGATCGGGACGATGCCTGGCATTAACCCTTTAGAAGTCGCGATCAAAGTTGATCGCAGCATCTAAAATTAAAGCATTTGGAACTATATATCTTTAAGCCAGAGCACCACCGATTCATCTACATTAGCCTTGAGTCTTCACATATCTATCTCACATATCTATCATAGTCCAAAGTGGTCTCAAAATATACCCCGCAGTAGCCGAACCACATTCTTGCTATTGTGTAAAATGAAAGTATAACTATCCCGGCAGCTCAGCAGAGCTGATCGGGACTATCACGACAAAATGGCGATGTCCCGATCAGCTTACTGGACAATGGGAGGGTCTTCATCTGCCTCCTCATCATCCATTCGGCGATCTGCTGCTCCAAGCCCACTCAGCAAGCTAGAGCAGCAGGGTGCCGAGAACACTGATCAATCCTATGCTATGGCATAGCATTGATCGGTGTAAGCAATCAAAATACTGCATGTTGTAGCCCCCCCTCTGGGGGCTAAAAAAATAAATTAAAAAAAGTGTAAAAAAAAAGTCAATAAAAGTGAATTAACCCCTTCCCTATGAAAAGTTAAAATCATCCCCCTTTAACCATTTTTTAAATAAAATAATGTAATAAAAAATAAAAATAATCATATGTCGCACCGCCACGTGCATAAATGTCTGAACTAAAACCGCACTAAACCGCACCATCAATGGTGTACACATAAAAAAATACCAAAGTCCAAGATTGTGCATTTTTGCTCACTTCATATACCATAAAAAACTAATAAAAAGCTATCAAAAAGTCCCATCAAAACAAAAATGGTACCGATAAAACTACAGACGACGGCGCAAAAAAGAGCCCTCATATAGCCCCATATGTGGAAAAATAAAAGAGTTATAGGGGTCAGAGGATGACCAATTTAAACATACACATTTTGGTGCATGTAGTTACAATTTGGTGCAAGTAGTAAAATAAAACAAAACCTACATAAATTGAATATCTTTGTGACCAAATGGACCTACAGAATAAACATATGGGGGGAGATTTATCAAAACCTGTGCAGAGGCAAAGTTGCCCAGCTGCCCATAGCAACCAATCAGCTTTCTTTTTACTTTCTTAACAAGGGTTATGCAAAATCGATCTGATTGGTTGCTATGGGCAACTGGGCAACTTTGCCTCTGCACAGGTTTTGATAAATCTCCCCTATGGTGTCATTTTTACCGAAAATTGCACTGTATAGAAACGGAAGCCCCCAAAAGTTACAAAATGGAGTTCTTTTTTTTATTATTTTTTATTTCACCGCACAAATATATATTTTTTTGTTTTGCAGTAGATTTTGTTATAAATTATTGATGTCATTACCAAGTAAAATTGGTGGCGCAAAAAAAAGCCCTTATATGGGCCTGTAGGTGCGAAAGTGTTATGATTTTTAGAAGGGGAGGAGGAAAAAACGAAAGTGCAAAAAATTGAAAATTGGCCTGATCCTTAAGGTCAAAATGGGCTTGGTCCTTAAGGGGTTAAAGTAAATGAAAGAATATATGTTTACATAAATATTAATTAATAAATATACATGTGTGCTTTTTTTTCTAGAATTGTTTCCATATTTCCATATACAGTATAGATAAGTAATTCATGAGCACAGCAGTTTGTGAATAAATCCAATAGAAATGTGAAGTCTCAACAGACAATAAATCAATTATGACATATTCTAATGTTATTATCTGTGTTGCTGTGTACTAACAGTATGACTGCCAGACTACTGTTTTATGCCACAACTTAAGTAGAAAAACACAAGAAAATAGATGTTACTTACGTTATGGTTCTAATACCCTTGTAAAACAAATTGACATTACAAAAGGAATCATAGGACCTTCATTATAAATTGAAGAATTACCGAAGGGTATGTCCAAAAGTATAGGATTTCATAGGATAGGTGTCAAGGGACCCAATTGTGCCACCTTCTCAACATTATAGTCAATGTTATTTGCTGGCAAAGAGTGCATCACATATGCAGCTGTTATGATCTGCCACACATGCTGTCAGTGAGCACATGGCCCCGTCTCCTTCTGCTGCCAGCAAGGCTGGGATTCGCATCGCGGGACGCACCCGCATGCGAATCCCAGCCCGTCACTCCCCTCCTGCTCCTCCTACCTCCTCCTCTGCCTCTCTGCCGGAGCTCTGAGATTTAAAGGGCCAGTGTACCCCTTAACCTCTTAAGGACCAATGACGTTGTGGAACGTCATGGCACCCTGGGCTTTAAGGACCAATGACGTTCCACAACGTCATGGCGTTTTCCGGTCCCTGCCGCTCGCCGGGCAGAGATCGGAACCGGATGCCTGCTGAAATGCTTCAGCAGGTATCCAGGGCAAACGCCAAGGGGGGCCATGTAGGCCCCCCATGTCGGCGATCGCCACAAATCGCAAGGGAAATCGCCCTTGCGATCTGCGACGATACCGGGCTAATCGGGTCTCTGGGACCCGACCGCCCGGTAATTTTGCATGATCCCGGCTGTCACAGACAGCCAGGACCATGCTAATGTATAGGAGCGAGGTGGCTAACCAATCGCAGGGGGGGGGGGGCGGTTACTTCCTCCCGCCCTGCCCGGCCCCTGGAAGTCCGGAGAGGACGGGAGGAAGACCGGAGGATGCGGCGGGGGACGGGGGAGTGCTGGGGCCCGGCCCCGGTACTTTCCTCGTCCCTGAAGACCCGGATCCCGGCGATGAAGACGGCGGCGGCGACAGGTGAGTAGATCTTCAGCTGCGGTCGGGCCCTTTACAGCAATGCACGTCACCGTAAAGCGACATGCATTGCTGTATTGGGACCCTGTATACTACAACTCCCAGCATGCCCAGAC
Source organism: Hyla sarda (assembly GCF_029499605.1). Lineage (NCBI taxonomy): Eukaryota > Metazoa > Chordata > Amphibia > Anura > Hylidae > Hyla > Hyla sarda. Next base: position 110,060,607 of record NC_079197.1, on the reverse strand, counting down.
AGCCCTTGGCATCTGGGCATGCTGGGAGTTGCAGTTTTGCAACATCTGGAGGTCCACAGTTTGGAGACCACTGTGCCCTTCCAGATGTTGCAAAACTACACATCCTCAGCATGCCCTTACTGTCCAGGCATGCTGGGAGTTGTAGTTCTGTAACATCTGGCCCTTCAGATGTTGCAGAACTACAACTCCCAGCATGCCTGGACAGTTTTGGCATACTGGGAGTTGTAATTTTGCAACATCTGGAAGGGCACAGATTGGGAACCACTGTATTAGTGGTCTGCAAACTGTAGTCCTCCAGATGTTGCAAAACTACAACTCCAAGCATGCTGGGAGTTGTAGTTCGGCAACATCTGGCTCTAAAGATGTTGCCGAACTACTACTTCCAGCATGCCTGAAAATGTTTGGGAGTAGTGGTTTTGCAACAACTGGAGGCACACTGGTTGGGAAACATTGTCTGTTTCCTAACTCAGTGTTTCCCAACCCGTGTGCCTCCAGCTGTTGCAAAACTATAACTACCAGCATGCACTGATAGACTGTGCATGCTGGGAGTTGTAGTTTTGCAACAGCTGGAGGTTCCCCCCCTGTGAATGTACAGGGTACATTCACATGGGCAGGGGGCTTACAGTGAGTATCAGGCTGCAAGTTTGCGATGCAGGGAAACTCGCTGTAACCTCCCGCCCGTGTGACTGTACCCTAAAAACACTACACTACACTAACACAAAATAAAATAAAAAGTAAAAAACACTACATATACACATACCCCTACACAGCCCCCCTCCCCTCCCCAATAAAAATGAAAAACGTCTGGTACGCCACTGTTTTCAAAATGGAGCCTCCAGCTGTTGCAAAACAACAACTCCCAGTATTGCCGGACAGCCGTTGACTATCCAGGCATGCTCAGAGTTTTGCAACAGCTGGAGGCACCCTGTTTGGGAATCACTGGCATAGAATACCCCTATGTCCACCCCTATGCAAATCCCTAATTCAGGCCTCAAATGCGCATGGCGCTCTCACTTTGGAGCCCTGTCGTATTTCAAGGCAACAGTTTAGGGCCACATATGGGGTATCGCCGTACTCGGGAGAAATTGCCTAACAAATTTTGGGGGGCATTTTCTCCTTTCACCCCTTATGAAAAGGTGAAGTTGGGGTCTACACCAGCATGTTAGTGTAAAAAAATAAATTTTTTACATTAACATGCTGGTGTTGCCCCATACTTTTCATTTTGACAAGAGGTAAAAGGGAAAAATGCCCCCCAAAATTTGTAATGCAGTTTCTCCCGACTATGGAGATACCCCATATGTGGGCGCAAAGTGCTCTGGGGCGCACAACAAGGCCCAGAAGGGAGAGTGCACCATGTACATTTGAGGTGATTTGCACAGTGGTGGCTGATTGTTACAGCGGTTTTGACAAACGCAAAAAAAAACACATGTGACCCCATTTCGGAAACTACACCCCTCACGGAATGTAATGAGGGGTGCAGTGAGAATTTACACCCCACTGATGTCTGACAGATCTTTGGAACAGTGGGCTGTGCAAATTAAAAATGTTGTACAGCCCACTGTTCCAAAGATCTGACAGACACCAGTGGGGGGTAAATGCTCACTGTACCCCTTGTTACGTTCCTCAAGGGGTCTAGTTTCCAAAATGGTATGCCATGTGGGGGTTATTTTGCTGTCCTGGCACCATAGGGGCTTCCTAAATGCGACATGCCCCCCGAGCAAAATTTGCTCTCAAAAAGCCAAATATGACTCCTTCTCTTCTGAGCATTGTAGTTCGCCCCTAGTGCGCTTCAGGTCAACTTATGGGGTACCTCCATACTCAGATGAGATAGGGTTACAAATTTTGGGGGGTATTTTCTGCTATTAACTCTTGCAAAAATGTGAAATTTGGGGGGGAAACACACATTTTAGTGAAAAAATTATTTTTTTTACGTATGCAAAAGTCGTGAAACCCCTGTGGGGTATTAAGGCTCACTTTATTCCTTGTTACGTTCCTCAAGGGGTCTAGTTTCCAAAATGGTATGCCATGTGGGTATTTTTTGCTGTCCTGGCACCATAGGGGCTTCCTAAATGCGACATGCCCCCGAGCAAAATTTGCTCTCAAAAAGCCAAATATGACTCCTTCTCTTCTGAGCATTGTAGTTCGCCCGTAGTGCACTTCAGGTCAACTTATGGGGTACCTCCATACTCAGAAGAGATGGGGTTAGAAATTTTGGGGGGTATTTTCTGCTATTAACCCTTGCATAAATGTGAAATTTGGGGGGAAACACACATTTTAGTGAAATTTTTATTTTATTTTTTTACATATGCAAAAGTCGTGAAACACCTGTGGGGTATTAAGGCTCACTTCATTCCTTGTTACATTCCTCAAGGGGTCTAGTTTCCAAAATGGTATGCCATGTGGTTTTTTTTTCCTGTTCTGGCACCATAGGGGCTTCCTAAATGCAACATGCCCCCCAAAAACCATTTAAGAAAAACGTACTCTCCAAAATCCCCTTGTCGCCCCTTCGCTTCTGAGCCCTCTACTGCGCCCGTCGAACAGGCTGCTATTCCTGTGAAACAACTAAAGGGTTTAAATTCTGACTGAATGTCATTTTGAATACTTTGGGGGTGCAGTTTTTATAATGGGGTAATTTGTGGGGTATTTCTAAGATGAAGACCCTTCAAATCAACTTCAAACCTGAACTGGTCCCTGAAAAATGGTGATTTTGGAAATTTTGTGAAAAATTGGAAAATTGCTGCTGAACTTTGAAGCCCTCTGGTGTCTTCCAAAACTAAAAACATGTCAATTTTATGATGCAAACATAAAGTAGACATTATGTATATGTGAATAAAAAAAAATTATTTGGAATATCCATTTTCCTTACAAGCAGATAGCTTCAAAGTTAGAAAAATGCACCATTTTAAATTTTTTCATCAAATTTTGGAATTTTTCACTAAGAAACGATGCAAGTATAGACAAAATTTTACCAATAACATAAAGTAGAATATGTCACGAACAAACTATTTCGGAATCAGAATGAAAGGTAAAAGCATCCCAGAGTTATTAATGCTTAAAGTGACAGTGGTCAGATGTTCAAAAAATGCTCTGGTCCTAAGGTGTAAAATGGCCTGGTCCTTAAGGGGTTAATTAACATCTGTCAGCTCAGTTAATAAATTCCTCCACTTCCCACACTTCCCTGCTGGATCTAGTGCCTGAGAGAAAACGTTTCTGAGTATTGCCTTGCCGTGTATCGTACCCGTTGCACCTTGACCTGACCTTGTTCCTTTGCCGCCTGCCTTCTGACCACCTGCTACGTTCCTGACTACGCTACTATGCCCCTTCCCTGACCTTCTGCTATCCTGACCACGAATTACCGTATCCTACCTGTGCCTCGAATTTCCTCAGCTTCCTGTGTGGTTGAGCCGTGCCAGGGGTAGCGACCTGGGTGTCACCTGCCGTAGCAAGTCCATCCCACTTTGCGGTGGGCTCTGGTGAAAACTTTGCTCCCTGGTACGGTCCTTGTCATCAGCCACACAGGTCCAGCGGATCCACTACCACCAGTGTGTTCCTGTCTACTGAAACATGAGTGTTACAGCAGCCATATTCCTCTGATATCTGGAGCTGCCATATTCCCTCAAATATATCATAGACTTTGGAGTGGCAGTACACATGTTCAACTACCATAGCATTCAAACTCATCATACCTGTGGTCTTGTGGCCTGGGGAAAACATGGATCAGGATAGCAGATTCTTGAGAACATTGGTCCTTCATTGATCTGTCATTTCCTACCTATCCAGTGAAAAGGAGATAATTGCTCACGGTTGGAATACCCCTTTAAAATGCATGCTTGACCACCAGATAACTGCTGCACAGCAATGAAGGCAGGTTGGATGTTTATGTCCATCCAATTTTGAGCAATAAAAGCTAAATAATAAGCTCTTCTGACACATATTAAGTTTTATATAAATCTTTTAAACGCCCATGTCTTATATATGTGCATTATATGGCTGTGGATTAGCTATAGCAGGGGGAAAAGAAAAAAAGCAGTGGTACAGGAGTTCTGGGGTTACTTGCACTAGAGTGGTATTCCTTTAAACATGTTTCTGCTAATACTGCCAACAGATTAGTGGCTTAGGCCTGCTACTGTGACTGTGATCTTTAAACTGGAAAGCGGTCATGTGGTTAACCATTTAGAGTCGTAGGGACTGGTAGCTCATTGCTTTGGATTGAAGTTAATCCTAGGAAGACATGAGAGCCTCTAAGTTCAGTGGCTCTATATAGTATATTAATAGAGGCTGATGCATACAGACTGTTACTGGTTCTAGTAGGATTTTTATTGCTCCTTTTGAAACTTCTGCATCATAGTGTGTGCCCTCTCAAACATATGAAGATTGTGGAAGCAGAGAAGGTCCTCTAGAGCTCCAAGTCAAAAAGATACAGACACATTAGGGCAGATTCATCAAAACCTGTGCTGAGAAAAAGTTGACCAGTTGCCCATAACAACCAATCAGATTGCTTATTAAATTTTTTAGAGGCTGGTTGGTTGCTATCGGCAACTGGTCAACTTTTCCTCTGCACATGTTTTAATGAATCTCCCCCCAATGTGTCTGTATATTTCAGACATTGTGGCAAGGGTCTTTCTTCAGGGGGAAGGCTGCAAACACGAGGGTAATCCTGGACCCCAGGGCACTCTATAGTATAGGTGTTTGGTGAAGGTGTGCCCTTGATGTAAGGTCCGAATAAGTTTGATCCAATGCAGGTGTGAACTGGGACCATAATAATTTAACTGAAGAAAATTTCTCTGTGTAAGCCAATACAGGAAACAGTCTCTTTAGGCACAGAATAATGGCAAATTTTGTGTACAGAAGTAGGTTAAAATCCTTATTGGTAGATTTTAGTAAAAGTAGTTTTTGTCAGTCTCTAAATTTTGTGTTGCTTTAGAGATACAGTCTGAGAATAGATTAAAGGGGTACTCCAGTGAAAAATTATTATTTTTTTATATCAACTGGCTCCAGAAAGTTAAACAGATTTGTAAATTACTTCTATTAAAAAATCTTAATCCACCCAGTACTTATCAGCTGCTGAAGTTGAGTTGATCTTTTTTGTCTGACAAAAGTGCTCTCTGCTGACACCTCTGTCTGTCTCAGGAACTGTCCAGAATAGGAGCAAATGCCCATAGCAAACTTCTCCTTCTCTGGACAGTTCCTGAGACAGTTCCAAAAGAACAACTTAAATTCAGCAGCTGATAAGTACTGGTAGGATTAAGATTTTTTAATAGAAGTAATTTACAAATCTGCTTAACTTTCTGGAGCCAGTAGTTATGAAAAAAAATATATGTTTTTTTTTTCCGGAATACGCGTTTAACTCTACTGAGAGGGGTCTCCACAGGTTTGCTCCCTGTGGTGAATGCATAGAAACCTTTTGTTACTCACAGTTAGTTGTGCTACAATACTTTATACAAGGGCAAAGGATGGTAAGGTCCTGTGAAAGTAGAAGAGCACTTGTTCAGCCTCTTCTGCAGAGTAAGCTGCATCCTTTTTTTGCAAACCCACCTCCAACCATACTGCTGATTTGGCCCAAACTGAAAACCATGATTGGCCAGTATGAGAATCACCCAGTACCAACCTGTGAGTCATTCCAGGCCTGTAAATTGAACTTACCAAATGTCTCTAACAAGTGTAAGGATTCCTCCCTGGAGATAGCTCTGGGATCGTCCTTGGACAGGTTGCAGGATAAATAAACATAAAACAGGAACAAATAAAACCCTAGACTGTCTAGTCATTAACTAAACAAATCATCATGCCCTGACTAACAACTGGTGAGCTTTTCTCAGCCAGTTACATTTATGCCTCCTGCAACCTCTACTCACTCACAGCTCAAGCTGTGTGTTCCTCAGCAGGACCCCTGCCTCTCCACTACAGCCAGCTTGCTGTCTCCTAGGGAGAGCCACAACAATTGTGTCTGTGTTCTTTTTAAAGACACTTCCCCTTTCTGCTTCTTCATTAATTAGGCCACCCTTTTCTTTCCACAGTGTCACACAAGCCAAGTCTTGCCAGAAGGCTCCCAGTGTGAGAAAAAGGCTAGTCCTGTGAGAGATGCAGCCTGGAGAAACCCAAATCTGGTGAAAAATTCCCGGCACCTGGCGCTATGGAGCAGTAGGCACCAGACTAATAGTTAGGGATGCTGTCCTGTATAAATTAGACGGACTGTTGTACAATGGATCCAAATGGCACAAAGAGAAGCCTATTGACTTGCTGTATTCTTTCCATAAAAGCTTAACAGAGCCACCGATGGAAACGATAAATGTAGATTTGAGCATAGCCTAACAATGGAACAATGCAAAATAAGTTATTTATATGAAGATGGCAATATATTGGCCAAATCAAATCCATGTGACTCCATGCTGTTGTGTGTTATAGGGTTATTGCAGCATAGGATATATTTATTTGTCCTCATAATACACATAATACAGTCCAAAAGTTTTTTGAATTAGATGACATTTTAAATAGTTTCCAAGCTTGGAATTCAGAGATTCCCAGCAAGTATTTAGACACGTGAAAAGTTTTGATTGCTTAGGGTCTGGGTGTTCAAACAAAACAAACTGGGAGAAGCACTCAGCTAAGTGCTTCTTTGCCCAGTTCACTGCTCTCCCCATATTTCTCCAGGGGACAGGCTCCATAGATTAACATTAGAACCTAGATTTACTATCGAAGCCTGCCGAGGAGAGAAGCATTTGGCTGAGTATTTTTCCCGATTCATTCTAGTTAAAGGTGGAGGTCAACTGATCAAAACTTTTCATATGTCTGTATGACATCTCAAATGTTTTTTTTTTCAAATGATAATAACCCTTCAAGTTAAATGACACTGGTCACATGGCTGGCAGCTTTAGGAAGTCTGTGTGGGTGTAAATAAAACATTAGAGGGGGGAGGGAAAGAATTGTTCTCCTCAACTTACCTTCTGTTCTGCTTGAACATGCAATATCTGAAGAGAATATAAATTTATCAGGGTATACCAAAAACACAGAAAACAGAAGATCAACATAAACCATTTCCTTAACCTGCAGATTTTATGATGTTGAGATGATTTCTTATATATTACTGAATAGTGATGAGCAGCAGGGGCCCTATTCGAATTCGCCATATTTCATGAATATATTGATGAATATTAGTCCTATGTTCGTGAAATTCGCATATTCGCGATGTTTGTTTTTTCATGTGAAAATTTGTAATGAAATCCACATAGTGTGCATGTGCGATTATATCTTTGACCTAAAAGAAGGGATGGATCAGTGTCTTCTGACTGGAAGTGCTGATATTCGTTAAATTAGCATATTCGCAAATATTTGTATGTTCGCGCATATTTGCATATATTCGAAAAATGAAAAAAACGAATATTCATCATTACGAATATATATATATATCACTATATTCTAAATATTCGCGAAATCACGAAGTGCCGATATTCGTGGTAGAAATTCACATTTTGAATATTCGCGCTCAACACTATTACTGAATCAGCAAATACTGAGTCATCGAACAATTTATGTGTAAATGTCATCACAGGGTGGAAATGCTTAAAAGTAATATATGTCATCCGCAGGACTTTTCTGAAGAGTCACAGCTTTTCCTCCAACCTTCCTATGACTCTTTGTACAAAGCAGAACACTTATTTCCGTACAATAATCCTACCCTGCCACAAATGAGCGTGACTTCATGTACAGCACTTCATTCTTGCTTTCTGAAATACACTTCCTGTTTGTACAAATGATTTAATAGACCTGAAAGTTTCTATCAAACAGGCGAGATCATGTTTCCTTATACCCCAAACTGGACATTTGTAAAAGAGTACATAAAAGTTTTACGGGCTTGACAAAAACATTTATTGATATCATTTTTTTCAGCACGTACTATCATGGTGTTAATCTACTGAGTCAACAGCGTACTTTATAGCTCTACATTTCTACAGCATACTGACAACTAAACTCATTTCGATTGAGCCCAAACCCAACAGTATGTTATCTTTAATAGTTCCAACACTACACGATATTAAGTGTACTGTAACTTTCAAACAGCTTCGGACATGTCTAAGTTGTGATCAATAGAGATCAGGCTGCTGAGACCCCCTACGATCTCTAGAATGAAAGGACAGAATCAATCCCCTGCAAACAGTGTATAGGTACAGTGAAAATCTATGGGACTTTTACTCAGTGAGTACTCTGTGATCTCAGGCTCCATACCCTGGAATTTTACAACTGGACACCATTGGTTACCCAAAATGCTGAATGGTGGGATGACCTATACTGTGGATTCACCCTTATTCAATTTTCCTTAAAAAACCTCTGTAAGCATCACCTACTGAAGAAACATATAAGGTGGAAAAAAAAACTATTGGTTACCCTAAAACAATACCCCAGTCAGCCATAGCATTAAAGGGGTACTCCATTGTTCAGCGTTTGGAACAAACTGTTCCAAATGCTGGAGGCGGCGCCGGGAGCTCGTGACATCCTAGCCCGCCCCCTCAATGCAATGCCGTCATGCCCCCTCCCATACACTTGCATCGAGGTGGTGGGCTATGATGTCACGAGCTCCAGGCGCCGCCTCTAGCGTTTGGAACCGTTTGTTCCAAATGCTGAGCAGCGGAATACCCCGTTAAATTGGTTCTTCCAAAATCAATACTTATCACCTATCCACAGGCTAGATAAGTGCCTATTTTTTGGGGGCCCCCATTGCTAGCACCTCCATTGATCACAAGAATGGGATCCTGTGTTTCCTGCTTGAGTGGAGTGGCAGTCAAGCATGTGTACTACAGCTCCCATTAAAGTCTATGATATAGATAGCTAAGTGCTCTGCTGGCAAGTCTTGCAAAGTGTTCCCAGTATGCAGTGGTTAGTACCTTTGTATCAAAGGTATCAAAAATGGTCAACTAGTGAAAAGGCAAAAGGTTTTTGACACCTAAGGTTCTTGCAATGTGGAGAAGGTTTCAGCTAGCCTATCTGGTCCAATACAATGACAAGTTACTGTAGTAAAAAATGCTAAGATAGTGAATATAAAAGTTGCCAGAAAACAGGGAATCGCAGTTTGCCGCCAAAAATGCCAACAATGGACTTGTGATTAGCACCAGGATATACTCTAGAAAGAAGGCAAGTCTGCAGAAAGAATATGGTAGTCCGGGCAATGTTTTCCTGGAAAGTAAAAGATCTCGCCAGGTTATTTTGAAACATTCTAACAACCTAAACATAGTTGCAGACCAAGTACACGCTTCCAGTGACCTCTTTCAGCAGCATAATATATCCCGGCACACTGCAAAAAGTGTTAAGAAATAATTTGAGAAACATGACTAAGGGTTGTTGACTTAAAGGGGTATTCCGGGCAAAAACATTTTATCCCCTATCCAAAGGATAGGGGATAAGATGTCTGGTCAGAGGGGGCCCGCTGCTGGGACCCCCCACGATCTCCCTGCAGCACTTGCATTCTATGTGGAAGCTTCGTCTCCAGTTCCGGAAACCTCCGGTTTCCGGGAATGGGGATGTGACATCACGCCATGCCCCCTCCATTCATGTCTATGGGAGGGGGCGTGATGGCCATCACACCCCCTCCCATAGACGAATGGGGGGGAATGGGGTGACGTCCCCAGTCCCGGAAAGCCGGAGGTATCCGAAACTGGAGACGCAGCTCCCGCATAGAATGCAGGTGCTGCAGGGAGATCGTGGATGGTCCCAGCAGCGGGCCCCCCACGATCAGACATCTTATCCCCTATCCTTTTTGCCCGGAATACCCCTTTAATCTGAAAATTCTCCAGATCTCTATTTGGTCAAATATCTGTAGAATGAGTTTTAAAAAAAAAAACAAGTCTGATCCTTGTGGCCCTAGCAACTGCTGCTGACATTTTGGTGGCAGATACCACAGGACACCTACCGGGATCTCACAGTCCAGCTCTCAACAAGTTGGGCTTGCAAGACGGCACAAGAGGAATGCACACAATAAAAATGTTACGGTAGATTGGCGTATAATGCCTGCTATGATTTCCATAGTAAGTACTCTTTTGTTGTGATGAGCAGGGATAACTACTTTTTAGACAGTTTAAAGAGAATGTATTATCAAAAATGACCTATTGTTTTAAGAAAGTTTTTATGTTAAAGAAATGTAAAAAAAATGTTGGTGTTTTTTTTTTCTTCAAATTTCGATTTTACTTTTAATTATAGTATAAAGTTTTCTGTCCACTAAGCCTATAATTTAGCTAAGACTTCCTACTCTATCACTTTCCAGCTTTTCCCCTTATCATCACAGCCAGGGGTATGTTGAAAGGTGACACTATCAGATAGCTAAGACACTAGGAGATATTAACACAGCTCAGCCTTCCCTTTGCTCTGCAAAGGTCACAGAGCATGCACAGAAACCTTTCCGCTTCATGTCAATTAGACAGCTCCTATCTATTGTTGTCTAGACCCAAGGGGTTTACTGTACAGGATATTTCTACATGCTGATATGAAGAGTTCAGGCAAGATGGCTGACCCCCAAAAACAATGTAAAAAAATGAATAAAAAATTACAATCAGAAAATAGAAACAGGTTAGACAAAAAATGAACATGTTTCAGTAACTGACTCTAGTCAGTAAAAAAAAAAAAAAAAAAAAAATCTAGGTCATACATTCCCTTTAAGCATAGCCATAAAACATGCCATAAATATTTGATAAATACAGGTCCCACTACTAAGATCAGTGCCTATTTCCTTAACAGTGGTCCCTACTGTGGCTATTTTGCAGAACTAATATAGATGAGAATGAAGAGAGAGGCACAACAGGTACAGACACCTCTCTGTTCATAGCAGCTGCTGCAGCAAGCAAGATGTGGTCACGGAACTCCATCAGGAGATAGGTAGAGGTCCCAGAGGAGGAACCCACATTTATCAGAAAATATGGGATATCCTGTGGCTATGCCATAAATAATGTAGTAGAAAGGAATAAGAATAACTCTTTAAGTATATGAAAATGAAAAAGCGGTTTTAATCATTTTAGCATATTCCAGTTCAATATATGTCAAACACCCAGGCCTTAAAATTAATGTACAAATTTATAGCAGGCTTGTCAAATCACTTTAACCACAAAGAATCAGTCAAATTTGGTGAGCTGCAAGAGAAAATTGTAGCGATGCATAGCACAGGGAGCTGTGGGAGAGCACGTGTTACCTTCTCATGTGATTGTGAAATGTTGTGTGATACTTAAAGGAAAACTGTCACATATTTTCTCCCGCACTATCCACAGGTATTGGTGGATAGTGCGGGAGACGCTGATTAAAATGAGCCCTACCTTGGTCTCATCCGCTCCGCCGTTCGCCCGCAATTGTAGTTTTTGCGGGAGAAAATATGTGACAGTTTTCCTTTAACCTTATTAATTGTACAGGTCCATGGTGCTCCTCTCCCGTAGGGTAAAGTGTGGTGTGAGAAACACGTAAGAAAAGCACAGAATAAAATACCTTAAATAAATATTAATACTGTGTGTATGCCAATGAGAATGTAATTCTCACACTTTCAATGGTTTTATATAATAGGTGGTTTAAAACAATATTTAGAGATTACTTGTCCCATTATGTTATTTATGCACATAGACTTTTGCCAGTCTCAGAAAAGTATTTTTGGCTTTCAGGGCTGTATTTACAGCTGGTTCTGCCCTAGGCACTTCCTATGGATACACCCTAAGTTACTAAGTGTGAGTATGATGTGGATTAGAGAACTTCCAGTAATTCGATTTGTTGCAAACTTCTCAGCTCGGCAGTTGCTGACTTTAGCCTGCATAAATGAGTTCAGCTTTCAGGTGCTCTGGTGGGCTAGAGACTCTCTCCTTGGACTGTATCCATCTTTTCCAGCCCACCGGAGCACCTGAAAGCTGAACTAATTTATGCAGGATAAAGTCAGCAACTGCCGAGCCGAGAAATTTGTAACGAATCGAATCATTGTAACTTCGCTAATCGTTAATGTGGATTCATTATTAGTTAAAGGGAATCTGTCATTGGTATCAGCTTCACTAACCTGTTACAGGGTTATAGTGGGGATGACACTGATACAAATCATACTTACAGATCTTCTGTCCATGGCTCCATTTATTTTTAATCCCCGGTCTTCAAGATATGGTAACAAGCCTGCTTGGTGTTCTGAAGAGGTCCCAGAGGTCTGACCTCCCGCAATCTCTTGAACAGAGCCCCGACTCTTCCTGCCTCATAGAGAAGTTTGTCGCACATGCTCCATTCATTGTCTAGGGGAGTGCCAGTGATACTGGATAAATTTTTTTAGGATGGAATACCCCTTTAAAATTCTAATGCACTTTACTGTCATTACACAGGAACTCTCTTCTATATGAACATACCCCTGAACACCAGCCACTAAATGGTCCATATTAATATCTGGGCTTATGATCTATCAAACCTTGTGGAAAGGAACAGTTGAACAGTTTCCCATAGCAACCACTCAGATTCCAGCTTTCCGAGTTCAAGCTTTAAGGGTATGTTCACACATACAAGATTTGCTGCATAAGTTGCTGCATATTTTCTGCTGCTGATTTTGCTACCCACTGACTTCAATTGGTAGCAAAATCAGCTGCAGAAAATATGCAGCATAATATGCTGCAGATCCTGTATGTGTGAACATACGCTTTAAAATAAAGGAAGATCCACTGTTCCTTTTCACATAGTTTGATAAATCCATAATGTTTACATTGTTATAGAATGTGTTTGCTACATATTTTTGTGATGTTTATGATTCATTTTTGTTTCTCAACCCCTTAAGGATGCAGGGTTTTTCCGTTTTTTCATCATCCCCTTCTAAAATTCATAACGCTTTATATTTTGCACCTACAGACTCATATGTGGCTTTATTTTTTATGCGTCACCAATTCTACTTTGTAAAGACATCAGTCATTTTACTAAAAAATCTACGGCAAAGCAAAAAAAATAATCATTGTGCGACAAAATTGAAAAAAAAACCCCACCATTTTGTAACTTTTGGGGGCTTCCGTTTCTATGCAGTGCATTTTTCGTAAACATGACACCTTATCTTTATTCTGTAGGTCCATACAATTAAAATTATACCCTACTTATACAGGTTTGATTTTGTTCTACTTCTGGAAAAATCATAACCACATGCACGAAAATTTATATGTCTAAAATGTCCACTTCTGACCCCTATACTTTTTTTATTTTTCCACATACAGGGCGGTATGAAGGCTCATTTTTTGCACAGTGATCTGAAGTTTTTATCGGTACGGTGCGGTTTTTGTTTTGATCAGACTTTTTGATCGCTTTTTATTCAATTCTTCATGGTATAAAATGACCAAAAATACGCTATTTTGGACTTTGGAATTTTTTTTACGTGTACGCCATTGACTGTGCAGTTTAATTAATGATATATTTTTATAGTTTGGACATTTACGCATGCGGCGATACCACATATGTTTATATTTATTTTTATTTGCACAGTTTAGCTTTTTTCTTAAATGGGAAAAGGGGGGTGATTTAAACTTTTATTAGGGAAGGGGTTAAATCATCTTTATTAACTTTTTTTTTTTTCAATTTTCTTTTGCCCCATAGGGGACTATAACATGCAATACACTGATTGCCAGCACTGATTGATGCAATGTTTTCGGCGCTCGACTGCTCCTGCCTGGATCTCAGGCACGGAGCAGTTATTCGGTGATCGGACAACGAGGAGGCAGGTAGGGACCCTCCTCTGTACAGCTGATCGGGACACTGTGGCTTCACCATGGTGGTCCTGATCAGCCCAACTGAGCTGCCGAAATGCTTTTTTTTTTACTTTAGACACGACAATCAACTTTGATCGCGACATCTGAAGGGTTATTACTGGGCATCACCGCGATCGGTGATGTCCAGTATTAGCTGCGGGTCCCAGCTGTCGATAGCTCCCGGGACCGCGTGACCCCGCATTATATCGCAGGAGTCGGCGCAGGACTTAAATATATACGTCCTGCATCATTAAGGGGTTAAATTTGTAAAACTTTAGTCTGCCCATGATTTTTGGTAATGGGTTTAAAAAACAACACAAAATAAGGGTGACAGCTCTGTGGACAATCTGAAATAACAATGTTTTCCCAACATTGCAAACTCAAGCTGCACACTCCACCACCAAAACAGCAAGTAATGTCCACAAACCGCCCAAATTTCATCCAAACTCTGCCCCTCTGAGGCTCAGCCTGCCCCCTTTGCAGCTGTTTCCATGGACTGGTGGACTATGTTGGACTGTTGGACTATGCTATCAGAGAATATGGTAGACACTACCAAACAACCACAGTCTTACAGAAAAGTGAAAGTAGAACAATGAATGAATGAATGAATGAATGAATGAATGAATGAATGAAGAGATGATCAACCATGTGCATTGTTGCTACATTCACATGGGAGCTCAGGGGGTCCCGTTCTGAAAATCACTGGAGTCCATATGGTTAGGGTATCAGTGTCCTTTTAACTAATTTTACCTCTAATTTAAATAACTGTCTTTCCTTCCATTATCCACTTGTTCCACTTTACCTATATTTTCTGTACCACAGTCTAGATCCAATAATCAGCTCTATGGGTAGTAGGTGTGGATCTTTACTCCATATATGTATTATATAGAGTAATATGTTTCTTACCAGAGAGGTGGATATTCTAAGTCTGTGTTTGGTGCTATCTAGTCTGGGATTGGAGTTTATGGAACTATGGAGTTCCCGGTTACATTCTCAGGTCATGGTCCCTAAAATTGTCACTAATAAGTAGCAGTGTGCTGCAGAAAACTGTAGTATGGTCAGAAATTATAGTACCACCAGAAGAGCGGTGAGGATGCAATAAGTCAGAGGATGACATGGATATGTAGTCATTTTATGAGCCAAGAATCATAATCAGAAATAGGACAACAAGTGCTTGAAAAATTAAAGGAAGGAGGTAAGTAAGACTACCTAGCTGGAACAGGGAGAAGTGAGTAATGTTTTACTGAGCGTTTATTTAGACACAACCTGTAAAGCTGACTGAGCCTCCTATAATTCTATTTTCTTGAGAGTTTTCTGTCTATGTAGTGCCGTTTCTTTTTGTTTGTTTTTTGTTATAGAAATACCTATTCAACATGAAAAAGTTCTTTAATTTAGCATATACAAAGACCATAAATGTGTTATAATTCTACATTCTATTCCCCATGCCCTTCTGGCTTAATATAGAAAACACAAGATTTGGAAGAAATCTACAAGACAAGTACTATACAGATCACGACTTTAAGCAAATAATTTTATTTCCTTCATGCCTTTGTTTTTATACTCCTGGATTTAATCAAATTTGGAGGCTTTATTCATTTAGCCGTGCAAGATTTCACTTTGTTGTGGATTGCTCTACACCTGGAGGCAGCATCCTTGCACATTGTGAAATAAATTCTGCCCGCATTACGGATGCATTGAAATCGACCAAAGCCTAGCCTCCCTTAAAACCTGAAAACCTAAAATGATCAGCTCCTTCTTCCTTCTGTGCCATACATTCATATCTGAGAAGATAGAATGAGAATAGCTCAGGCTGAGCTAAAAATTGAAAACTGAATACTCACCTGCCCTAATCCCTAGACCAGCTATCCCACAGTGCCCTGTGCCTGTTCAGTCACTTACTGGCCCAGGTAGGCAACAGCAATGGCCATGATTGGTAAAGTGTGTGCACCTTTTGTGTCGGGACAAAACAGGAAGCACTGCTTAGCTGGGGATGGGCACTATGGGATCGGTGCTGCTGGTCAAGACAGGATACACATATTTGATTTTGCCAGACGACTCCTTTAGGCTATGTTTACACACAATCAAAACAACAAAATGGCTGTAAAATAGGTATAAAAATCAAACATTTCATTAATCTAATGTATGTGTTACATTGAAGTCTATGGAAAAACAACTGGAAAGTGCACACATTGTCAAAAAAAATTGCCCTAATTCCAACATTGGAAGTACAAACAGCTGACATTTTTTTAAACCTATTTCACTGCTGTTTTGTTTGGTTTGCTGTGGGAACATAGCCTTAAAGGTAGAATACCTAAAAGTTTTTAGCTTTCAAAATCCATCTACATCCAATATAGAAATTGAAGGCATTTGAAAGATTACTTTGCAAGCCTTATTACAACATGGGCATTTTACATTTCAGAGCTTTTACTGCTGACCTACATAACCTTTACATTTATTTTAAGGCTTTAAGGTTTTGCATAGCAATATAATTTGGCAGGATGTTTATTATGGCTGTAACATCTGGACCCTGCTGCTCTGCTTAGCTGATCTTAGATCACAATAGAACCAAGTGGTTCCCACTTCATCATAGTATCAAGTGAGACACTTCCACTCGGATTTCAATGCTCTGCTGCACCGATTGTTACCTAGATTACTATGTCATGCCATTTACACCTATGCTAGCAAATAACCCGCTTGGGGCTCATGTTAACTTATTATATTAACCCCAACAATCATTAAAGTAACAGGAAATAGGAATATGATTCACCTAATTGATTATCTGTTATTATCTCCTGCTTAAGTAAGGGGGCTTGTTAGAAAGTCAATAAAAGATGTGTAGCCTCGGGCAACGATCTACAGAACTCTGGAAAAATTCATCACTTTGACTGGGTTAGTTCATGAATGGTCAATAAGCTTATACCGTATTGTAGGCTTCCTGCTATAGGCGCACAGGTCACGTGAAAAGCTGTGTTTATATGTTAGTCTTACCTTGTCTTTATGTGACAACTACAGTAAATGACAAAGTGACAGCAAAGATGTCCTAAAAACAGGTGTTTGCTCTGTTGCATGTGAACTATTGTATAGAAACATATTGTAGCATTTTGTAAATAAAGAGTTGAGTAAAATTTACTAGCTCAACAATTATAATTATAATTACAAAAATACATTTTTATACTGTCCGTAAATGACAATAACCTTTATATAGTGTCAACATATACGGCAGCACTTCACAATTCATATATTAGGAGTTAAGGCCCCGCCCACAAGAGCTTACAGTCTACACAAAATCATTGGTATTAATCAACGAAAATCTACAGAAAATGTTCTAACTATGCTTTAACATTTTTCTCAGTTGTAGCACTTGGTTTACTATTATCAATGAAAAATATAGTCTAAATAAAAGATCTGAATTTGCTACATTAGAACTTGAAGTTAATAAAGGTTGTAATAAACATAAAGATATCTTGCATAATAATACTGAGCCCTTGTAATTCTAAATTTATAATAATAATCTCAGCTAAGGTTAAGACAAACTAGCTGAGGTACAAACTAGATGATCCGTGGAAGTCTGACCACTAGGAACCTCAGGGAAAATTGTCCCCTGAATGAACAGAGAGATTCACGTGTGTAAGGCTCATTGAATGGGGCTTCTGAAAATTGCCAAGCTCAGTGCTCAGCAATGTTTGGAAGCCCCATAGAGAATGAATGAAATGCTGGCTGTGCACACATGCTGTGCATACTTTACCTTGGAACAATTCGTTTCCACCAATGGTGGGGATCCACAGTCAGATCAGCAAGTTATCCCCTGTCCTGTGCATAGGTGATAACTTTTGATTTTGGGATAACCTCTTTATTACAATTAATAGAAAAAGATTTTGAACATGTTATAACTGATCTAAATTGTGATTTACAGATGATAAATTACTGCAAGGCATATTTACATACTTGAAGTCACCGAATGGTAGACAATCTGGGTACAGGAGGATCAACTCCATACAAATAGGGGGTCAATAGGCATTAATAACTTGGCAAATCACCGAGCAAAATAACCTCTGATCAGAATAACCAATGTAAAACTTAACTTTTATTAAATAAAGTAAAAAAATGATATACTATAAATGTCCAAGATGGTTGATAAAAAATATACCCCAAAAAGGAAAAGTGTTGCTCGCGAATATTCGCAATTCGAATTTTATTCGCGAATATCGCATATTCGCGAATTCGCGAATATTCACGAATATAGTGCAATATATTCGTAATTACGAATATTCGTTTTTTAGTTTTTTTTTCACAGTACACATCACAGTGATCATCCCTCTCTGCTTCCAGCTTATGTGGTGTAAGAAGGCTGTAATACTACTGTGTGAGACAGGTGTGCGAATTTTCGTATATCCGAAAATTTGCATATGCTAATTTTCACATATGCGAACATTTGCATATGCTAATTTTCGCATATGCGAACATTATACATGTGTTAATTTTCGTGTATGCGAATTTTCGCTTATGCTAATTTCCGCATGCGTGAATATTCGCATATGCGAAAATAAAATATTACGAATATGCGAATATTCGCGAATATTCGCGAATATTACGAATATTCGTCCATATATTCGCGAATATTCGCGAATTCGAATATGGCCTATGCCGCTCAACACTAAAAAGGAACAACAAAAAAGTGTCACCAATGAATAAAAAAAATAGACTCTGGAGTGTTTCCATAGAGATATAGATAGATACAGATAAATGTGTCCCTTGATATAGCTGGGGGAAGATAAATAGATAAATAACTTCCCTTAATATTTCTTTAGGCAGGGATATAGTGGAAAATGAAGGGGGGGGTTTATGTGCTCTCTATTTCTAAAGACACCCAGCCCTCTGACCCTGCCTTTTGAGGGACCCACCTCCTTAACAGGGTGGCCTCAGCCATGGTGCCATTCCCTCTGCTATCCTAAGTGAAGGGTAAAACAACAACAAGTAGGATAGAGACAGTAATATGACTGTAGGAAACACTCCAGTCAGGGCCTATGTGCCTATAGTCCCAAAAACATATAGCAAGTGATCAAACAATTTCCAATTCCATTACAACGCGTTTCACCTGCCTGGTACCTGCAGGCTCATCAGGGAATGCAAAAATAGGAAAGGCAGGAACCAGCAGTGTAGAATCTTCAGATTTATTGGTGGTTAAAACACAGAGCAGGGTAAGAACACATACCGAACATCATTGGTTATTCTGATCAGAGGTCCTTTTGCTCGGTGATTTGCATATTTACATACTTGTCATAGATTTTCTTTTGGTAAGTTAATTCTGATAAATCAGCATGTATATGGACCAATCAGTAAATTTTCATATGTTACTCTATTGTTGTTACTTCAGGATCCTGACTGTACATGATATGGATCCAAAGGCACAATGTTACCATATAATACCTCTATATGACATTGTATGACACAAATATCATCCCCTAGAGGAAAAGCTTCATATGGAGCAAACTTCTGTAGTACAGCATCCAGTGGAGCATGCCATAATGCTTTTCTGTCTGATTCATGCAGAATCCAACCGTAAAATCCTTCATGCGAATAAAACTGGAGGCATATTGAAGTACAGTATGGTCCTGTAGAAAGATCAGTACAAATGTTATTATACAGAAACACAAAATAAGAGTGCACGTGACCCACAAGAATATTAAGAGCAAATATACTATGGTACATGCTTAAAGGGGTTATTCACCATAAGGTGGCAGACAGTAATGGACATGTTTAGGAAGGATCTGCGCTTGTCTTGGGGATAAATGGCTATGTTGTGAGATTACCATAATACTGTGGCTAGCTTTTTGAGAACTGGTATTTCCTGTTAGATTTATCTTTTTTTGACTGCAAATCCACAAATTCCATCTTCCTCCCTCCCACACATCAGCCACCCCACCCATTGAAACATAAATTAGCTGCATCTATTCAAATCAGTGTGGTTTTCAATCAGGGTGCCTACAGCTGTTGCAGATTGATCTCTCTCCCACCAAGCGATCCCTCCACCCACTGAAGCACACAGGCTCCCTGTCATCAGCTGACTAGTGAGTCAGGTCTCTGCCTCATTGCAAGCTGGGAAAAATCAGAGACAACAGTCATTTTGTATGGTGGTAAAAATTTATATTGGGGTCAAAATCACAGAAAAAATTCGGAGAAAACCGTCACACACAGGTAAAAACACTATATTATGAACTACACTAACTTTACAGCCCCTGTAGCATAGCACACTAAAAAAAAAGGGGTACTCCGGTGGAAACCTTTTTTTTTTTTTAATGAACTGGTGCCAGAAAGTTAAACAGATTTGTAAATTACTCCTATTAATAAATCTTAATCCTTTTAGTACTTTTTAGCAGCTGTATGCTTCAGAGGAAATTCTTTACTTTTTGAATTTCTTTTTTGTGTTGTCCACAGTGCTCTCTGCTGACACCTCTGTCCATGGCAGCAGTTTCTGACATGGACAGAGAGAGCACTGTGGACAACACAAAAAATAAATAAAAAAAAATAAAGATTTTTCCTCTGCAGCAAACAGCTGCTAAAAAGTACTGAAAGGATTAAGATTTTTTTTATAGAAGTAATTTACAAATCTGTTTAACTTTCTGGCACCAGTTCATTTAAAAAATAGTTTTCCACCAGAGTACCCTTTTAAGATGGCTGGAATACATATGTTTTTTACACCTGTATTACAGCCACCAGATCCGGACTTTCTGTGGTCATTCCAAACCAGAGTTAGAACACTATAGAAGCAAAATAAATGCCTGGAGGTCAGGATGTTGTGTCTGTAATAAAGATACTAAAACCCACCTTAGTTACAGTGGTCTATATGCAGCTACAAGTGTGCGGCATTGAGATGGTTGCAATACCGGTGTTTTTGCACCTTTATTAGATACACAAAGGGGGAGATTTATCAAAACCTGTCCAGAGGAAAAGTTGCCCAGTTGCCCATAGCAACCAATCAGATCGCTTCTTTCATTATTAACAAGGCCTGTGCAAAATGAAAGAAGCAAGCTGATTGGTTGCTATGGGCAACTGGGCAACTTTTCCTTTGCACAGGTTTTGATAAATCTCCCCCAAAGTCCAGATTCCATGTGGTCTATCTGAACCAGAGTTAGAACACCATAGAAAAAAATAAATGAATGGAGGTCCAGGATGTTGTGTTAATAATACAGACACTAAAACACACCCGAATTAGCTACAAGTGTGCCCTTTGGATGGCCATAATATGGGTGTTTTTTTGCACCTTTATTAGAGACACAAGTTTCAGACTTAGAGGTTAGAGCTAGAGATGAGTGAAGTTACAGTGATTCGATTCATCACGAACTTCTCGGCTCGGTAGTTGATGACTTCAGCCTGCATAAATCAGCTTTGTGGTGCTCCGGTGTACTGGAAAAGGTGGATACAGTCCTAGGAGAGAGTTTCCTAGGATTGTATCCCCCTTTTCCAGCCCACGGGAGCACCTGAAAGCTGAACTCATTTATGCAGGCAAAAGTCAGCAACTGCCGAGCCGAGAAGTTTGTGACGAATCGAATCACTGTAACTTCGCTCATCTCTAGTTAGAGCACCACAGAAGCACCACAAATGACTGGAGGTCCAGTTGCTATGTCTGTAAGGCTGGGTTCACTTATGTCCGGCATCTGGCATAGGTGAACTCAGCCAAAATCTAGACAAGTTGTCATGAGTTGTATGGCAGCCAGCGTCCATTGTTTCTGGATGGTGGAGAGGTGCTGATGTGCTGTCAGGTGCCCTCCAGTGTGTCCAACCATTCGCCATCAAAATTGACGCTGGATGATTGTGAACTGTCCTATTGAAATAAATGGGATCAGTTCTAACATCAGTTTCCCTCCGGTGCACACCGGGGACGCCTGATATATGTGAACCCAGCTTTATACTGTCACTAAACCTCACCTTTTTAATGGTGGTCCAAAAGAAGCTATAAGCAAATAAAAGGACCACTTATGCTGCATATTTGTGTACGAATTACTCTATACACTGGTCCCTCAACATACGATGGTAATCCGTTCCAAACGAACCATCGTTTGTTGAAACCATCGTATGTTGAGGGATCCGTGCAATGTAAAGTATAGGACAGTGGTCTACAACCAGCGGACCTTCAGATGTTGCAAAACTACAACACCCAGCATGCCCGGACAGCCGTTGGCTGTCCGGGCATGCTGAGTGTTGTAGTTTTGCAACATCTGGAGGTCCGCAGGTTGTAGACCACTGTTAGAGGAAGTTGTACTCACCTGTTCCCGCCGCTCCGGACCTTTACCGCTCGTCACCGCTGCCCGGGATGTCGCCGTCCATCTCTGTCGCCGCGTCCCCGAGGTGTCCCCGACGCTCCGGCAAGGCCTCTGCTTCCCATGCTTCTCCGTCCTTGCCATCACGTCGCTACGCACGTCGCTCCTTTTGGATGACCGGACGGCGTGCGCAGCGACGTGATGACGACGATGGAGAGCGCCGACAATGCAGGGGATCCCGAAGAGGACGTGCCGGAGCCCGGAGGACAGGTAAGTGATCGTCACCGGAGCATACGGGCACCGTAAACGGCTATCCGGTGGCAGCTGAAGCAGTCAGCGCTGTCCGATAGCCATTTATGCGATGGTCCCGACATAAAAAAGCATCGTATGTTGATGCTGCCTTCAACATGCGATGGCCTCTCAGAGGCCATCGCATGTTGAAGGCAGCATCAACATACAATGCTTTTTTATGTCGGGACCATCGCATAAACGGCTATCGGGCAGCGCTGACTGCTTGAAATGATCGGGCAGCGCTGACATGTTGAAATGATCGTATGTCGGGGCCATCGTAGGTCGGGGGTCACTGTATTCTAATGCATCTACAGGATAGTCCTGTCTGGAGCTTTTTGGAAAGTTGTGTTGTTCCTTCACACAGAACATTACGTATGTATCATTACCCTGGAAAACACATGAGCAACAGGCTGTATCTGTCATAGCTGATTCACACGAGAAAGCGTCTCCTCGTCTGAGCTGTATTGTGGCTCGTGTGACGTTGCAGCATATAGACCTATCGGAGACAAGACAAGTAGACAATATAGTAAGGTTACTGTAAAGAAAAGCCTAAAATATTTATGTGCGTCTTCACTTGCCTATTGTGTATTTAATGGTATTGTTATCACTAGTGTTAGTGGCGCTGATACAATGTCATTAGGATTGTACATACTCCAGTGGGAACATCATGCTTCAACAACAGCGGAGGGGAGGGGGAGGAGGGCTGGCTTTTTGCAAATGCTCCCCATCCAATACTTTCCCACACTGGGATGTAATTGTCAGGAATGAGCAGTGTAAAGTGAACGCTTGTTTCCCCTTTAAGATTGAGTGACTCCAGGCTGTCTCCTCCTCCCTCGGTGACACAACAGTTGTAAATGTCCTATCAGTAATTTAAAGCCCAGAGACTCCTCCTTGAAGTGAGAACTGTGGGCTGATGGAAATGTAGTGAGCAGTCTGAGACAGGCACTGGGTGAATCATTAGCCAACTGCCTCACTGGGATGCTTTTGTCTGGAGTCTAAAAGGAAAATATATACATTTACATAGACACTGCAATCTCTACTTTCTTCCTGACTGTACCTTTTATTTTTGGGGTTTTACCAATAAACCAAAGTGGATGTAATATCTGGTGGATCTCCCGTCCAAAATGCTGCTGGTTTCCCAGCGCACAGAAGCACCACGCATGGAGCCCTATATACCAGTAAGTAGCATGCAGTGCCTATAGCTAGAAACCTCTCCCTGAAGTGTCATTGTAACTGATCCAAGTGTCATTGTATTCGATCATCCCAT
The DNA here is from genome assembly GCF_029499605.1 of Hyla sarda. Lineage (NCBI taxonomy): Eukaryota > Metazoa > Chordata > Amphibia > Anura > Hylidae > Hyla > Hyla sarda. The sequence goes on along the minus strand of NC_079197.1, from coordinate 110,037,079 downwards.
ATGACAACCGCCAGGCTTCTGAAATGGACCCTGAAGTGTCAGTCAATCCAAAGTGCTGTATAGATCTGATAGGTTACAGTGGTGAATCCATCAGTAAAGTGCGCTGGGTAAAAGGGTACGATGTGATTACAGGGCTTGTCATTATATATAATGAGCATTACCAGACAAAACAATTGTCAAAGCGTGACTGATCAGATTGGAAGAGCAGCTATTATGGCCAAGCGGTACAGATTCTCTTATATAATGTGTAGCAGGGAACAAGGACAAGCTGCCCAGTGCCTGGATTATTGATAGTGTGTTACCATCGGTGAGCGGCGGTGTTTTATATTACAGTTCCAGGGTTACTGAAATAATGCCTGAATTATCCTAGATTAATGCTGCTGACTGCACAGGGGACTAATAGGATTAAAATTTGCCAATAAACTCCGGCTGGAAAGCTGGAATATCCCTGTGTAAACAGAAGGGTCTACCTTATGCCCTAATGATTTTGGTGCTATAAGAAAACATCCTTCTTTGCGCTACAATGGGCAGTATTTAGCGTCTCGGCCATGGAGGGGTTAAACCACACAGACTACATATGGGGCAGCACCGCACTGCTCAGTGGTACCAAGTCTCTCATTCAAAGTGTCTTGAATGGGCTGGGAGTGTTCCATGCAGCCTATTAATCTGGAAGCGACGATTACACTGTAATAACCTGAAAGTCTTCATTTGATGCCATTCTACGCAGGTCACAGGTCATCGCGGTGTCACCATGAATTAATAGACACAAGGCTTTTAACTGCAGTGCAGATCTGTGTTCGCTTCCGATTTTATTATTCATTACAGCAGCAATACTGTGCATTATCCCAAGCTCCCCCCCCCCTCTCTGTTTGCTCTTTCATAGGATGAGTAGAATCAATGAAGCATGTGTTAATGCATCAGGTAAACCCCTCCATAGCCAGTTATTGTTATCTTTTGTAAGCTAAAGACTTTGATAAATGCGCCGCCTCCTCTCCTTTGGTAAAGTGACACCTGCCTAGCAGACTTGTATTGTCAACCAGTGGCAAGGCTTGAGCTGATGTGCTTGAGCCCTGTCCAGCAGGGGGTGAATGTCTGTTTGCTGTGCTATCTGGGATTACTTCATGATCATTGTGTGCCTTGTACATGCGGATGTGACAGTGCTGAGTTGGTAAGGCGTAGCGGAGCTGAGTTTGCATTCTGGGGCCAATCAGTTACCAATATGTTCTCTGTGGTTTAACCTAAAATTGTAGGTAAATCAATGACCGAGTTATCGCTGTGCACAAGCGGATCGATCCAGCTCTGCTACATGCATGCAGTCTATAAACACAGTATATATAAACAGAGCTGTTGATATCCTTCATAAATGTGTCTAAAGACTAGACATAGTTGAGATGTATTAGTGATTAGGCAGGCAGACATATTTCCAGACATGTTACCTGTTCAGATCACTACAGTCGACCTCTGGTTGCTTACAGGGAACAATAGATTGCAACCGCTGACACAGTAAATAGTGATACCCTAGACCAGTGGTTTCCAACCTGCGGACCTCCAGATGTTGCAAAACTACAACTCCCAGCATGCCCGGACAGCCAACGGCTGTCCGGGCATGCTGGGAGTTGTAGTTTTGCAACATCTGGAGGTCCGCAGGTTGAAGGCCACTGCCATAGACTTTTCATTTAGTGTCCCTTTATTCCTGTGCATCGATCTGGCATGGGAGAGGTTAATAGTTGGCGTTTCTGCAGCACATTGAACCGCCAGGAGAAATAGATTTTGTTGCAAGGAAAACACCCTCTGAGCCTCCCAGACACAGTGTGGGAGCTTGGAGCTGGCTCATGTTTTTTAAAACGGGTTTATTTTTCCCCCACCCACTCATTGATTAACCCCTGCACCGCTGCAATGCACTGTGAGGCGGAACTCTGCACAGGAAGGGCTGCATGGGAAATAGCCTAGAGGGGGTTAACGCTGTGATTCCCTTGTCGCCTGTCCTCTAGAAGTCAGTGGCAGTTCATGTCAATCTATTGTGTACATTATACCCGCACATGGCAGCAGGTTGTGATGCAGTATTAATAAGCATTTCCTTTCTCTCAGCTATATGTTCTGTTGAAGGAGCCTCTTAATTCTGTTCTGCTGAATGCCCGCATCCTCCACGGAAGTGTCATAACCTGCTGCTGTTCCTAAGAGCTGGCAATCTAACACCTTACCTGTTGACTTTAGCAAAGTGCAACATTTTATGCAGTATTCATCCTTCAATTCAATATTATTCAACCTTCTTTGTAAACACAACGAAAGAGAAAGTTAACACAATACTTGACATTAGCTTCCGGAAAAATCATATTTTTCTTTTCGCTTGCCGTCAGCATCAGTCAAATAGATCTTCATAGTTTCACCGCTTTGTATTGACAGTAAATGTAGAAGAAAATACTAAACCCAATACCAAAAAACATAAACCAGACTATAACTTCTTTACTGCGACCACTATAACAAAGTAGAGTTTGTTATTATGTACAACCAGTGGTGAAATCACTATGTGTGATTTGTAGCTTTATGTAGAACTGCTGGCAAACTTTAGACAGTTATTACATTGTGTAAACAACAACAAGGCAGGGGAAAAGAGTGAAAGAACAGGTTTGACTCTAATATATGCTGCTGAACTACAGCACCCAGCATAGCACAGAAGATTACTGGGTGAAAGTTGTGGGAGGTAACTGGAGAGTTATGGGTCTGTCAGGTGAACAGATGAATTATGTTTTTCAGTGATCTCCAGACATTTCAAGGAAAGTTTTGTTAGGTTAGCGATGGAAGTGTTGATAACTCACTTTTACTTGTCTGGTGCCAGCAGAGCAATTAAAGTGCTTGTAGAAATGACCTCAATGGTTTGTCAAGAAGGGTCAAGTAAGTTTTGTGTGTGTATGTAACAGCATACCCGCTTTTCCCTCCCACCCCCAAGTCCCAGCGGTGCCAGGCCCTTGGATCACAGTCTTAGCTTTTGTTAGTATGGCATCCTGCAGCTAATCCCTCTTGTCTATATCTGGAAAGCAAAGCCAATTCTTATTTACACTCCCATGGAAAATAGGCAGGTAGTCATGGAAATGAAAAAAAAAATTAATAAAAAAAAATAATATATATATATATATATATATATATATATATATATATAATTTTTTTTTCTTTCCTTTTATTGCTGATAACCTCCTGACAGGGTATCACAAAGCCATTTCTTGTTTTATTAGGCTATTATTGAAAAAAACACACAATAAAGGATGCTAATACTGGTTAGCTAGTTTAATCCATGATTGTTTTTATTGTTATTGTGGCTCCAGCAGTCATTGCCTGCACGCCTAATATATTTCCAATGGAGTCCCAATCCCCACCATAGTAGTGAGGACTGTAAACACGTTATGGTAACCTTGTAGTTCAGTGCAATGTCAACGCCTCATAGTCAACACTGTCATGAATTCTGGATCTGCCCAAAAAACCTTTAAGGGTCCCAAACACAAGTGTGTTACATCTTTATTTTTGCGTTCGTATTATGGCCACAAGCTCCAGCCTGACCACAGGACTGATGACCTAAACTGACAGCTGTCATTTCGGGCATCAGACCCATGGTCAAGCTAGGGCAGATGTAATATGGAAATGGGCAGATGTAATATGGAAAGTGCGGGGAAGTGGGCAAATCTATGACAGACATTGGCACTTTATTGGTCTTAAAGTCTGTACCTTTAGAGCTAGTTTGTTATAAATGTTGCTTAAAGAGGTTGTCCCTAGAGGCATAACCTAAACCTTCTTAATGCAAAATTCATAATAAGCCCCCCCCCCCCCCCTTTCCCCACATGTATTATTTAAAATTATTTTGGGCCCACTAGGACCTGAATGATACTGCAACCTTTGCAGCCCCTTTAGCTACACCCCTCTGTTGTTCCTCGAGACAATAGCTTCTCATGTGCCCTACGGCATGTGGGTGAAATATATGGGGTCCACCACTTCATATCCCATCTAAGAGCCAGAATGGAGAGAGACTATCATGACTGTGTCTTGCTCTGGAGGTCTTATATCTAAATGGAAGCCATGTCATAGTGCCTGTCCCCATCCTTCTTTGGAGCCAGAATAAGCTGATGGTGCCATATACTGATGTGACCATGGCAGCCAATCCCTGGCCTTAGCAGTATACAGCATGAGACTACTGAGGTAAATTATTGCGTGTAGTGGTCACGTGGTTATGGTCCCAGAACAATGGGGAGAGCTAAAGTGGTGAAGATTTGTCAGATAAGTAATGTTATTTTATAGCATTCACATTTCAGATAATTGTTTCAAACCAATTGTTTATAATGAGAAAAATACATTAAATATCAATTTGTTAATAACATTATTGCTCAAGCAACCAAAACTACTAACCTGTCCCCAAAGGCTAGTTCAAATATGGAATTCCCAGGCAGACAAGCCATTGTTTCCTTACCTGTATCTGTAAGGAAGGAATACATACCGTATTTTTCGCCGTATAACTTTTTCTTCCCTAAAACTGGGGGGGAAAAGTTGGTGGGTCTCATACGGCGAATACACACCTATCGCGGCAGTCCCTGCGGCCATCAACGGCCGGGTCCCGCGGCTAATACAGGACATCACTGATGCCCTGTATTAACCCTTCAGACGCGGTGATCAAAGCTGACCACCGCGTCTGAAGGGAAAGTGACACTAACCCGGCTGCTCAGTTGGGCTGTTCGGGACCGCCGCGGTGAAATCGCGGCATCCCGAACAGCTTACAGGACACCGGGAGGGACCTTACCTGCCTCCTCAGTGTCTGCCGGGATCCCCTTCATGGCCGGCGCTCTCCTTCGACGTCATCACGTCATCCAATAGGAGCGGCATGCGTAGCGACTTGATGACGGTGACGGAGAGCGTGGATCCCGGGGAAGAAGACGTCGGGAGCGTCGGGGACACCACAGGGACGCGGCGACAGCGATGGAGCGACATCTAGGGCAACGGTGACGGGTCCGGAGCGGCGTGGACACGTGAGTACTATCTCCTATCCAGTGGTCTTCAACCTGCGGACCTCCAGATGTTGCAAAACTACAACTCCCAGCATGCTGGGAGTTGTAGTTTTGCAACATCTGGAGGTCCGCAGGTTGAAGATCACTGTTGGGTTCAGAACTTTTTTTTTTTTTTTGCACCTTTAAAATTGGGTGCGTTTTATATGCCGGTGCGTCATATAGGGCGAAAAATACGGCACCTAGATCCCTGTGGATATGTTATGTGTCCACACTATCCCACCACATTATTCCTGAGATCTCTGTCTAGGAACCAAATTTAATAATATAGTATAACAGGAAATTAGAAAAAAAAACAATTATTCCTCTTATCTGATATACGCTTGAATAGAAGGAAATTGATCTTTATGGCCTCAGCTCTGGGATTATACCTCGATAACCTTCAAAGGGAAACAATAGAAATGCATTTGCATAAAGGAGTTTATTCTGTAAAAGGATATCAGCTCAAATGATCAATGCAATGTAATAAAATAGCTACAGCCCATTTAATACAGTCATTTATGTTATTCTGTTCCTTTCCCTTATGTAAAAAGGAACTGCACATCACATTTACTTGTAGGTATCAATGATACCGTGGCCCCTCAAGTTACAATATTAATTGGTTCCAGGACGACCATTGTATGTTGAAACCATCGTATGTTGAGACAAGAGATGAGCGAACTTACAGTAAATTTGATTCGTCACGAACTTCTCGGCTCGGCAGTTGATGACTTTTCCTGCATAAATTAGTTCAGCTTTCAGGTGCCCCCGTGGGCTGGAAAAGGTGAATACAGTCCTAGGAGACTCTTTCCTAGGACTGTATCCACCTTTTCCAGCCCACCGGAGCACCGGAAAGCTGAACTAATTTATGCAGGAAAAGTCAGCAACCGCCGAGCTGAGAAGTTCGTGACGAATCGAATTTACTGTAAGTTCGCTCATCTCTAGTTGAGACCATGGGGGAGATTTATCAAAACCTGTCAGGAGGAAAAGTTGCTGAGTTGTCCATAGCAACCAATCAGATCGCTACTTTCATTTTTGAAAAGGCCTCTGAGAAATGAAAGTAGCGATCTGATTGGTTGCTATGGGCAACTCAGCAACTTTTCCTCTGGACAGGTTTTGATAAATCTCCCCCATAACTCTATGGAAACCTGGTAATTGGTTCTGAAGCCACCAAAATGTCATCCAAAAATAGGAAAAAGTGAGGATTAAAGAAAACTAAGTAGATAACTAATATAGATGAAGCAAATCCTTACATATAAAAGTAATAAAGATCTGCTGGGAGCTGTAAATCACTGTCTATTTCACTGTTTCCCAACCAGAGTGCCTCCAGGTGTTGCAAAACTACAACTCCCAGCATGCCCGGACAGCCTTCGGCTGTCCGGGCATGCTGGGAGTTGTAGTTTTGCAACAGCTGGAGGCACCCTCGTTGGGAAACACTGGTCTATGTAGAGGACAGAAGCTTCTTCGGGGTCCTGTACAGAACACACAATGTCCTAAAAAAAAGGAAAATGGAGCCGCCCCCACCTGGTGTCCAAAGGAGCAGCTAATCCTGGCAGAGGTAAAGTGTACAGAACATGTAATACCTCCCTGTACTGTAGGGGGCGCTACCAGACACCAGTCAGTGCATACACTTTAGGAATACACAGGTTTTACCAGTGAAATATCCATTCTGATTGGTCGGTTCTTCCAACTCATTGACACGTTTGGCAGATTCCATAGCATTGTATGTTGAGTCTGGTTTCAAGTTACAATGGTCCCGAAAATACCATTGTATGTTGAAACTATTGTATGTTGAGGCCATTGTAAGTTGAGGGATCACTGTACTGTCTGAAACAGTGACAGAATATATGATGGGGGACGGAAGGCTTGGGCAGCAGAGTCTAAAGAGACACTCTTCTCTTACAAAGCAAATATGCCAGTCTTTTATATAGGAAACTCCGGCCGCATTTGACTAAAGTTTGAAGAAGAGTAAATTCATTTAAGGTACCGAATGCAAATTCAAGTTTTTTTTATATACTTTTACTGCAGGGCCCAGTAGAATATAGGTAGAATAAGAGATGTGGGTACTGTAGGCATTTTTATACCAAGAGATAGGATTTTGGGAGTACTTACCTCTCATTGCGCACCTTATACCATTCTGCACCTTCCTAGGGCAAGAAGGAAGAACTTGCTGAACTATCTGGCCAGAAGTAATGAAACTGTGACCATGATCATGCTAAAAATGTACTATGTAAAAGTGGTCTAAAAAATAACTTGTCACATTGGCAGACCTTTTAAAATAATTGGTATTATACCCTAAAAATGATACCCGCTAAACAACCCACCAAATAGGGGCACTGTCCGCACGTCATATAACACTGTCATATCATACGACCTCTCTATGCTATTCTGCAAGTCTAATTATGATCATGTGACATCAGCTTCTTGACTCTTTAAAAACAGGAGTCAAAGGTCACAAAATATAACCGCTTTCAGAGCGGCTGGTTGGCATCCTGACATTCCAAAGAACTATAAAAGAGAAAGAAAACAGAGCGCTCCAATGTGAAGGACGATATAAGTCTGTGGGGGGCCCCCAATGTTGGAGAGGACTCCCCAGATTCTGTTGTGCTATGGATAGAGGCACAACACTCATGAGCGTATATTCCTTTCGGAGGTAATAATACGATCCACCGTGGACTGCAGCTTATCCCGCCCAGGCTGTACAGCGTGGGAATATAGTGCGAGTGGTCACACCACTTGGTGCAAGCAGAAGGGGGATATTCCTCAGCACGATCCACGAGCCAGGTAAAAGTGGTAACTTTTTATTAGTTTTCAATACATGTAACGCGTTTCGTCCTTGAAACGCGTTACATGTATTGAAAACTAATAAAAAGTTACCACTATTACCTGGCTCGTGGATAACGCTGAGGAATATCCCCCTTCTGCTTGCACCAAGTGGTGTGACCACTCGCAATTCCAAAGAACTAGGAGCTGTTTTTTGACCAGTGCTATTGAGCACCATAGGGCGTTGTTTAGTGGATGTAATATTCCCCTCTAGTATAACTATTGTTATGGTAGAATATTCTTGATAGGCCTGATATAGTGTCAATAAATGCCCTTCTTCAAGGTCAGACTGATCCACCAGACAAGCAGAGTATTTTCAGTGTGCCCAGGTTTTTATATGATAACCGCGCCTATGACAGAATTGCTCAGCAGGTGACAACCCCATCTGTTAGAGACAACCCCCTTTGCCTTTAGAAATTGGCTTTCTGTTTTGGTTCATAGAGGGGGTTCCACAGGGGGTCAAGTCCTGGGAAAAAAAAGTGCAGGAGCTCACTCAAGGTTTCCACTCAAGGGCCGATACGGCAGAACTACTACTAATGGGAACTGTGTTCCTGCAGTGGAAAAAGTGCAGGAACTCCGTTCCTATGCGTTCCTGCAGGACTTGAGCCCTGGGGTTCCAAGTATACCTACAGTATGTTGTCCATAGGCACCAATACCACTTCAAAGACACTGTCTAAGTATCAAGACCTAAAGTGAATGTGTAAATGGGCTGTAGGGTGCACCCTCTTGTCATTTCCCATGGTGGGCCCAAAATACCCCACTTTGACCAACACCTGAACAGGTGACTCCTTTAAAACCTTTCTAGTGGCTTCCCATTATTCTTTGCCATTTCCTTATATAATCATGATGATGGCTCCATGAGCACAGCCTCAACTAAAAGTTCATAGAATAGAAAATAGACATAAATGGCACCAGTAAAGAATCACCAACAAGAGTCCACTGCCTTAGTTCCGCCCTCCCAAAGGGAGTCTGTCTACTCTTTTTAGCATGATGAACTACAGGTAGTGTCAGATAGATGTTGGAAAAAAGGATTTTAGACATACTTCTGTTGCTAAAGAGGGGCATCAGATCAACTTTTAGTCAAGGTCGCAGGAGTCCAGGAGGTGTGGCCAAGCCAGCCAAGTACCCCAACATCAATCACCTTTTCCCCATCCCTCCTTTTATGGCTTTATGGCAAACTGGAGCCTACGTTTAGTTTTAAAGGTGTACTCCACAGGAAAACATTTTCTTTTAAATCAACTGATGCCAGAAAGTTAAACAGATTTGTAAATTATGTTAAATTATTTCTATTAAAAACATCTTAATCCTTCCAGTACTTATCAGCTGCTGTATACTTCAGAGAAAGTTCTTTTATTTTTGAATTTTCTTTTCTGTCTGAACACAGTGCTCTCTGCTGACATCTCTGTCCATGTCAGGAACTGCCTAGAACAGGATAGGTTTGCTATGGGGATTTGCTTCTACCCTGGACAGTTCCGAAAATGGACATAGGTGTCAGCAGAGAGCACTGTGATCAGACAGAAAGAAAATTCAAAAGGAAAAAAACTTCCTCTGTAGTATACAGCAGCTGATAAGTACTGGAAGAATTAAGATTTTTAAATAGAAGAAATTTACAAATCTGTTTAACTTTCTGGCACCATTTGATTTAAAAAAAAAAAAACATTTTTTAGTGGAGCACCCCTTTAAAACATGCTCCATTCTAAAAGTATCCTATGTGTGGGTTTTGGAGACTGAGCTCAGTGCTGTGACTGAATGTGAGACATCAATCAAGTCTAAAGGAGAGAGTAGGGAAAGTGAAGAGGCGCGCAACAATGTGGCACTAGAACAGTCTGGCCACACCTCTGGGACACTTGGGGCCATGAATACATCTTGACTTTGCACTACCCTAAAGCAGTGGTCTCAAACAGTGGCCCTCCAGATGTTGCAAAACTTCAACTCCCAGCATGCCCGGACAGCCGTTGGCTGTCCGGGCATGCTGGGAGTTGAAGTTTTGCAACATCTGGAGGGCCACCATTTGAGACCACTGCCCTAAAGCAACAGGAGTATAGTTAAAATACATTTGCCAGCATCTATCTGACACAGAGTGAAGCGTAGCATGCTAAAATGAGCTGACACACTCCCTTTAAGCCAGCCATTATGTCTGTGTTAAATGGGCGCCCAAGCTGTATGAGTGGCCAGGAGTTCCACTCTGTCAGCTAATTTCCTGCATGTCATTGAATAAACCTGAAAAGGCGGCTGGATCCTCCTCTCACGCCGTCCTACAATCCAGAAGGGAGTAGTTGCAGAAGACAAATGCCAAAATGATATTCCTGTTCGCAAAGTCGTACGACATTATAGGGATTAGAAGAGACCTGTTTCACGTTCCGAAGATCTAACCCCTCTGTAGGCTAGACATGATGACGCTGCGTTTGGTTTGATGTTAAGTTGCGAACTGTTTTAGTCAGCAGTTAGCCGAATTTCTCCGGTTAACCCTTTGTTGCTCCCCGCCCTCGCTTTCTACACCGAGGTTTTAACTTGGATAAAGGTTGATTCATATGGCTTGCCCCCTCTCCACCCCCCCTCTCTCCGTTGATCTCTAATGTTTGCATACATATACAGTTATCCCTCAACTTATAATGGCCTCAACATACAATAGTTTCAACATACAATGATCTTTTCTGGACCATTGTAACTTGAAACCAGACTCAACATACAATACTACGGACAGTCCAGATCTGTGAAACGTGTCAATGACTGGAAGAACCGACCAATCAGAATGGGCATTCACTTGTAAAATACCTGTATTACTGAAGTGTATGCACTGACTGGTGTCTGGTAGTGCCCCCTAAAGTACAGGGAGGTATTACAGGTTCTGTACTCTTTACCTGTACCAGGGTTAGCTGCTCCTTTGGACACCAGGTGGGGGCGGCTCCATGTTACTTTTTAGGACACTGTATACTGTACAGGACCCTGAAGAAGCTCCTGTCCTCTACATAGACCAGCGTTTCCCAACCAGGGTGCCTCCAGCTGTTGCAAAACTACAACTCCCAGCATGCCCGGACAGCCTTCGGCTGTCCGGGCATGCTGGGAGTTGTAGTTTTGCCACAGCTGGAGGCTCCCTGCTTGGGAAACACTGACAAAGACAGTGATTACAGCTCCCAGCAGATCTTTCTTACTTTTATATGTAAGGACTTGTTTTATCTGTATTAGTTATCTACTTATTTATCTTTAATCCTCACTTTTTCCTATTTTTAGATGACATTTTGGGGCTTCAGAACCAATTACCAGAGTTGGTCTCAACATACAATGGTCTTCCTGGAACTAATTAATATTGTAACTTGAGGGACCACTGTATATGTATATATATATATATATATATATATATATATATATATACACATATTCCTATTTAAATGAAAGCTGCGATCATCTTTGTTTCCATGACACTGGAGAAGTCTTTTGAGATTCCTTCCCATAATTCTGCCCTCCTGCCTGTGTCTGCATCAGTCAAGGCACCAGCTAAGAATCTGGATTTGCATGAGAAATTGTGCAGACGGGGAGGGGTAGTTTAGGGGGAGTGACATCCGCCTGTGTGAGTGTGTCTATGGACATGTGTGTGTGTGTGTTCTGTACTTACACAACAGCACGAGAGGTTAAACAGCTCGGGAAAAAACATGTTTCTCCGAAAAAGGAGTACAGGAACTTATTAATACTGAGAAGTTCTAAAAGCGTAGCACTTTATAGGCACTGTACTATACACAGAATAACACAAGAATTTCCAGAAAGTACAAGCCCTCACTTTGTCCAGCTTGTTACATATCCTACAAAAGTCAATAATTTTGGAAGCAAATCTAACACCAAAAAAAAAAAACTAAGAAAGAGTGATTGTCACTTCACTGTATTGTGGAATAAACATATGTATTAACCATTTAGCAGCCAAGTGAGGTCTCATTGGCTTATCCGGCTCCAGGCAGAGAAGAGTTAAACACTAAGCTGTTGAGACATGAGCAACCGCATAGGATAGGCTCTTGCCATAAATAGGCTTATTTCCCTACCCGTTTCCTGTTGCTGTGGTCATGTTGCCTTCGTGTGTCCTTTTCATGGCAAATCTCCATATCCGTTACATAAGACTTCTATTGAGAATGCAGGGAGGTGTCACTACAGTCCTGCTTGCAACATATGAGTTTAGCACATATCAGTTGTAATACATTCGTACTCGCACTGTTGACCTTTACGGCATTACACTGTGTTCGCTCTACAAGGATGAGAGAATGTTATATAGGCTATAGACGTTACGTTCTTAGACATTTACATCTGTGTTGGATAAATAGAGTTAGTGTTTTTGTTTTTGTTTCATGCATCTAAAAACTTGAGCTCTTTGCTTGTATACATGAAACTGCTTGAAATGTATCCATGGAAAAAAATAAGGTACAATTCATGTATACAAGCCCATCAGTAGATCACATGGGTCTGTAGGTAACCTGGTTTCCCAATGTCAATGTTCATGTGATAATGTTAAATAAGGACTTTGTGGAAATGTCTAGGATTCTATCATAAAGACAGCCTTTGTGCATATGGACATCATAGATGAAGTCCACCATTCAGAACTCCCCTCTATATGCCAAAACAAGGAGATGCTCAGTAAAATTGGCTCCCGTTTTGGCGGACCCAATGCATTTATGCAATACATGGATGGACACACATGTGAATGACAGACATATAATACTACACATCTGCCCCAGTGGGAATGTGTGGCAGCCATAGGTCCCCTCACCAATGACAGAAGGCCTCCTTTTTTGTGTTTTTTTTTTTTTAGAAGGATGTTGTGTTCATGAGACAACAAGTAAAACTCTTAAAGGGGTACTCCGGTGCTCCAGCGTTCTAGACATTTTGTTCAGAACGCTCGGAGCCAGAGGCTGTGATCGTGACGTCACGACCACGCCCCCTCATGCCGTCACACCACACCCGACACGCCCCCTCCCATAGACATGAGTGGTATGACATCACGAGGGGGCATGGCGAGGGGGCATGGCTGTGATGTCACAACCACTGCCCCAGGAACCCGGCATTTGTTTAGCTATGGGAGATCGGGGGGGGCCCCAGCAGCGGGAATCCCACGATCAGACGTCTTATTCCCTATTCTTTGTATAGGGGATAAAATGTCTAGCAGCAAAGTACCCCTTTAAGGAGATTTTCAGCTTCAAGGTAATTTATGATCCAATTTATTCAGAATTGCTCAGTTACACAACCCATTGGAGGTTTGTTTGTTTGTTTTCTCCACAACCTAAATATTTTTTGAAGTAACTATTTGTGCAGCCCAAAACCCAATATCCTTGGATAAAATAACTCACAATGACTAAGAATATTTTATGAGCGATGGTCTAAATCCACTGTTCTAAAATGAAGATTCTTGTGTCCACCAGATTACGGGGGAATTGATTATATGATTTTCGTGTTCATTTGAATCTACAAGAAACTATTTGAATTGTTATGGAGTAAAGATGTCTTGATGGTGAAGATGTCAATGTTCATCATGTTTATTGATCTTCCTGTGATGCTAGTTACAAAATAACTAAGACTAGAATTCTCAGTACAAAACGCCAGCTGGTTGACTATTCTATACACCTCTAGTTCTGGCCCAGCTAGGAAAGACACTGAAGAGTATATAGGGAATATAAAATGTAAGAGACTACAGGTCACGCCTCATCCTTTATCTGACCGTTTCTCACTTAATGGGTTAGGATTGATGGTTTACCATTGACTTGAAGCAAAAAGGATACCTTGTAGTTTGTAAGTTGTCACCTTTTACTTCTTCTTCACTTTCCATATTACATCAGATTTACACAGAGTGGTGTTTGTGGTATTTTCATGTATTTCATGTATTTTTCTTTTATTTGTAGGAACTTAAGGCAACCACATGTTATTTGTGTATGTGAATGGAAAAAATATATACCGGTATATATTTCCACTCACAAGTTATAAAGGTGACACCATCCAACCTAAATGAGAATATTAATGCAGTTTGCATTCTTGCTTTCACACCCAATCTACATAGAGGGATTAACAAGGGTGCCTGAACTGTATATTATGCAGAACCCAAGCTACAAAACCACCCCCACCCACTCCCACCCCCCGCTCTTTGCGCAATTCACATCCTTCCATTCTGTACTTCTCTGGAGTGAGATTATCAAAAAGCAAAGCTGCTGATGTGAGAGTTTTAACATATGGTGCCTCCATGAAAGGGGACTCGTGTTGGCCTTGAACCTGTCGGACTGCCCAGCTGCTTTTTGCCAGCAAGAACAGCTAATCAGCTTTTTTGCTTAACAAAAAAAAAAAAGAGCCATCTCCTTGGAAGATTGACTCATTTTTTTTCAGGCACATTATATTTTTCTGTACTTCTGGTAGGAGAAGGCTTGAACTTGCATACTGGTGACTATTAACGCTGTGGGAAACCTGACTAATACTCCATCTATAACAGAGTATTGTGATCTATACTAATGTGAATGTTGGAAATTACATTTGCATCTTGCAATAAAGGTTTGCTCGTATTTACATCTAACATCTAAGGTTTACTCGTATTTACATCTAACCTATTTACATCTTACCTGTATGCATAAGAAACAAATGTAACTTATTGTTCACCAAGTTGTAGCTGCACGGATGGTGCATCAAATTATTACAATTTCTTAAAGAGATTTTAGGGTTGTGCCCAGTATGTGTATCAGCATCCCAATTATCTTGCCTATCCTGATAGTTTTCTATAATGCTTTAGGGGTTGATAAAATGTATCATTCAGCATCCAGCAATGTGAACAAGATGTTTATTGTCTTTTAGTCTCTGGATATCGTTCAGAATGCTCCCATTTACTGACTAGAACCAGAGATCTTAAGGTGTTCATATGCGTTAGTCAAAAGTCAGTTCAGTGGGACTGGCCGACTGTCTAAAGTATGAGGAGACCTCCCGACTGTCCCTTAAAAGATGTCAAGATTTAGATTCATTTTGGATTTCAGCTGCCTGAACCCCTTGTTGTCAAAAAGATAAGACACCAACAGAGCTGTCTGGTAGCGGCATACCCCTTTTCTCTCATTAAGAAAATATAAACATTCTGCCATCCTGAATGTTCATGTCTATGGAGAGATTGGAAGAGATATCTGTTGGCCTAAATAAACTTTTTACATCTATTAAGGGTTTATATTAAAGGTATTTTTAGGCTGGGTTTATAGCTGGTATAGACTGGGATCCGGACAAAAAAAGGATACTGATGTATAAAACATACAGAGACTATATTTAGTCTATTTCCCAAATGTATACTTTTCTTTTGCAGGAGATCATGCTTTTGCAAAGTAAAAGTAGACATTCAGAAAATAGACCAAAAGTTTTCACTACTCTATTAAAGTGAATAAGCCGGCAATAGGTAACATACCTTTTAGCTGATATCACGTACCGACCACATAGAGGCCGATTTTGGTGTGATCCTTAAATCATACCCGTCAGATCCAACAATTTTTTTTTTATATATCACTCAGTACCTAATCCTGACTATGTACATACATTTTTTATGTGTCCAGCACCTTTATTTACTTTTTTTATTACACTTTAAATTAAGCTCACTAGTCTGAATTCCTCTCAAAGGGAAGGGGCGTGGCCTCAATGTGCAGGTCTCCGCCCCCTTCCTCAGTATGCCGTCTGCTCACATCTACCCTAGCATTAGCAAAACTATAACTCCCAGCTTGTCCTCACTGACAGTAGTGGGACACAAGCTGACAGTGGGAGGATTTTTCCTCCAGCTGTGAGCCCTGTGCTTAGAGCTGTCAATCAAGGAAGTGTGTCCATGACATAGGTGATGACGCATGGACACAGCAGGATTAGTATGTGTCCAAGCAGGCGGGAGGGCAGTGGTTTGACTGGCTTTTTCAGTATGAATTACTGAAAATGTTCTAATGAAAGCAATTGCAAAACCTATTGGTTATACATGCTTTACAACATATCAAAAGTTTTTGTATCTGACAGTGCCCATTTAACTTGTACATGGAAAAGAAACTGAAAAAAGGGTATATTACAAAGATGCAGAAATTTTCAGCATACATTTTTCAACATTATTTAAAAAAAAAGAAGAAAACCCCTGTAATACATTTACCTAGTCCTAACATGTCACTTTACATATATGGAGATTAGTGTTGCTCGCGAATATTCGCAATTCAAATTTTATTCACGAATATCGCATATTCGCGAATTCGCGAGTATTCGCGAATATAGCGCTATATATTCGTAATAACGAATATTCGTTTTTTTTTTTTTTTTTTTCACAGTACACATCACAGTGATCATCCCTCTCTGCTTCCAGCTTATGTGGTGTAAGAAGGCTCTAATACTACTGTGTGAGACTGGTGTGCACATTTTCGCATATGCGAAAATCTACATATGCAAATCTTTGCATATGCGAATTTTCGCTTATGTTAATGTGTTGTATATGCAAATTTCCGCATATGTTAATTTTTGCACACGAGAATATTCGCATATGCGAAAATAAAGCGAGAATATTACGACTATGCGAATATTCGTCCATATATTTGCGAATATTCGCGAATTCGAATATGGCCTATGCCGCTCAACACTAATGGAGATATGTGTGACATATGATATGTATGAATTATAAGAATAGCAACAGTTAAAAGCTCTGTTTTCATATAGTGCTCAAGACTCCCAGGAGACGCCTTCTAATATTCTTAAAATTTACTATGGTGGACTAGCATGTGCACTTCAGATGCTTTAAAAACTTCTCCCAGGCAAGCTATAGAGAGCCTTATGTCAAACATTAGTTGCTTGCCATGAAGCTATAGAAATTCTACCATACTGCATCATCTTTAGGGGCACTTGTGCGTCGAGCTGCAAAATTGAATGGAAATGTAACATAAACATTGCGTTAGGATGCACATATCAATTAGAATTTACCGAGCTAAAATTAGTGATGAGCGGCAGGGGCCATATTCAAATTCATGATATTTCACGAATATTCATCCTATGTTCTTTTTTTCCATGCGAAAATTCATACTGAAATGCACATGCGCAATTATATCTTTCACCTAAAGGGAGGGATCAGTGTCCAGTCTGGAAGTGCCGATATTCGCATAAATATTCACGTGAATTCGCATAAAAAGAAATATATCAAATATTTGTCATTACAACAATATATCACTATATTCTAAATATTCGCAAAATTGCGAAGTGACGATATTCACAGTAAAAATTTGCATTTTGAATATTCGTGCTCGACACTAGCTAAAATAACAGAATTAGTAAAACTGAGAAAAAGAGAGGCACAAAAAGTTGAACCAAAATACAAATGTGAGGTATGCTGGCTTATTGTGACATATATACAGATATATATTACACATTTGCGCTTGGTAATGAATCGCCCCAGTGAATTTGTGCGGTGATTCTGCTCATGTGGAAACATGTTCAGACCAATAATAGATTTATCCAAAATTCATGACTTTAGCTGGACACACACAAGCTGTAGGCCAAACAAACATCTCTCTCCCCCTAACCCCCAACCAAATTCCTGTGGCACAGACTTGGTTATCCCTCCTGTAAAAACTATTGGCCTATCTTCCACGCCTCTTTACAGATTCTTGCCATTACATCGCCTTCCGATTTGCAATGGCAATGCTAGGAACCACAACACTGTCCCGTACAGGTGAACAGGGCATCACTGCACTAGCAATACAATGTAAGAATGAGTGTAAGTAAATATTGAAAATCCCTTCAAACAGCAGATTGGCAGAGGGGTTTTGAGAGTCAGACCTCATCGATCTTATATTAAAAGGGTACTCCACCACTAGACATCTTATCCCCTATCCAAAGGATAGGGAATAAAATGTCTGATCGCTGGGGTCCTGCCGCTGCGATCTTGGCTGCGGCACCCCAGTCATCCGGTGCACGGTGTAAACTTCACTGTGTGCCGGATGACTGGTGATGTGGGGCTGAGGCTCGTGATGTCACAGCCATGCCCCCTCAATGCAAGTCTATGGGAGGGGGCGGGTCAACCACCACACCCCCTCCCATAGACTTGCATTGAGGGGGCGTGACCTTGACATCAGGAGGGGCGTGACTGTGACGTCACGAGCCTCCGGGGCTGCACCCGATGATACAAACGTAGCAGGGTGATCGCGGGGGAGGGGGGGAGGTCCAGCAGCCGTACCCCCACGATCAGACATCTTATCCCTTATGTCTAGGGGTGCAGTACCCCTTTAATGGCCTATGCGGAGGACAGCTTCTACCATCAGGTTTTGTCAACACCATTGTGGCGAGTGATTGACTAAACAGAGATGAGAAAGATTAAAATTTGGTTGCCAGAGCACTCAGTGGAAAGAGTTGGGCCCCATTCTGAAGATCACGGGGTCCCGGCAGTCAGATTCCCTGCACTCAGACACTTTTCCCCTATGCTGTGGATAGGGGATACATTTTATTTTAATTTTTTTTTAAAGCTGAATAACCCCTTTAAACTAAAATATGATTTTTTTTTTTAGCTATATGGCTGGATCACCATGCTTGTGCCTTTTAATTTGGGTTTTCCATCAATATGTCAAATGTGACTTGTATAGATACTGCATTTTCTATCTGCACAGATCCTAAATACAGGAATGCTGTCATGTCCCTGCTAGAATTGCAGCCATTGAGTAGTTATAAAGAAGGCATGCCTGAGACAGTGCTTTTTCCTTGTGTCTACAAGCCTCAAACAGCAGGATACCAAGAGACAG
The DNA here is from genome assembly GCF_029499605.1 of Hyla sarda. NCBI lineage: Eukaryota > Metazoa > Chordata > Amphibia > Anura > Hylidae > Hyla > Hyla sarda. The sequence goes on along the minus strand of NC_079197.1, from coordinate 110,018,499 downwards.
ATGTGGTCAGAGATTAGCAGAGTCAGCCACAGGGAATAGTCTTTTTCTCTGCCAACCATAGCAAACATTGATCCACATGGTGGCATAGGGTGGTATTCTACTCACATTGCTTATTTTATTTTATTTAGATACGAAATGGTAACGCATCAGAATCCTAGAGAACTTGTGTTGATGCTTCCTATTTAGTAGTGTCAATCACAGCTTGTTAGACTCTTATCCTTGATATCATATTGATGGGAATTATCTTACAAATGCTGAGCACATTCATTCATTTCTCTACTGTTAACACTTCATGTGCTTGTTTTACCTGTAAGAATTGACTTCTCTATCATTCTTCCCTTATCCGCTGTTTGATGTACTGAGCTAGAAGCTACCGGGGAAGTGTTTCTGTGCACGCTGACTGTGTGGAACATTAACCTTTCTCTGGTTGATGATGCATTACAAAGCAGCTCTTGTGGAAAAACATTTACTGATACATACACAAGCTAAATTTTACCGTATTTTTCGCCCTATAGGACGCACCGGCGTATAAGACGCACCCAATTTTAAAGGTGCAAAATCTAGAAAAAAAAAGATTCTGAACCCAACAGTGATCTTCAACCTGCGGACCTCCAGATGTTGCAAAACTACAACTCCCAGCATGCCCGGACAGCCGTTGGCTGTCCGGGCATGCTGGGAGTTGTAGTTTTGCAACATCTGGAGGTCTGCAGGTTGAAGACCACTGGTATAGGAGGTAATACTCACATGTCCCCACCGCTCCAGACCCGTCACCGCTCGTCACCGCTGCCCTGGATGTCGCTCCATCGCTGTCGCCGCGTCCCCGTGGTGTCCCCGACGCTCTGGACGTCTTTTTCCCCGGGATCCACGCTCTTCGTCACCGTCATCACGTCGCTACTCAGGCAGCTCCTATTGGATGACGGGACGGCGTGCGCGACGATGTGATGACGTCGAAGGAGAGCGCCGGCCATGCAGGGGATCCCGGCATGGGGCAGACACCGAGGAGGCAGGTAAGGTCCCTCCCGGTGTCCCTCCCGATTTCACCGCGGCGGTCCCGAACAGCCCGACTGAGCAGCCGGGTTAGTGTCACTTTCATTCAGACGCGGTGGTCAGCTTTGATCGCCGCGTCTGAAGGGTTAATACAGGGCATCACCGCGATCGGTGATGTCCTGTATTAGCCGCGTGTCCCGGCCGTTGATGGCCGCAGGTACCGCCGCGATTGGTGTGTAATCGCCGTATAAGACACACCAACTTTCCCCCCCCCCCAGTTTTGGGGAAGAAAAAGTGCGTCTTATACGGCAAAAAATACGGTAATCCTGTTAAAGGAATATTATCCTACATCTCCACTTTGGGATACTTTTTTTTCTGAAATAAAAAAAGTCATAAATCATAGACCACTAGGGGTACTATTTCATAGAATTCTGTTCTTCTTTAATTTTTTTTTTTTACATTTAGAAAGTTGGGCAGCAACTGACCTTTACATATTATGCAAATCTAATGTGTAAGGGGACAACCTGAGTGATCCCAATGTCTTCTGTGGTGAAAACAGGTTTGACGGGTTGTCTCCTGTCTGATACTTTTTCCCTTTCAAGATAAGTGCTACATAGTTTTCTAATAGCTATAGGGGATACAATACTGTTCAGATTCTCTTAAAGGGGTTCTCCACTTTGGGCAACCTTTACTTTCTAGATTTATTTTATGACATTGAGTAGATCACAAGCATTCTCCTGCTAAGGCCTGAAGGAAAATCTAACAGGAAGTGTTCAGTTTTCTTGCAGTGCCACCACAGGTAATATTAAGCATTACACGGTGCCCATTCTACTCAATGTACCGTTTGTGTAATGCAGGTCAGGAAATGCCCTCTAGAGATAGATTAAGGAGTGAAGCAGCTTCAAGAGAGACGCCGGCTCAGTGTGGCGCTGGACACAGACCAACCAGGTAGGTAAGAGACAAGGTGTTTATTTACCCAGCATGCAACGCGTTTCACTGCCTAAGCAGCTTCATCAGATGCCTGATGAAGCTGCTTATGCAGTGAAACGCGTTGCATTCTGAGTAAATAAACACCTTGTCTCTTACCTACCTGGTTGGTCTGTGTCCAGCGCCTCGCTGAGCCGGCGTCTCTCTTGAAGCTGCTTCACTCCTTAACTTATCTTTGGGCCGGAGGGCTGCGGACACCTCAATATTATGTGCTCACCATTGTTGCGTGTGTGCTTACACAACTACACCAGGTGAGCAGCTCACATGCCGTTTTATACATTCTACTGTCCTCTTTTAATACACCACGGAGCGCTGTTTTTATTTACTCAGATTTCTCTAATAGGGTAATTTATAATAGTTTTTCTAAACCAGACAACCCCTTCTAATTTAATACAAAATATTATGAGTATTTTAAAGGGGTATAAAGAAAAAAAAAGTATGCATTCCCTACTCACTCCCTAGCAGCACCCACTATTGGAGGACAGTCATCGAGTGACCCAGACACAAGGAAATGCAGGGCAGGCAGGGCAGAGGACCAACATAGAAATAGCAGGTGTGGGAGGGGGGTAAGTATAGGCTTTTTTTCTATATAAATGCACCCTGTGCACTGTTAAATAGAATGCAAAATTCTCCAGAATACCCCCTTTTTTTTTTTTTTTTTTTTTTTTAAATGAACTGGTGCCAGAAAGTTAAACAGATTTGTAAATTACTATAGATTTATAGATTTGTAAGAAACTTTTAGTTTCTTTTTTGTGTTGTCCACAGTACTCTCTGCTGACACCTCTGTCCGTCTCAGGAACTGTCCAGAGTAGCATAGGTTTGCTATGGGGATTTTCTCCTGCTTTGGACAGTTCCTGATATGGGCATCAGGTGTCAGCAAAGAGCACTGTGGACAATACAAAAAATTAATTTAAAAAATAAAGATTTTCCTCTGTAGCAAAAAGCTGCTAAAAAGTACTGAAAGGATTAAGTTTTTTTAATAGAAATAATTTACAAATCTGTTTAACTTTCTGGCACCAGTTCATTTAAAAAAAAAAAGTTTTCCACCGGAGTACCCCTTTAAGTAGTTGAAATCTATAATAAATCATAAGACATCACAGCACATGTACCTGTTCCATGCTGTGACCCTGTAATTACTGTACGGGTATATGGAGTACAGACTATACTATGACTATTGTAGAAACTATGTCAGGAGGAATATCCTACATGCATTCATACATTACTGTGGATGGAGTGCTGCTATCAGTATAATGACCATGGATATAGTGTTATTTTTAGTCCCCTAAGCACATGGTCAGCAAAGTTTGATTGTGGTTTCACCACGTGGTTAGAGGAAGCTCCAGGGTGCAATACTAGCTAATGAGAAGATACCAACAGGGAAACCCACTAAACCCATGTGATGCCCCAAGTGTTTGATTGGATAACCTTTTAAATGATCAAAACTGAACATCTGAATGTCCAGTTTCAATGACCCTCCTGCACTAAGCACCTACCACTAGGTAACATTGTAACATGGAATGTGTCGAACCATTTGGCCCATCTAGTCTGCCCAATATTCTATATACTATGAATAGTTCCTGGCCCTATCTTGTATGAAGGATAGCCTTATGCTTATCCCATGGATGCTTAAACTCATTCACTGTATTTGTAGCGACCACTTCTGCAGGAAGGCTATTCCATGCATCCACTACTCTCTCAGTAATACTTCATTATATTACTGCATAAACCTTTGCCCCTCTAATATAAAACTATGTCCTCTTGTGGTAGTTTTTCTTTTTTTAAATATACTTAAAGGGGTACTCCGCTGCTCAGCGTTTGAGGGTCCCAGCGCTGGGAGCTCGTGACATCATAGCCCCTCCCCCTCGTGACATCATGCCCCACCCCCTCAATGCAAGTCTATGGGAGGGGGCGTGACGAGCTCCCGGCACTGGCTCCAGCATTTGGAACAGTTTGTTCCAAACGCTTAGCAGTGGAGTACCCCTTTAAGAGCAAAGGCCCATAAAAAGATCCTCTGGTCATATGGTGGGTCAGTCTGACTATACATGTCCCTATGCCCTTTTAGGGGTAGCTACACTTGTATGGACACCTAAAAGGGTCAACTAGGGATAAAAAAGATATGCTTGTGGTCAGACCAGGACTCACATCAGTCGAAAAACAGAGCTGATATGTTCTAAAAACAGCACCTCTCCTCAGGCTGTGTGTGGTATTGCAGCTTAGTCTCATTAAAGTGAATGGAGCCAGGTTGTAATACCACATACAACCTGAGGACCGGTGTGCTGCTGTTTCCGGAATTAGCTCTGCTTTTAAAATTCCTGGATAACCTCTTTTAAATGCTATGCAGTATAATCAAGCATAAGTACAAACCCCACTAATGCTATATCAATAGACTGTGAAACTTCCATTCACTGACAGCAGGCAGAGATAATGAAAACAGTGAGGAATTGATATGCAAAGTATATTACAAGGTTTGAAATTCCTCGCAGCTTATCTGAAGCCAGACGCAGCTAGTTCACACAGGGTTTGAGGTAAGGCTTGTTCACTCTCTATATAGGGGGAGATTTATCAAAACCTGTCCTGAGGAAAAAGTTGCTAAGTTGCCCGTAACAACCAATCAAATTGCTTCTTTCATTTTTCAGAGGCCTTTTCAAAAATGAAAGAAGCGATCTGATTGGTTGCTTTGGGCAACTCAGCAATTTTTTCTCTAGACAGGTTTTGATAAATCTGCCCATATATCATTGTTTCCCAAGCAGGGTGCCTCCAGCTGTGGCAAACCAATATCTCCCAGCATGCCCGGACATGCTGGGAGTTGTAGTTTTGCAACAACTGGAGGCACCCTGCTTGGGAAACACTGCTCTATGGTTTGCATCCCTGTTCTCTGAGTCAGGGTAAGTGTTAATAATCAAAAAAAGTCCTGAAAAGCACAGCACAGCAGAGTCAGACACAGCCGATGTGGAGTCCTGTTTTCCTGTTGCTGACGTCGGACATGACAAAGATGTGCTGTGTGGGTTGAGACCAGGACGTCACCGAGTTTGAGCTCAACCAGGAAATGGCCTGTTGCTGAGAGGTGGAAAACAAACAAGGCATCATAAAATACACCATGTCTCGCAGCTTGGAGCTTTATCCCCGGCACATATCATTGAATTACCTTAGTTTTATCCCACTGCCCAAACTTTAAGTCAAGCTAACTTAAAAAAAAAAATAATAATAATATATATATTATATATATATATATATATATATATACATACAGTGACCCCCCGACCTACGATGGCCCAGACATATGATAATTTCAACATGCGATGGCCTCTTAGAGGCCATCGCATGTTGAAGGCAGCTTCAACATACGATGCTTTTGTATGTCGGGGCCATCGCATAAACGGCTATCCGGCAGCGCTGACTGCTTCAGCTGCTGCCGGATAGCCGTTTACGGTGCCCCGTGTGGTCCGCTGACGATCACTTACCTGTCCTCGGGGCTCCGACGCGTCCTCTTCGGGATCCCCTGCATCGTCGGCGCTCTCCATCGGCGTCATCACGTCGCTGCGCACGCCGTCCCGTCATCCAATAGGAGCGGCGTGCGTAGCGACGTGATGGCGGCAACGGAGAGTGAGGATGCCGGGGTAGCAGAGGCCTAGCCGGAGCGTCGGGGACACCCCAGGGACGCGATGACAGAGATGGACGGCAACATCCTGGGCAGCGGTGACGAGCGGTGATGGTCCGGAGTGGCGGGGACAGGTGAGTATAACTTCCTATACCAGTGGTCTTCAACCTGCGGACCTCCAGATGTTGCAAAACTACAACTCCCAGCATGCCCGGACAGCCAACGGCTGTCCGGGCATGCTGGGTGTTGTAGTTTTGCAACATCTGGAGGTCCGCAGGTTGTAGACCACTGTCCTATACTTTACATTGCACGGATCCCTCAACATGCGATGGTTTCAACAAACGATGGTCCATTTGGAACGGATTACCATCGTATGTTGAGGGACCACTGTATATGTAAAATAAAGAAAAGGTATTAATTTATTCCTTTGTATCCTTTGAAATCTTTGCTCTTTGAAGTACAAGATGTCCATCCGGGGTGTAGAAGCTAGAAGTTATCCCTAAGTCCTGGTTATTGAAAAACCTTTTGCCACATAAGGTCTGGCTCACATGGGGGAATTTGTGCGGAATGTGATATTCCGCACATTTACCCAATCTGGCGGGCGCTAGGAGCGATCGGAAATGTGCCGTCTCATAGACAGCAATGCATAAGGGAATAAGTGAATGCATGGTGAGTGAGGGCGGGCTCAGTGCTTGCCTGAGACATGCCCCTAACTGAGCAGGGGATGTCGTAATAAGTGAGTAGCGGAACGGAAGGATTTTGTGAGCCAAATACAAAAGCTAGACACATAAAAAATATACATCTAAAGAATTTGTATGACCTAGTGAGTAACATATATAAGCATTATATTTTTTTCTGTCGTAGGACAGGTACGCTTTAAGTTGCTTTTGTAGACTAGGAATACAAGGTGACTGGTTTGCACAACAGCCAATTGCAACGAAGTCGAGAAACAAAAATGTTTGTGATATGTTTGTGATTTGTCTGCGACTTGCTGTCAGGTGACTATCATACAGACATTCATCAGATACAATGTCGCAATGCGATCTTCATGTCACCGTGCAGCCCTACCCTTAGTGATGCCTCTTTTCTGGAGTCTAGACGCTGTTATACATAGCACATGGTAGGTGCACAGGATACTGATCTATTCTTATTTCAAATTAGGATTTGGGGTTTCCACTGTGTATAAATGCAGCCAACGTTACTGCCCATAAGACCCAACATAGTTTTCTGACATCTTATGCACTACGCAATAAATATACAGGAACTGAGTGCTGACTGACTGCAGGACTGTAGGTACAGGTAGGTAGGATTGTTAGTTTACCATTATCTAGTCCCTAGACCTCTATGACTGAATGGTAATATAGAGCATAGTAAGAAATTACAGCCAGTCATGTCTGGTAATTGAGCTATATTTACGCCTTCCTAGAGAGCACCTTTAATTTCTCTAGAGATGTATACAGATAAATGTCTGTTCCATCATCTACAAGTCGGGTAGAATAGGGCTTATATTCTGATGTAAGATGGGAATTGGGTCTTGTGGTCGCTGTATTGCTGTCTGGAAGCTTTAGTAGTCTGGCTTATTGCATCTGCTACATTTCAAAGGTATTCTAGGATATATACAATAAAATAATATATGTCAATCAATAATAAGGATCCCTTCTGCCTTCCTGAAGTGATCACTGACTGCAATGTATATATGGACACTTTCCCAATATCCCGTATAGTCTCAGCTCAGTAATGCTCCACATTGGTAACGAACAAGATATTTAATTATTTATTTACAGAGTTTGTTTAACATTAGGAAATATAGGCAACTGTTCCCAAGGTATACGTCTGTCATTGTAACTCACATTAAAGTCAATGTAATGGAGCTTCAATACCAAACACAATCTTTGGATAAGAGTGGCGCTGTTTCTAAAAGAAAGCCGCCATGTTTTTTCATTTATAAGCCATTTAACCGATCTCCAGAAACATGTGTCCCCCCAGGTCTCCTGCCAGTCTCCAATTCCTGGTCCCTCTTAACACAGGACATGTGATGCCCTACAGCCTGTAAGTTGGTCACACCTATTTGGGACCATATAAGCTGATGCGGTTTACTACACAATGAATTGTAGGAGACACCAATTCACTAATTTAAATGAATAATAAATAAACAAAGAATAAATAAACAAATAACAATAATAATGATAAAATTAATATTATATTCAGTATATATATATATATATATATATATATAGAGAGAGAGAGAGAGAGAGAGAGAGAGAGAGAGAGAGGCTTGAAAATGGTGTCTGGAGGCTGCTGAAAAGTAGCTTGATTTTTGTAACACTGGATATGCAACAAAGCACTTTCTTTTTTTGCACTATTTGCACTTGTGTGCTGTGGATTTTTCTATTTTGTATTGAAGAAAAGCTTCTAACCAGAGATCGGACATTGGCGAGCATCAACAATATTTATTTCCTTGGTTATTTGGAGTAGCTGTGCTGCTCTTCTGGTAAAAAATATAAATATATATTTCCAATGGCGCAGCACTCCAATAAAAAGGTGTAGGTTTATTCACACATATCTCATTCTAGCAACGTTCTGCTCCTATGGAGCCATTTTCAAGCCTTTCAGGCTTGAAAATGGCTCCATAGGAGCAGAAACGTTGCTGGAATGAGATATGTGTGAATAAACCTACACCTTTTAATTGGAGTGCTGCGCCATTGGAATTTTTTATTTAACTGAAGCTCTGATCAGGTTTTTGGATGCTGGCACCATTATTTGTGGAACAGAGCTGTGCTGCAATTTTTTCCAATATTTATATATATATATATATATATATATATATATATATATATATATTGCACTGATCCACGTATAACACAGCAATTCCATAGGAGTATTCTTACTATATATATCGGACTATAGATACACATCCGTGGCATATTGTTCCTGCATTTGTGTTGTGGTGTAGAGAATTTAATATGTAAAAAGACTGCCGTGCATACACAAGATCCCATATCAGATGGCGGCTGAAAAACATTCATTAATATTACTTTTTTGCGCATCTTTAATTTTGGACACTCACATATATTATATTTGTGTGGAATTATTTTTCATTATCTTCACAACCTTTTTAACTGGAATAATAAAAGTGAAGTTTTAAGATTATCCCACTGCTTCATCAGTGCTTGTTTTATATATATATATATATATATATATATATATATATATATATATATATGTATATATATATATATATATATATATATACACACATATATATATATATATATATATATATATATATATAAAAATTTGGAGTGGGAGCATATGTTGCTTAATGCTCCCACACTCACGCTAGGTTACTGTATTACCAAACGCCATGGCGGTTCATTTTATCTGATGTCAGATGGGTGTGGGGATTCTCTTGTATAAGCGAGAACAAGGTTACAAGGACTGTCCTCAATGTCTCACTTAGAGGTGATAGAAGCAAGTCTCTGTCCCTTGGGTGTTAGTGACACAGCTAAATAACCTACAATAAGGCTCCTCTTGTAAACCTCCTCCCCGGGAGCTTGCATTCATGCAAAACCAACATCATAACAAGGGAATTCCTTTGAGCCCTTTAACTAAGCCCATCCCCTTACAAATGATTAGAGCCGCTATATTTTAAGATATAACACAAGCCCATTTTCCTGCGTTACCTTTGTTCTGCCGTGTTTTGTAGCTGTAGCTAAAGCAGCGTTAGGGTTTTTAGAGTAATTCATATTAATATTGATTTTTTTTCTGGGGGCTTATGTTATAAAGGGGGAGCTTTTATTCCCCTGAGCTCTTGGGCAATTATCTTGCTGCCATAAATGTTGATACACACATAATGGATGTAACAAAAAAATCTCCTTATCCAAGCAGAAAAAGGCAGAGTGTTTGTTGGAGCAGACAGAATGCTGAGAGTGTGAATAGACAGACCCATATGTCACTGGCTCAGGAGATAAATGATGGACGAACAGAAGTTGGTTACTATGGATCAGCACAATAAACCAATTCCCATCATACACCTCTCTTAATAATATACCAGATTTAATGCCATTCAAGGGTAACCTAGGTAGCGCCAGTCATCTGTAAGTTTCAAATGTTCCTTTAATCTGTAATATAGAAATCTTCTAGTATACATTCAGCTGGAAAGAAATAAGCAGAACATAAAGAGATGGAAAAACAGGTTGTAACGCATTATATCAATATGGAAATGATGTCAGATTTTTTTTCTTCTTTAAATAAGTACATTTACGATTCCACAATGGTTGGCACGTGCAGCATCATTGCATGCCAGCGCCTGCTTTTCAAATTAGGATGGTTAATGGAAGACCACACTCTCTCCAGATGAAAAGAGGAAATGGTCAGAGCTGATGACAAGTAAAGTGGTTAAAAGTGCAAAGAAATAAAACCTAAAACTGTAATAAAAATCAAGTAAAATTTAGAAAAATAAATTGAATATTAGCCAAGTGTAGTTATAAGAAAAATAAAATTCTTCATCTTCTATTTCTTTTATCCTACAATTCTGTGCTCTGCTGCACTATTTAAAATGCTTGGCTGTTTGACTCAGACTTATAATGCTGTTTCATGAATTAAATGGGAACATTTAGGAGACTTAAAAAAAATTATATATATATATATATATATATATATATTATTTGGGTGGAATACCACCAAACTGCATTGCATTTATGAAGATGACGCACGTCTATGCAGGCAGTTCTACCACCCATTATTTCGGTGGTTCCTACTTTAGACAGAGTCTCTGCCCAATGATCGAGGTGGAAATTCAGCAGTGTGGATGAGGCCTAAAAAACAAGTTTTAGAAGAGCTGCAAGTGTAAAGAACACAGATATATAAGCCATTGAAGGTCAATGTAAATTTGTGTTTTCATACTATAAAGTTTACAATTAGTAGCTGTCACCCAACAACCTGTGAGCCAACATAACTTACACAATATTAAAGCTGTTTCTTTGGCTGGCATGTGTTGCACTCCCACCCCACCAATCCCAATGACTCCCATATTCAGTCTGATCCAATGTCTAAATCAGAGGTATTAGGGCGCTTTTACACAGGGCAATTATGAGTCAAACAGGGCAACATTGTAATAGGGCCAAAGATCATCCAACAAAAGCACAAACCCTCGTTCTTCTGATGATCGGGTCTTTTTTATTACAATATCATAGGCCATTGGCCTCACAACTCCCCGTGTAATAGGGGATGTGCGGCCAATGGCAGATTGATGCAAAGGGTTCCCCATTCATCCAGCGATCTTTTTTGCAGTTCTCCACGCATGACACTCAAGCCATTTTATAGGCTTTGTAAATGTGTGCGGATCTCATAGATTGTTTTACAGGGTGGCCCAGGCCATCTAATACAGTCCTTACTTAAATTTCCTGTCTGGGCAATAATACAAAATCTATTGTGTACCATTTATAATACTGGCGTCTTCTTCTATGAGAGGAACTTTATGGTGGATTTTAGGGCCTGTTTAGGTACCAGGGGCTTAGTGGACATTTATTTCTTCTCTATCACTTTTTCTTTTCCCATGGTTCATACTACATCTATGGAGAACGAAGTGGTGGCCAATAGTAACCACCAATATCACTTTTACCAGGGAAAACTAAACAAAAAGTATCCGATGGGCTGCAAGTCCCCAAACCTAGTGAGAATTATGGGTTCTGCCATCATAAAAAGGACAGCAAATTTATCATTGCAAATATTTATTATGACAGAAATGCTATTTTAAAAAAAAGTAACAAAAAGAACAATAATAAATATAATACTCATTATTAGGGAAATTATTATTTTTTGTAAACAAATTTAAATTGTCACGATGCCGGCTGGCAGGAGGTGGATCCTCTGTGCCAGAGAGGGATTGGCGTGGACCGTGCTAGTGGACCGGTTCTAAGTCACTACTGGTTTTCACCAGAGCCCGCCGCAAAGCGGGATGGTCTTGCTGCGGCGGTAGTGACCAGGTCGTATCCACTAGCAACGGCTCAACCTCTCTGACTGCTGAAGATAGGCGCGGTACAAGGGAGTAGACAGAAGCAAGGTCGGACGTAGCAGAAGGTCGGGGCAGGCAGCAAGGATCGTAGTCAGGGGCAACGGCAGGAGGTCTGGAACACAAGCTAGGAACAAACAAGGGAACGCTTTCACTAGGCACAAGGGCAACAAGATCCGGCAAGGAAGTGCAGGGGAAGTGAGGTATACATAGGGAGTGCACAGGTGAACACACTAATTAGAACCACTTGCGCCAATCAGCGGCGCAGTGGCCCTTTAAATCGCAGAGACCCGGCGCGCGCGCGCCCTAGGGAGCGGGGCCGCGCGTGCCGGGACAGGACCGACGGAGAGCGAGTCAGGTACGGAAGCTGGGGTGCGCATCGCGAGCGGGCGCCACCCGCATCGCGAATCGCATCCCGGCTGGAGGCGGTACCGCAGCGCACCCGGTCAGTGGACCAGACCGGGGCGCTGTAGTAGCGAGGATGAGGCGAGCGCTCCGGGGAGGAACGGGGACCCGGAGCGCTCGGCGTAACAGTACCCCCCCCCCCTTGGGTCTCCCCCTCTTCTTGGGGCCAAAGAACCTGAGGACCAAAAACTCAATTTTTTCGTGATGAGGTCCGATGCACATTAGGAGGGGTTCCGTGCGGTAAGGCACGGCACAGTCCAATCTTTCATTGTTAACACAATTGATGTAGAGGGGTCTGGCGAGACTGGTCACAGGGACGTTGAACCTGTTGATAAGAGAGGCCAAAAAAAAATTTCCTGCAGATCCGGAATCCAAGAAGGCCATAGTAGAGAAGGAGAAGGTAGAGGCAGATATCCGCACAGGCACAGTAAGGCGTGGAGAAGCAGAGTTGACATCAAGAACTGTGTCACCTTTGTGCGGAGTCAGCGTACGTCTTTCCAGGCGGCGAGGACGGATAGGACAATCCTTCAGGAAGTGTTCGGTACCGGCATAGTACAGGCAAAGATTCTCCATGCGGCGTTGTGTCCTCTCTTGAGGTGTCAAGCGAGACCGGTCAACCTGCATAGCCTCCACGGCGGGAGGCACAGGAACGGATTGCAGAGGACCAGAGGAGAGAGGAGCCGGGGGGAAAAAACGCCTCGTGCGAACAAAGTCCATATCCAGGCGGAGCTCCAGACGCCATCCGGAAGAACGCATGTCAATGCGAGTGGCAAGATGAATGAGTTCATGTAGGTTAGCAGGAGTTTCTCGTGCGGCCAGAACATCTTTAATGTTGCTGGATAGGCCTTTTTTAAAGGTCACGCAGAGGGCCTCACTATTCCAGGACAACTCGGAAGCAAGAGCACGGAACTGAATGGCGTACTCGCCAACGGAAGAAACACCCTGGGCCAGGTTCAGCAGGGCAGTCTCGGCAGAAGAAGCTCGGGCAGGCTCCTCAAAGACACTACGGACCTCAACGAAGAAGGACTGGACTGTGACTGTGGCAGGATCATTGTGGTCGCAGAGCGGTGTGGCCCAAGACAAGGCCTTTCCAGAAAGGAGACCACGGCAGAGTCTAGAGTCCCCATCAAATTTGTCCGGCAGGGACAAGCAGGGGTTAGGAGCGGCCGGACGCTGCGGAGGAGTTGCAGGAGCCGGCGGAGGAGATGGTTGTTGTAGTTGCCGCTGCTGTGTCAGTGACAGCATCTGCTGTAACTGTGACTTCAGTTGCTGTGTCACGGAGGACAAGTATGCCAGCTGGTGATTTTGTTGGGTGATCATCGTGGAAATGTTGGCAAGACTTGACAGCGGCACCTCAGCGGAATCCATGGCCGGATCTACTGTCACGATGCCGGCTGGCAGGAGGTGGATCCTCTGTGCCAGAGAGGGATTGGCGTGGACCGTGCTAGTGGACCGGTTCTAAGTCACTACTGGTTTTCACCAGAGCCCGCCGCAAAGCGGAATGGTCTTGCTGCGGCGGTAGTGACCAGGTCGTATCCACTAGCAACGGCTCAACCTCTCTGACTGCTGAAGATAGGCGCGGTACAAGGGAGTAGACAGAAGCAAGGTCGGACGTAGCAGAAGGTCGGGGCAGGCAGCAAGGATCGTAGTCAGGGGCAACGGCAGGAGGTCTGGAACACAGGCTAGGAACAAACAAGGGAACGCTTTCACTAGGCACAAGGGCAACAAGATCCGGCAAGGAAGTGCAGGGGAAGTGAGGTATACATAGGGAGTGCACAGGTGAATACACTAATTAGAACCACTTGCGCCAATCAGCGGCGCAGTGGCCCTTTAAATCGCAGAGACCCGGCGCGCGCGCGCCCTAGGGAGCGGGGCCGCGCGTGCCGGGACAGGACCGACGGAGAGCGAGTCAGGTACGGAAGCCGGGGTGCGCATCGCGAGCGGGCGCCACCCGCATCGCGAATCGCATCCCGGCTGGAGGCGGTACCGCAGCGCACCCGGTCAGTGGACCAGACCGGGGCGCTGTAGTAGCGAGGATGAGGCGAGCGCTCCGGGGAGGAACGGGGACCCGGAGCGCTCGGCGTAACATAAATATCACAGCAATGTAACAGTTGGGCGGCAAAGTGTGTGTTTTGATGCTATTGCACACACAATATGAGTGCATTAATTCTTTTTGTAAGGGAGCAGCATTGTTGCTGAAAATGACTAGTGCTCCTCCGGTATCATAGTGGTTAAACTAATTTGGGACTGTGCTGCACATGTTTGATTGTAAGAGTGCTATAAGCTGACCTATTGAATGTCAGCTGTGACACAATGACTAGAAATGATTGAATGGTGTCAATCATTCCCCGCAGCCTCTCTTTCTCTGTAATAGAGATCTGTGTTGATAACCCTAGCAGTCAGGTATGTTTCTCGGGCAGATTGATCTGATGTGTGGAAAGGGATTGTTCTTTTGAATATAATGCAATATAGGCTTCATGCCTGTAGGAGAAAAAGTATATCAGGCAAACATATGCATATATATATACATATATATATATATATATATATATATATAGGAATATGCAAAGCAGCTCATTACATCACCTTTTCAGGTAATGTTCCCTGGTATCAGCTTAGCTCCTGTTAAGGAATATAAAAAGCTGATCGGGATTTTATGCCAAGCCAGACGACTCCCCAAAAGGGAAGTTTTTACCCATCTGCAGACAGCTGTTTTGTGGTTTTTGCCACTCGTCAGTACAAATCAGGGTGATCTGGCTTGGCTGGGGTAAGAGGCCTGAGAGCAGCTAAAGGGGCTGAGTATTTACCTCAGGGCTAGGCCACCACTCCTGGTGTAACGGAGCTTCAGAAGGCCATTAAGCACTCCGTGGGCATTCTGGGTAGGGGAATATGCAATGCAGCTCATTACATCACCTTTTCAGGTAATGTTCCCTGGTATCAGCTTTGCTCCTGTTAAGGAATATAAACAGCTGAGCAGGATTTATGCCAAGCCAGACGACTCCCCAAAAGGGAAGTTTCTACCCATCTGCAGACAGCTGTTTCGTGGTTTTTGCCACTCGTCAGTACAGAGGCCTCGCCCTGAGGTAAATACTCAGCCCCTTTAGCTGCTCTCAGGCCTCTTACCCCAGCCAAGCCAGATCACCCTGCTCTGTACTGACGAGTGGCAAAAACCTCAAATCGTCGGTGGGGGAATTGAAAGTGAAAGTTAAACGATTTTTACTGTGGCAACCACTAGGAAGGCCAAACTGCAACTCCCAGCATGCCCAGACAGCCACAGTGGTGCCCAAACGGTAGCCCTCCAGATGTTGCCAAACTACAACTCTCAGCATGCCTTGACTGCCCAGGCATGCTGGGAGTTGTAGTTCTGTAACATCTGTCCCTTCAGATTTAGCAATTTTCATGACATTTTTGAAAATTGCTGCTCTACTTTGAAGCCCTCTAATTTTTTCAAAAAGCAAAAATATGTCCATTTTATGATGCCAACATAAAGTGGACATATTGTATTTGTGAAGAAAAATTTAATTTATTGTGAATATCCATTTTCCTTACAAGTAGAGAGCTTCAAAGTTAGAAAAATGCAACATTTTCAAACTTTTCATGAAATTTAGGGATTTTTCACCAAAAAAGGATGCAAGTAACGCCAAAAATTTACCACCAAAATAAAGTAGAATATGTCACGAAAAAACTATCTCAGAATCAGAATATTCAGTAAAAGCCTTTTCGCGTTATTAATTGGTAAAGTGACGGTGGTCAGAATTGTGAAAAAGGGCTCAGTCCTTAAGGTGAAAAAGGGCTGCGTCCTTAAGGGGTTAATGTATATATATAAAGGCCCCTAATAACAAAATTCATCAGCATGTGATATGCGTAGGGTATTTGTAATATTCTACTTCTTTTCATGTTATACATATTAGCAGGCACATATACATGGCTATGTGTCTAAACATCTATACTGGAAGAGATCACCGCATAAAAATTGTGGAGGGAAGGTATAGAGGACCATTATACACACTTCAGCTTGTGTCTTTTGTTACAATTCAACATGGTATATGGATATACTGTATAATAATAGTACTCAAGGCCTTTTCATTCTATACTGTTGTTCACATGGAACATAAGGTATTTATACAGACCACTTTTCAGTGTGGTAGAACATGCATATAGACAAATAGATGATAGATCTTAAAGTCTTTAAGGATATGAGTATGCCTATCTCAGATATGTGAAATATACTAGCTGTGACTATCGACTTGATGCTCTGAATCATTTAGTAGCTCATTAGCAATGCCAGGTCTCAAGTAAAAGGTAAATGAATACTCTAGAAGAGATGCCTGAGAGCTTCCGAGGAGGAAATAGTTATAACTCCACCACCTGTTCTGACTCATGTTCACCATACGGACACAGAAGACTGAAATGACCAGAAGCTGCAATATTGGTTTACTTGATCAATATTTATATTGACTAGTCAAAAGAACTTATCAGTTAGGTCCCATAAAATTACTGACTAGTGATGAGCGGCATAGGCCGTATTCAAATTTGCGATATTTCGCGAATATGTGGACAAATATTCGTCATATATTTGCTAGATTCGTATATTCGTAATATTCACGTTTTATTTTCGCATATGCGAAAATTAACATAAGAGAAAATTCACATATGTGAAAATTCGCATATGCGCAAATTAGTATATGCGGAAATTTGCATATGCGAAAATTCGTACGCCAGTCTCACACAGTAGTATTGGAGCCTTCTTTACACCACACAAGCTGGAAGCAGAGAGGGGTGATCAATGTGATGTGTACTGTGAAGAAAAAAAAAAAGGAATATTCGGAATTACGAATATATATGCGATATGCGATATATGCGATATTCGCAAATAAAATTCGCATTGCGAATATTCGCGAGCAACACTATTACTGACCCCAGTCTGTGTAGGCAGTAGTGGGTTAGTTGGGCCAAACCCTTGTGTTACCTACAGGAATGGTGGGTGTTGTAATGCAGACTAAGAGTTGTAGTCTTGTAGTGAAGCAGATGGTAGTGTCACATGGAAGGTTAGCATAGCTAGGCTGGTGTCCCATGTGAGCTCAACAATCTCTTTGTCGAATTAAAAGTTAACTCCATAGTGCAAACTACAAGAACAAGACCTCTGTACACCAGGATTACATGATAACGTGAACATTTTACTGAATCGTCTGTGCCAATCCAAATGCAATACTTTCTCTTTGGCACAGAGTGAAATGTTTTGGTTTAAAAAAAAAAACATATAAATATTTGGTCACTGTACCTTTAAGAGTTGCTTTTTGGCAGTAATAGTGAGAGAAAAGCCTCTAGTGTGCTTTTTGCATGTGTAAGTGAAGTTACTATTGTAGATATACAGGATACATTCAGGAGGCCTTCAAAGGTTGGCTTACTGTGGGGCAAATACCGGTACTTTTTATTTACAGATTTTTGTGGTGTGATACAGGATTTTAAGGGTGTACACAGTAAATGACTATGTTTGCTGAGGGACCTTTGTTAAGCTTTATTTTCCTCTGGCTAAGACAATATTCATTCTTGAAGCTGAAGCTTGAGTTATTTGCATTTACAGTATGGACTGAAACAGAACAGGGACTTGATTGTCGCAGACTTTATCTTGAACAGGATTAAACCTGGAAGAAACTCTTTTGCCTGTGCATGTCTAGCAGGAAAATAACTAGGAGATTTCATACTGCCAATAGCTAGACCAAGAGTGGTTTAGACGGATCTATCCAGCAGCAGAAAAGCTGGTAGATGCCCACACTTTACTGCTCAAAACCATGCTGGAACTAACTGGTTTGGGTTTACCCCTCCCTGGGAAACAAGTTAGGAAGCATCATGCGACCAAGGCATCATTCATCTGATACGAGGTGTATGCAATTTTTTTAACCCATACACTACTAGTAATGCAATGCCATGTATACAACTTTTTTGCAAGTTAACTCATGGTATCCCTATATACAGATTTATGCAATTCGCAATAGGTTCATATTGGTGGTGGTTGGACAAAAACTTCATATTGATGGTAGTTGGAACACAGGTACTAGAACACTACACACTGGCCATTTGTTGACCCAGTGAATATACAGTCATGTAGCCAGTATTTTACTTGTTTGTACATATATTTGTCTCTATAATTCCTTTATAAAGCATATAATCTTCACATATCTTTAGGTATTAACCCTATCTACATGAAATACAAGTATGTCAGAATGTAGACAGTGGAAGGTAGACAATGTAATGCGTTTTGTATTAGCTCTAAAGACATGTTATGGATTGATTCAGCAGGAAGGCTGATAAAAGCATTAGGAGATTTTTTTTCATCTTCTTTCTGTCAATTGATTATACAGTAGAGATGTTTTCATAAAGAAAAAAAAACTTTCTCCTATACACCAGCTTACCTCTAGGACAGTGTCCTGGAGCAGGGACTCCTGTCATAGCTTCTCTCCCACTTACCCCTCAGTATGTAGCTGATGGCTTTTTTATGTATGTAGTGAGAGACTTAAATTAACCCTTTACATGCAGCTGTCTCTTCCTCTAGCAAGTTAACCTTTTATGTGCAGATGTCTACATTTCTACCTGGACTAAACAATATGCAGGGAACTTTTTTACATGAATTGTTCTTCCGATCTGCATTTTGCAGATTTGCTACCCATTAGGATAAATTCATTTATTATGGTAATGTTTCCATTTTAGAGACTATTCCTGATTTTCATGGGTGCCTCATTTTTTAACGGGTAGAAAAAGGTTGTTCTATTGTAATTTTTTTTCTTTTACTTTTTTTTAGGCATACATAGGTAATCTTTAACAGTCTTATTTTTTTTTTTCAATTTTAATCCCTTAATGTGGTTCAGTGAGCCAATTTTTGCTGTTCCGTTCAAGAGAAACATGTTATGGATTAAGGATTACTAGGCATGGGGGTGAATGTCAGCTGTAGAACGAGAGACCACTAGGGGCTCTTGTTTGGTCTTCCTACTTCGGTAAATAGACCGTGAGCTCTAGAAAGACTTAAGAAACATATTTTATACAATATATAATAACACACCTGTGAAACACACACCTAGACATGACTATTAATACACTTAAAAAGCCTCTATACTATATAATTGGTTAGTCAGCAATGTGTCATCTCTCTTCTTGTGCATTGTGCGTACCTTAAAGACTCTTAAGCCTTCATAAACTTTTTATATTGCTGGCACCTTCATTAATCTGTATACATAAGATAATGGTTTCAAATTATACAAGTTTAGATCAATGTTTTCCAAATGACATCAAGCATGCTAATGGTTTCTCAGCAGTATGACTGTAGAGGATGAAATGCCCTATTGTTTCTTGGTAAATATGTGGCCAAAGTTTGGATTCTTGTTCCATGTAAATGTTAAAGCTATTTAAAAGCAGCTGTTCATGTTTTTTTTATGCTTTTGGAAAGCTGGCTTGCTGAAGACGTTCCATGAAATGGTCAAGCAACGCCCCTTGTATTAGGACTGGCAGCCAGAATAAACAGAGCCGAATATTTGTAGGGTAATATAAAAAGCAAATCTGTGGAATGATAGTGCGCTTATTTGTGGCGGCCGCAGCTGCACTTTCTGTAGATAAGGGAGTAATTGTAGCAGGTTTAAAGCACCTGTGGCTTAGAT
Organism: Hyla sarda; assembly: GCF_029499605.1. Taxonomy (NCBI): domain Eukaryota; kingdom Metazoa; phylum Chordata; class Amphibia; order Anura; family Hylidae; genus Hyla; species Hyla sarda. The sequence continues at coordinate 109,998,860 of NC_079197.1, read as the reverse complement.
CTGCAGCTTCATGCAGGTTTCATAGGAACAAGAACGGTAATATTTAAAGTATATTAAATAAATCATATTGCCAGTCTTTTCTTCACGGGAGCCTGTCTGTACTTTTTAGCTGACAAAATCTCTCATGATGCTTTACTGGTCACATAAAAACAAGTCTTTACATGTTGCTGTTCATCCATGTAGCATAACAGAAAGAACAAGCCTTAAATTCCATCTTGGGTCATGCTGGTAAGTGCCCACTGGGTGTTGTTTTATCAGGGAAGGGAATTTTTTCCACTAACGCCACTTATAGGCGAGGAAGGCACCAGCATAGAGCACCCTGGAGATGAGGACACCACCCAGATAACCTGGACTCACATCTTGGATGCCCCAAGCACATGCCACTTTAAACTTGTGTGTACCTTTAAAGGGGTACTTTGGTGGAAAGCAATTTTTTTAATATCAACAGGTGCCAATAAGTTACATGGACAGAGGTGTCAGCAGAGAGCACTGTGGTAAGACTGAAAAGAAATTCAGAAATAAAAGAACTTCCTTTGAAGCATACAGCAGCTGATAAGTACTGGAAGGATTGATAATTTTAAATAGAAGTAATTTACATACCTTCTTTCTGGCACCAGTTGATATAAAAAAAATGTTTTCCGTTGGAGTACCCCTTTAAGATGCACACAGAGGTCAAAGCACACACCGTTCTGTCACTGCTGACTAGGCTTCCACTGTTGGGAAATGTAAGAGTGGGAGTAGTTGAGGAAGCTTTGGTGAGGAGATGCCAAGACACTTCCCTGGTGAGGAACTGCCCAGCGGACACTTACCAGCATGGCAAAGAGATAGCAGGAAACAGCCTTGCACACATATGTTATAGATTACATATCTCTCCATAGCCTGCCCCCAAATACTGCTCCCATCAACATTAGGAGGAGCAACTCCATAGAATAACATCTACTCCAAAAGACACATAAGCTTTTTCTGGGTAAAGATGTGTTTTTTTTTCACAGTGAAATAATCTATAAAGGTTGATTTTATTTATTGCATAGAAGTGTGAAATTTAGTAGCAAATATAATATGTAATACGATGTCAATAGAACTTACTAATTACATTTTTGACACAAGCTGTAAAGTATCTGATCCTCTGATAACTAAGAGCAATGTGATCAAATCCAATGGATAATAATCCACACATTCGGAAGCCAGAATTCACTCTGAATCAATCAAGTTGTTTTAGTATTATTCACATTAAAGAGATTGGAGTATTTTGGATGCTTCAAGCATTATCTGTGAAATTCAGCTGGTTGAGCCGTACATCTGGCTTGTATTTTGCAGTCAGTATGTAATGCATTTGCTGATTGGATTAATGTAGAGGTAGAAGGTAAATTGATGTAATTTATTACATTTGGACTATAATTATAAATTGAAAGCAAGTACAAATTGTTCTGCTTTTGCAGATTGAGACAATCTAACCCATTAACAGAAGAAACGGATACTCGCACTCACAGTCCATTGACTTTCTGTGCAGTACTGGAAGAATCTGTCCAGCCATGCAGTGTGGAAAAGTAGCCATAGAGCTTCATGATTTAAAGTGATCCCAGAGTAACCTTGTTGACCCTATCACCCAACCGAAGCCTATGTTACATTTTCTTAATCTTATTTGGAAAAAGAAAAGGGGTCTCAAATTGGTCAATTTGGCCACATTTGCTGGTGGATGGCCCACTTGCTATCAATTGGAAAAAGCTGATAAATCATATAACTGTAAACTTACGTGTCCCAAAAGAAGAAAGGTTGGCACTACTGTAATATTCCAAACTGGATAAGCAGCCAAGTGGGACAAGTCCTGGTATAGAGTCCGGAGGTGCTAGAAACAACTAAGGATAATATTCAGCAAACTATCATAGTAAGATACTAAACGGTAGCCCGCACCCACCGCTAGACTTGCGACTCAAAGCTCCTAGATGGAGTGATCGGCGGACCTGGCTCCTGGAGCCAGGTCAACTGGTCACTCCATCTAGATGCGTTGAGTCACAAGTCTAGCGGTGAGTGCGGGCTACCGTTTAGTATCTTTCTATGCTAGTATAACTGTAAACTATTTGTCCACATTGCTTACGCATTAGTAAAGATCATGAACTGTTTTCTATAAAGGAAATCAGAGAAAAGACATGGGGGGGGGGGGGGGTCTAAACTGAGCGCTGCTCCCCAAGCCACCACAGGTACACGGGGCTGATCAATTTATTTAGAAAGTTACAGAAATGGACAACGCGTTTCAGCACATTTCTGCGCCTTCCTCGGGTCCAATAACACAATTAAGTATGCCATCCTGAGTGAGCTTCCCCATGTCGTGGTCCATATGGCCCACGACTTGGGGAAGCTCACTCAGGACGGCATACATAATTGTGCTATTGGACCTGAGAAAGACACAGGAATGTGCTGAAATGCGTTTTTCATTTATGTAACTTTCACAGAAATGGACACCCGCACATCTTATCGGGTACGCGGACAAGGGTCCTTGAGCTGCATACTGCATATGTGTAATCCCTACGTGCCTGTCATAGAGTTGTGAATATTACTTTGCACAACTCATCAAGGTTGGTACAGCACCGTAGGTGAGGTCATGGGTTCTAACCTGATTCAGAACATACTACACTAGGGAGCCTCTTTGCGTTTTTTCTCTGTTCTCTCGTTTTCTATAGAGCTCGCTCTGTAATAAATGAAGTTTGCCATTTAACAGAAATCATGTGTTGGCTACAAAATCAACAGTGCGCGGCGCAGAGAAACTATGAGCATAACATCTGAATTCCTGGCTAATTGCAAAGTCTGACTATCGGAATAGGAATTTGACCTGCCCTTTTTATAAGTGTTCTTTATTTCTGCCATAACTTTTGCATGATGATGTAAGCTGCCTCATAAGCGTCTTTGTTCAGTCCTATATTTGCTTATATTAAAAATAAGGCACTCCATTCCACTATGTAAAGGGAATTCTGCTAAAAAAAAACATGGAAGCTACGTCTTTGGTCTGACATCTAAAGAGGTTCTCCATACAACAGCTTGTGTTGTTCAAGTTCTTAAAGGAAATGTGTCATCAGAAAATCATCTATTGTTTAAATCAAGTTTTTATGTTCCATATATTTTTGAAAACTTTTTTTTATTGTTCATTTTGCTATCTGTATTATAAAATACTTCTGGAATCTTGCAGTTTTCAATCTTGCCACTAGGCCTAATATTAAAGGAATGCTACAGGGGAGATAAAAAAAAAAAAGCCACCACACTACATGGATATGTTCCCTGTAAATGATCCTGCCTGATATGCATGGCTCCTGTGGCCCCTGTTGTTTAACTGCTTGATATTTTTTGCCATCCTTCCCTCCTCTTCAGAATTAATACTACAATATCCAGCACCCATTGCAGCTCTGCTTACACTTCTGTCCAGCTCCTCACATCTCCCTCTCTGAGAGAAGCCCCCACCCGCCTGCTCTGTGAGCAGGGAGATACAGTGTATGATTGGTTAAGGCTGCACACACCTCCAAGTTAAACAAAGCATCAGTGCATGGCAGAAACCATGTGGTCTGTGTATCTCAGGAGGGAGACACAGTGGATAGCTGGATAAAAACATTTTCCGCACTCCCTGCATGTAAATGACAACTGAAAGAGGGAATATTGCTCTATTTAGCTAATGAATGATACTTAGACAATTAAATTGGATGGTGAGAGGGGAAGCATGGGCTATGTGTTTGTTACAGTATAGTGAAAGGTGACACCAGTAGATAGGGAAAACAATAGCTGAAGCTCACAGCTCAGCCTACCCCTCCCCTGTAAAATGTCCTCTGCTCAGGTTATAGAGCATGCTCAGAAACCTTTCTCATTCATGTCAATTAAACAGTTCTTGTCTATGCCTACGCTTGCTTTAAAGCATATCTCTAAATGCTGTTAAAAACATCTATGGTTGGCCCATAATGTACTAAAAATGAAATAAAACAAATAACATCTTCATATAAAATATAAGATCAGTATATGTCTTTATTATCAGTAAAAAAAAATCTAATTTATTCTATTACCTTTAAGTGGAATGTCTGCATTTATTGTGTTTTCCGTGATTCTCATCATTCTAGTAGTCTTTGTTTATTTAACTGAGCTAAAAGACACATTCCTGTAAAACTGTAATGCTGTGCTGACATTTTATGTATTTGTTACATCTTCCTAAAAGAAACATTAGACCCTTTCTATAATACTAGATTACGATGCAGTGTTGGGAGGGGCTGGCAGTCGCCCAGCTGGGTGTGAACGAAATGCATTTGGATTGGTTGCATGTGTTGAAAGCTATAATATCTGGCTGACAGTTATATTCTGAGTGAAAATAGCTGCAAATCAAAAAGCTACGGCCAATTGGAGTCAGGTTATTGAGATGACTAGATCCCAATGTGACGGATTTATAGAAACCATAAAACCTGCTTATTGTCATCGAGTTTAGTCTTATGATAGGTTGTTCTCACAAAGGGATTACCTATTTATCCAGCACATACCATGCCTCATTGTATGTATCTTACAGTACCTTGGTGCATGATTCATCTGTACATGTCTGTTGTAATCTGATTTACCATATTTATTACAGAATCCTATCCAACAAATATAGTCTAATAGCCGTTGCACTTTGACTGCCCCCTGATCACATAGATGTATTGTGATCTGTACACATTGGACTATTCATCATTGGTCAGACGCCTCATTTTCCTCTAAGATCCATGCTATGAAACTGTTTCTTGTGTGAGAAGCAACTGCAATAGATTTAGCGTGATGCTACAGTATCCATTATTCATACATGGCCCTTTCTAATAAAAAACATGTCAGAGCCATCTGTAAGTGTCTCAGAAAATGGCGTAATCCTATTTCACATGGCACACATTACAAGCAGCACACTCACCATTCTTTACTATATACATTGATGCATCATCTCTACTTTCTTTGGTCTCTTTCTTGACCAACATACAAAATAACAAATAAGACTGAGATAAAGACATTTCTGAGGAACTGATTTACCTTAGGTTAAAGTAAATGTGTCACCTAGATTTTTTCTTAACTCATTATAACCAGATCCTTTTGGTTGTAACTCTGCTCTGTTTACAGGATTTAGAGATATGCATTACAGCAGCCACGTAGACATAAGAGACAATAGACTGGAGGGGACTCATTGACTTCTATGGAAATGTTTTCTAGGGATACTCTGTGACCTGTGCTAAGATCAGTGTGTAGGGAGAGGGAGAAGGAGAGCTATGGCAAGCACCAATTGTGAATGACTTGATCCAATCTTATATATCTACTGATGTCAACTCTTGTTGTAATCCTGTCTGTGACAATGAGGAGTAGACTCCTAAAATGTTTTCTATACATAACAGGAAGTGTCATATTATTATTAGGCTTAGTGGCTAGAGTGAAACCTGCAAGAAATACTTTATAATAAAAATGAAAAGGTAAAATGAAAACGAGAAAATGAAAAAATTCTTAAAAAATATATTTAACATAAAACCTTAAGAAACAGATCATTTTCTAATAAAACATTTAATTAAAAAGTTTTTTTTGTTTTTTTTTTGTGCACAAATGATTAAACATTATATTAATGATTAAATGATTAAACATTAAACGTTATATTCCCTGTCAAAATTCTATTGTCCCTTTTAACTAAATAGTTTTTGGTTGGTAACATTTCTTCTTTTTTTTTTTTCCACAATAGTGGACTCTATCATGAAGCCATCATAGGAGACCATATGTACAGTACTTACCATATCCTCTCTTAATGCATACTGTGTACCTGGATAATTGGACATTGATCTGTAGAAACTAAATGGAACCTCATAGACACACCATTCAAAGCGGATAGGAGATATAATGCCTAGCGATGCCCCAAAGCTCTCCTTACACAAGCTGTCAGCTGGTGTAGAGTGATTTCATTACTCTGTAGTGTTAAACTTAGAGAATAAATCTCTGTATCTTGGGAACAGGGAAGCAATCCAGCAGTCAGAGGACAAAGCTTGAAAGATGTGAAGTGCCAGTGTCACTAATAATGAAATGCCATTATTACACAGCTTCCAAAGCCATTGCCAGTCTTCACACTGGAATTCCCTCTGCGCTTTCATATACATGTTGACACTTGTGCTTTTAGTGGGATATATATATATATATATATATATATATATATAATAATATTATATAATATAATAGGTAATTTTATAGATATATATGCATATTTTTAAAGATGTCCTGTAGATATTCTAATCAAAATGTAATATCTGTTAAAGGTTTTTGTTTGTTTTTTTGTATAAAAGTGGGTTAATAAAAATACTATTTGCATAATACTTTATAAAAATAAAAGTCAGTACACAGTGGCACAGACAGAAAGATTGCATGACACAGATGGCTGATTGATTTAAATGGCCACTGTCAGATTACTGATGAAAATTACAGACCTTCTGTAATATGGTTGTTTAATATTTTTTGAATATTTAATAAAGAAAACCGCTCCTGAAAATCCCACCACTAGGGGTCCCCATACCTACTGGGACATTAACCAGTCCTGCAGCAGCATCAGGCATGTCCATGAGTTATGGACAAGAGATGACTCATGGACAAGGCTGCATGAGCAGACACACCAATCCCCTCCCACCATCCCGAGAGGATTTCTAACACTGTGAGCAAATTAAAAGAGGTATTTTTATAATTAATATAGGTGATAGAGGCATAAAAATGGTCATGATTAGGCACTGAGTAACATCTAGATGTCCGCAAGGAGAGATATGAGAAGAATACAGCAACAGCAGTGCTGTCAGTTACATATAGAGTCCAACTATGAGGAAAGGCGGGACAGTGGCCAGAACTATCTTTATATAGCAGAAGTGCGGGTGTTCATATCCAAAGAAAGGTAAATTAAATCAATACACATGAAAAGCAATCGAACAGGAGAGCACTCACCGTAACTTTGTGGCATCGGATGGACTTGCAGGGAGGCATTTGTAGATGCACTAGGGGTGCTCACAGGCAACTCTGAGCACCCCTAGCATGTGTACAAACACTTCCATGTAAGTCCATCCAAGGTGACAAAGTTACGAAGAAGCCACCAGCGGTGAGTGCTTTCCTGTTTAGTTGTCCTTCATGTTTATTAAACACTGATCTAGAGCTTTTTTTTATCCTAAGTGTACTTGCCCAAATAGAAAGAGACCATTGCCACATAAGAACAACATTACATAGTAAGGCTACTCTCACCTTGCTGTTATGTCCCGGCAGTACACTGGCCGTTGCACTGTTTTCCGTTATACTCCTCTAAAACAATGGATCCCATTATAATCAATGGAAATCAATGGGCATAAATGGGATTCCGCATTGTGACCCATTACGGGCGGGTCACAATGGCAGTGTGAAAGTAGCCTCACATCCCCACTGTGTCCCTACTGTGTTGATCCAGAAGAAGACAAAAAAATTTATAAAAGGGAATTCACACCCGGTTCTGCATTTTCAGGAAGTATTGGTTCAGAGAATCATCTCTAAAGGCAGGAATATTATTAAAACATCCAATGGTCCAGAAAATCCAGAAACAGCCACTTAATTGTACCTGTGTGTGCCAAACATCCGAGTCTTATCATGAGTAAATGAAAAAAAAATCCTCCTCTAATCCAAATTTTGTCTTTCGCCTGTTCAGGAAATAGTCAAAAGCCAGAACAGCTGTTAAATATTGAAATAATTTTCTGTGGAACAACTCAATTTTAGGTTTTAAATTCATTGTAAATGACAAATTACTGCATAAATGAATTTAATCATAGAAAGCTGTTACCAGAGCAGATAATCTTTTTAGAGGCATTTGCTTTCATATTTAACTTCTTTTTTTAATAAAAAAAAAAGTCCTTTTGATATGTAAAATTGTGCGCAACCTGACGCAGTACATGACAGACCATAGATTACCCTTCGTACACCGTCTAGGCCCAAGAAAATTCTGTGCATGATCCAAGCCAGTTGACTACAATGCAAGAATTGTTTGCACCGCCATTGTGTCGGAGTCTACCTCTTAAGTGCTGATTGCAGATGACTTTTTCTTTTCCAATTTATCTAGTAGCTTAAGAAACAATGCAGTTTTTGTGTTTGGTGTATACTGTGCTATTGAGAACTCCGAGATTAATTTCCCTGTTTTAGAAGGAGAATTTGCTGTGTTTTGAGGCAGAAAAGCCTTCTTTTTTTCACCTGGCTATTACAATTCCTAGTAGACAGCCTGAGGTCTGTAACTGAGAGGTGTTCAATTACAAGAACGGGGACAGGGAGGGGGGAGCCTGCTTAATGGATAGCAGAACTATGCACTTAAGCTAATTTACAACAGTAGACAGGTTTGCCTAGCACTGAATCCTAGGGTAAAATTGTAAGTGTGAACACATCATTCTGACTTATCTCCGACAGCTTGTGAACATAAAAAGGTTTTATATACAACATGGTTCTCCTTAACCCTGAATTGCCTACAATGGCTGACTTGCACCAAATGCACTACTTGTTTTTTAGAACCCTTTTATTTTAATGAATATTCTCCTAGTGTTCCAAAGGACCTTTTGCCAACAAGTATTGCCCCAAGAAACAGTTCTTTAATGTGCAGACACAAATGCATCTAATTTCCTATTGTGAATGAAAATGACTCAATTGTAGTCAGTACAGGTTCAACTTTTCAAGAACTTGTCTGGCACTTTGGACTCCGCCCATCAAATAGGCCAGTCATGAAAGAGAATGTATCCTCTACTTTATTTTTACTAATTAAATCCAGATATTGTTATTTTCTTTTTTCCTGTGTATGATTATTGAGGGAGCCACCTTGCCTGAGCTACTTTCAAGGCCAGGTTTACACTTCCGAATTTCCGGCCGTACAAAATCTGTCCAGAGATTCCGATTGTGCCCAGCTTGGACATTGCTGTCCCAGTAGATGACAATGTCTGCAGTGCAGATTCCGCCAGATGATTGAGTAAGTTAAATGTTCTGACAGATTTTATAGATCAGAATTTTCAGATGGAAATTTGGCCCAGAAAATTCCACAGAGTGCATGGGTAAACGGAAAATCCATTCATTAGGATTTCACCCTCTGGCGGCGGATTTCTAACAAATTCAGAAGCGGAATTGATTCCGTAGTGTGAACCCGGCCTTACAGCATTTAGAGTTATGCTTTACTGCAGCCAAATGGACCATGGGAGCCGATAGTGCTCTAGCTGACTCACTGAAGTTGAGTTGTAATTATTAATTATTGTGAATGGTATAGACCTATCTTATCTACAAATAGGTGTTAATTATAATCCTGCCCGTGCTTATAAAAAGTATTTAATTTTAACCACTAGTGCCATATTGAGTGTTATAGAATGTGCAAAAAGTTACGTATACACACACACACACACACACATATATATATATATATATATATGACATTTTTAATATACAGACATATAGGAAAACTCTAAATGTCCTCCAGAGGTAGCAGTCTCTACCAACATATTATATTAATCTCTTTGCCATGGTCTTTACTACACTACACTAACTCTCCAATAAACTGTTTTAAATCTGTAAAAATAATATTCCGCTTGGTCAAAGTCCATCGGAGATTGGATATAAAATAAATGTGAATCCACTTAAAAAATTGAAAACTTGATGGAGCAGATCCAATCTTGTATACCAAACATTTATTTAAACCGCTATACATAAAATATTAAGTAAACCAATTTCATTTCCATTAGCCAATAAAACTTAGGAGAAAATACACAGAGACGCCCAAATGTTCAGCAGGGCCCATGCAGGAGATTTGCTCAAGCATGTTAACAGCAAATAAGAAGACGTCAATGTAATTAATTACAATAAAACAACATGGAAAAGATTATTAAAAGTAGTAACTTTTTATAGTTTAATACGCATAAGGATTTCTGCAATATCCCGGCTTCCTAAGCCTGTCGGCAGTTAATTTGCCTTTCTAGTGTTCTGCCATATGCTAATTGCATAGATTTTTATGACAAAATATAAATAAATCAAATTTACATATTGGCGCTATGAAAGCTTAACTGGGTCTAAACTTGTATTCTGTTAAGTTTATAATATACGAGATAATAATCCTTCTATTGCACTTTATAATGAGATTTAAAGATAAACTCTGCATATTGCATTAGCATACTAAATGGTGCATAGTCCGGTATAAAATGTACCTATCTGAAAGGTTCTATTGTGTATGAGTTTACCATTCATAAGATATATTTGGGGGGATACTGTATTTTGGGTAGGGTGGCAGGATATACTGTATATAGATATGATTGTATGGATGTTGGACTATAAAGCTAAGAACTTTACTGGATGTGGCAAGACCACAAGCAAACTCTTCAAAAACAATTTCCACCGGGGATGGTTCATTGATCTCAGTGGGGTCTTGTCATATTTCATTTACTAGCATTAATGTTGTGGTTCTAGTGCTGCAAACAAAGAGGCTTCCATAGAAAATCTTCTGGTGAAAGGATAAGCAAGATGATATTATATTAACCAAACCAGATCTATATTGTAGGCCAATGGTACCCAACCAGTGGCTTAGAAGCCCAAAATAGCTTGCCATCTGAGTTCTGAGTTATGACCATATGTTTTAGCAACTGACAGACATATCCGAATCCACATTCTGTGACAATTCGAGTTGCATAACATGAGTTTCACAAATTGCACACTGAAATATTTATCAGCAAATGTTTGCAATTTCACGATTTCTTGTTTCCTTACATATTAGAATTCTAATGTGGCTCCCAACTATTCATAAAAGTTTCATAAGGCCTTTTACACCAGCAGCTTTATTGGCTGAAAAAGTATCTGTAGGAAGACACGTTGCCAGTTTAAAAGGGTCAGCAACTAGTCAAAGAACGAGAAAATACTCGATTGCTGGCTCATCGTATCTATTGTGTGGCCATTTAAATCATCATTCTCAGCCCCACATCACCGTGTGATGTGCACCCAACAATAATGACATTAAAGGATGGAATGAACAATTCGGCGATCATTCATGCTGTCTGGCCCTCAATCGATTGGGTCATGCATAGACTCACTGAGTGCCGATCATCGGGATTGGTCCTCATAATTCTGCATCAGTCTAATAGGGCTTGAAGAAGGTACAAAAGTTGGGGATCTGTGCTGTAAGTCAAATATACCTAACTATTTTACCATCATGAAGCCTTGATGGTTTTCGTCACTTCCAGGACCACTTACTCCAATTCCTACCTTACAGAAGATTGGTGTGGGGTAAGGTAAACAATTATATAATTCTCACTCAACAGCATGAAATAAATCCCTCCCTACTGTAAAAGTAACTGGTCTTTCTTACCAGGTTCAAAGGAATGCAGGTTAGAAGACACCTCTGTAGAAGATTGTTGGTTTGAAGAGAAATCCTACTTTATGTTTATTTACACACCTTCCCTGTACACTCTCCTAAATTTGAGGAGTAAAATGCAATTTGGCAATGCTCCACATTCAAACATCTCCTAGTTTGAGCCAACAAGTAAGGACATTTATACAGTCAATTTTGCAAACTTTTTGCAGTAATTTGGCAAGTACGTCATCGAGATTAGGGACTTTTACAGTTTCTAATACTCACATAGATTATATACAGAGTATGAGAAGCTATCATGTTCTTTAATTCTGTTAATGGCTTACTGCACCTCTTTAAAGGGCTTCCCACTTGTCTTTATGACATAGTAATCTGCGGTCTGATTGTTCTTTACTGCAACATAATTCCATCATTCACTTCAACAAACCCATTACTTTCACATAATAATACTGATACATTGGTAAACAGAATGTGTATCTGCCAGCAGGATTTGTGGGCAAAATGAAAATTGGCTGCAATAAAATGATTGAGTTTAATTTCTACATGATATCATTACATGTGTAGCTCGCTCAATCTGAACCCGCAATCAAAATGTCATGTTATCACGTTGTTCATATTAGCTAAAGATGATATATAAGAATCCTTGTCTTCAATACATTGTCTTCATGTATAATCAACTTATAGATGTCAGCTTTGCATAAAGGGATGTTATTAACAAGTAGGCCAGCCTGACACATGCTGGGAGCCAATGGAAAGTTGTGCTGCTATAACAGAACATTCATCAGTCACAATTTACATTGACTTTTATTATGTCACATATCATGTCAATATCCTGTTTTCAGCCTGCCTTTTTCTAGAAGATGGATAAATCCTTTCCGACAGTTTGTCTTTAATGGAGTAGTCACATGGATAAAAACGTATCCCCTATCTGCAGGAAAACCCCTACGAATAAACCCATGTAACAACCATAAAAAGGCCATCAAACACTTAAAACGTACCTGTCAAAAAAACTTTTTTTTTAAATATATCACTCAGTACCTAATCCAGACCATGTACATTACATTTTTATCTGTCTAGCACCTTTTTTTTTTTTTTGATTACATTTTTAATTTAGCTCACTAGGGGGCGTGGCCTCACTGTTCAGGTATCTGCCCCCTTCCTACCATTTAAAGGGGTACTCCGGTGGAAAACATTTTTTTTAAATCAACTGGTGCCAGAAAGTTGAACAGATTTGTAAATTCTTCTATTTAAAAATCTTAATCCTTCCTGTACATATCCGTTGCTGACACCTCTGTCCATGTCAGGAACTGTCCAGAGCAGGAACAATTCCCCATAGCAAACCTCTCCTGCTCTGGACAGGTCCTGACATGGATAGAGGTGTCAGCAGAGAGCACTGTGGACAGACAGAAAAGAAATGAAAAAAGAAAAGAACTTCCTCTGTATTATACAGCAACTAATAAGTACTGGAAGGATTAAGAATTTTAAATAGAAGTAATTTACAAATCTGTTTATCTTTCTGGCACCAGCTGATTTTGTGCCCCCTCTAAATATTGCCACTTTATTTTTATGCCAGGCTTGCACAATAAATCCACTCATAAGAAATTTTCCAAGCCATTCTCAAAAACTGAGTTTTGCTCAGGGTAGAGCCATTAACCCCACAGCTAGGCTAACCAGCTCCAGTGACCCTTTTTCTAAGCTGCGGTACCTTGTGACCTGACCCCATGGCACTTGCTGTAAACAGAGCTTTTACTATCATAGTACATCATTCTTGTGAACCATGAGAAACACTGTGTGAATATCGAAGATATGCAGCTTTAGGTTTTTATGTATCCAAAGTCTAAAAGCTATCAGTCCATGTAAATCTGGTAAAAGTGACTTTAAAACCCTGCAATGTGCTTTTTTTTTTGGCTTTAGTATATGTCATGTGAATTGGAACTAAGAGGTTGAGTGCTTGGACCTCTACTATTTTTATACATGTGACAGTAGAAGGAGGATCCTGACGCTCCTTATTTCTATATGTTGTTTTAATACAGTGGTTGTGTTTGACACAACCTGGCCAGGCAAGCACTCAAATAGGGAGATTTTGGTAAATGATTATATTACATTAATTTATATAGAGGGTACTACTCTATGAGGGGCTTTGCTGTTTTCCTGCTTCTAAAGTCCAAATTGCTCAGGAAAAATTGCATTTCATTTCAATGAGTTTATCTAGGCCCAATAGGGAAACATTGGCCAAACTGTGTCACCCAAAAGTCACATTATATACTCAAACCATGACAGTCAAAGCATGGCAATTTTTTCTTGTAGTTGAGGCCTTATTATCACATTTACAAGTAGAACTCAAGTCTGGTATCTCATTGGACATAAATACAGTATCAGTTTTAGGATGGAAAATGTGGTGCTGTTCTTGGCTCTTGGTTATGATCAATTCTGCACATGATAGGCTTAGTAGTAAAGGATACCTTTATATTATATTACTGTTTTGGCAAACATGAGCATGAAGTAACATTACAAAATTACTCAGTATAGGAAAGGCTTAAAGGGGTACTCCATCCCTGGACATCTTATCCCTTATCCAAAGAATACAGGATAAGATTGTCTGATTGTGGGGATCCCGCCGCTGGGGTCCAGATCACGGGGGTCCCCTGTGTTCTCCCTGCTGCACCCGGCATTCATTTAGAGTGTAGGGTTCAGTGCCGGAGGCGTCACACCCCGTCCCATAGACTTGCACTGAGGGGGCATGGCCGTGGCAACACAAGCAGGACATGCCATGATGTCACGAGCCTCTGCCCCGCATTGCCAGTCATCCAGCCATAGCCAAGATCGCGGCGGTCCCCAGCGGCGGACCCCCCCCCCCCCCCCCCCCCCCGATCACACATCTTGTCCCCTATCCTTTGGATAGGGGATAAGATGTCTAGGGGTGGAGTACCCCTTTAAGTATTTGGACTATTGAGCAGTTACTAATCACATGTCCTTATGATGATGTGGTACAACTCACTTGAAGCAATGAATAGGTTACTTTCCCAATGTAATGTGTTTGATGATCAGGCAATGGTTTGAGTGACATTACCAGTTAGCGGTTTACCCCTCTGTGATGCCCATTATTATTGTTGATATAAAATATGCATTGTTTCTATACTTTTACCATTAACTTTACAATGGCTTCTTATTGTGAAATAAAGCCGTACATCCTACAGGTCAGACATTGACACTGTCATTGTGCTCTTGAGGATCCGGTCATTATTACATTGAGCTGAGCTGCATCGTGCTCTCTAGTGAGGAGTTGCCATGAAAACTGCCAGGGTATACAGAGAAGTGAACAGTCTGAACATTTGCTGCAATTAAATAGCTTATTAACATGAAACAGTCTCCGCTTCACACAAACACAGCACTATTTGTTTAAAGGGATAACAATCTGCTACCGTCAGCTAAATGGTTTCTCTGTGATAAATCTTGTGGTTTATTGTATTAAGCTGCAAGACTTTTGTAAACTGGTTGCAGTTTTATGGCAAAAGCTTTGCATCTAGTACATAACCCCTAATCATCATAGCAATACTGTGGGAGGCAGAGACATAACTTAAAGGGGCACTACGCCCCTAGACATCTTATTCCCTATCCAAAGGGCTGCGGCACCCAGGACAACCGGTGCACGGAGCGAACTTCGCTCTGTGCCGGATAACTGGCGATGCGGGGCGGAGGCTCATGACGTGACGGTCACGCCCTCCTCATGACGTCATGGCCATGCCCCCTCAATGCAAGTCTATGGGAGGGGGCATGGTTGCTGTCACTCCCCCTCCCATAGACTTGCATTGAGGGGCGTGGCCATGACATCACGAGCGGGTGCAGCCATGACGTCACGAGCCTCCGTCGCTGTACCCGGCGCTCTAAACGATCGCCAGGTGCAGCAGGGAGATCGTGGGGTCCCCAGCAGCGGGACCCCAGCAATCAGACATCTTATCCCCTATCCTTTGGATAAGGGATAAAATGTCTAGGGGCGGAGTACCCCTTTAAGGCTCCTGGTGCAAATAGTATTCCAGGGCCCGTATCTGCTGTGTGCCATTTTATGTGGCTCTTCAGGCATTCCAATCTGGATGCAACTGCTACCTCGGCACCCTTTAAGTTATGCCCCTGCTGGTAGGTTCAGGGCATCTGAGCCACTAAGTGAGCCGCTTTATAATAATCATGTCTGGAGAGTTAAATGGACTGTATGGAAGAAAGTGGAGTAATCCTAGTTTTTATGGTCTATTGTGGCTTGAGATATCACTCTTAATCTGTAAAAGTCTATTGAATGAGGGTTAAGGGGTTGTCTGGTCATAGAACTTTTTTTTATATATTTTCCTGATCTCTGCTCATTCCTGCTACTTCCTAGTATCTGGTGACTGGGGGATTGGGGTAGGTGAATAATGCATGTTATTATGTTTCTGCCTTGGGAAAAAAAAGTATTTAGTCAGCCACCAATTGCGCAAGTTCTCCCTCTTAAAAAGAGTTCTCCCTCTTAAAAAATACACTTCAACTATGAGAGAAAGAATGGGGAGAAAGAATACAGGAGATCCCATTGTAGGATTTCTAGTGAATTAATTGGTAGATTCCTCGGTAAAATAAGTATTTGGGAACCTACAAACAACCAAGATTACTAGTTATCAGTATAAAAAACACCTGTCCACAACCTCAAACAGTCTCACTCTAAACTCCACTATGGTCAAGACCAAAGAGCTGTCGAAGGACACTAGAAACAAAATTGTAGACCGGCATCAGGCTTGGGAGACTGAATCTGCAATAGGCAAGCAGCTTGGTGTGAAGAAATCAACAGTGGGATCAATTATTATAAAATGGAAGACATACAAGACCACTTATAATCTACCTTGATCTGGGCCTCCATGCAAGATCTCACCCTGTGGTGTCAAAAGGATCACAAGAACGGTGAGCAAAAATACCAGAACCACATGGGGGGAGGGGGGTTGGTGAATGACCTACAGAGAGCTGGGACCAAAGTAACAAAGGCTACCACCAGTAGCACACTACGCTGCCAGGGACTCAAATCATGCAGTGCCAGGCGTATCCCCCTGCTTAAGTCAATACATGTCTGGGCCCATCTGAAGTTTGCTAGAGAGCATTTAGATGATCCAGAAGAGGATTGGGAGAATGTCATATGGTCAGATGAAATCAAATTAGAACTTTTTGGTAAAAACTCAACTCGTCGTGAGTTGCATCCAAAGAACACCATACCTGCTGTGAAGCCTGGGGGCGGGAACCTCATGCTTTGGGGCTGTCTTTCTGCCAAGGGACCAGTTCGACTTATCTGTATAAAGGAAAGAATGTACGGGGGAATGTATTGTGAGATTTTGAGGGAAAACCTCCTTCAATCAGCAAGGGCATTGAAGATGAAACGTGGCTAGGTCTTTCAGCATAACAATGAACCCAAACACACCGCCCGGGCAACTAAGGAGCAGCTTTGTAAGAAGCATTTCAAGGTCCTGGATTGACCTAGCCAGTCTCCAGATCGAAACCCCATAGAAAACCTTTGGAGGGAGTTGAAAGTCCGTCTTGCCCAGCCGTCCGACAGCCCCAAAACATCTCTGTTCTAAAGGAGATCTGCATTGAGGTATTGGCCAAAATACCAGCAACAGTGTGTGAAAACCTTGTGAATACTCACAGAAAAAGTTTGACCTCTGTTATTGCCAACAAAGGGTATATAACAAAGTATTGATATAAACTTTTGTTATCGACCAAATACTTATTTTCCACCATAATTTAAAAATAAATTCTTTAAAAATCAGACAATGCGATTTTGCAGATTTTATTTTTCTCATTATGGAACAAGAAAAAGCAAAGTTGGGCCGTTGATGGCGCTGGTCCTGATGGAAAGAAAGCTCTATAGACCCTTCTCAGTGTTCTAAAAAGTGGTTCATTAGCACAGAAAGCAACGCGTTTCTGGTCCGAACTGGACCCTTCGTCCAGTTCGGACCAGAAACGCGTTGCTTTCTGTGCTAATAAACCACGTTTTAGACACTGAGAAGGGTCTATAGAGCTTTCTTTCCATCAGGACCAGCGCCATCAACGGCCCAACTTTGCTTTTTCTTGTTACTTACACTGCTGGGACATCGCTTTTGCTCCAGAGGAGCAGACCTGAGATCTCATCTAAGGCTATCATAGGTGTTGTGCTCTCAGCACAACGAAAATCGGTGAGTGCAACAATTTAACCTGTCTCCATCTCACCTTTAAAACATCCTTCACTAGGGGCGCATATCCCTGTTTTTTTCTTTTACATTTTCTATATTTTTCTCATTATGTCTCTCATAGTTAAGGGTATACCTATGATGAAAATTACAGGCCTCTCTCTTCTTTATAAGTGGGAGAACTTGTACAATTGGCGACTGACTAAATACTTTTTCCCCACTGTAGATAGATAAATATAGGCATATAGATTGATAGATAGACAGATAGAGAGGTATATAGATTGATAGATAGAGAGAGAGATAAAGACGCATATAGATCATAGATAATTAGCTGTAATTGCTCTTAATAATCCACTTGCAGTTTTTGCAATTTCTGTATTTTTTTAAGCTAAGAAATGACTCTCCTTTGCCGTGCTATTCTGGCGGTGTACTATTTCTGCATTATTCCCAAAGTGCCAGCGACTTCATATTACTTGCAGTGTGAAACCAGCAATTCTAGAGCCTTGTGAGTAAGACCTGTTAGAGATTAATTGTGCAGGATGCTTTGTTGTGGCAATAAAACCTTACCCTATTGAATAATGACAGATGTTCACGGCCCTGAGAGATTGCAGGAGATTTTTTTTCTTAGAGGCGAATGGTAATTTATTATTAACCCTTTTAAGGATTTGGGTTATTTTTCTATCTTTACGCCATTGTTCGAAAAAAAAAAAACAGAAGTCTACAATAATACTTTATTATTTTATAACACATTTTTATGGAATTTCCTCTTTTCCTTTGTACGTGATGTTTAGTTCATACTGTAACACCTCTTTTTAAAGGAATAGAATGACCTGTATTCCAAGAAATTATCTCATCCTCATTATATGCAGCTAATTGCTTCCTCTACATTATGAACCTTATGTCACACACAGGATAGCCCGCCCCCCCCCCCCCCAATAATTACAGAAAAGAAGGTTTGCTTTATTTCCAGAATCAGCGCCACTACTGTCTAAAGGCTAGTTCTATTATTGCAGTTCATCACTATTTAAAAGGGTACTCCGCCCCTAGACATCTTATCCCCTATCCAAAATATAGGGGATAATATGACTGACCGGGGGGGTCCCGTCACTGGGGACCCCTGCGATCTTGACTGCGGCACCCTAGACATCTGGTGCACGGAGCGAACTTGATGACTGGCAATGCGGGGTGGAGGCCTGTGATGTCACGGCCACACCTGCTCGTGACGTCACGGCCATGCCCCCTCAATGCAAGTCTATGGGAGGGAGCGTGACTGCCATCACGCCCTCTCCCATAGACTTGCATTGAGGGGGCATGGCCGTGATGTCACGAGCCTCCGGCACTGCACCAGACGTTCTAAAAGAACGCCGGGTGCCGCAGAGAGATCATGGAGGTCCCCAGCAGCGGGACCTCCATGATCAGACATTTTTTCCCCTGTCCTTTGGATAGGGGATAAAATGTCTAGGGGTGGAGTACCTCTTTAAGGTTCAAATTAACTCCAGACATATATATTTTCAAAGAGTCGCCAAAGTTTAGAGGAAACAGTAAATTTTTTTTCTTTTTCAGAAATTGTGCCACTGTAGGCTATATGTGGTACTGCAGCTCATCTCCATTCAAGTTAAATTTAACCCTGCCAGCTTCAGGCTCCGACCTAGCTTATACTTCTACATCCCACCATGCCTACTCTAACACTTTGCATTTTTCTTTTGTTCAGACTAAAGGCTTTGATATAAAGAATGTAGCCCATCAATATAATGGCCTGAAAATGACATAAGGGAGACATGGAGGGAAAAGTGTTCTGTAGATTACACTAACAATACAATATTTATTCAATATTACAACATCTGTCGCGGAACACCATGCATATAAACATCTTTTGCTCCGAACGAAACAGTTTTCCTGTGGAATATCAACAGAGTCATAGATACAATCATAACATTAAATTTTTTTAGTAAGCCCATGTAGGAAAATTTTATGATTTTCCTTAGATACTACTATTGTGTTGATAGCAACAAGCTAGGAAAATGTGTTGTCTGGGATGAGAAAAGAGGGTCTGATGATTTTCCTTCTAAAACAGCGCCACTCTTGTCGTTATGCTGTATCAGGTATTGCGACTCAGCACTATTGACGGAATAGCTTATGTTATTGACCAGTAGTCCTTCCTTTATTAGGGTCATCAGAGATGATACAAGTAAATCCTCATTCTGTATTGCAGTGCTCAATGCTTAACAAAGAAAACTGTAGAACACAGAGATTGTATCATCGGACTGTACAGTAAGTGCCTACCTGGCACAGTAGGGAAAAAAACAGTTTTGCTGAAGTAGGCAGAGAATATTGCTGGATAAGGGCAATCGGTAGATTAAAGTACAGTTTGCATGTCCTGTGGCTTTACATATTTTCTGCAACGTGCGAGGCCATCTTTTGATAGGATGCTGTCTGGATAGAGTTTGTACAATGAATCGCAGGCTGTTTAAGCTATATGTGGGATCATTATAACACACAGAGGATAAATATACTGGTTTTGCTGGAGGCAGTCCTCAGGCTGTTTGTTATGTGCATCTTATACTGTCACTACATCACAGACTCGCTATTGCCCTACAAGCCTGTCTAATGGGATCCTCCGCTGCTGATTCCAGCTTACCCTGACCTACTTCTTTTCTTGTGTCCCAGCAAGCTGTCACGAGCTATCAGAGCACTGGGAGCTGAAATAAACACTTGCAGAGGAGAAAAAGCAAGTGCGTCTACTGAACATAATTAGCTATAACTAGCTTGTCTACCTCTCCCGATCTGCGGCCTTTTTTTTTTTTTTTTGTATAACAGAGATGTCGTCGATATAACTAAATCATTCAAACTATGTGCGAAACCGACTAGTGTCATTACATAGTTTTCATCCGATACATTGGATTCCATGACAATTGATACAGTCTATTGACCATAAATGAATGTCTATTAACTTCATGGATTTAAATATGTCTGAGCGTTATAGCAGGGATATGCCCAGTATACCCCTCCAATCGCTTAGCTACAGAATGATATCTATGATCTGATCTATAATTGGTTAAATGACATAGAGAACAGTGTTGGTTCTCCCTTTCCTTCAGTGCCATAGTTACTGCAGAGGCGGCTGTTATTACACATACATCCTTGTAGTGATATATATATATATATATATATATATATATATGTCTGCTGTTTCATTTCTGTGTGAAGGAAAATGAAATTAGATCACAAGTCTGCTAATACATTGTGTCTTGGAGTGCTTTATGCATTCAAGGCTTTCAGTTTACAGGGGAAAAAAATCACAAAGTTGATTTACAATTTGAATTGTGGTGTAGATTTTAAAGGGGTACTCCGGGGGAAAACTTTTTTTTTTTTTTTAAATCAACTGGTGCCAGAAAGTTAAACAGATTTGTAAGGAAATTATTTTCTTTTTTGAACACAGAGCTCTCTGCTGACATCACAAGCACAGTGCTCTCTGATGACATCTCTGTCCATTTTAGGAACTGTCCAGAGTAGCGTATGTTTGCTATGGGGATTTTCTCCTACTCTGGACAGTTCTTAAAATGGACAGAGATGTCAGCAGAGAGCACTGTGCTCGTGATTCAGCAGAGAGCTTTGTATTCCAAAAAGAAAATTATTTCCTCTGTAGTATTCAGCAGCTAATAAGTACTGGAAGGATTAAGATTTTTTAATAGAAGTAATTTACAAATCTTTTTGACTTTCTGACACCAGTTGATTTAAAAAAAAAAAAAGTTTTCCACCGGAGTACCCCTTTAAATCTGGAGTATTTCAACATTGACGTTGTAAATGCTTTGCATTTATTGCAGATAGTTTCCATAGATTTCACTCAGGAAGCAAAATCTGCAATTTATAAACACACGGGGAGATTTATGAAGCGGTCTTCACTTTGTTGCCCTTAGCAACCACTCACAGCTCAGCTTTCATTTTACCAGAGCAATAGAAGAATTGAACATTTAGCTCTGATTGGTTGCTAATCTTACTGAAAAGGGTCATTCAGGAGGAAAGTCAGACAGTACAGACAGACAGACAGTAAGTGATGTAGACAGCAAGTGCTGCCCCGTTTAGTGCAGAGTAGTGCCGGAACTTCTCAGTCGGAATCCAATTTTACTACAAAAGTTTTGTTATGGAATTTCCATAGTGTGTACTGATCAGCGTAATCCCATAGAGATCAATATGATTTTGCTGCAAGCTGAATCCTTGTGGAAGTGTGAGCGGTTCCTAAGACAGCTTGATATGCTTGTGCAAATTTTGGTGTAAAAATGCTGCAGCTTTTCTACTTTGGGAAAATCCCACATTCACACTACATGTGACCCCATTCTTAAGGTAAATTTCTGCAGCTGAACAACAATTCCTGTAATTAAATAATCACAACCTATGGTCTCTTAATAAAATAGGTAACTGAAAAAAGCAGTAATAACCGACAATATTACTTAAACAACTGCTACCTCATAAATTACACAGCTAATCTAGTACCGATTGATTTTTATAAAATTCCATCAATACAAAAATACATAACTTCCCACCAGTCCCCCCCCCCATATAATACAGTGGTCCCTCAACATACAATGGTAATCCGTTCCAAATGGACCATCGTTTGTTGAAACCTTGAGGGATCCGTGCCATGTTAAGTATAGGACAGTGGTCTCCAACCTGCGGATCCCCAGATGTTGCAAAACTACAACACCCAGCATGCCCGGACAGCCGTTGGCTGTCCGGGCATGCTGGGAGTTGTAGTTTTGCAACATCTGGAGGTCCGCAGGTTGAAGACCACTGGTATTGGAGGTTGTACTCACTTGTCCCCGCCACTCCGGACCGTCACCGCTCGTCACCACTGCCCTGGATGTCACCTTCCATCGCTGTCGCCGCGTCCCCGGGGTGTCCCTGACCCTCCGGCAAGGCCTCTGCTTCCCCAGCATCCTTGCTCTCCATTGCCACCATCACGTCGCAACACACGCCGCTCCTATTGGATGACGGGACGGCATGCGCAGCGACGTGATGACGACGATGGAGAGCGCAGACGATGCAGGGGATTCCGAAGAGGATGCGCCGGAGCCCCGAGGACAGGTAAGTGATCGTCAGCGGACCACATGGGGCACCGTAAACGGCTATCCGGTGGAAGCTGAAGCAGTCTGCACTGCCGGATAGCCGTTTATGCGATGGCCCCGACATACAAAAGCATCGTATGTTGATGCTGCCTTCAACATGCGATGGCCTCTGAGAGGCCCTCGCATGTTGAAATGATCGTATGTCGGGGCCATCGTAGGTCGGGGGGTCACTGTATATACAATCCGAAAGAAAACAGTTCACCCACAAATAAATAATCTACAGATGGTTGTTTAGAGATGTCCAGCTGCAATATACCAAATGTAACACACCTTCCTGATAACCTCTAAATCTATTGTATCACCCAGTTGTTACACATAGCCCTTATGAGCCCCGATATGTCGCCACTATACCAGCACTATTTTGCTCATTAGCCACAAATACTTGTCCACCATTGAATCATGTAATATAGCAGCCATGAAATATTCAGAATCTATTACCTGGAGCAGACCTGTCGGGATCCCCGCAGTTACCTCAATTTGCATTTTGTCTCTTTGTCAGAAAGGAACGGTAAGGGAAGGGACTCCTTTGGGACTCCTAAGAGTACTGCAGACTCTTCACTGTTTACTTTAATTATCAGTTGTGCAAAGTACAGGCACCATGGCCCCATCAAACATGTAATTGATGGGATGCCAGGAGTCAGACACCGAGGACAGCCATCCATTTTAGAAGGCTGAAGAACCCCTTTAACTAATCATTGTCTAGAGATGGAGAGAGGATCTGGGGTAAACGGACTAAGTATGGCTTCACAGAGGAGAAAACCAATGCATTTCTTTCTCTTTGTATGCTCGTGTAAATTATCTTAGAGCGAATCTCCAATTACAGAAAGAGTCATTTTTGGTGTAGAATTTTATCCGTTTTTATATATAGGGGTATAAGCTCTGAGCTCAAGATGGCAGTTCAGGAAGCCAAGATAGGGGGAGTTAATAACAATGTTATAACTCTGTAGAGCCAATATTTTATTAAGAAATTCCTTTTCTTGGTTCTTGTGATCCATCTGACAAACTACTGCACAGCTAATCACCAGCTGTAAGGTTATCCTTATATAGCCCGTAATAGGCTGATGGGCCCCGGCACCAGGAAGAAGACCAGGGCAGGGCTCAATACATTACACTGCCGCTCAGCCAATCACTGGCTGAGGTGGGATAGCGTTATGGCAAGCGATTAGCTGAGCTGCAAAGAATGGATACACCACAATAACCAGGAGGAGGATCACAGTGTAGGCAGGTAGCAGGAGGTACCATGGCAGAGGCGGGAGGAAAGTCCATGTTTTTGGTTGTTTGTTTTTAATGCTGGCAATCTGCGAAAGGTTAAAAAATAAAAAGTCAAATCCTGGAGTACCCCTTTAACTGCAGCTGGACTTAAATTTGATATGGATGGATTAAAATGTATATTCAATATTACTAATCAATAAAAAGAGAAAACTCCTAATAGATATAACAACTATATATATCTTATATACAAATTGTGTATATCTATCTATATATATATATATATATATATATATATATATATCTCAATTATGTGTGTGTGTATATATATATATATATATATATATATATATATATATATGTAAATTACTATTTTATATCTATGTATATTATTAATATAATCACTACTTTAATGTTATGAAGTAGTTGAGTACTGCTACTTGATATTACTATGATGTGACTTATTACAATAATTAGCATTATTCATTATTGTTATGTTAATATTACTAGATGATTGAATGCAAGTTATTATTATCATTACTACTATTAATATTATTATTATTGTCTTTATTATTCTTATTGTTAATATTATTTTTTATACTATCATTTTAATATTACTAGATGGTTAAATGCTAGATATTCAACTAGAGTTTGGCTTTGATATGCCTAATTTAAGATCTAATGGAAAAACTATATCCTGCATCCTTCACCGTAGCTTCATGGGTTCTATTAGGTTATCTCAGGCAACCTTCCTGAACCAGTTTCCTCCACTCTGCTTGGTATAACATTAAACGCATGATCTGTTGACGGGAATGCCTCAGTGCTCGCTCATTCATGTATAAATATATAAAGGAACACAGAGGAACTTTCCTTGATTATCATATAGAAATTTTCATTGTCTCCCTACAAAGACATCATCTTCTCCCGCTTTAGTACAGTGTGCTGACTGTTGTGCTGCTGATAAATATAGACACTGAGAAATCTGCTGTTCACATCTTCCCTCTTTGTGCTATCATACAGACTGTAAGAGTCGATTTATTCCTATACACAGAAGTGAAATGTTTTCAGATTGAGTGTTCAGTATTAGTTCACTCAGAAGTCTACTGTCATTTCACCATCACATTACGGCCCATTGATACCTGCGATATTGTAAAGACGGGCATACTGTAGATGTGGACTTTCCTCTGATCACACAGTTATGACCTTTTAGTAAGAATCCATAATCTAGATCATGGAATCAATAACTGAATTACAAAACATACCACTAAGATTATTGATTTCACAGAAGAAAGCTGGATCCAAAATTGGTATGGGATTGAAGAAGGGTTCGCTGCTTGTCATAAAACGCTCCCACTATTGACCATGGCTTGTGTCTGGTATTGCAATTCGTTGCTTGGCACAGCGGTTAACGCTATTTATTTGCAGCTCTGGGGTCTGAGACTCCAGGAAATAAATTATACGTAAGTGAATCCACTCCATCATTTATACATTTTGCCACTTTACAAGGTTTTTCGGAGAACATGAAGGAGATAAGCAAAAAGGGGGCATACATGTTGTACATTGAGGCACTTGTATGCCTAATTCACACTCATTGACTGTATAATCCCACCCATTTACTGATATTTATTCCCAGTATTAAAATTCATGTCCACCTGACTATTTCTCTGAATTGTCAGACAAAATATAAACCCACGTATCACAGGAACTGAGTGTATCAAGAAACTGTAAAATAAAAAAATGTGTGATTGGGGCATCCTATGTAACGATCCTGCAATCTCATTTTTGGGGGGGTTGCCCACAGGTCCTCTTTAACTAGCCAGTACCACAATTTTCGCCTTATTTTCAGGATAGGTGGTGCCATTGAGGCTGTGTAAAATGTTGTAACTATCCCATCTAATTTAACACATCTATCAATATTAGCTCTTCTGAATTACCAACCTCCATATGGTAAAAAGTTATCTCCCATAATCAGAGGCCTTCTGGAACCATGGATGAACCCAGGTCTGGAACCTCACAATTACAACATTTACTATAGTGAATTTATTTTTTAGCTCTATCTGACTTTTTCTTTATATGTGCCTCTTTGCATTTCCATAATGTAATATTTGCACCTGTATAATATATGCTCGGCCGAGTCACTATGTGGCTAATACTCATACCGTATATACTCGAGTATTAGCCGTTCCGAAAATAAGCTGAGGACCCTAATTTCACCCCCAAAAACCTAGGAAAAGTTATTGACTCAACTATAAGCCTAGGGTGTGAAATACATCATCCCCCATGTCATCATCCCCCCCTGTCATCATCCAGACCCCCGTCATTAACACCCCCGTCATCATCACCCTCATCATCATCACCCTGTCATTATCACCCCAGTCATCATCATCCTCGTCATCATCCCCCTCATCATCATCCCCCTCATCATCATCGCCCTCGTCATCATCCCCCTCGTCATCATCCCCCCCCTTCATCATCACCACTTGTCGATCCCTTCGTCAGTGGTCTTCAACCTGCGGACCTCCAGATGTTGCAAAACTACAACTCCCAGCATGCCCGTACAGCCATCGGCTGTCCGGGCATGCTGGGAGTTGTAGTTTTGAAACATCTGGAGGTCCCCAGGTTGAAGACCACTGCCCATTCGTCATCATCCAGACCCCCCTTTTGTTTTCTACTCACCTCCCCAGTTGTTGCTTTCTCGGTGGGAAGGAAGGGTGAGCTGGTCTGGGCTGTCCATCTTCAGTAATCTATGCTGCAGGGACCGTCCGGTGGGGAGGGTTAGTCATTCCGGGCTGTCCATCTTCACCGGGAGGCCCTCTTTTCCACTCAAGGCCGGCCATGGACTAGTGATGTTGCGTTGACGACGACACGCAGGAACGTCCGTGTGCAGCAGACGTCCGTGACCTCCCTGTGCATGAATGTCCCTGCGCGGTGGCGTCAATGCAGCGTCACTAGTTCGGGGCCAGCCCGGAGTGGAGAGGAGGGCCTCCCGGTGAAGATGGACAGCCCGGAACGACTAAGCTTTTTATAGCTGTTCTTTAGGAAATAATTTCAATCTTGATTGCAACAAATTTGTTATAGTTTTGTAGGTCTTATTCAGACAAAAAGCAGTTAACATATTGGTGGTACTTTTATATGGCTAGGTTTCCACACAGGTTTTTTTCTGGCATTTTTTGGAAAACTGCCACTGCAGTTCCTGAGCCAAAGCCAGATGTGCATTCAAAAGGAATGAAAACTATAAAGGAAGGACTTATACTTCTCCTTCCTTCTGGATCCACTTCTGGCTTTGGCTCAAAAAGTGCAGTGGCAGTTTTTCAAAACACACCAGAGAAAAACCTGTGTGGAAACCTAGCCTGTTAAGGTTTCTGTAGATTTTATCCCCTCCTGCCACAAATGCCATAGTAATGTGTGACACCTCTCAATATTATGAAGGCATTGAAATCTATCTGTAGTAGAGGTTTGGTAAAACTTCTGGTTATAACCTGGGTTACCTTAGTTGTAGCTATATGGTAGGCTCGCAGTTAGAAACTTTCACAACTATTATACCAAATTTTCAGATGGGGCAGTACGTGGCACATAAGCACTTCACAAAATTGGCCATGCAACTTACAGATAAAACAAGTTTTTAACATATTTTACCTGTATGAACCATGTACCTGTAGTCAGCGGTCAAGTTTTGGAAAAAAAAAAAGTGAGGGAACTCATCTAAGATTTCCACTCAAGGGCTGGTCCAGTAGGACTCTTGCTAATGGGAATGGTGTTCCTGCTCGGATAAAAGTGCAGGAACTCAGTTCCCATACATTCCTGCAGGACTTAAGCCCTGCCTGTAGTTCATAATCATGGCAATTTTTAGGAAAATTCAAGCCCTTGATTTTTAGCAACCTGGCATTCTACCGCCCCGTATACATAAAACACTAAGGGAAAAGAATGCAAGTTTGTTGCTGCAGTTTCCAGGGTGTTTTGTTTTATTTTATTCCAAAAAGTTGTCTGAGAGCAGAGCAAAGGTTTTCCTATTTTTGGTTACAATGTCCTTAATTAAATATGCCTAATGTGCCAGACTTTTAGCTACACACATTCATGCACAGCAATGGAGACACATTTATTATGCTGTGTGTGCCAAGAACAGGTAAATGCATCTTGCCTGACAAGGCGTTGTAGCCTGCCAAGAAAGGGTGTGGTATGGGTGAAAATGGGAGTGGCTTAATATGCCATACATCAAAATAATGCACCAAAAAATAGTCGGTGTAAACTAAAACTCAATAGTGAAAACTTAGACTAGACAGTCGACAGATGTGCCAGATCTATTAATCAGCCTAAGTATCTAAGAATGCACAAAAAATTAGGCATGTTTTAGGTTTTAGTAAATTCCCCCAATGTCACACTTGTCTAGTAGCTCTGCCCCATTCACTTGTACTGCGTGTGTTTTCTGAATTGGAAGTGTGTGACAAGCCACTGCCAGCTCAGGAATATTGGGAGACACTCATCAAGTTGCACCAGTAGTTAAAATCCTCTAAATTCAAAACATGTTTGCGCAGAGGATTTATGTCACTTGTGCAAAGGGGACATAAAGGAGGCATGAAGGAGGCTAGAAGTGGCTCAGACTCACATGGAGGTGGCGTGTCAGGGGTGCACCCTCCTCACAAATGACTTTAGGGCTGACTTGCGGCACATAAAGGCATTAAAAATATACACTACATATACACAAGTAGGTGGTGCAGATTTTACACTGGGCACAACGGCAGCCATGGAGCCGCTTGATTTACTAAGTGGTGTGTGCCTCTAAGTAAATCCAGCGTATCAAAAATAGGCAGTTTCACTTAAACGCCTCACCTAGGAAAAATCCCCCTTTATGTCTAGTTTACTTACTATACATTTTGCCAAACATGTTGCTGTTTTGTCTACATCTAATGCACATTACAGTATTATTTATCTGTGTTGCACATAAGTATTGTAATACAGCACCCATAGTCATTCCATGCTGTGCCGCCATACGTCTCTGAAAAAAAGGTGTTTTCTGTATTACACGGGCCTTTTTTTCTAGAAGGATTTCCCACCCTAAAGGGGTACTCCGTCCCTAGACATCTTATCCCCTATCCAAAGGACTGGGAATAAGATGTCTAATTGCGGGGGTCCCACCACTGGGGACCCCAGCGATCTCCATGCTGCACCCGGCATTATTTTAGAGCATTGGGTGCAACTCCGGAGGCTAGGAACGTCACGGCTGAACCCCGCTCAAGACGTCACGGCCAAGCCCCCTCAATGCAAGTCTATAGGAGAGGCATGACGCCCCCTCCCATAGACTTGCATTAAGGGGGCATGACCGTGACGTCACGAGCAAGGCATGACTGTGACGTCACGAGCCTCCGCCCTGCATCGCCAGTCATCCGGCACAGAGCGAAGTTCACTCTGTGCACCAGATGTCTGGGGTGTTGCAGCCGAGATCGCAGGGGTCCTTTGGATAAGATGTCTAGGGGCAGAGTACCTCTTTAGATTGCCTATAGGTCTGTAATACGGACTCTATGTGCCTTTGTACAGGGCCTATGCACTTTGCCATATCCATAACTTAGGGTTAATAAATAAGTGAGGGATGTATCAAAGTACACCGTAGATACTGTATGTCCTTCTCCGGAGGCTGAGAAATGCATCGATAAATGATACCATTAAATACATTTCTGCAAGAATATTCGGGCACTAGCTGTCACCAAACTTTCTGAGACAAAAACTAAAAGTCTAAATAGAATTGAAAATAAGAATGAGAAAGAAGAGGACGAGTCATGGTGATATACGGTATCATTCTGGGTGCAGTGCACATACAGGGAGAGATTTATCAAAACCTGTCCTGAGGAAAAGTAGCTGAGTTGCCCATAGAAACCAATCAGATTGTTTCTTTCATTTTTAAAAAGCCCTCTGAAAAATGAAAGATGCGATCTGATTGGTTGCTATGGGCCACTCAGTAACTTTTCCTCAGGACAGGTTTTGATAAATCCCCCCACAGGCTCTGCTGACACTGACAGAATGTGATTCCACAGCGTTTTGTTCTATACCCTGGCATACGTATTTGTGGCATCTGCTTCATGTACAGTGATGCCGGTGCAGATACTCTGCTGTTCTATACCCTGGCATACGTATTTGTGGCATCTGCTTCATGTACAGTGATGCCGGTGCAGATACTCTGCTGTTCTATACCCTGGCATACGTATTTGTGGCATCTGCTTCATGTACAGTGATGCCGGTGCAGATACTCTGCTGTTCTATACCCTGGCATACGTATTTGTGGCATCTGCTTCATGTACAGTGATGCCGGTGCAGATACTCTGCTGTTCTATACCCTGGCATACGTATTTGTGGCATCTGCTTCATGTACAGTGATGCCGGTGCAGATACTCTGCTGTTCTATGAATTTCATATACCCGTGAACGCTCCTATTATCTATTGTAGAGGTAATTACTATCCTGCCATTTTCTAAGCATATCAGATATTATATTTTAATGATGTTTCCAGGTTTATAACCAGAGGCTACCAAATCATCACATGCTGTAGATCTC
Organism: Hyla sarda; assembly: GCF_029499605.1. NCBI lineage: Eukaryota > Metazoa > Chordata > Amphibia > Anura > Hylidae > Hyla > Hyla sarda. The sequence goes on along the minus strand of NC_079197.1, from coordinate 109,968,472 downwards.
TGCGAAAATGTTAATCTCATTTAACAAGGAAAATATGTAATATTAAACTGTTATATCAAATTCTATTGCGCCATATATTCAGATGGTGTCACATATGCCATCTGTTTGCTTGCAGTGCAATTTGTTGCTCGTTCTGCAGCTCGCTTGGTTAAAGTCTGCATCTGCATACTATCTGCTGAAATATTTAAGGGCCCAATGAGTCATGCCTAATTGCACAAGTACTACATCTTGACTCAGATAGCAGCCAATAGGAGCGGCCCTCAGTGCAATTCACTAGGAGGACTGTTCAGCCTGCAAGGACATCTATTAACAGTAATGTTCCTATTTGGGCTTTAATCAGATGAGGTTTGACTTTCAACTTCTAGGTCAAGTGAGTTGATGCGGTACGTTCTATACAGAGGTTTATGAGACATTGTTAAATAGCCATTGGCGATAGCTGGCCAAACGTCCGCTAAAAATACATACGGTATATTGATTCCTATATAAGTCTAAGTATAGATAGTGTTTACATGATCCTTGCACACTTGTAGTACTTTATTGTTAGCGATACACACTATTATGTTCCAAGCACAACATTTGTCTGTTAGACAGGTTTTATTGTTTGGCAGTCATGTTCTCTGGTTATTGAGTGGTTATTGTCAATGGGATTAAGGCCTCAGACATCTTACGTAGTTTATTGTGGCTTTTGTGGCTTGTAAAAAATTAGATACATTTTATATGTATTTTTACCAGTGTCTTTGGCATGCACTTTTTTTTAAATAAAAAAATATTGTGTTTTTGTAGGCCTATAGAGGAGCCAAAGTTAGACTAGGCAGTTTAAGAAAGCACCAGATTTCTAACAGTAACTCAGGCATCTTTAGACTTTAGACCAGGGATCTCAAACTCCCAGCACAAATTTTTGCAGCCTGGGCATTGGGCTGGTGATTTCTTCAGGCATTTTGCTCTGCTTCGGGCTAGCAGCGCTAAATGCCAGAAGTCTTTACACTCATCAGCACACACTGCTGTTCTACCTCTATCTCCCTGTTGCAGCCTATAACAAGCATCCCTGGAGGGATGTGCACGATTGGTGATGTCATCGCATCTGCAGCGCAGGACGCCGGGACGCTGACGGCCTGCGCGGCGCATGTGATGACATCACCTAACGTGCGCATTTCCGCAAAGAAGGCTCGTTTTAGGCTGCAGCAGGGAGATGTAAGTACTGTAGCTGTGAAACTTAACTTAACTTGCCTGATTACTTGCCTAATAAGGGAGGACCTGCTTATCACCAGGGGCTAACCTATCTTGCTAGGGGGCATAATTGTTTAAATAGGAGCCCTACCTGCCGGGGGCAGTATCCATCTGGGGGCCTGTACACCTATTGGGAACCCCTACCTGATCATCAGGTAGGGCTCCCCAGCAGGTAGACAGGCCCCCAGATAGATATTGCCCCCATCAGTGATGGGGATCATATCTATCTGGGACCTCAATACCTACTTGGGAGCCCTACCTGATAGGGGTCATATCTATCTGGGGGCCTGTGTACCTACTGGGGAGCCCTACCAGATGGGGGTCATATCTATATGGGGCCAATATACCTACTGGGGAACCCTACCAGATGGGGGTCATATCTATACGGGGGCCTGTGTACCTTCTGGGGAGCCCTATCTGATGGGGGTCATATCTATCTGGGGGCCTGTCTGGGGGAATAATGGGGGCATTATATGTGAGGAGTGCATGATGGGGGCATCATATTTGAGGGGCGCATGATGGGGGCATCATAATTGAGGGGACCGCATGAGGGGGGCATTATATGTGAGGGACGCATAATGGGAGCATTATATGTGAGGGGCGCATGAGGGGGTATTATATGTGAGGGGCGCATGGTGGAGGCATTGTATGTGAGGGGCGCATGATGGGGCATTGTATGTAAGGGGCACATGATGGGGGCATTATATGTGAGGGGCATATGATGGGGACATTATATGAGAGGGGCGCATGCAGCCCAGCCACACCCAGCCTCTACCTCCAGTGGCCCCCAGATAATTTGAGTTTGAGACCCCTGCTTTAGACTGTCTAGATTTAGTTTGGACCATCTTATAGTTAGATTTGTTTTATGCCACGTTGATCAATCAAAGAGCAATTAAGCCACACCCACTTATACCCCAACCCCGCCCACTTTTCAGTAAGCCACACTCGTGTCGAAAGAGTGTCTAAAAGGCATTGAAAGTGTGGTGCAAGTCAGATTGGGGCACAATTTGCACTAGATTTTTATTGCAGGTAGTTTTGATTATTTCCCCCAAAGTTTGTAGTATGTATTTCACTATTGGCATTTGGCAGATGCCAGATGGCATTACATCTGGCTAGAGTATTATTTATTATAAAACACAAACAATGGAGAAAATGCCAGGAAAATGCTGCACACTCCTTTCTCTTAGCTGATAACTGCAAAGTTTTAAGTTATGTTTTACTTTAAGCTTAAGAGTCATAGAGGCCCTGCTGAGCTGCAACATGCATGCCTCCTCCCTCCCCCACCCCTTCCTTCTTGGTTTCCAGCATTGTGCAACAGTTCAGCACTGAACTGATGTAATTTGTTTTATCTCAGCTATCAGAGCTGTCTGCCACTCTGAGCATGATCTAAAGCTGACAGTTTCACTTTAAGATTTCATGCATACAGCAGCTCAATATGTGAGAGGCTGTCCAGAGGCAAACTGAGTTCTGTGGGGACTCCCTTTTTTGTCATACAATGTTCCATCAGATGTTTCATTGGAAATTTCATTATAAGGGACCCAAGGGAACATGCCAAAGGTTTTTATTTGGATATAGAATAAAAACTGGAATCGGTGGCATAAGGAGGTACATTAGGGCTCTATAAGAGTTTAAATATGTTGCTTGTATGCGTATGGGCTCTAAACTATCCACTATGGTGCCAGTATAATTTCACAAAGATAGTCATTTTATTAATCTAGATTCACCGTCTACTACCTCCCTATAACCTTCTGACATTCTAGTACTCAAAACAATACCCCAGTATTCAAAATGCAGCCTTACTAGAACTATGTTGTGTATATATATATATATATATATATATATATATATATATATATATATATACTAAAATCACAGGTTCCTCTGTAGATCAATAAAACACTTTATGGCTGGGATGCATTGGATTTGCGTTCCTATATTTCCCTCTATATTGATATTTATAATAGTTCAGTGCTGAAGTGTAAAATTATGCTTATGTAATCCTCTCCTACAAGACGTAAGAAGCATTTGAAGTTTCTCATCTGAAATGGGCAACGTTAGACAAATGTCCTGCTCCTGCCCCTTAGAATTAGCACCCACACAGCTAGGTGATCCTATGGTAGATTGTGGTGAGCCGGTCCTGGCTCAATGACCCCATTATCCATCACACAACAAAGATAAGCAGATCCCTATTAAATTACAGTCGGGTTAATACCTGTTTGGATTGTTTATGCTAAATGGCTCTTCCAAGAGAAAATGATTCCTGAAATCTTTTCAAATCTGCGGAGCGATTCTCTCATTATTCTCCTAACAAACAGCTCTCTCATTGTTAGCAACTGTCAGGCAGCACAAATACCTTGTAAATTAGAACTCTTCTGCTGTAAAGGGAAGACTTGGAGATGTTTCAGCACTTACTGGGTAATTCCTTTATTTTTACTTATTTTTCTACTTATCCGATCTGAACTGAAAATAAAAATAATAAAGAAGAAATCATAAAATTACAAGAAAACATGGAATTTAAATAGAAACCTAGAAATCAAATGAGAAAAAAACTAATTTTTCTTCATTAATAGATATTTTTTATTATTGCTTTGTTCAAATGGTGCCAAAAAAATGCATAGGTCTTCATAATTTTACTAACTTTTGCTTCTACAGTCTCTGCAATGTACTGTACGAGCTCTGTTTTCTCACCACGCTTGTGCCTGGAATCTACTCTTCACTTTCTCCAGACTGTGTGAGTTGTCCTCCAAGGAGTCTCTTCCCCCTGTCCCCACATTAGGCTAGTATGTGATTCCCTCCCCTCCCTGTTGCTATCTCAAACACTGAGAGAGCAGAAAGACAACCTGACGGACTTATTTTATCTAAATGGTAGGACATTTCTAATGAGGACTATTTAGAAAGTTACGGTACTTCCTTTTATGTTCAGGAAAGAAATCAACAATAAAGAGGTGTTCATAAACTTAAAGTTTTTAAAAGCTATAGTTGGAATTCTGCTGATTCCCTTTCTAAATAGAGCAGTGCATTTGTAGAAGCTTATATCTCATAGTCTATGGCGGATCATACAGTCCCCAGTGGGTTTCCTAATTTTTAGATAACTAAATGTCCTTTACATTTGATGATTATAGGTTGAGTAACATGTGCCGATAGTTGGTCTGTGTAACATGGTCAGTGAACGCTTGCTCTTCAGCTGATGTATGATTTGTGCAGACGATGAAATTATATTTATTGGCCACGCATCGCCATATGTAAAATGTTGATATACAACCAATGAGGATTTTTGAAGGGCATCAAGATGCAGGACTGATCAAGCCATATGAAGGCTCTGTAAAAGAGAGCTGATCGCAGAGATTGGCGCAAATGGTCCCTGCACACTGCTGAATTTCCACACTGAATTTCCTCTATTTCTCTATGCAGAAACTATGGCACACATAATTTCAAGCAGATTCAGGCCATGTTCACACAACAGTGGAATTCAATGGAATTCTGCTGCACTGTGTACATAGCAGAAATCTCGATTTCGGTCTAGCATGTCAATTTTTTTGTCGGAATCAATTCGAAAATGCATTGCCGTCTATACAGATGGCACATTTCTAAGCGGTTCGAGAGTCGGCATGTTCTACCAGTGCTTGCTATTTGTGGAATGTCTGCCCGTTTTTTTTTTTTTATAGGGAAGACATTGTGCAAATATTCTGCCAGGTGAACATAGCCTCAAGCTGAATTTCCACATTAAATTTTTGTGGAATCAAAGCCCCATTGATGTCAATGGAAGTTCCTGATGAGGATTATTTTCTGCTTCAAGAATTGACATGTCATTTGAATCTGCTTCAAATGTATTGTGTGTCTTGGTTTTTGCATGGAGAAGTAACGGAAATTCAACAAGGAAATTTAATGAAAAAGTAGCAGCTGCAGTGTGCATAGGCCCGTATTGCCTCATCCATGACATGAGCATTCCATGGTCCTGCATAGATAAAAGCTGCATATTCCAAATATGAATTGTGCTGAAATATATTCTGGAATCATATGTCTTTTTCATCTGTAAAACGCGGGCATGTATTAACTTAACAGAAATGTGTTATTATATAATATACCTGATTCCTAGAACATTGGGAATGCTCAAAAATTTTTTCTCAGAATGGTATATTGCAGGGCTGAACTGTAGTCCTGAAAATTTAAATGGGCACTGTCAGATTCAAAAACTTTATATATGTTGTACATCTTGGCAAAACATTAAACTTTCTAATATACTTCATGAGAAAATGTTATTTCCTTTTCATAGAAATCCCGGCTTATAAAATCATGGCTTTGTCCAAGTTGAAGCACAGGCATGGACAAAGGCCAGTAAGTGAGCGTGGGCTAGCACTTCTCTGTGCTCTCTCCTGTCTGATAAAACTCCTCTGTGCTCTCTCCTGTCTGATAGTACTACTCTGTGCTCTCTCCTGTCTGATAGTAATCCTCTGTGCTCTCTCCTGTCTGGTAGCACTCCTCTGTGCTCTCTCCTGTCTGATAGTACTCCTCTGTGCTCTCTCCTGTCTGATAGTACTACTCTGTGCTCTCTCCTGTCTGATAGTACTCCTCTGTGCTCTCTCCTGTCTGATAGTACTCCTCTGTGCTCTCTCCTGTCTGATAGTACTCCTCTGTGCTCTCTCCTGTCTGATAGTACTACTCTGTGCTCTCTCCTGTCTGATAGGACTCCTCTGTGCTCTCTCCTGTCTGGTAGTACTCCTCTGTGCTCTCTCCTGTCTGATATGGCTCCTCTGTGCTCACTCCTGACTCATCAGCAGTACACAACAATGCTGGAGCACACAGTCACTGTGTACTAAACCCAAAATTGCAAAAAGACTCTCTCTCAAATACTATTAGGAATGGGCTGCTGGGTATGAATTATACCGTCTATAGACTAGTATAACCAACAGACCAGTTGTTGTGGGCAAAGACACAGATTTGCCCTAAAAAATTATTTCTCCCTCCTGTGAAAATATTTCTGCAGCTGAGTAACACATCTCTCTGCCCCTCTCTGAAATACATTGCTGTTCACAGTGACTGAGGGGATAATCGCTGCAGTAAGAATTCATTTCTGTGCAAATACACTGTGCTCTGTGTCCTACAGAAGGCTGAGGTGATTAAGAGGTGAAACGCTGCTGCAACAAGCTTTTCTGTGTAACGCACACACACAGCGATGTCTGTCCTATCTCTCTGCAGTGTAATGAATGAAATGGCGAGCAGGAAAATCGCTGCCGAATATATAGGGCTGTGACATCACAGGGGTGACTGGCTGCTGATAGGCTGTATCCTGCATGTGATTCAGGGTCATCCCGCCTACTTCCCTTCCCACCTTGCCTTCCCACCTTCCCAGCGTTCCTTGCCCCATGTACTGACATGTGGATCTGCCATTTTAGATGCCCTGGAGCCTGGACCGCAGTAAATGGAGTTTAATGAAGCGATTCACGCAATAGAATCGTGGCGATATTCGCATTTGTTGCGAATTGAATTTTTCATGAAATTCGTACTGAATTTCATGTACAGTTTCTGACACGGGCAGAGGTGTCAGCAGAGAGCACTGTGGTCAGACAGAAAAGAAATTCCTCTGTAGTATACAGCATCTGATAAGTACCGGAAGAATTTTAAATTTCTGGCACCTGTTGAGTTAAAAAAAATATAGTTTCACCGGAGTACCCCTTTAAAACATTTACCAGACTTGCCAGATATTCTGGAACATCTAAACAGTGGGTGTAGCATATACTGGTCTGTCGCACAATATATACTTTGTCTACAATGTATAGCATATAACTTGTTGATCCTCTGTAAAACTATTGTTACCTTTTCATGGTAAAAATACCGCTTCTTAGTTTACTGTAGTTCTTTTCATTTGCTGGAAAGTCAAGTTTTATGCTACTTGTTTACAAAGTGTTATAAAGAGAATCTCTCACTATAAGCGACTTTCTAAATGAAAACATTGAAGCTTGGCCATTGATTGCTCAGGCTTTTATTGTGTTTCTGGATGGCAAGCAAGTCTGCTCTGTAATGTCTATATAGTGAAGTGACAATGTCGGCTTTGTATGTCTCAGTTCTGTGCTGTGAAAGTGGTTTTGCTGTTTGGCAATGCACCAGATCCCTTAAGCTGCCCCACAGCTGTAAATGATCATGTGACCAAACTTCCGGTCACAGCCGTGACCCCAGTGATTGCCGGAATACAGTGATGTTTTCTGACTCACAAGCTCCTCTGTGAGATTCTGGAACAAGAGCAGCTTTTGACACTTTTAGCCTTAGCAACTGTTTTGTTAGACTTTTCCTTGGTGTATTGCATTGCTGGTGTTCTCGGTTTCAGGATGGATTAAAGACTTTCGAGAAAAGAAAAAAAAAGATGATTTCTGATATTCCAAGGACATCAGTCACTGATCATAGGCAAAAGTTTCAAAAGGAAAGAAAAAGTTTAGCTTGGAAGTTTGCAAGTACAAGGCACGAAACTAGTGGTATTGGTACTGTCACCGGTGAGGACTGTGGATCTTACTGTAACATCAGACACATCATAGGGATCAAATTATAATCTCAACTTTCATTCTAAATGTTCAGCATCTGGAACCTTCTGGCCCGAAAACAGTGCTATAGTTATAAGCTATCTTATAGTTATTATGTTATCTGTTTGTACTATATGTCTCGATTTGGCTTTTATGACCTGATACCATCCTTAACAGCATTATTAGGAATTTTCTATACTACAGTGTGTTTGATATAAATTCACCAAAACCTAAATTTAAGCAGGCTATTTATTATAAATCATGTTTATTAGAGATCTTTGACTTCAAAACTAGTCCAAGCACAATGAATGCTTAGCCTCATCAAGATCAGAAAGATACAGAAGGCTATACTTGCTATGCTATGTTTTTATAGGTTTTTATAGATCTTAGCACTCAAACCCCCACTGAGATGGCCCATAAGACATCTGAATTTGATGGTTTTAAGTGATGATATACTTCTGTAATGTAATGATATTATGATAAAGTTACTCACCTTTAGCTATGGCACTGTTCCAAAAAAAATGGGGGGGGGGGGTACCTAGGAAAAAACTTTTCCCGGTTGCTAACCTGGCGGCTATTGATCTTACAATAATCAGTTTTACATTATCAGGCTATGTTCACACTTAACATAGTCATAGTCATTTTAAACCATTTTTGCATGAGGCTATTGGTCTTGTTTTTAGCCATTCACAAATCAAAAATCATCTCAAAAAGCAGGATGGGAATAAGGTCTCATTTTTGTGTCCTATACAGATTATGGGTTGCAGTAAACAGTATTCTGCAGTCTATTGATAATCCCTTGCACACTACAGCATTAGAATCTGACTATAACACTTATTAAATGAGCTAGGACCATTCTTAAAGCACACATCTAGCAATGCTCTGATAGCTGGATATCTTTTCAAAATTCCTGGCCAACTTCAGAGCTCATGTCTTTCCCCTGAGACTATGATCATCTGGATACATATTTGTCGGAGGTCACATAGACTTGAGTCTCGGGTTCAATCTTAGGCCCTGAAGTTACCCAGGAACCTTGAAAAAATATCCCGTCACTGAAGCATCGCGGGATGTACCCTTAATGTACCCTAGCAAGTCCCTAGAACATGCACCCTAGCCAGTCCCGAGAACATGCACCCCAGCCAGTCCCAAGAACATGCACCCCAGCCAGTCCCAAGAACATGCACCCCAGCCAGTCCCGAGAACATGCACCCCAGCCAGTCCCGAGAACATGCACCCCAGCCAGTCCCGAGAACATGCACCCCAGCCAGTCCCGAGAACATGCACCCCAGCCAGTCCCGAGAACATGCACCCCAGCCAGTCCCGAGAACATGCACCCCAGCCAGTCCCGAGAACATGCACCGATCTTGTTGATCAGTGCTCTTTTTTACTGAGCCTTTACATGACCCAGTTATGGGGTTTTCTCTTTCATGGGCTGATCATTGGCCTTTTTACACCACAACAAATGCTTAAATGCAAGCTTATTCAGGCCAATAACCAGGCCTTGTAAAAGGTCCTTTAAGAGTGTGCATCCTGTGAAGAAACAAAAAGTTTGAAGGGGACATCGCAGATGGCCACAAACTTTAGCATTAACTGTATAGAAGGGTCTGTTTGAATATGTAGCTGTTTTTGTCAATGGTTGTTTTTCGGCACAGTATGATCGCTCTTACTTGTACGCTGTATAGTATCTTACCATAATAGCATAATAGGCAACTGTACAAAAGCATTATACATAAAACATATAGTATAACACTATCATGGATATTTGTATGTTTGCAGGAGAAACCTGCAAAATATATTACACATTGTAACTTCCAACTTGAGGAGGATAGATACATATAGGACCCTTATGTGAAGGGGTTCCAAGCTAATCTGCATTGTAATAGTAGCTGCAACTAGACAATCACTGACAGATGCACTTTACGTATCCCATGGACAATAAAGCCGGCTTGTTAAAGGACATTGGTTAAATAGAAGCCCTTTTCTATGCCTGTCTATAGAGACACTGGGAAAGAGGATTGTTGTGAGCAGATCAATCATTGTCACTAGTTAAAGTGTTGTTACAAGGCACTACACCAGATTCATTGTGCGTATCCTGCCATAAATTGGTTATACAACACTTCAATAATGTCAGGTGTTTGCTCAGTAGTAGCATCTAAATGAAATGAGTTCTGCAGAATACAAAACTCAACAGGGATTGTCACCTTAACATGAAGTGCGGCAGCAATCTGACTTGACTGGGAGAATTATCCTTGCAAATTGTGTTTTTCCACTCTCCTTGACCGGTGTAATCAGAACTCTTTTACATTACACTTTCCTGGAGAAAGAAGCAATTGCGCTTAAAGGTTATTGAATTGTCTGTGCCAGAAAATGATTTATTGTTTCTTAAGCCCTGATATCATTAAATAATTTTGAGAGGCGTTACATTAATTTTATGCGTTGCGGTGTGTGATTGGAAGAAAATGTCCTTTTTTTAAGCTTGGGTTGCCGGAATAAGTGTCTGCGGTTTCAGGCTTTATTCATTACTTGGGCAATTTGCAGAGGTTAGTGTAACCTAGACCATTAAATATGGACTGTATATACAATAGACTCGGGATCATTTACATTAAAACCATTTACTGTAGCTGTTCTGCTGCTTATAGAAGGTACATTAGGGCTCCTTTATACACAGGTTATTAATGGCGATAGTGGAGGCACCCTATTATCACACAAAATCCACAACTAAAAACTGCATGTGTGAACTGTATACTGCAATTATTAGTAGTAAAGCCAATGAAGAAAAATGCCTTAATTACCACATTGGTCGGGGGTCATACCCCCTCGTTACCACATTGATCTGACATTATATCCCCTACTAATGATATCTTCTGAAGTGTCTCAATGGCATGTTTAAAGATATTTAAAGAGAACCTGCCACATTGAACATGGTGTTTTATATGCAGGCATCCAGTTATAATGCTAAAAAAAAAACTGAGCAGATCCACATGTAGTTTTGTTGAAAAGATTTAGTGGAGCTTGTATTTTATTTATTTACAATTCTACTTTGCATCGGGAGTCCAGTGGGTGGCCCTAATCATTCTTTTGTATATGACTGAATGAAGTTAACCGCCCACTGGACTCCTCTCTACACTTAGGAATCCAGTGGGTGGTCTTATTGGGGATTAACATCTATCTCTTCATGGAAACTCATAAGGAAGAGGCTGTCAATTATTGATTGGTACCACCCACTGGACTCCTAAGAATAAAAGGAATAGAGGTGTAAATAAAATGTAAAAAAAAAATACAAGTTATACTAAATCTATCCCAACCAAACTATATATCAATCTGCTCAGCTCCTCCTGCTCTATAATATGATGTCCACATAAAATTGACATGTGCAATGTGACAGGTTCCCTTTAAAGTCCACACTTCTTAGGAACCCCATCTACTGGAAAATAGAATTATATAAAACACAATTCCCTAGTATATATCAGTTACCCAAATGATTTAAAACTTCAACAATAAAAGAGGAAAGTCATAAGATACTTCTGCAAGTGAACGCAGAGATAGGGGATCCAGGCCAAGATGCCTAAATGGTTACTAAGGCCCTTCTGCTGTATAGAATATAATATAATGAACACAAGGTGAACAATGGGCCAAATGTTGTATAAGGACCCAGAAACTTTCACCGCAGCTTTCATCAGCAGGTCCAGGCAGCTCCACAGTAGAAGGTTTGAAAGGCAACAGATGGGGATTTTTATTCCCTTCAGCCATGCAAGTTTATCATTGAATCGTTCTTGCTTTTAAAGGAAACTATTCCAAGAATAAGAATACATTAAGGTATTGCTTTTAATGCAGTAAAAGTAAACCTCCAATTTACAAATGTGCATAGGATTTATTGTATGAATTGATTTATGCTTTTTATGCATATTACTATACATTGAATGGACTTTTTTCTTGCATATTAAGCATCCATAAATATTTATGTTGGATTAGGATGCCACCTTTCACCCACTCTGAAGTTGGTAAAGACTCCATTTCCCCATCGGCAGTGATCAGAGTACATTGCATGGCGATTGTGTAATCCGCTGGTTGTTCCAGTTGGTTAGAAAGTCAGCTTCTTGACTGTGTCAGCAACTCCACTCACAGGAAAGGCATTCTGAGGTCAGGCAGTAAAGAATTACAGGTAATGTAAAGCAGGCCTTTATTTACTCAATGAGGTCATAAAGGGTCAGCAATTCCTATATATCTGTGAAGTCCGTGATTTATAGGGATTTTTGAAATTGAAAATCTACATGATCTGTATCTCAAATAGCTATACTGTACTGCACACTTCCTGCCATTGTATCTGCATGTGGATATAGTCTTATAGTCATTGTGTGGATAGAGTATTATAGTCATTGTGTGGATAGAGTATTATAGTCATTGTGTGGATAGAGTATTATAGTCATTGTGTGGATAGAGTATTATAGTCATTGGCCCTCATTTACTATTCTAAACCCGACCTCTTTTGTCGTTTTTTTTTGTCGCATCTTTGTCTACGCCATGTCGCAGACATCGTGCGCCAGTCTGCGACACCATGCGACATTTTTTCCCGACAGACCCGATGTGGATTCTCCCAAACCCGAAAAAGGGGCGTAACCCAACATTTCTGAGCTTTCTCACGTATTTATTAAGGTTTCCAACCCGAATTTGTTGAATTGTTGTGGATTTTTTCCCGACAGCTCAGAGGAGTTGGAAACCAAAACCAACAAAACCCACGTGCGACAAACAGGATGCGACATAATAATAAATACCAGGGGAAAAAAGCAGTCGGGTAAGAAAGCAACATAGACTTACAACCCGATTTTCTTAGTAAATGAGGGCCATTGTGTGGATTGAGTCAGGGTTTGTGAATAAAATGTCTGATAGAAGCAGGACCACAGCTATGGGAAAATCCTGGACCCCAGGCATTTCTAGCATGGCAGGTGACAAAGCTGAGAAAATGTGCTTATATTTTGTCATTCTCTGTGCATGGCTCTCTGTGGGACCCACATCTACTCAACATTAATGGCATACAGTTTTTAAGGAGATGCAGCATTTTTGCATCCCTGCCTCTCCCATAGAGCTGTATGGAGGGGATGTGTCGTCAACCTCAGTGAGGTCAACTACACACGCATTGACCATGCAGAGCCATGGAAATGCCAGGTCCCCATACGGGAGATCGCGGGGGCTCTGAGCAGTCAGACTTCCCACGATCAGACACTTATCCCCTATCCTGCAGATATGGTATAAGTGTCTAAGACTGCAGTGCTATTTTAAAATGGTTATCCAAAACAGGGTGATTTTAGTACTTACTTGACAGACAGTAATGGATATGTTCAGGAAGGATCCATGCTTGTATTGGGCTAAATGGCTTTGTCGTGAGTCCACCATGATGCTGCTGATTTCTTTTTGTGAAATTTCCTGTTGAGGTTCCGTTCCTCCAACTACATGTCCCAGTAACCCTTGTTTGTAAGTGTGAGGTCATTTTTCTCCCACCCACACATCAGCCACCCCACCATTGCAGAACAGCTGCAGCCCTGTGGAGAAGGAATATACCCCACCCAGCAGTCTCTTCACTCATTGAAGCAGACAGGCTCCCTTTCAACACCAGACTAGTGATGTAATGTCTTGGGGTGCACTGCAACCTGGGAAAATTTGAACGGGGAAAACATCCCATAAGAAATAAGAAAGACAAGCAATCAAACACAGGTATAGACACTATATTATGAACTAGACTAACTTAACAGCCTCTGTAGCACAGTCAAATAAAATCCTGGAACACCCCTTTAAAGGCCCATGGTATTTCTACTTTGAAGTGAGCAGTATAGTAACCTTTTAAGGACGCAGAGCGTGCCTGTACACCCTGCACCCAGTCCCGATCTATAACGCATGGTCACGCTATGACCCTGCATCATAGTGGGTCGGTCCCGGCTGCTAATGAAAGCTGGGACCCTGGGCTAATAGCGTGCGGCACAGATCGTTGTGACGCGCGCTATTAACCCTTTGGATGCAGCATTCAAAGTTGATTGCCGTGTCTTAAGTAACAAAAAATACACTCCCGGCAGCTCAGTCGGGCTGATCGGTCTCATCGTGGTGAAATAGCGATGTCCCGATCAGCTAGAACGCAGCAGAAGGGTCCCTTATCTGCCTCCTGTGCGTCCGATTGGCGATTGATTGCTCCAAGCCTTAAATCCAGGCAATGATCTGTGTAGCAGATCAGTATGTGCAGTGCTATAGCCACTAGAGAGGGCTATAACACTGCAAAAAAAGTGTGAAAAAAAGTTAAGATCATTTAAGATCATTTAATCCCTTCCCTAATAAAAGTAAGACTCACCCCCCTTTTCCTATAAAAAAAAAAAAAAACTGTGTAAATAAAAATAAACATATGTGGTACCGACGCGTGTGGAAATGTCCGAACTATAAAATTATATAATTAATTAAACCGCATGGTAGATGGCGTATGCGCCAAAAAAATGTTGAAGTCAAAAATAGCTTATTTTTGGTCCCTTTTTACATCATGAAAAAAAGGAATAAAAAGCAATCAAAAAGTCAGATCAATACAAACCTGGTAGACTAAAAACCAATGTTATTTTTCCGTTTTGCTGTGGATTCTTTGGTAAAATGACCAATGTCACTGCAAAGTAGAATTGGAGGCACAAAAAATAAGCCATAATATGGAATTTTAGGAGCAAAATTGAAAGGGTTAGGATTTTTAAAAAGTAAGGAGAAAAAAAACAAAAGTGCAAAAACGGAAAAACCCTGAGTCCTTAAGGGGTTAAAAAGCTAAATATGCTATAAAATAAAATCCATAGTGTCTTGTCCACAATAGCTCAAAATTTTCTGTTTCTCCCACTGACCTCCCTGTTTCATACTTTCGCGCCATTTCTTGTGTTTTTAATGGGACAGATGGTATTTATAAATAACATAAGCATGCAAATATTTTTACACATTAATATGGTGTTTATGCAGCTCATATGCTGTAAAGTGGTAAAGGATATATTTTTCCTCTAAATATTATTCATATGTTAAATAAAGTGTTAGATTTCCCAGCTTCCATAGAATGCTATAGTATAACAATTTTTTTTCGTACCAAAGGAAGCAATGGAATTTGAAAGAATTTAATGTACATGAAATCTCTGAATCAGATACTCAGTGGGATTACTAGTAAATCAGCATTGTGTGTGACAATGGTGTTAACTGCTGGCTGACATTTAATCAGCTTTGTAGCACAATCTGTAAAGCCATCTCTTTTGTTTTCAGTGTGTACATTTGGGTCTTGTTTTGAATGCCCGGTGGGCAAAGCATGAAAGGCTGCCCTCCGAATGGCATTTATTTTTATATACTCACAAGACTACCCCTGCTGCAGTTTGTTTACAGAAGCATTTTAGGTTACATATAGTCTGTATTACTGTATCCCAAATAACTGTTCTGTATGGGCATGCTTTGTTACCATTGGATAATATATATTCAAATTTCTTACCAATAAGAATGACATTTTAAGGTGTTGCCATAGATTTATCTGGCATGGTGTTAATACCTTCCAACTGTTTAGTTTTTGCAAGATTGTCCAGAAGCCTCACTGTTACCTCACGCCAACACTACACAGAGTAGCCGTCCTCCCGAAAGAAAAGAGCTTGCTCTCTAGTGCCACCTATTGGAGGTAGCTTCCCTGTAAGTTAATGCTCAACACATTAAAGAGCCAAGAAACTAGACTAGAAAGACCTCTCTGAAACCATCCGTACTGATGAGGGACAAGTACCCCGAAACAGCTGTCTACAGATGGGTGTTCTTTCTTTTGGAGGATATTCTGACTTGGCTTATAATCCCTAGTCATATTTCAAGAGTCTGCAAAAGGTTGACCATCAACTACTTCCAATAGGTGGCAGCAGAGAACAAGCTCCTTTTCTTTTAAAGAAGAGCTACTTTACATATATTTTTCCCAGATAGCATTGCATGGCGACTCCCTATGACAGCAAGGAGGTCTCCCCAAGAAGACACATTACTCCTCAGTTGCAAAACAAAATTGCATATGAGTTTGTCATGACCACATTGCTGTTTTATGTTTGTTTATGTTTAATGTTATAAGAAATCTTTCTAGAAACATTTCTTAAGAGTATCTATTGGAAACAATAACCAGCTTCATCTGGATAACCATGACTGATGAAGCTGGTTATCCAGCGAAACGCGTTGCATGCCGGGTAAAATAAATCAGTTTTTACCTTTGAAATCTTGTGTGCCAGCTCTATCCTGTGCTGTCCTTTGAGGGATCTGTCTTTGCTTCACTTTGTGTTGCCAAGAGCGGCTGCTGAGTCTCGCCCGTCGAGGGTTTTATGCCTACACCATAGTTGTACTTGGTCGCAGTACAACCAACATCGGTGAGCAATATTGCTTTAGATTTACCTTCTATCCTTACGGTATTACACTAGGAGCGCTGTCTCCCTTTGTCTATAGTTATTGGAAACAATGGCAGAACCGATAAGGCATGCAACAGTTAAAAATGGCATCTGTATGGGGTTCAAGTGTATTGCATAAATAAAATACATACACAAACCTTGTAAATACAGTGTAATATCTGGTGGAATGAAGGTGTTTCAGAACCTATAACTCCAATCCCTCTAGTCCTTGCCTGAAATGTAATGTATCCTAGAAATGGCAGGTATACCAGGTACTGCTATGTATGCCTGCTATGCAATTTTACCTAACTTGGCATTTATCATCCTGCAACCCAAGTGGTAATGTTTCTAGAAACCAACAAGATATTGTACGTACTTGGCTATTCAGTGACTTACCACAGGAATGTGGTGTCTGTGAATCTGAGAGCTTTGTATTCCGGAGAATCAGCCCTTTGTCTATAAGAGAGCAGTCATTTTGTCTGCATTCCACAGGAGGTTCATGAGAACTTTTCTTGTTTGTGCTTGTGCTGTCTATAGTGGATACTGCTCAGGTTCTGTTTCTTAGGACACAAACCGTTGAAGAGCATTTCCACCTTAAATCCAGGATATCCCCAGTAAATATGAGTCCTTTCTAGGACTACTTCATCTGTCTAGTTATGTAGCACTATGACATTGTGTAAGGGTAAGGACTCTAGAAACCCTATACGACTTTAGACGGCAGTCATATTATCTGTCACCCGGCCTTCCCAGAAACACAGAAATATGAATCATCGAAATGAAAGTTTTAGCAAGAAGACAACTCAATGACTTGCATTTAAGGCAGAAATGATCTTTATCAAATACTAAACACTTGTTACATGGAGAGCTCTGATTCATCTTGTTACTTACCTAGTCCTAGCGCTGGAGTCATATAGCTTCTGGCATCTGGCATATCTGTCTCTGGTTTATATCGTCTATACATGAGGCTAGTTCATATGTTCTATTTCATACAAAGCGGGATGTGTCAGAAGCTTGGATGCACTGTGGTAAAGGCCATTACCTTATTAAAGGTCATTGCATATTTGTTATAGACTGCAGGGAATTTGTTTGACAAAGAAAGGGAAAAGAATAATGGATGGGAGCAATACAATGTATTTGTAGATGACAGGTCAGACAATCTCTGCCTTCTTAATGCAATTGTTGCAGACTAAAGATTTACACAGTATGCACTGTAAGCCTAGAATTTAAGGTTTGTTTTTAGTATTGGAATCATTATGCAAGGACCCCATCTATAAGGTGTTGCTTGAATTAGAAAATGATTATACAGTGGTCCCTCAACATACGATGGTAATCCATTCCAAATGGACCATCGTTTGTTGAAACCATCGTATGTTGAGGGATCCGTGCAATGTAAAGTATAGGACAGTGGTCTACAACCTGCGGACCTCCAGATGTTGCCAAACTACAACACCCAGCATGCCCGGAGAGCCAACGGCTGTCCGGGCATGCTGGGAGTTGTAGTTTTGCAACATCTGGAGGTCCGCAGGTTGAAGACCACTGGTATTGGAGGTTATACTCACGTGTCCCCGCCGCTCCGAACCGTCACCGCTGCCCTGGATGTCACCTTCCATCGCTGTCATGCGTCCCCGGGGTGTCCCCACCGCTCAGGCAAGGCCTCTGCTTCCCCGGCATCCTCACTCTCCGTCACCGCCATCAGGTCGTTACGCACGCCGCTCCTATTGGATGACAAGACGACGTGATGACGACGATGGAGAGCGCCGACGATGCAGGGGATCCCGAAGAGTATGCGCCGGAGCCCTGAGGACAGGTAAGGGATCATCAGCGGACCACACAGGGCACCGTAAACGGCTATCCGGGGGCAGCTGAAGCAGTCTGCGCTGCCGGATAGCCGTTTATGCGATGGCCCCGACATACAAAAGCATTGTATGTCGATGCTGCCTTCAACATGCGATGGCCTCATGATCGTATGTCGGGGCCATCGTAGGTCGGGGGGTCACTGTATAGGGTTTTACAAGATGCAGAGTTCAGTCTTCAGATCTTACATCTATTAGCCTGAGCAGAGAGAAGCTACAGTGAGCATTCCTCCCTCTGGTAGACATGTCAGTACATTCAGTGGGCAACATGTAATGCTCTATTTAGCCTGTGGGAGTGCTGTGGTGCAACTGAAAAACTGCTGGCAGAGTCCGATTTTAGCCAATCACTGAGAGGGTGGGGGTCTTACGATTGGAATTAAACAGATGTATTGTATTACTAATCTAATGTATTGTATTACATCATATAATTAGCTTCTAAGGGGCCATTCACACCTCAGTTTGTCCACACATTGCAGGTACAGTATATGTCAGTAATCTGTCCAAACAGTTCGCTGACTTACACCACAACTTCTTCCCGGCAAGCCCATTGACTAATAATAACTACTTTTGGTCCACTCAATGTATACTATATACATGTTTTAAAAGCATGGTCTGCTGCTCATGTTTGGACCCTGAAAGTCAATGGACCCAAATTGAACAGGTCAAGGTATATATCAGCAAACTTTGGTTGCCAATGTATAGCTACGATGTGTACAAAACATGTTGTGAATGGCACCAAAGCAGCCAGGATGTTATCTTTTAAATCAGTGTCTATCCAAGAAAGTAGGGCTCTGTATCACAAAAACAGAGCCCACATGTGGTGGTCGCTTCCTAAAGAGTCAACCATGTGGTCACAGACCAAATATCTGAATTGAAAGGATTCTGAATGGTCCTTTTCAAGAACTAGAAGTATTCTGTACTGGCCCATAGGAAGTTTCTAAAACTGGAAATTTTCCCAATATGTGTACCATTAACTCATAGACACCACAAGCCTAAAATTCAGAAGAAAAACACACAACATTGTTAGAAAATGTGGCCATCTAGCCCAAAAGCCACAGCTTACCCAATATAATAAAAAAAGGAGATATTTCTGACCTAACCATTCTTGAATAGAGGAGCTTAGATGGCTATCCTTCCCAATTTCCTAACCTGAACATCTTAACATACAAATACCATAACGTCACATTATACCTCATTATAAGCCAAACAATGTTTACTCTTTATAATACACTCCATGGGGGAGATTTATCAAAACCTGTCCAGAGAAAAAGGTGCTGAGTTGCCCATAGCAACCAATCAGATTGCTTCTTTTATTTTTTTAAAGGCTTCTGAAAAATGAAAGAAGCAATCTGATTGGTTGCTATGGGCAACTCAGCAACTTTTTCTCTGGACAGGTTTTGATAAATCTCCTCCAATAAGTTGAATTTTATCTTGTTGCAATGTTAAATATACTGGTTAATTTGGGATGCTGATAACTACGATGTCTATTTATCTCTTCTAGATCATTTATATATGTTAGTATGTTCTACATTAAGAATTAACTTTGTGATATTCATTGTATATGCTATAAAACCACAAAAATAAATGACAGTTATAAAAATGCATAGCTCTATCTACTATACAGATATATTTAAAAGGGTACTCCACTGGAAAACATTTATTTTTATTTTTTTTTATCAACTGGTGCCAAAAAGTTAAACAGCTTTGTTAATTAATTCTATTAAACAATCTTAATCCTTCCAGTACTTTTCAGCTGCTGAATACTACAGAGGAAGTTCTTTTCTTTTTGAACTTCCTTTCTGTCTGACCACAAGTGCTCTCTGCTGACACGTCTGTCCATGTCAGGAACTGTCCAGAGTAGGAGCAAATCAAATCCCCATAGCAAATCTTTCCTGCTCTGGATAGTTCCTGACATGGACAGAGGTGTCAGCAGAGAGAACTGTGGTCAGACAGAAAGGAAGTTAAAAAAGAAAACAACTTCCTCTATAGTATTCAGCAGCTCATAAGTACTGGAATGATTAAGATTTTTAAATAGAAGTCATTTACAAACCTGTTTAACTTTCTGGCATCAGTTGATTAAACTAAATGTTTTCCAGTGGAATACCCCTTTAAGCAATGAATCACCAGAGAATATTGGACCAATTTAGAAAAAACTTATGTTACCCTTGAGTGCAGATTCACATTAAGGTATTGCCACTTAATGCAGTTTATTTTCTTGCATAAAACTGAAAAACTTCTACAGCAAAAAAAAAAAAAAAAGCAAAGAAACCATCTAAATATAATTAATAACATTATGAGTAAAGATTAATTATCTGGTATATATGCATTATGCTTCCCAGCTCTATGGCTCCCTTAATAAAAGCTCAGCTATCAGCCTTTTAATATTGAAATTGCCAAAATGCTCAATGGTTTCAATTTACTCGGAGACGGTATGTTAATAAGTACTTTACGGGAAAGTGCAACGTTGCAGTGTGGATTTTTTTTGAGCTAACCCCGGCTTAGAGAACCTAACAGGTAATGACTAATGACAAGAGAAAGGAAAATTTACTTGAACATCAAACAGTTCCTCAAAATGCACCTTTTATCTAGTGCTTTCGTTTTCATAGACACAAAGAGCTCACAGCAAGTCTCTCTCTGATTCCATCACACTCCGCACAGTCAAGAACTTGCAGCTAATTACAGTAACACGGTTTGTTATATTAACACTTTCTGAACTGCTCACTGGAGGATAGCCATGCCCGAGATAGCATGTCTTCACAACCAACTACATTTCACCATAGCCAGCCTAGGGAGTCCCAGCAGAAGCATGCTGCTAAAATGGTAGGGTGGTCTGAGACTATTGGTTCCATAACAAGTAAAGACTCTTTTAATCAAATAAGGCTTAAACAGAGCACTTTCTAGAGCTAGCCGTAGACACGTCAATATTAATCAAAGTAGTAAACAACTAATTTGTGCACAGAGCCTTACTGGGGTAGACATAGACCCTACAGCAGTGTAGGCATACCTAGTGAGGTTCCATAGACTTCAGCTAGAGGTTGTATGGAGCCATTATATGGCCATGTGCATTAAAGGGAGTTTTGACTATTACTACTTCCAGGCATATGGCCATGAGAAAATACTAAACATAATCAAATGTTCTGAAATTTCAAACTTTCGGGAGGCCATCAAACTTGTTTCGGATTCCACAGCCAATTAAGATTCTCCCCTACACCAGATGGGCCAGGTGCAAAGTGCCCAGCTCTGCAAGTGTAAAGAGTTATATAGTGATCTACAGCATTACTACTACTTACCTTCTTGGGTTATTATACTGTACAGAAGCAGGGGAAAAATAGATCTCAACACTAGGGCACTAGGGAAACGATGTACTATGCAGGAGGCATACGTTGTTTGCCTGCTGCTAAGTGTACATTTACTGAACCCAGTGAGTGTCAGGGTGTGAGCGGCAATGCATACAGAATCACCACTCTGGATGGCACACACTTACTGAACTGAGCACTCTCTGCCCAGCCCAGTGTATATAAACTGAGCAGCAGGCATACAATGTATGCCTTGCTGCTCAGTTAGTAGAGAAGCATGGACTCCTGCCTTTTTACATGGCTCCCTGTTCTTGTAGTGCATTTGTAAAAAACAAATCCCAACAAACCCAGATTTGGACAAAGCTGATATTTTAGAGTAATTTTAGAGCAAAATGTATTCTAAACATCTCTAGTAAACACAAAACTTCATTACACACAACTCCTAACCCTTTAGTTCATTTTAATATTAGATAACAGTTCTGTGACTGACCCATCTATTTGAAAGGGTCTTGAAGCCAAAATAACCCAATTGAGATGAATAAAATGGATTTTTAGGCACAAAATTTAGTGACATGTAAATTATCCCACAAGCTATGCAATGAGAGGAAATGCAACTCTCTAAGTTTTCTATGGAGCGATATACATTCCAAGGTTTCTTCAGAACAGGAAATACTGTATCTGTAGGGACACGCACTGTAAGTGTTCATTTAGCAGAAGTTGTGTAAAATGCATGAATACATTTGAACAATCTGATATCAAAGGTCAGAGCATAATATGTAGCAGCCATTGGTACAGCAGGCAAAATGTTAGTCCTTGAAATAAAGGTGTTTAACACTAGCTGTAGACTGTAAAAACTGTGTGCCGCTTACAACTCCCAGCATGCCCAAACAGTGTTTGTCTGGAGACATACTGTACTGGTTGAGAAACACTGCTTTAGGCTTTCCTACCCGGTGGTCTATATTGTCTATGACTAAGAGTGTTGCTATACTCTAGAAACATGTCGGGAGAAGTGTAGTCTGAGTCTATGCCTTGCTATGTTTTTATGCAATACATGAAAATAAAAAGAATATGAGTTTACTTCAGACCAAAGCTGGATTTTTTTCTTCTTGTAGTTCATATTGTGCTTATGGCCACCAGGGGTTTCCGATTCCTTTAGCTACCTTGTTATACTTTTTATTGCTATTTCTGCTTTTAGAACCTACTTCATTATAAACAATAGATTAGGGAATGACTGTTTAGGTAGTTCTCTAGTGCACCATAAAATGTTTCTTTGGCTTCGTTCATACTGTGTTAATGCAATACTTCTTAGCCCAGCCAAACTGGGATGCCATACTTTTGTGTGGTGAAGAGGACCAAAGAGTAGCTAGCTAGTGATTATCTTCAGGCCACTTCCCAGTTATTTTAGGGGGACTCACTAATTGAGGACCACTAGGTGAATGAAGCCCACCGCAGTGCACCACAGTATTTGTCGGCGCCCAATTTTTGACAGGAGGATTTTTGTATAGCTAGAATGTATTGCATTAATGCAATGAGAACCCAGCCTTTTATATATTTCTAGCATTTTTCTGGTTTCTTTGACTTTGCACTGTCCATTTTCCCTGTTAGTACCATGGACAGGGGCATGTCAGACAGGTGTGGCATGTGGAGCAGGTATAAACTGAAGGGTATCTTTTGCAGAGAATAAAGTAATGTTGACTGAGAACACCCAGTTTTATTTAAAAATAATTTTTAAGGAACATGCATTTGTATTGAGAGCTCTGCCCTGAGACACCTAAAGCTATGAACCCTCGTGCAAGCACACTATTGCAGACTAAAAGTGGTGGTGTTACCCATAGGAACCATCCAGATTTCATTTCTCTACAGTAAAAGAAGGGACCTGACTGCTTATACTAGATAACAGCTCGGCTTGTTATATAGAATTGTCCGGATACATTGGCAGTGCGTTGACCACTATAAGAAAAAGGACTGTAACCTCTACAGTATCGATAAGTTTCAATTGTTTGGGGGTAATGTAGACATTCGGTTTGTAAGAGAAACAAAGAAACTGTTCACAGCCGGACATGATGATTGTTTCATGAGGTGGAAAACCAGTCCTGGCTGTGCCTGTCCATATCTATTCGGATAAGCTGGCAGGATTTCAAGGCTTTCCACAGAGCTGTGTGTGCATGTATGTTTGCCTCTCTGAATCCATCTCAACTCAGCCAGAGGCAACAACAAAAAGTCAACATATATTTATCTTTTCTTAGTATATGGGGCACTGTTCTGGCATTTCTTTTTTTTTCTACTATTCCTCTTGGTAACTACTGGACACAGAATTAGAAAATATCTCTTATTTTGTTTGCAGAATTTTAGAATACTGCAAGCCTTCTAGGCACCTAAGAACAACTATACACTAATAATATTATAGAAATATGAATGGTCTATAGCCATGGGAAAGAAAAGAACAATGGATTTACACAAAATGCATAATTTGTTCTGCAAACTGTAAGCAGTAGTGATTCTAGTTAAGGCATAACCTCAGGATCTCAAAGGCATTAAGTAAACCCTTACACAAAGTATGCCCTCCCCATGACATATAGAAATGGATT
This sequence comes from Hyla sarda, assembly GCF_029499605.1. Taxonomy (NCBI): domain Eukaryota; kingdom Metazoa; phylum Chordata; class Amphibia; order Anura; family Hylidae; genus Hyla; species Hyla sarda. The sequence continues at coordinate 109,944,603 of NC_079197.1, read as the reverse complement.
ATAAAATATCTCTCAGGAATATGTATCACTTTATACTTAATAATGGGAATGAGGTATAATACCTCCAGTACTGCCATAGGTCCACAGAAAATGCCATATGTAATGTGCTCTGTGTACTGTAGGCTAGGGCTACTATGCAGCTTTCCTTCATTCTAACAAATCGGGACAGACAGAGTCTATGGAAAGTCATAACATTGTTTGTCAACAAAAAAAAATTATCCTTATTCTGAAAACTTTCTTAAAACTTAAAAAAAAATTCCATCTGATTAATCCCTCTTTGCAGCAACACATTGCACATTAAAGAGGTTTACAACCTGACACCTGGGAAACCCCTGACTATCAAAAGGTTGCCAGAGCCACAGTGTTGGCATAGACTGAGATCAGAGTCAGAAGCAGGTAGCACTGCATATTGCATAGCGGCCACGCTGAGTTACTGCAGCTTGGCTCCTATTCACTTCAATGAGAGCTGCAGTTACCTAGCATGGCCACTACACAATGTATGGAGCTATATTTATTTACTGTGTAGTCCAGTGCCATTGCTCTTGCAAGCAGCTGATTGTCGGAGGCGCCATCTGTCAGAAATTCACTGATCTGATTTTGATGGCCCATTCTGAGGATAAATCACGAATAATTTTGCCTGAAAAACTATTCTTCATAGATAAACTTGTTTACTGCAAGTCAATACAGCCGTAAATCAAAGTCCATGGTGTCACATGGTCCTTTAAAAAAAAAAAGGCTATTTGTATTGTTTTGGAAGTTCCAATAAACATAGGCTCATACAAGGAGTATTTTTGTACATAAAAACTTATCCCCTATGCTTAGGATAGGGGATAAGTGTCAGATTGTGGGGGATCCGACCACTGCCCCCCCCCCCCCCGCAATCTACTGTACGGGGATCTGGCAGTCCGCAGGAAATAGGTGTGTTGACCACTGCACGAAGCAGCAGCTGACACACACCCTCAATACAACTCTATGGGAGAGCTGGAGTGCTGCATTCGGCAATTTCTGGCTCTGCCATAGCGCTGCATTGAGGGGGCGTGTCAGATGCCGATTTGTGCAGTGGTCTAGACACGCTATTTGGCCAGAGAACCGAGGCCCCATATGGGAGAGCGCGGTGGGTCCAACCGCTGGGACTCCCCAGCAATCTTCCATATGGGGCCCAGGCTCTCTGGCCAAATAGCGCATCTCAAATAAGTTTTCATATCCTGAAGTACTCCTTTAATAGAAAGAGTCCCAAAAGGGATCATGGAAATATCTTGATTTGTGTTTTTTTTTCTATGTTCTAGCGAAGGTTTAAATGTGGATAGAAAAGTTATGTAACTGTTTATTAGACTTTGTGTATCAATCTTTCATGGTTGTGTTATTCACTGGATGTCTTCAGGCTTTACTATAAGAAGCTGAAAATCTGTCTTGGTTACGTGTTGATCACAATGGAGCATGGCTGGTTACAGGATATTCAGAACTATTTCTTGGAATGAGCTTAGCACCTGTGACTACATGACCTGGACAGCGTTTTAACCACATAAATTAAACCTCCCTGGGCTTTGCCTCCTGATTTGGCCATTGATGCCCACCCCCCTCTGCTGTTGACCTCTGTCTTGCTACTGATCTTCCCTTGGTAGCTGACTGTGCTCCTGACATTACTTTCTGGCTTGGACCTTGGCTCTGACTTTTGACTCTGATATGCCCTTCTGATTCTAGCTTGGTTAGTTTTCTCCTTCCTGTTACTCCTTCTGGCTACACTTAGTCAGAAAAGGACTGTCGTCCAGTTAGGGCCACCACTTCTTAGGGCGTGAACTACAATTAGGTGGGGACAATGGTGCTGGTAAAGATTAGGGCTCCTCATTCTTGTCCCCATCCATTGCAGTATATTAGAAGACTGTGTACATTTTATTTAGAAATGTTTCAATTGTTGAAACAAGTATAACCGTTTAAGACAACCAAGGCATTAGATTGCTGGCATATCCCATCAAATTCCCATGTATCTCATGCCTTTAGCTAGCTTTTTTTTAGAAGGTTCTCAGAACTTTTTTTTTTATATATCTGGGATGTGAGCCAAGCACCTATCTCGTAACCAGTTCTCTTCCAAGAAGCTTGGCTTTGTTGGATCCCTTTGAGAGTTGGAATGGAATAAAGGTGTTTCCCTACATCCTGGCAATCTGTGAGAAGTACGAAAAGTACTGGGAACCCACTTAGGAGCTATTACAAGTGGGATGGTGGGGTTACAGAATAAAAATTAGTTTTGATGCCACCTTCTTCACTGGCTTAAAAGTAATCTTATCTGAAGTACTGGTTGAGCTGAAAATTTCAAGAAGTATTTTGTTATTTTTGTTTTTTCTAGCTGCCGTTTCTTTTCCTAGAGCAAGTACAACAGAGAATTAATTGCCTAAAATACAAGCGCATTGATATTACTAGGAAACGATACAGCAATTAGTTCTTTAATCTCCATTTGCAAGAAAAAACACTCATGGAGAAACATTTTAAATAGTCTAAATACAATTTCTATTGGAACATTATCCTGCAGTCAAGGGCCTAACATCAAATTTAGTATTCTGCTTTGTCTCTTATCATTTGTAACCTACATTGCTAAAAGGATTTTGATTGTAGCAGCAGCGGTTTTATCAGGCAAATGTGTTCTATCCAATCTAAGAGCTTGTTAAGATTGTACTATCCTTATTAAATCCTTGGCATCTGCAGTGCTAGAGGGACCACTGAATTGTGAGGCAGATTAATAGATTAATCTTTACTATATTACTTTATTACATTGATGTTTTTGTAATATTTCTGTCCATTCGCTATATTCTCTTTCAAACAGAGAAAGGATGAAGATAAATTTGCTTTTTTATTGTTTGATGATTTCCAGCTACTCGACATTGCTCTCCATATTATATTAACAATAGCTTCTGTTTTAATCATAATGTTATATTTATGGCGTCTATTTATTGTCCCCTAAGCAGCTCATCTATCAGACAAGATTTGTCATCTGGACAGCCCCTTTAACAGAGAGCATTTGTAATGCTGCTATATTTTCACCAATATGACGAACATGACTCCGTTAAAGAGAGCACTAGTGTAATGGAAAATGAGACAGAATGAAGTAAAAAAAATGAGAACAGGTAAGGGCCATCAAGTAACTTGAAGGGAGGCTTGTACCAAGGCATTACGCCAAAGGATAGGGGATAAGTTGTCTGATCGTGGTGGTCGCGCTGCTGGGGACCTCTGTGATCTCGGCTGAGGCACCCCAGACATTGGTGCACGGAGCGAACTTCACTATGTGTCGGATGACTGGCGATGCAGGGAGGAGGTTCGTGACAATCACAGTCACACCCTGCTGGTGATGCCACAGCCATGCTCCCTCAATGCAAGTCTATGGGAGGGGGCATGGCTGCCGTACCATAGACTTGCATTGAGGGGGCGTGACCATGACATCACAAGCGGAGCATGACGTGACATTACAAACCTCGGGTGCTGTACCTGATGCGCTTAACGAATGCCGGGTGCAGCAGGGAGATTGCAGGGGACCCCAGCGGAGGGACCCCCACGATCAGACATCTTATCCTTTGGATAGGGGATAAGATGTCTAGGGGCGGAGTACCCCTTTAACAAGCCACTTTTGGGGGCATCAAGAAGACTCTCTTAGGGGCATCAACAGGACACTCTAGGTGGCATTGACAGGAAACTCTGCCATGGTCAAAGGACCTTGATACAGTGAACTGGATTTTGTTGCAGGTAAAGAAAAACATAGTTCTAACTATCTGTGTAGTGGCTTTGTCCTCCTTAGTGCTTCCTGTCAGCCAATTGAAAATGTTTTTAACTATTTTTTTTTTTTTTGCAAAGATTCTGAAGCCACATGTGCTGCAAGTTAAAAGTGAATAGTTTTTTGTTTGTTGCATTTTTTGTTATGTTTCGTTAAGTTTAGTTAAGTTCAACTTACTCTAGGTGTGGCATTTTTTTCTGATGTTTTTTCATTGGCTTCTCTATAGAACACGTAAATGTGAAATACTGTCTGATTAAAGTGCTTTACAAAGGGGAAGTAAATTATGGCAAAAAAGGACTAAAAGCATTTCACATTTGGAAGAAGCAAACTTTGTTACATGCATTACAATGAGGGAGCCCATTTAACTTGTTTCTATTGTTTGTTCATGTTCCAAAAAAAAATTGATAATAGCAAGCGCATTCATAAATATAGGATCTATTCGTCAGCATCAAGATATTCTTCTCACTTCAACTGAACATTTATTTGAGCAGGTCTGGGCTGTAATACCAGACACAGACATTGTGTGGAGCTGTTTATAAAAATACAATTTTTTGATCCCCAGACAATCCATTCAATTGAACCAGACAGAGCAATTGGGGGCATTGAGGAGATTTTCAAATACAAATGCCTTTTCCATTTGGCATTCTGGATGGAGAAAATTTAGAGATCCAACAACTGAAACATAGTACATAGTGTTCTATCATTTTATTTTATGGTATTCCCCTGTTTATGATAGGTTACCTGTGAAATACGCCAAAAGTTCTTGGGCAATTCCAAGAAACTTGAGCCTGTCAGTGACAGCCCAATTATAAGCCTTGTGATGGGCAGAGGACAGTGCTGCCAATGTTTGGACAGCACACGGAGTTATAACATATTAGATTATACTATGGCAGAACAGTGTGCAAACAGGAAGAATCATAGAACAAGTAGTAAAAGAACGACTGTAGTCACAATTGGCAATAACATTAGTGGCTCCCATAAACATGCTTAAATGAAATGCAACAACTTGTTGGAAAAAAAACATACTTTTCCTAGAAGAATGGGACATGATGTAAACCTGTAGACCACATTTGTAAAAAAAAAAAAATCTTGCCACCATCTTTCGCACATTTTTCTCATGTAAGCCTTTTTCATTTTGGGGATGTGACTTAAAATGGAAATATCATATATTATATTCTAGTGGATCAGGTCAGACCAGTTGTATTTTAGGTTTATTATTTACCCCTGCTATGTGCTATATAATCGAGCTTATGTACCTGGCCTAAAGAGTAGGTGTCACGATCACAAACTATCGGTCCAGCCAAGAAGCTAGAGAGAGTGTGATGGTGCAAGGGTTAAACCCATGTGGCCTCTCGGTATCCACTACTAGTCCCAGCAAGTCACCAAATTAACCCTTTGATAAACATGTTTCACCAGAGCTTCCTTCAGAAAGGTGAGCTCCTATATTTAGAGGTCAAAGACCAGAGCTGATTAATTAAACATTTAATCCAAAAAAAAGGTATCACAGTGCTATGTATAAAATAAACAAATTACATAGAGGTACAAAAATATATAAAAGAGTTCGGCAAGACAAGTTCAGAAAACAAAAAGAAAAGTCCTTACAGCATAATGGTATAGCAGTCCTTGTGAGTGAGAGTCCAGCTGTATCTTAAGATGTCTTGTCAGCTTTTTCCACAGGCCTGAACAAAGGTTTGTCCAGCATCTCAGTTTTATAGTGGCTTTTTAGGAGGGAAAAGGGAATTCATCTGACCCAACAAGGTTGGGGGGGGGGGGTGACTGAAGCTTCTTTCTGGTCCCTTATCTTAATTTGTTTTATGATGGGACCAGAGTGCCTGACTACAAAGGAGGTATAACTAACACAGACAGACAGACCCCCCAATAAAACTGGAATACACAAAAACAAATACACAGTCTGAATGAACCCTCACCCATGCCTTAGATTATACATTATACACAAATACAATTATAATACACATGTATGATTCCATAATCATGCCTTGGGCCTGACAGAAGGCAAGATGAGTGGCAAATGTTCTGGTTCTGCAGAAGAGATAGAGGATATTGCATTCTATAAAAATAAACATTGTTTGTCCTGGTACAATATGATTGTTGCATTACTGAAGTTGTTAAAAAAAACATAAGCAATTTGTGTATGTGTTTCTACATTTACTTAGCTAATTTATATTTACACTTTATAACAAATTTGTCATCACCCATTTAATTTTCTCCTATCTAATAGTTTGTATTATCTCCCCATGCTGCACTCAGGGTTCATTAGAATAGAAGTTTCTGATTTGTTAGCCTCCCTTTAAACAACCATGACTTTGGCAGTGTGGTGAGGATTATAACATATGCTTGTGCATACCAGTATTCCTTGAATTACCTCAGTACCATGTTTTTACTAAGTTTTGTTCCTAGTCAGTCAAATTTGTTCTTGGTCCATTCTTGTATTGTCTTTATATATGTGTCTTGTAGTTGAGAATATTCTTCCAGTTTTAGGCTACTTTCACACTGCCGCTGGCCACCGCCACAAATGGCCATTAAGGCTCTCTTTTTTTTGTTTTTCTATACCGGCCGTTAGTGTGACAGAGCCCAACGGGAGGCATAATGGGCACAGAGGATCCTATTCCCCTGAATAGTTATTCCGCCGGAAGATAGTGGGAGAAAAAGATGTTGCAAGCACACATTTTTCTTCTGCTATCTTCCAACAGCCGTCACACTGCCAGGCACAAACAGCGGTGTGAAAGGGGCCTTATCTTGTTGCATTTGTTTCTTATTTATTAAACTGATCATACATGTGGGACTTTGATCAGCCACTGAAGCTGATCATTTGTCTCTGGGATTGGGATTTGGCAACATGCCAAACTAAACTTGTAAATTACTGAGATTTAAGAAAGTGAGGGTGCGTATATTAGGTTAATGGTTTGCCAAGTTCCATCACTTTTTTTTAGTAGTCCTTGGCATTTTTTCATAGATATACGTCTCTATTAAAGTCCTCTCATTACTCAGTAAAACATTGCTATCAATAATGGACTCTACATTAAAGGGTTATTACAGATTTTCAACTTATCCCCTATACCCTGCATAGGGGATAAATGTCTGATCGTGAGGGGTCTGACTGCTGTTACTTAACTTTTTCCCTATCTACAGGATGGAAGATAAGTTTCTGATTGGAGCGCTCTGGCCCCAACTCTCGGAGATAAGTAGGAGTGACGGGCTGCTCAGCCAATCACTGATTAAGACAGGCCCTTGTCTCAGCTAGTGATTGGCTGTGCGGGACTTCACTTCTGCTCGTCTTGGGAAGTGGAGGACGGAGTGTTCTGATCAGAACTCAACTTATTATATTAACTCAACTAGGTTATATGGAGTCTTAAGACCCCAGTTTTTAGGTTAATTCAAGAGCCATTTTACAGGGACCTATCCATATATATTTATCCTTTTATAGCCACCAAGTGCTTGACACTGGCCTCAGTCCAGAAACCCAGATGTTGATGACAAAAAAAGTAATTAGTAAATAACCAATGCCTTCTGATTATTTAGCACTCCTGATATATCCTACTGACTTAAAACCACTTAGATATTTCCATAACCAGCACACTCTGATAGAGCTTAGTCAGCGACAATACTCATTATACAAATTTTAACCCAGTGGAACATTTCCCATTTGTATTCCCTTTTTGTGATTGTTCAGCCAAATGATAGGATGAGTTTTAGAGTAATTCTAGTTGTGTGTTATGTTCTGTCTCGCTCCAAAAGTGCTTATCATGTGGTTTAATCATAGAATGAATTCTGGGTCAATCCAGATGTTGATATAATTTCTTTGTTTTGATGAATTAATTGAAATAAGCACATTCACTAAGGTCATAGAGGTTTCAGCTGCTGCGCTTTGGAGCTGGGAGCAGACGGCCGTCCAGCACTTTGGGATGTGGCAGGAAATCTACATGACAATAGCTATATCCTGTGCCGTGGGATTTATACTGAGCACAGTAAACTACAGGTGAATTTAAGATCTTCTAAAAAACCAAGCCTGTCCGGGCCCTTTGTTACAACCAGTTTACTCCTCTATAATAGATTTATTGTACATGTAAATTCTAATTATTTAAACTGTATTATTGAAGTTAATTTAATGCTTTAATGGAAAAGACTCATATTGTCTTTCAATCCTGCTTCCTCACACCTTGCAATTTGCGTTCCGCCATTACCTCTCTTTCCAGTGAGTCTTGTCATTGTGTAATTAGTCATACAGGTACAATGGTAAATCCCTAAGGACAAGAGAGCTGCTGGCAAAGCGATTTCATTGTAGCTTGTAACAGATGGGCATGTCCTGGGGCCTCAGAATCAAAAACACTTCAAGCGTAATGCTATAGAGCTTAATGTATACTGCTACATTCATGCGAACAGTGTTGCTGGAATTCACAAGTACCAATTAGGTTGTTATACTTAATAGACTAAAGAAGGGTTTATGATTACTTATGGATTCCAATGTAAAATATTATCTCTAACAGATTTCAGCATACTGCGTACTAGGCAGATCAATAGTGTGTGTGCGCAATGGGAATATTTCTGAATTTAATTTGGCTAGACTACCATACTCCAAACTAAAGTTAGATATGGGATATATATACAGTGGGGCAAAAAAGTATCTAGTCAGCTCCCAATTGTGCAAGTTCTCCCACTTAAAAAGATGAGAGAGGCCTGTAATTTTCATCATAGGTATACCTCAACTATGAGAGACACAATGAGAAAAAAAAATCCATAAAATCACATTGTCTGATTTTTAACACATTTCTTTGAAAATTATGGTGGAAAATAATTATTTGGTCAATAACAAAAGTTCATCTCAATACTTTGTTATATACCCTTTGTTGGCAATGACAGAGGTCAAACGTTTTCTGTAAGTCTTCACAAGGTTTTCACACACTGTTGCTGGTATCTTGGCCCATTCCTCCATGGAGATCTCCTCTAGAGCAGTGATGTTTTGGGGCTATCGCTGGGCAACACAGAGTTTCAACTCACTCCAAAGGTTTTCTATGGAGTTGAGATCTGGAGACTGGCTAGGCCACTCCAGGACCTTGAATTGATTCTTATAAAGCCACTTCTTCGTTTCCCGGGCTGTGTGTTTGGCATCATTGTCATGCTGAAAGACCCAGCCACATTTCATCTTCAATGCCCTTGCTGATGGAAGGAGGTTTTCACTCAAAATCTCACGATACATGGCCCCATTCTTTCTTTCCTTTACACTGATCAGTTGCCTTGGTCCCTTGGCAGAAAAACAGCCAAAAAGCATGATGTTTCCACCTTCATGCTTCACAGTAGGTATGGTGTTCTTTGCATGCAACTCAGCATTCTTTCTCCTCCAAACATGACGAGTTGAGTTTTTACTAAAAAGTTCTACATTGGTTTTATCTGACCATATGACATTCTCTCAATCCTCTTCTGGATCATCCAAATGCTCTCTAGCAAACTTCAGATGGGCCAGGACATGTACTGTCTTAAGCAGGGGTTCACGTCTGGCACTGCATGATTCGAGTCCCTCGTGGTGTAGTGTGTTACTGATGGTAGCCTTTGTTACCTTTTTCCGAGCTCTCTGCAGGTCATTCATTAGGTCCTCCCCCCCCCCCCCCCGTGTGGTTCTGGGATTTTTGCTCACCACTCTTGTGATCATTTTTAAATCGTGGGGGGGGGGGGGGGGGTCTTGCATGGAGCCCCAGATCATTTAGATTATTAGTGGTCTTGTATGTCTTCCATTTTCTCATAATTGCTCCCACAGTTGATTTCTTCACACCAAGCTGCTTGCATATTGCAGATTTAGTCTTCCCAGCCAGTTGCAGGTCTAAAAAAAAATTCTGGTGTCCTTCGAAAGCTCTTTGGTCTTGGCCATAGTGGAGTTTGGAGTGTGACTGTTTGAGGTTGTGGACAAGTGACTTTTATACTGATAACAAGTTCAACCAGGTTCCATTAATACAGGTAATGAGTGAAGGACAGAGGAGACTCTTAATGAAATTACAGGTCTGTGAAAGACAGAAATCTTGTTTGTTTGTAGGCGACCAAATACTTATTTTCCACCATAATTTGCAAATAAATTCTTTAAAAATCAGAAAATTTGATTTTATGGATTTTTTTTCTCATTATGTCTCTCATAGTTAAGGTATACCTATGATGAAAATTACAGGCCTCTCTCATCTTTTTAAGTGGGAGAACTTGCACAATTGGTGGCTGACTAAATGCTTCAGGATACTATGGAATGTTAAACTAACAGGATAATACAAATACACACACAGCATACAATACTAATAGATATTCTGTGCTCAGCATTATCAGTTTGACTCTTCAGCTGCTAACAAAAAGGCTCTTTATAACTTTATATACAGTCATCAGAAAAAATTCAATATAAGGCCCTCTACATGCAGTCTTAAAGACTTAAAAATAAAGGAAGTCAATTCTGAGATATACTACCATTAAGTGTTAAAAACCCATACCAATGTTATATTGCTACTCAGCAACAACAAAACCTCATTTATTTGCAAAATACTCTTAAAGGGATCATCCAGGGTTAGAAGGGAAAAAAAGGACTTCCTTTCTCCAGAAACCGGTTCCCCTTGTCCACAGGCTATGTCTGGTATTGCAGTTTAGCCCATTTACTCCAGTAGAACAGTGCTGCTCAACAAGATCTGCACCCTGCCCAGTAAAGGAGCAAGAAGTTTAAAACAGTTGTCTGGAAAAGACATTTGGCTAATAATCCTTAGTCATGATTTAAAGCGTCAGATCCCACAAAAAAAAACTAATAATAATAATAATATTTTACTCAGAACCTAATCCTGACCATGTACATATCATTTTTATGACTTTATCACCTATATTTATTATAAAATCCCTCTTTTCATTAGCTCACAGTGTTAGAAATCCTCTCAGGGGAAGGGGTGTTTCCCTCCCTTATGACGATTGGAGGTGATTGGTATGTCTGCTCATGCAGCCTTGTCCATGAGTCTTATCTTGTCTATGACTTATGGACAAGCATGATACTGCTGCAGGACTGGTTAGTGTCCAAGTAGGTATGGGGACCCCTGGCGGTGGGATTTTCAGAAGCCATTTTCTTTATTAAATAATTGTAAAAAAAATTAAACAGCCATATTACAAAAGGTCTATAATTTTCATTAGTAACGACATGTAAAAAGTTTTTAGAACTGACAGTATCCATTTAAGGCTCATTTATATGGTATAGACTTATAGGGTAGCTACCAGCAATAGCTACCACCAATAGGTTTTTGTTTTCCTTTTGAATGAGAGCTCATTTGCATATCATTTCCCCATGGAGCATTGCATAACCTGGAATACCCCTTATTGGCATCTTGGTGGTTTGCACCTGACCCCTTAAGACTCTGCTTATGGACAAACATAGTGCTAGGACCTTTTTTCTACTCTAGGACAATTTCTTTAAATTAATAAAGATGATATGCAGTTTACCTGGTGTGAATATTCACTGACAAGACATGGCATCAGCACTAGATCCTTAACCGACCTGTCATTTGACACCACTAATTGCTTATAATTATTTATGTTACTTTTTGAATGACTGCATTATTAGTTGTTGCTGACATTTACATCTCTGAATTTCGTACCTAAAACAAGTCAGAACTCTACTCATCACTGACTATACAAGTCCCCAGCAACTCTTGTTGGACACTTCGTATCAGTTTATTTCCATGCATCATCTTTCCTCATCTTCTAATATCATCTTCTAATATTTATAAATGCCATACAATAATAATATTCTGTGTACAAAATATGGATAAACTAGGACTTTCCACTCAATTGACACAAATCCTCATAAGCCACTGTTGCACTACAGAGATAAAGGGGAGTCTTGTGACATGACTGTGCAACAAACCCTTTAATAGTGTGTCTATGGCGGCCTGTACAGTGTGAATGAGCGGTGATTAGAAGATAAAGGGTGCCTTTTATCACAACCACTTTGTGAGCTAAGAAAATCCTTACTATATATCATTGGATCCTTGTGTTATGTCTGGAAAGGGAAGTTGAGCACTTTGATGTAAATAAAGACGTTTAGATCAAATAACTTCCCTTGTATAACATAGAGCGCATTTGCCGCTACTAGTTATTTGACAAAGACAACCAAAAACATTTTGGTTTATTTTTTATGTCGGTAAACGAGAACCTTTTAGCATAAGAAAATCCTTTTCTTCTATTAAGAAACATTGTGCATTTGGCTAAAGGACTCAACATTTATCTAATGACAATGGGGGGTCATTAAAGGGGTACTCCACTGGCCAGCATTCGGAACTAAATGTTCGGAATGCTGTTTTCGCGCTGCCGGGGTCAACCACGCCTCCTGTGATGTCATGACCACGCCCCCTCGATTTAAGTCTATGGGACGGGGCGTGACGGATGTCACACCCCCTCCCATAGACTTACATTGAGGGGGCGTGGTCATGACATCACGGGAGGCGTGGCTGACCCCGGCAGCGCAAAAAACATTCTGGCCAGTGGAGCACCCCTTTAACTAATGTGATCATCACAGTTTTTTCTCGGGTTTTGCACGCAAATTGTCTCGCATGCTTCGTGTGGCAGAATTTGCGCCAAAAAACCCGACCAAATTCCATGGAAAAATACCTGTCGGGAAAAAAAAACTATGCTCCATTGAGTGCTATAGTTTTACAGGAGTTGACATTAAAGTTGTATTTCTCTTTGAATTACTTTATACAAATACAGGAGGAATTTATGAACGCACTACGATCAGGGTCACACATTTCTGCGCAAGTGTATTGGTGGCTCCAAAATTCTTGCTCGAAATTCTGACCAATTCTCCAGAATTCCTTATCACAACATTTACAAAAATGTTTATTAAAACAAGTCTGGTCAATTAACTAATATTACTACAAAACGAAAAATTTCAATTTCTCCAGCATGTGTGCATGTGTGTTATCATTTAATTTATTATCATTTATGGGCTACAACCAGACTGAACAAAGGGTGAGGAACATAAGGTCAAATGTGTTCATGGGAAATGATTAGATTGGGTTAATTATAGTGGTAAAAAAAATGCCTTTTGGAGAAAAGGAAGTGGCCTATGACAGATATTCATTACATTCATTAAATTCCATTTCTGCTGTACGACATAACCAAAGGGGCTTTTTGATAGTAGTAGACTGCAGGCCAAATTTATAATAAAAGCATATACTGTACCTATTTTCTGTGTTAATTTGTATCAGTAAATATTTATGTTTATATTCCTAAATGACTATTCTTGATATTGTGCAATTGGTTAGACCAGTGGAATATTAGTGCTCTGGCCTAGAGGTCATATTGATCTCTGAGCCTCGATGATCTTTGCCCTTTGATGCTCACTCTGATGTATTGTTGGATGACAATGGATGATATCATTGTGAATTAGTTCAATTTAAGGCATACCAATCATAACAATCATTCTTTAGGCATCTGTAGATTGATCTTAGAAGTGTTAGATGTAATGGAGACAAAAATGTTACATGTAACCTGTATATTTTTGGATTTTTGTCATCTGTAAATGTTGATTTGTAATCTGTGCCTGCTCAGTGTTAAAACTGTGACAGCTGCAGCTGCATTCCCCTCCTCCCCCTCCTTGTTAAATATTTATTGTTTCACACTAGATAACCTGGAATAATATACATTATTTTTCAAGATTTGACATTTATAGCTATATAGCAAGCTCTAAGGGGTACTCCAGTGGAATTTTTTTTTTTTTTAAATCAACTGGTACCAGAAAGTTAAACAGATGTGTAAATTACTTCCATTTAAAAATCTTAATCCTTCCAGTACTTATCAGCTGCTGTATATTACAGAGGAAGTTCATTTATTTTTGAATTTCTTTTCTGTCTGTCCACGGTGCTCTCTGCTGACACCTCTGTCCATGTCAGGAACTGTCCAGAGCAGGAACAATTCCCCATAGCAAATCTCTCCTGCTGTGGACAGTTCCTGACATGGACAGAGGTGTCAGCAGGGAGCACCGTGGACAGACAGAAAAGAAATTTAAAAAGAAATGAACTTCCTCTGTAATATACAGCAGCTGATTAGTACTGGAAGGATTAAGATTTTTTAATAGAAGTAATTCACAAATCTGTTTAACTTTCTGACACCAGTTTATTTAAAAAAAAATGTTTTCCACCGGAGTACCCCTTTAAAAGGCTGCTACCATTAGATTGCCTTTTGTGTCATTACAAGGAATTGATACTTCAGATATATTAACCAGGCCCGATGTTAATGGGTTACTTCGTTAGGCATCTAGTTTGGTTCAGACTAGCAAATGATAAGAGCTGGGTATTTGTTCCCATTTTTTAGAGAAAAGTTGTTAAAGGGGTACTCCGCTACTCAGCGTTTGGAACAAACTGTTCTGAATGCTGGAGCTGGTGCCGGGAGCTCATGCCGTCATATCCCTGCCCCTTCATGACGTCACGCCCCGCCCCCTCAATGCAAGTCCATGGGAGGAGGCGTGAAAGCAGGGCGGGGCTATGACATCACGAGCTCCCGGCTCCAGCGTTCGGAACAGTTTGTTCCAAATGCTGAGCAGCAGAGTACCTCTTTAAGGAAAAACACCCTGTGACCCTGTGGTAGTGGTCCACAACTAGTGTCTCCCCAGTTGTCATGTAATTACAATTCCCATAAAGGCTTGATAACACTTGGCTGGGGAGATCCTGGGAGTTGTATTGATGTTATAGAGCTAGAGATCCACTTTATTGTAAAACAATAAAATGACAATTATCATATTTAGTAATTGCTATTATCAAAAAATATCTTATATAAGTGCCAGCAATTCCAAGCTTTATCTTTTTTTTTTTTGCTGAATAACGATTTCATTTTCCGTTTTGTAAGATGTATCTGTTTACCAATTCTGCAAAGAAAATCGAGTGATAAATCGAAATAAACCACTTAAAGATACAAATCTACAGTATAAATTGTGCTGTGAAATACACTGTATAGACCATATGTGTTTACACAAAAGATTATTAGATTTTTCAGAGTCAGACGAGATGAACATGTTAGAATCAGTTAATCCTCTTCCTGGAACATTTCTACACAATAGATACTAGTCGAGTAAATAGATCCATGGACTGATTGTTCTTGTGGGGCTCAAATAACATTATAAACCAGTCACTGAAGATGAGAAAAAAATTATTGTTTTCTCCAAAACAGGGCCGCCATGGTTCACAGGTTATACGTGGAATTGCAGTTCAACCTTTTTACTTCAATGTAGTTGAGATTTACACACCAGACATAGGTAATGGACAGGATTGGCACTGATTCTGGAGGAAATTAGCCATGTTTTTTAATTCTATACAACCCCTTCAAGTAACCATGAGGCCATAGCAAAAAAAAACATGACTATCATCAGCAAATAATGCATTCCAGACAAAATGTTACAGTTAGGCTATGTTTAAACCATAATGGCTTTCGTTGCAATGGAAGGCAGCCATGGATGCGTTAAACGACAGGACCAACTGTGCCTAATGGAACCGATTTACTTAAAATGGGATCTATCAGGTTTTGGCATGGTGTCTGTCATTTCAATAGGAAGAATTTTACAGCATGATGCCCTTTTTCTTCCCCATGTGGTTGAGCTACCAATTGAGGCTACAAACATAAAGTAGTGTGGACAGAGCTTTATTTAAGTGTATGTGTGGAGTGGAGGTGGCCCCCTGGGCTGCTGGCCCTCCTTAACAGCTGCTATGCTTGCTTCCCTAGTAGGTACACCCATGCACTTAAGAATCAAGTATCAAAAATAAATATTTGATATATGAGCATGAATGCATAGTGACTGATCCAATGGTCAGTTGCTGGTATTCCTTTGTACATGGCATCAGTGGTTATATACATGTCACGATGCCGGCTGGCAGGAGGTGGATCCTCTGTGCCAGAGAGGGATTGGCGTGGACCGTGCTAGTGGACCGGTTCTAAGTCACTACTGGTGTTCACCAGAGCCCGCCGCAAAGCGGGATGGTCTTGCTGCGGCGGTAGTGACCAGGTCGTATCCACTAGCAACGGCTCAACCTCTCTGACTGCTGAAGATAGGCGCGGTACAAGGGAGTAGACAGAAGCAAGGTCGGACGTAGCAGAAGGTCGGGGCAGGCAGCAAGGATCGTAGTCAGGGGCAACGGCAGGAGGTCTGGAACACAGGCTAGGAACACACAAGGAAACGCTTTCACTGGCATGATGGCAACAAGATCCGGCGAGGGAGTGCAGGGGAAGTGAGGTATACATAGGGAGTGCACAGGTGAACACACTAATTAGAACCACTGCGCCAATCAGCGGCGCAGTGGCCCTTTAAATCGCAGAGACCCGGCGCGCGCGCGCCCTAGGGAGCGGGGCCGCGCGCGCCGGGACAGGACCGACGGAGAGCGAGTCAGGTACGGGAGCCGGGGTGCGCATCGCGAGCGGGCGCCACCCGCATCGCGAATCGCATCCCGGCTGGAGGCGGTATCGCAGCGCACCGGGTCAGTGGATCTGACCGGGGCGCTGCAGTAGCGAGAGTGTAGCGAGCGCTCCGGGGAGGAGCGGGGACCCGGAGCGCTCGGCGTAACAATACATACCACAGTTTGCTATGAATTTATGTATACCATGCATGCTGATATGAGTTTAGATTTCTCTCTCTATATATTATTACTGCCTGTGTTTAAGCATACTATTATACAGGCATTTATAGACTCAAGACAAGGATACAGTCATTGGTCATTTCACATTGTAAAACAAATAATTATCTGTATCCTATAGACAGTATAGAAAATACATTTTATTAATAAATAGCTGTTTTTATACTGTAAGATGAGATTTCATCTTGGTAAACGTTTTCATAATGATTTTGCTGGCATTATACAATATAGTCTGCTTGTACTACTGATACCTCCATTATACTCCCTATAACCAACCTTGCTCAAATTGCCTGTTTAGACATCCAATTATTGTAGCCTGTAAGCAGCTTCTAATACTGACCCAGAAGGAATAGATTTGTAGAAAGGAACAAACAAGTTGTGAACAATCTGAACAGAAAAGAGGTAACATTAGGTCACCAAAACGAAATGGAGAAAGTTCTTAAGAAATAGGCCAGGCTGTGTCGCCACATTATTCTTTCCGTTCCTTCATTGTAGTGCGCAGGGAGCATCAAACCAATGAATATTTTCTACAATGACATAACTCCAAATGTCATGGTACATAAGATCAGGATAAAAAGTCAATACATTTGCTGAATGTTCCACTTTACAGCAGCTATCACTTTACATCCCGTCTTCAATAAGTTGATTTTGTTGGTCACAAAGACTGTCTGATAACAACTTTTCCCTTAAAGGAGTACTATCATGCAGGAAAATGTATCCCTTATCCAAAGGACCCTCCACGATCTCCTGCACGGCACCCCAGCACTCCACGGGAACCGGGCGTTTCGACCCCCGCATGAAGCAACGATAGTACTTCTTTAATTCCTCTAATGAACCATTGGTGTACAGAAAAATGTATGCAATGCAGGTATAGAAGCTAATTTATATAGGGCAGATAAAAAAGGAGACAGAGGGGGAAAAAGTAGTATTAGAGATGTAGCAGAACTGAGTGAGTAGTAGAATTGCAAATTTCTGCATACCGGAAAACAAAACTTGTGAAGAGTGCCAGTGGTCTCCATATGGTGGACCTTTAGCTGTTGCAAAACTACAACTCCAAGCATGGAACTTCTGGAGTTCCACAGTTTGGAGGCCACTGGCCTATGCCCATGGTAAATGTAGATTTCTGACACTAGCAGTCACCTTTAAAGACTATTACAAGCCTCATGGTGAAAAGGACGAATGAAATCATTTATTCAGTACTGGCGCTTCTCCAACTTCAGAACATTATTCATAAAATGGTACATGAAATTACAAGCAGGTATTGACACTTTTAACGCATTTCGAGTTCGTACTGAGCTCTTTCTCAAGTACGGGCATATGGCAAGGAATTCAAACGAATGGTTCAAACTCGAAACGCGTTGAAAGTGCCACTACTTGCTACTTTGGAAAGCGCAACTGCTTATTACCTTTTCTCCCCCCAAATTTTGGTAATGCACTAGAAGCATGCTCCAGTCTTTTTGTTTTCTCTTCCATACTTTAACTATTACAAGGCAGGGAGGTCCATATGGACAATCGCTGGATCATTTGTGCCAGCACAAGCCCTATCACATGGGGTTACTGTGGGGCTGGTGAACAATGTGTTTTGGCAGGTAAAAACAATACAGCTGATCGCTGGCAGTATTACACAGGGCAATAACAGCCTATTTGACCCATTAGCACACCATGTAATAAGGCCCTTAAGCTGGTCATTAACACTGAAAAATGTTGGCCAGGAGCACTGGCTGACCAACAAATAATGGCCTCCTAACTCTCACCAATGAAGATATCCGGGGAGATATGGAGTGAACAATTTAATTTTTACTGCCCATTCCTTTTGTTCTAGGGGTGATAAGCCAACACCAGAGGAGTCTAGTAGTGGCCAACCCTCCTCATTCCATTAAAAACAGAGACACGCTTGGTTGTGTTAAGCATGCAGTGCATGGGGGTATTGGGAAAAAGTTCTTGTTCAGCTAACAGCTATCTAATGTGTGTGGGCAGCTATACACATTGTAGAATCTCCAACACACAATATCAAGTTGTATACTATCCAACAACTACTTGGATAAAATATGATTGTATAGGAAATAGTAGCCTTTTGGACTGAGAGGACTTATGAAGTCCATTGAGAATAATCATTTCAGTATAGATAAAGCTTCCAGTTGTCATAAAGGTCTTTTTGGAAACATATTTTTACAATTGAGTATTATATGTTGACCGGTATTACCCTTGTTAACATCACAAGTGTACAAAGCTTACTAGCATTCAATATCTGATGTTGTTATACATGGAAGGACTGCTGCAAAAAGGACATGTTTAAGACAGCATAATCCTCCGTGAGAATCTCTATTGGAAAGTGCTTGGGAGCAAACCTAATAAAACAAAAGGATAAAACCAATTTCATACAAAGGTGACATATACCTCAATTACATGTATTACCTGTGGATTCTAGTATTTACTTATGGTTGTGTTGGAATAACTTTTACATAGCTATCTTTGGATCAATGATATATAGTCATGCCCATATAGTACAAGCTTTCCCATTTTCTCTGTCCATCTGAGTTAGGTTGCATTCACATCACGTTTTTGCAATACAGTTCCCGTAAATGTTTTTAATGTGTAAACCGTATGGAACCGTATTGAAAACTGTATCCATTGACTTTCCATTGAAAACCGTATGCCAAACGATGCATCCGGTTGCATCCGTTTTGCATCTTGTACGGTTTTATCCGTTTTCTTCCCATACCCAAAACCGTAGCCTACCACAGTTTTTGGTCTGGGTGAAAAACTGTATTAAACCGTATACAGTTTTTATTTTAACATGGGAGTCAATGGGAAACATACAGAACTGTATGTGCGTACGGTTCCATCCAGTTTGCACCATACGGTTTTTGACACAGTTTTTTTTTCTTGGAATTTCAATCAAGTGAAACTTTATTCATAATGGAGTGAAAAGTAAAACATTTATACTTTTTTCTTAAAAAACAGATGCAACCGGACATCATTTTTCAAACCGTTTATGGATTTAAACCATATACGGGTTAAAATTTGTACACACGTTTTGATACAGTTTAGTCCGGTTTTGAGGAATCCATTTTTCATCAAAACCTGATACAAGAACTTTATTGCAAAAATGTGGTGTGAATGCACCCTTACAGGGTAAAGCTAATTTGGTAACGTCAGATGTATAGATGTCTATCCATTTAACCTATCCTAATGGCTTTGTTGACTGTGACACTTGTACTTTTAGATACAGCCAGCAACCAGCAGTACTAAAGCTGAGAAATACAATCCTAGAAGAGAATGAACTAGCATTTTACACCACCACTTATACGGCTATCTTAGTAAAAACTATAATCCCTAGTGTATATATCCTTTCATATCCTAGCTCTGCTAAATGTCGAGAAGCCACAAGTCTGTTGATCTTTGTACTTAAACTTTCCTTTGACTGTTTGAACAGCCTGTTTTCAGTTTCTTCTGGTGTTTTTTGTCTTATATTGGGTTGTTTGAAGCATGTTTGCTTCGGTAAACTTTTTAAAGCCAAAGGATTGTGCCCCATTTTGGTGAGAAGCTCATTTGTTAAAGGCTAAATCCATAACTAAAGGTTATATTTTACTCCATATACCAAGCAGTGATAAGACTTGAGACATGCAAAAACAAATAGCTAAATACGGGTTATCATAATTTTTCTTCAGATGCTCAACTTAAAAAAGTTGTCTAACCCCAATATCCCAATCTGACATGCTTTTGGGGGCATATAGATATTATAGATAGGGACCTTTCTCTATTTGCCAGGGTTAAAGGAATACACTAGGGCCAACTATTTCTCCTCCGTTGTGCCCGGGCTGAAAGAAAAATTATAACAAACTTTCACTCTCCTTCCTGCGTTCCCCCGGAGTGCTGCTACAGTTGATCGGTCCTCCGGTCCCGTCTTCTGCCTTCTTCAGTGTGCACAGATCGTCACACGGCCCTTAGCCTATCACTGTCCGAGGACTGAACATCGTTGTGGACTGTGATAGGCTGAACACCATGTGACGACCTGAGCACACTGAAGAAGGCAGAAGACGGGACCAGAGGACCGATCAACTGTAGTAGCACTCCGGGGCAATGCAGGAAGGTGAGTGAAAGTTTGTTCTAATTTTTTTTTCAGCCAGGGCACAACAGAGGAGAAATAGTTGGCGCTAGAGTACTTCTTTAAGAAATACTTTAAAAAATGAAGCTCCTTCTGTGGTTGTCCAATCATGACCATGTATACTGTAGTCTGCATTTTTATGCTGGGGAAATGTATAGCCATAGGGTTTTATGTTGATCTAAGTAGAACTGCAGTAGGGATAGGACTTAGCCACAAAGAACCCTAAAATAAGACCATCCATGTAAAAATTGTCCAGTGCTTAAGTTTGAAACAGTTTTTTTTTTGGGGGGGGGGGTGAAAATGCTTTATACACATGTCCCACATTATATGGCACAGACAACCAATGCTTTATTTGATTATTATCCTTTTTCTTAAAATGGCATCATTTGCATTTCACGCTTCTTTTTGAATAGCTTAATAACAAGGTTTTCTGCTTTATTTTAATTTATGTCTATGGAGTAATTCAAACTGAAGAGCACTAAACCAAGTATTCTTTCATTTTCCATTTATTATGTGTTGTATTGTGCTCTTTAGGATATTACAATGATATGCATTTCTAAGTGTTTTGTTTTGAAGAGATAAGAAAATTAAAAGTCTTTTCATGTTTTGTTCCTTGGATTTCTCTTACATTTTGGTGTTTGTTTTGGAAACTATTAAGCGAATGATTTTGAGAAACAGCAGGACAAAGTATTTGGCACGTTGAACACTATGGATGCTTCAAAAGCATTTGTCAGTGGTGTAATTTGAAGCTCTTAGGCCCCAATGCAGAATTTGTAACAGGGGCCCCCACGTACAATTGACCAGTAATAATACTCATTCTGAATTATTTAGTTATATGTATATATGCATCTTATCTTATTTTGTATATACAGTGAAACCTTTCCAAAAGACCACCTTTTTCTGAAGACCACCTCTTTACCTAAATCATGTTTAGCATTTACTATTATGCTAGCCACTTTTTTTTAAAGAATCACCCCAATAGAAGAATTCTCAGTGGTTATCTCACAGAGGTTTTACCAAGTTACCCTAAAGTTAACTGTTCGGGGATACTACATTCCTTTAAAATTTACAATAGACAACATTGCATGGCCTACAAGATATGTGGATATTTTTCCAGAATAACCTATTTATATATTTCAATCATTATAAACAATTTAAAGTAGGAATGATGTCAGGTTTATAACAAGGTCATAATAATAACTTGTTACCCGGATTTGGTAAGATTAAGGTTTTTTTCTCCTACTTTTCTTGTTTGAAAGTCAGATGTTTCCCTTTTTTTAAGATAGACGAAGCATTGTTTTTTTTTATAATTATTTATTCATAAACTGCCCCACCTTTCTGTCTGCTTCTCGCTTTTAAAAAGTCCACCAAAAAGGTCCTTTTAGCCTCAGTCAACAGGGAACCTCACCATCGCTGCTTATGAGCTATTCAATATTCTTAAAACCCCCTTTAGGGAAAAGAGCAATGGGATGAAATGTTGAAAGCTCTCGGTTTGCATTCTTAAAATAATGAGAGGAACAATTGATCTGATTTTTTTTTTTTTTTTGTATTTGAAGATGAAAGATACAATATGAGTATTACATTCCCTTACTAGTTAAACCATGTGTTGCTGCGTTTGAACTCTTAATTCAAGCATAGTTTTTGGCACATGTTGTAATGTTTCAGCAAGACTATTTCACAGCTTATAAACTGCTTGATAAACATCTCTGCAAACAAATTAATGTAGCTAGGACTCAAGCTTTTAACACCATAAATATATTTATACACCTCCTTATCTAGCTACAATGGCAGTCACATAGACAACAAGAATGGAGGGACACTTCCTCAGTTAGATGACCTATTAGTGGGGTATTTATATAACAATCACAGTAGGGATATCAAAGTATAGTTGCCCGTTTAGCATTCATAACACACTGGATGGCGCGTGCAGTGGAGAAGCTTACTGCCCTCTAAAATATAAATAAGTGACTAAAATAGAAGGACTATTAATGAATTGCATTCCCATTTAGGAATTACATGTATGTGATCTGAGGCTGGTGCTGATGGCAGATTTAAATGCAAATTATCCTTATGTTTGGACACCAAAAACTTCAAGTGCAGCCTGGCAAATAGATAAAATTGTATGTCATTAAATAGCATAACAGAATACATAGATCACTATGATTTATTTTAAAGCTCCATTAATTCCCAGGCACTGTATACATGAAAAGGGGGTTTAAATTCATAATGTAAGAAAAAGATAAACACAACAAACTAAACTAAATGAGTTACAGAATGGTATAAAGCAAAAGATGACCATGCCTGCGAGAGCATATAATCTACAAGAAAAGGGGAGACAGCGGATGAGGGCAGAAGCTGATCATTTGGTAGTGTAGCAGCAGGATTATTGTAAGCTTTTCTGAAGTGACTGAGGTTCTCGCTTGCTTTTAAAGGTTTCAAAACTGACCAGCTGGGGTAGTGAGATCCAGAGTTTGGGATGACAGAAATCTTGGAGACATGATCAAAAAGAGGAGGGTACAGAAGGAGGCCTTGTAAGGATCGGAGACGATGTGTGGCTGGCCATACACATGAGATAATGGACATCCGAAATAGAAAATTCTGCCCATTTAGGCAGACCATCTTCTATAAATTTTACACAAACAACTATTCTGCCATGCTGAATTTGACAGTGGCTGGAAAAAAAGACAGGGTGTGGCATGGTCAGCAAAAAAAAAAAAAAAAACTTCCGGTTTAGTCTGGCATGGTTTTGACATGAGTTTTCATACAAATGGTCCCATAATACTTTGATTGGCCATGTTGTGGCAAAGTCCTATATGTTCGGTCAGCCCAACGTAAGCTAGTGGGAGAAGAAATCAGACAGAAGAGGACAGAGTTTTGGACAGCCTTGAAGTGACTTGTCTGAGCAATGGGTTCTAAGTGAAGGGATTTGCAGAAGGGAGAGGCAGAAGCATAAGGGGGGAAATTAACCATATGCTGCATATATTATTATTTTCAATTGTCTTACAATTTAGTGCAATTTTTACATTTGTTGTACTCGAAAATCTAATTAAAAGTTTGAACAGAATTAACCAAATGGTATAGCTATGAAACAACAGTGCAGGTTATTTCAAACAGCCTGGGTTATTATACGCAGATCCTTTGTATTGTCTTCACATTTCAATGTTTAAGTCACTTTTTACATATTCAACAGCGGTAATGGTGAGGTAATTTCTTGTTGATAGAAAAAACAGATTAATGTCAATCTAACACTGTAAACATGTCTGGTTTTATTACTGTACACCTGTCTCTGTATATTTTCTATATCACATTTAAGTACTGTAGCTTTTGATTCCTATAGACAAACCTTGCCTTTATGTCCTATTAGGGCATATGTACATCATAGAGGAGGCTTCCTTTCATTGGAATTAAGTGAAAGTGGTTATTACTCTATGGTGGACAGAGTCCTTCCATATATTAGATAGTTAGAGATCCATTAAAATTGACTGTATTAAATTAAACAAAATTCCCTGTAGCAGCCTCTATTATGTCTAGGATCCATTTCTGTATTTACGTGTCGAGCAGCTGACCATTAGGGCCACATTGGGGCTTTTAATGAAGAGGTTGTCATGAGATACATAATAATGTACATAATAATCATATGTCTCATCTTCTTACCATTCATTGACCTCTGATGGCCAGAAGTCAGTATTCAGATAGTTTAAACTTTAAATTCATATGTACACAAATCTAATTCCTGTTGCATTAAAAATATAGAAGTAGTGTGAGTACTGCAAAGTTTCTTTGCCTCTTCTTTTCCTTTATTTCTATCATTTGAAGCCTGGAATAACCAGAGACAATGCTGTTGCTAGGGATCCACTGCCTCACAACCAAATGTAATGGTCAGACAGTGTTCCCCTAACAACCGGTCTGCCTAGGCCCTAAAGACAATAAGCTGGAGTGACCTGAGACAGACCGGTTGCTATGGATCCACTGCTTAACAATCTAAAGTAATGGTTACACAGTGTTTTCCCAACAACTGGCCTTGCCAGACCCTAAAGAATGCAGAAAGTTTGGCTACAGTGATACCATGTGGATCCATCTCAGTTTTACTATGGTAATAAATATATAGAAGTCAGACAGGCATGGGTAAATTACGTGGAAAGAAGGAAAGAGAGAGAAGGGATGAGTCTATGTGTATTTGTAGGCAGGGTGTAGACTGTGTCTACTGAGCAGCTCTAAATCAGAAACATTTAGAAGCAGGTGTAAGTTTTATTATACAAGTAGATTTAGTGCTTTATTGTTGTATAAAGTGACTCTTTTAGGGCAAGTTAACAATTAGAAGTGTATATTTTTGTATTGAATTCTAATGCAAATATCTCTTTTACTGCTACTTTTGAGAATAGTATACATTATTTTATTTTAAAATTACTATTTTAATTCCAAATTATATTCTTGGTCACTAGGAACACATCAGGGCACACTAGGCATGTAAGGATTCAACCTTGAAATGATCTTGAGTTTCTTTGACTGTGATACAATATATGTTTATTCTGCCATATGCATAGCTGTTATATTTTCATACCCTGCTGTTAGAAAAGAAGGCTTACCAAGATTAATGCTCTCTGCTGATATTAGCCACAAACAAAGGTCAGAAACTCGGCATGTTTCTGGAATAAATCAGTGGAAATAAAACTCCTCTTCCTTACTCACTAAAAGAATATTTGGTTCAAAGAAGGGCACATTAAATCTTCAGATATGTAGCAATTAATGTTCTACAGACAATGCGCACAATGCTCTGTAACTTATCATTTGATAACGTTTTGTGTCAAAAAAAAGATGCAAGGAAAAAAATATCCTCAAGTATCTTTTGTGATAATATAGCTGGTGCAGAGTTGCAATTGCAACTGGGCCCATAAGCCTAGAAATCTAATAGGCTCAGTTTTATAAGTAGATGCATACAGAGTTGGATTTTAATTTCTATAATTTAGAAAGATAAGTCATTCAATGATACAATGTAGCATCATATACAGAATAGAAGGTTACGTGGTAGTTCAGGAGTTTAGCTGTTGCACTAGAACGTAAGAGCCTTAAAGTGGTACTCCGGTGGAAAACCTTTTTTTTTTATTAACTGTTGCCAGAAAGTTAAACAGATTTGTTAGTTACTTCTATTAAAAAATCTTAATCCTTCCAGTACTTATTAGCTGCTGAATACTACAGAGGAAATTCTTTACTTTTTGGAACGCAGAGCTCTCTGCTGACATCACGAGCACAGTGCTCTCTGCTGACATCTCTGTCCATTTTAAGAACTGTCCAGAGTAGGAGAAAATCCCAATGGCAAACATATGCTGCTCTGGACAGTTCCTAGAATGGACAGAGGTGTCAGCAGAAGTAATTTACCAATCTGTTTAACTTTCTGGCACCAGTTGATTTAAAAAAAATAAATAAAGTTTTCCCCCGGAGCACCCCTTTAATCTGACCTCTAGTGATAAAACAATGACTTGTCAAGCCTGGATATACATTTTAGTTTCAAGAAGCATAAGGTTTATCTCCATGACCAAATTAGATTATCTTCAATATATTACAATAAAAAGTAACCAGACCACTCATCACACTAGTGAAAACATGCCTCCAAACAAACGTACTTAAAGGGATTGTCTCTTCAAAATGTATTACTAAACAGAAGGTGGCCGACCAGGCCATCATTGCAGTGCGGGCATCAGAACCCCCTGGCGATCAGCTGTTATCACCAGGGAAAGTTGAGGCTGATCATACAATATAATACTATATGAAAGGCCAACCCAGTATAACATGAACAAGCTGGAGCAACAAGGACTGTTCTTTGTAAGTGGATCGTCATTCTGGCTAGCTGAGGAGGTCCTGAGTGGGGACCATCTTCTATGATGTCCATATGTCTTAAAGGGGTTATCCACCATAAGGTGATTTTAGTACGTACCTAGCAGGCAGTAATGGACATGCTTAGGCAGGATCTGTCCTTGTCTTAGGGCTAAATGGCTATGTCATGAGATTACCATAACACTGTGGCTAGCTTTTTGTTAAACATGTATTTCCTGTTTGACTACAAATCCCACAATTCCATTTTCCTCCCTCCCACACATCAGCCCACCCCACCCATTGAAACAAAAGACCTGTGGTTTTCAATCAGGGTGCCTACATCTGTTGCATTAGTTGCAGTTGATCTCTCCCACCAAGCGATCCCTCCACCCACTGAAGCAGACAGGCTCGCTGTCATCAGCTGACTAGTGAGTCAGGTCTCGGCCGCATTGCAAGCTGGGAAAAATCTGAGACAACAGTCATTGTATGCTGGTAAAAATAAATATTGGGGTGAAAAATACCAGAAGAATTGGGAGAAAACCGTCACACACAGGTACAGACACTATATTATGAACTACACTAACTTTACAGCCCCTGTAGCATAGTCAAATAAAAAAAAAATACTGGAATACCCCTTTAATAGGGCATTCATGAGGAAAACTTGGTAGAAGAAATGGTAACAAATCTCATGAAAAATAAGACTGGGTTTACACAGTATTTTTGCAGTTATTTTTAGTTAAATTCAGCAGTGGAACTAACACAGACAAAAACTATAAAAGGAAAGATATACAGCTTTTTCTGTGTTTTGAACCCCACGTATTGCATGTTCCAATGTGCCTTGGGAAAAAAAAGGCTGGTTGTTATGGGCAACACCTTATAGGCTTTAAATCAGGAATCTTGTTTAATCTAAAAAAAAATATGTAAGACGACAAGGGGCAATGACTATTTGAGTTATTTTTCCATTTTTTACTGGCTGTTATCACATGACGTGACCTAAATTTTTGGGAGGTTATCATCTGGAGTTCATTACAATATTATTTGTATTTCTTTTAATCTATTATTTTAAATGAGTAAAACATAGGTTGTAATATGTTATCTTTAGACAGGTGATTATTGCTGTTGGTTTAAAGCAAACATATAAGAGAACTTATACTAATTGTTGCTTCCAATGACTATTTTTCCTAATTAATTGCATACTAAACCCTACTGTTCCTTATTTTACAATGCTTTTATCAAGACCACAGTGTGTTATCCACGCAATGTTCTCTACACAAAAGCTCTGTTATGAATAAGTAATTCCGATGCCTGGGTGTTTCCTATGAAATTATGCTTTTTGTTATGTTTTGTTACTGGCTGTTCCTTTTTTTAGATTTCACAGCATGAGTTCATGGTTTTATTTAGTAAAGAGCAAATAAACTCTGCTTTGTGTTCTACAACAGACTTTTAATACCCCTGAAGGCGTATGGCTTCTGTCATGTGCCCTGCACAGTTACTAACCGGGTGATTTGTAAAGTCACAAGTTAATAAATATTAGGATTAAGCAAATTCAATATTTCTGATTCATATTTGAAGTGAATTTATGAAAGAAATGCAATACTTCAGTGATTCAGACTTTTTTGATCATCTGAATGTATTAATGTAGTTGTTGGGGCTTACACTATGAGTGCAGAGTCCTATGGCAAAGTTGAAATGGAAGTCCTCTCCCTTTTTAAAGCCTTAGTCCATCCAACCAGCAGCCCTAGGTTTTTAGATAGGATGATC
Source organism: Hyla sarda (assembly GCF_029499605.1). Taxonomy (NCBI): domain Eukaryota; kingdom Metazoa; phylum Chordata; class Amphibia; order Anura; family Hylidae; genus Hyla; species Hyla sarda. The sequence continues at coordinate 109,916,525 of NC_079197.1, read as the reverse complement.
ACTAGTCCTATTACACAGGAGTATATTGGTCTGTTTGGTCAATAATCACACTGTGTCATAGGGCAATTAGTCAGTACTTTCTGTTGAGGCACCCCACTCAATGTTTATAGTTTATTAAATAGTGTCCCAATAATACAGTCATTCAGTTCCCAAATAACATTGCCAATGAACTTCCTTAGTCAATAAACTAGGGAATGTAGATGCATCCAGTCAAGTTGCCTTTCCATAGTTTTAGACACAAAGGCCCTGATTTACTAAGAATGGAGTGTAGTTTTCTATGTGGGTTTTAACTACCCTCAAATTTTTCCACTGCATTTACTTAGGTTTCCCTACATTTTGCTTTTTTACACATGTTCTGATCTGTCTGGTTTTCCTCAGCTCAAATCCACTACATTTTCTGTGGAAACCTTAGTTAATATGGTGTTTTCGTTGACCACGCCCACTTTCCCAGATGACCACGCCAATTTTTTTTGGTTTTCTCAGTAAAATGGATAATTAGTCAGTCTTTTTTTCAATTCTGGCGCACATTCTGGTACAAATTCTGGTGCAGACAGAATATCTGGCGCACAACCCGACAGAACATGTCGGGTTTACAATAGTAAATCAGGGCCAAAGTGTGGGACTAAGGGTGCAAGCTCTGGGTGTCAAGGCCACCAGAGCTAATATGTGCTGTACAAATAAAAATATTTGTGCATTATAAATGAAGATTATTATTATTAGTAGTAGTAGTATTAATAGCATAAGTTAACTACAGCCCCTTTTGTCTTTTGCAGTAGGCAATCCAAGGGGAGGGTTGTGGATCTGCTGTTAACCCCTTAATGGTGATATATTTCTGGCCCTGTTAGGCTGGGTTCACACTATGATTTTCAAGTACGGTTTTCCGCAAAAAAACGTATACGACCGTATCCGAAACCGTATGCATAGAGAATGCATTGTAAACTGTATTCCAAATGTTGTGTACGGTGGCATCCATTTTGCCTCGGATACGGTTTTGCCAATTTTTCAACCGTAGGCAACTGTCGACCACGTTTTTGCCTCCGGTTGGAAAACCATATGCGAACCTTATGCGGTTCTTTTAACATTGTTGTCTATGAGAACCGTACACAGAATTTTAGAATACGGTTGCACACGGTTTTTCTAATCCGTTTTTGGAGTTGACACATGCGCAGAAGGAATTTCAATAGAACAATAGTAACTTTATTAAATTGCTTGAAAACTAATTCCAACAAAATAGCAAAACCGTTGGCAAAAACGGATGCAAACGGATAGAACCGTACATACGTTTTGGAACCGTATACGGGGAAAAAACATATTTGGAGTCATACAGTTGTATATGGTTGCATACGGTTTTTGCCATACATTTTTTTAGCGGAAAACCGTATACGGTTACCGTATTTGAAAATCGTAGTGTGAACCCAGCCTTACTTGAACTTTTTGGCTGTTTTTCTCTATTTAAGATAACACCCAGTTTTCAGGTAACCTTTCAGCACCAGTGCACAGATGCAAATACTGGGAAATTATCTCCTAGGTGAGCAAAAGAACCAGTGACACCCCATCAGTAGTGACAGTAGACCACAGAAGTCGCATACATGAGGCCAGCCTCAAGACCAAATAGCGATGACGTTTGGGGGGATTCTTCTAGCCACATTGGCCAATTGAGCCTCCTGAAAGACGTTTTAAAGCAATGACTTTTTTTATAACAGTAAAAGAGCCTCCAGCAATGTGGTTGTTTCAAGCGTAGATGCATATAAAAAATTGCACAGGTACATCCCTTAAAGTTAGGAAAAAATTGCCAATTATTTGTTAAATGGTAAAATGCCATGTCCTAGGTAAAACAAGCATAATGCAATAGGGCACAAACATTGAATCTATATTTGAACATTACATCGTTGTGCATCATTCTTTCCAGCCTTCGTTTGTCTTAGCCTAGAACAGATGTTATAAAGTATCACTTAGAAGCAAGTTAAAAACATCAGCCATCTTTTGAAGCAAGTCTAGTAGTACAAGTCACTATGATCTTATTTTATTATTTTAGCTTCCTTTATCTCGGTAGTCAATGATGCTGTGTTTAACTCACATTATAGGTTATGTAGCAAGATATTTAACTAGATGCAGGTAAAACATGAAGTCTGTAATTCATTTGTGTGACTAAAAATGATGTTGATTAAAATTCATTATGAACAAATAAGCATATGTGGCCCTGGTGGTATGACAGGTCAACAGGTGTGAAAATTGTGCCATGGATTTAGTCATGGTGGGGTATTTGTAACCCATGAACAAAAGATTGAGACCTGTGTGCTGTGCTGGCATGGCACCAGCCAACCACAGACTACTTATGACACTGTGACTCTATAAGAAATATTTACACATCCCGCCTAAACTAAATGTTTATTATGACATTAAAATGAAGTCCAAAAATGTTGAAAGACATGTCTGGTTTATTTCCAAGAAAGTGCCAAATCTGTCCACACATTGCGTCTGGTTATTGCAACTGAGCTCAAATTGTGTATTGTGCTGAGCAGCAATACCACTAACAACCTGAGGACACCTGTGGCACTGTTGTTGTTGCCCCTCTTCATTTTCCATACTTTAAAGGGGCATACAAAGATCAAAACTTATCACCTATCCACAGGAGAGTTGACAACTATCTGAGAGTTTGACCGCTGGTACTCCCACCAAACATGATAATGGGGATGGATCCCTTTTCCTCCCATGTGAACAGATCAGCGATCGAGCATACATATTACTGCTCTATTGTTTCTCTATAGGAATTCCCAATGACCTTTTAATGGTGAAAGAATGTCTTCTTTCTGATCTAGTCAGAAGTAGTGCAGAGAGGCAGGAGTAACCCTCATTCTTCCAATCGGTGTGGGTTACAGTGATCAGACCACCACTGTGGATAAGTGATACGTTTTAATCATGGGATACCTCTTTAAGTTGCCCATATATTTTAATTCCTCCATAAACATGCACCCCCAGGTTGTCTGTTCACATTTATTGCCACAGGGAGAAAAGATAAGTTGAGAAACAAGGCATGTTAGCATGTTAGCATGTTGACATGTTAACATTCTTGTTTCCCATGACTGTAGATGTTGAGGTAAACCAAACTCTTCCCATTCGCTTTAGATTGTACAAATCTTTGACCTATAGAATATGCTATTGGAGGAGTGGTGAGCTCAATAATACTTAATGGGTATGCATGCTTCTCTAAAATGTTGTATTAAAAGACAAATGGATCCATAAAGTATTTCTAAGAAAATATCAATTTGCAATGCACCGATACGGGGGGAAAACTGAAACTAGAGACCACCACAGTAAAAATTGCCAACCTTTACTCTTTGTGAATCGAAGGCATATGGAAAATCCTGTAAAGAAGACGATAAGCCATGTAATGCTAAAATAGAGTGTCTGCTGAGAATAGACAAAGGATAACTGCAGGGGGGCTATTAAAATGGATGAGTACCTCATCTTTCCTGAGAATCGCTGGCTCTGTGACAGAGAAAAGGGGCTTAGGTATCAGTGAGACCATGCTTAAATTCTCCTGCCGTAGGCATATAGCATGTATATTTACCAAAAAATTGCAAACTCCACAGGACTTTAGCATTCAGAGTGTACACTTTGTACAGCTCGAGTACTTGCATAAAGCTGTAGAGATTTACTGAGCCTCAGGGAATATTACCATCATCTTGGAAACAAAATATGAAGGCAATACGACATATTATTTTGTAGCAGCGTGTAAAGTCAGGCAAACCCTTAGTGAATACATTGTATTTTATTGTGTCTTGTTTCTAGCCTCAGCATATATACCATGTAAGGTTTATAAACTACTTGTTTCTCAGACACTAAAGGCCATAATCTGGTTATTCAGTAAGTAATAATTCTAAAGACTGGTGATATTTTATGTCTATGGAAGGAATTAATATTGTTATTTCATCATTTTCCTTTCAAAAGGGATTAAACACTTATTCTTGGTGTGCAGCAAATCCATGCACAAGTCCGCGTATTCTGCTTGGGTCAGAACCCAAGAGGTCCCATGCTGAATACTCCTGTTCAATTAAGAAACCTTATGCAAGCCTAAGGGTTATTCAAATCAAAAAGTTAAGAGGAGGAAAATGCTTGCTGCGAAATTCATGTGTATTTACATGCAGATTTTGATGCTTAATTTAAAGCTTTCAATTACTTCAGCGGTAGAATCCATGAAAACATCTAGATTTTTCTGCATGGTATGGTATTTCCTATTGAAGTAAGAGAGAGATGATTTCTAAAGCAAAACCGCTCTATTTTTGATGCGCAAATCGGTGCAGATTCTACCAATATGTGCATGCCCTTACACAGAGGAGGTCCCATAGCACAAACTAACTGCTGAACAATGTCTGTCATCTACCCTAACCATAACTATCGTTATGTTTGTAAAAATGTGCACAAATGACCAACTTTATCATTAACCATACAGAACTTAGACCAATTTTATTCTTACAAACCCGTCACTGAAATGTTAAACTAGTAAAATTGGTATGATGTTTTTAATAGACTCATTACCAAGATCTACTTTTCAGCAGATTGCCTGACCCACAAGTAGATGACAGGGAGATACATACATACTGTTTATACAGAAAATAACCTATTGTTTAAATCAAAACAGCCTTATAAATACAGGCAGGAACACAGTGGAAGCTAACATCAGTGTATAGATAACAGAGGTATATACAATAACGTTCAATCACAGATCAGCCTCCCCTTCCTCTAGATTGACCTCTGCAAAGATAACTGAGCAAGCTTAAAGGGGTACTCCGCCCCTAGACATCTTATCCCCTATCCAAAGGATAGATGTCTTCTATTGGGGTGAATTTCCACCACCTGTTTTTTGCAGGTACTTTGGATTACTTGTCAAATTATGTACACCATGTTGTTTTTACAGCTTTTGTCCTGTTGGAGTCTTGTTAACACCTTGATGATTTGGTGTCTTTGTTTGTTGTGCTTCTTATGGGCTATAAAGATTTTTCCTCATTACATGAGGCAGCGGTGTTAATGATAGATTAATCAAGTTGACACATAGGTCATAGCTATTAAACCAATGGCTGCGTGAACTATAGTAACACTCAGATTGGAATGCTTTGCTGTTATTTATGTACTTGGTGGATTTTTTATATTATTATTTTAAAGGGGAGCTATTGATTTTCACATTTATCTTTCTTATTTTAAGAGCATTCACATTAGCAAGTATTTAAAAAACGTAACAAATAAATATTTCAATAAAGAAACAAATATCTTTTTCTTGAAGTAGGCGCATAGGAACTTTTACATGGAAGATAGTCAAACCCACTTACAAACTACATACATCCCAGGTGGGACCCACTCCCCTATATCATACTAGATAACAGGAAGTTGGGGTCAGGGGAATTTTTTGTGGGGTCCCTAAACTGGTCTCCAAACCCAGATAGTCAAACCCACTTAATAACTACATACATCCCAGGTGGGACCCACTCCCCTATATCATACTAGATAACAGGAAGTTGGGGTCAGGGGAATTTTTTGTGGGGTCCCTAAACTGGTTTGCCTACCATTTGCCAGCCGGTCATATGAAGAGGAGCATCTTTTTTTGTATAATGAACCCTGCAAAGTCACTATTTCTAGCAACAAAAGAAAAATAGAGAACCCATGAAGCACCACATATCTAAACTTCAAGGACTCCCATGAGTGGATTCTTAGGGATAACAGTAGTTACACTTGGATGTTTTTCACTATATTGTTAATCTGGTAAAGCTAAAGTTGGCCATTCTTTGGAGACGGACAATAAAGGAACATTTGTTTGGCTGACAGTTCTCTCTCCTAGCTGCCCCATAAACAGACACACTTGGATCAGCAAAGTCATATGGGTAGAATAAGTGACTGTATAACAACCCTGCCACCTCTTTCTAAATGGAACAAAAGATTAGATGTTGAAATAAGATATTGGGGGACAGTCAGGTGCTTCTAACCAATTACATTATATGTGATGCCACATTACTATGTTCAGGATTTACAATTACTATATAATGGATTTGTGTTTAAGAATGCATGTCCTAAACACTAAAAAGAAGCTATACTTACCTACACAGATCCCCTGCAGCTCCAGTCTGACATTGTTCGGTCCTCACTTGTCATGATCATCTCCTGGTTCCTGTTGACACATAATTTTACTGAGTTAACAGATTTTGCTAAGACAAGAACCAAGAAGTATGGGTGGCGAGTGGGAATCGAAGATGTCAGACTGGGAGCTGCAGGGATTGGGATAGCAACTTTATTTTTAACACACTCCCAGGAAAACATTCCTTTACCCAGACAACCCTTTTAATGCTTGAAAATTATTATATTTAAGGAGCTTAGTTCATTATAAAATAGAGGACTTTCTTGTAAAAGATAATATATTGTGTTATGCAGTGATCCAGTAGTGCTTATTGGCCATGTTTCTTGCCATCTTCTAAAGAAGCGAATGTAAAACAGTGTAAGCTAGTGACAGTATTAATCATTATGACAATGACATTTTTCTAAGAAGATTTGCAAAACCTTTAATGCTATCTTTTTATGTTGGTTATCTGTGTAATGTGACTGTAATGCTGTGATTAACAAATAGAGATAATATTGTCTGTTCTTATCTTTCAGCTACAAGGATCCATAAAGAGAAAGCTGGAAGATGACAGTTCCCCTGTGTCCTCTGGCATAAATGATATTATATTTTCAAGTGACAACAAACGACTCTGTCTCGACGATGTTACACTTCCTATGGGCCAATCGCAAAGCACCGCCTCAAGTGTACCATGCTCTGATCTGCAACATTCTCCTTTCTCTACCAATCACAGCACTTCATCCATGGGAGTTGGTGGACACCAAGTTTTACTTGAAAATAACCATATGAATGGAGGAGGCATGGCTTCCCCATTCTCTAATGCGGATATGAGTCAGAAAGTGTCATATGAAGAAAAGAATACCAATCTACAATCTGTGGACCAAGAACTGCAGGACCTCTTGGAAGAGTTAACCAAAATGCCTGATCCATCTCCAAATGACTTGGATCTTGAGAAAATCTTGGCAGGTAAGCCAGATGATCCGCTTGTCATGACTCATTCTCAACCAAACTTAAGTACAACTCCCAAGCTCTCCCCAGCACAATCATCTCATTTGGATAACCATATCTCTAGCAAGGATTTCTCTGGTGCTTGTAGTTCAACAAATGCAGGTTCTCCTCAAATCAGACCCTCATCTGCTGGAACCAGTTATCCAATTTCTTCATCAAGCAAGCCTGCTCAGTCACCTATTCCTGCAACTCAGAGTAAAAGTCAATCACAGACTATGTTACCTGCATCAATGGCAAATATGCCTGGGACAAACTGGCATGCGCAACAGCTAAAACAACTGGCTGCTAGTAAACAAGTACCTCCAGGCAAGCAGCAAGTGCCAACACCAAACTGGCCAACAATATCACCTACAGGTCTTTCTCCACCATATAGACCTGGATCTTCTCCTCAGCAGCCTTTCAGCCCACAAAATGTCATGGTACCTAATATGAGCACAGGAAACTTACAGGGAAATCCTATACAAAGCTCACAAAATGCAATGCTGTCAAGCATGCCTTCATCCAGCAACCCAAGCAACAGGCCTTCTCCACCTTACGTGTCAGAAAAGATTGCAAGTCCAGCTCTTAACCAGCAACCTTTCAGCCCTCAGAACTCATTGTTGCAGAATATTACTACGAGTAACATCCCTGCAAATACTATGAAAAGTCCTCAAAACAATATGGTGCCGAATATGGCCCCTACCAATGCTGGACCTTCACCACCCTATCAACAAGAGAAGCTCTCAAGCCCAGCTTTGCACCAACAGCCATTTAGTCCCCAAAACACATTGATGTCAAGTCTTACCCCTACAGGTAGCCAGTCAAGCCTACAGAATTCTCTCTTCAAGTCAATGACCACAAACCAGCCAAAAAATATGAACATGATTATGCAACAGCCATCCAATGGCTTGCAGTCTGGGATAGTCAATGACAATTCAGGTGGTCACGACCAGTTTTCCTTTACCAACACCAAGCCACTGACTCATTTTGCGCCTGATTCTGCTAACCAGAAAATGAACTTAACATCAAATCCCGGATCATTAATTCATTACCTTCAGCAGCAACAACAGCAGCAGCAGCAACAACAGCAGCAGCAGCAGCAGCAACCCCATCAACCTGCACCGGGGCAGCAGAGCCAGCAAGTCAGCAACAATCAGTTTCTCCAACAACAGATAAGGCAATTGATGCAGCCTTCAAGGATGCAGAGACAAATGCAGCCCAGTGGTTTGCCTCCTCAGTCTAGACAGGTAAGAACTCTTTATGAACAGATCTGTACTCAAGTCAATGGGCATCCTGTAAACTTAACATTACAGCATAAGGTTTTGTTGCATTTACCACTTTCTATACAATTCTTGGTGCTACCTTACTATACAAATGTATGTACATTACAAAGAAGACTTTTTCTGTTTTCCAAGCCTTTATATCTGGGCTTTATTAAATGTTTTTTTCATTTTCAGAATATACTGCATAAACAGAGAACTCTACTTGTCCTGTATAGTTTTTCCGTTCTTGACGGCATTTGCACTTTTCCTATGTCTGCTGTTGTGGAGAACAAATCCTCCTAGATGAATATTTAGAAGTCAGAGAAGTTCTTCCCATTTTTCCTAGTATATAGCTCATTCTGGATGTAACAAAGGTCAGGAAGGAAGCATATTTTAAAGATAGATAAGAACAAGAATAGCTGTGAAACAGGAGGATCATAGGCTAACAGGAAATGCTAGGAAATTCTAGGATAAAGAAATGGCAATAAAACCAGAATGATCTAAAATGAATGTGTATTGTACCTCTAGTGTAGATGGATCTTGGTTCAAGTATTAGGGAATTGTAATATAAGAAAGAAGAAATATAATCAACTCATCAATATGTCTATATTTAGTTATAGTTATATTTTATTTGAAAAGTGATATATCAATGAAATTTTCTGTTATTCGTCCTAAATTATATATATATATATATATATATATATATATATATATATAAAAAAAAAGAAGGGAATGAAGCAGCACGCTCAGAGGCAAAACAATCTGTGGGTGCAGGCAGTCTCAGGGACCCCGGTCCTGGGTCCAAAAATTTGCAAAAACAAAGAAGTGGCTCCAGCACACCGGAGTATCAAAGAATGAAAAAGTGTGAAACACTTTTTCATTGTTTGATACTCCGGTGTGCTGCAGCCACTTCTTTGTTTTTATATATATATATATATATATATATATATATATATATATATATATATTAAAAACAAAATCTAAATAGCCTAAGCATAGCAAAATGGAAAGCAAAATATGCTAAGCAGCTCTCTGATGTCAGCTTTTCCTCCAGTGTTCAACTCCTTAAGGAAACCTCCATACGGAGAGCACCTTAAAGACATCTGGAGACTTTTGGGCCATTTATACTCCACTGGGGATTCTGGTGAAGGGGATATGCAAATCGGCTCTCTAATGCTACCTTGGCTATGGCTAACACTGACTCTATGGCACTCTCCTTATAGAGAAACATTACCCATTTTGCCCAGGAGTAATAAGGAAATGATATATGGGGCTATCAGAACCATAGATATTATCACACACAAGTAGTGTAAGATCAACTTTTTTCTAAATACTTACAATATATTCACTTAGTAGTATGTAAATACCAAGTATATAAGGATAGGTCCTAAATCGCTTCTGCCAAAACCTTCATCAAGCAGGGAAATATAGAGGCACCTTAACACAATTCAGGAATGTGCCCTGTGCCCTGTGTCATTTGTTGCTTAACCTGAGGTACTCCTATGTTTAAACCCTATAGATGATGAAATATTGGCCAATTGCCTTTCAAGACAGCAGCATTATAATTTAAATATGGGGATTAATAATGTAGCAGAGGAGACACTACTAGTCAATATTCCTCGTTTCTGCCACTGGGACATTTGAGTCATCTTAGCCCCAGTGAATGAGCACTATATATGAATTATAATGTTATCTGTTATCTTTGTCCCACATTATGGAAAGTCATTTAGTGTATCTCTAACATGGGGTTTAGATCGTCTCTGAAGGATCCTGCAAAAAAGGTAGGAGGAAACACGTATGGAGCTAAGGGCTTCCTAGAGATATACCGTAAAGATATAACTTTTTGAGAGGGCTGTCCTTTTTACTACCTAAAGGGATATGTCAGAGGGAATGTTAGGGAAAGGACTAGAGGATACAATATACATTCCCATAGAGAAGGTGCCTATATATTTTCTTGTTTTTTAAGACATTGGTAAAAGCTAGAAGTTTTGTTGGTCGGGACATATTAGGCAGTAGGTAAACAATAAGTAGTTGATGTGTTGGAAATTTGGAAAAATGAGCGACTTTGACATGGATCCAATTCTGAGGGTTGGACAACGGAGTCAGAACACCAAATGGCAAGTGCCGTAGGGTGTTCCCATTATGCAGTGGTTATTACCTAACTAAAGGGAGCCAAATAGTAAAATGGCAACAGGGTTTAGGAAAGCCCAATTCTTATTTATACACAGGAGAAGTGAAGGCTACCCTGTCTGAGGGTAATCCACTGTCCAGCTTGGAACGAAGTGTTCCGAATGCTGTTTTCGCGCTGCGGGGGGTCGTCCACGCCCCTTTGTGATGTCCAGGACATGCCCCCTCTATGCAAGTCTATTTGAGGGGGCGTGACTGCCATCACGCCCCCTCCAATAGACTTGCATTAAGGGGGCGTGACTGTGACATCATGAAGGGTCATGACCTACCCCCGCAGCGCGAAAACAGCGAACACTTAGTTCCACGCTGGACAGTGGAGTACCCCTTTAAGACATGTAGCTTTAAAGTTATCTCTGATCAGTGCACTTTCACTAAACTAATTAAGATATCTAGAGAAAGAAAACTCTATAGTTAGTATTCCCTCTCTGCTTTGCTGCATATATGAATTACCTTTAACCCTATTGTAATTGTACACTACATGCCACTCCACTGCCTAACGATGAAAGATAAAACTTTGACCTTCAGTATACTTATTTGGGGACTATTTCTTGGATCATGACAATGCTCCAGGCCCCTAGCTAGCTGGCTCCTGTTTCTTATTCTCTTGGTCAAATTGGATTTTATTTATTAAACTGCCCAAATTAGTGAAACGGTTCATTATTTTACAATAAAGAGATCTAGTACAATTTAAGACTGGAACTAAAGCTGCAAAGCACTTTTTTCCCATATAATGGAAAGAGGTGCAGCTTGTGTACTGAGGAGGAATGTGGATGGCTGCCAGTTGGAGTAGGAACACAAAGACATGAAATTTGATCCTTGTAACAAACAGGGGAGCAGAGGGAAAGGCACAGCTGTTGTGACATAAACCCACAAGAACAGCCTTTTAGGTACTTTGTATTTCAAGAAAAGACTCCTAGAGATATTAAACTATTCATAATCTGAGCAATGCACCCCTAGCATTGCATGCTTCAAAGGGAAATAGGGCACAATTGTTTTTAATGTATTTTTTGTTTTACCTAAAACCCCAAGTGTTTGTCAACTATTAGACTAAAAAGCATATGTGTCACTATATTAGAGCCCCAGAGGGAGCATTAAACAGAGAACCAGAAAACAGATTTGGGACTACAAATGTTTGCAGGTTGTACATTTCTTAAAGTGTTAACCTAACATTAGTATATTTAGGAATTATAGTACTAGCAGCTTTCAGGTTTTGCGGCTATCAGGTTGACTTGAGAAGTTTTTGGGCCTTAAAGGGGTACTCCGCTCTAGACATCTTATCCCCTATCCATACGATAGGGGATTAGATGTCAGATCGCGGGGGTCACGGCGCTGGGGACCCCCGCGATCTCCCTGAGCCGGAGGCTTGTGAGGTCATGGCTGCACCCTGCTCATGACTTCATGGCCATGCCCCCTCCCATAGACTTGCATTTAGGGGGCATGGCCGTGACATCAAAAGCAGGGCGTGGCCGTGACATCACGAGCCTCCGCCCCGCATCGCCAGTCATCCGGCACAGAGCGAAGTTCGCTCCATGCACCAGATGTCTGGGGTGCCGCAGCCAAGATCGCAAGGGTCCCCAGCGACAGGACCCTCGCGATCAGACATCTTGTCCCCTATCCTTTGGATATGGGATAAGATGTCTAGAGGCGGAGTACCCCTTTAATGATGTAGTATTGAAATCCTATTTAATTGGAATTTATAGCTAATAAGATTCACATTAAGATAAAAACATTCATGGAAGATTGTATACAATGTCCGACCCAATCCCAAAGACAAGCAGATGTTGGGAGAACCAGCTGAACTTCTCTAATGGGTTATCCTGTCTTTTTTTGTTTCTGCTTTTTAATTGATGGTCCCTAAATATTACAATAGAGTGACTCTGCTTCTTGGCGCCCCTGCTGGCCAACTGTTTCCAAGATGCTTCGGCAAGAACAATGTCCCTTTATTGTTTACACTATTTTATACTACATTGCACCATCACATTCATAGTGATTGTTAATGGTATTGGAGCTCTGTTTTTATTGTGCTATATGAAGTGGCTTAAACAGCACAAGGGCACTTGCCTATGAGACCACACGCCTTTCATGTTGGTCATTGTGGGTCTTAAGAGACACATCCACATTGATGTAAAGGTATCTAAAGATGGAATGAATATGCAATCTCCACCACAGCACAAATAATCAGAGGTCCAGGATCAAGTGGAAAGGCTTCCAAGTTTATTCACACCATAAATGTGATAGCGGTGCAACGTTTCGGCAAACTGCCTTTGTCAAGCATGGAATGAGACATAGATTATTAATAAAAAACTGATGAACCAAAATATTAGGAAGTATAACAAAAACAATTTGACTACATGTGTGTTTGGTAGATTTTTGCATCTGAGCAACAAATAAATATACAGTAGGCAATAGACAACAGGTAAATGATACTGAATAGAGTGAGTCTATATGGTGAACATACTGGACAAAATCAATGTATCAAAATTTTGCCTCTGACACTATTTATGGATTACCATGGGTAAGGACAAAGGCAGAGAGCGATGATATACTGTCTACCGCCTTGGTGACAGAGTTTGGGTAGAATAAGAGAAGGTTCATTTTCTGCATATCTTTACAATCTTCCATGTCCATGCTGAGGACACTGAAGCTTCACAGATGTGGCTACACAGAGTCTCAGCTTCAGCCTCACTCCTCACATCAATAGTTGCGTTTTGGCAAATTTTTTAACACTAGCACATTATATATTGACAACCACTCAAATACAATTATTTTCAGATCGAGATATTGATTACTGTTGTGAAAAATGTCAGATTGTGGTTTCTAGGTTTGACCATAAGAAACCATTCTGGGGGACCACCCTGCATCTATGCAGAACTTACAGATGTCTAGTTTTGATTAGTTCCTATGATAAGTCCAAATTATGGTGTGTTCTGTTGGACTTTTGAAAGTCAGGGTAATTGTTTAAAGGGGTACTCTGCCCCCTCCCACAGACTTGCATTGAGGGGGAGTGGCTGTGACATCACGAGCCTCCGCCCCACATCGCCAGTCATCCGGCACGGAGCGAAGTTCGCTCCATGCACTGGATGTCAGGGGTGCCGCAGCCGAGATCCCGGGGGATCAGACATCTTATGGCGGAGTACCTCTTTAAGCTAACCCTATTCTTGTATTGCAGTTGAAGAATCAGGCGGGGAGCTAGAGTTGGACGATTTTTATACCAAGCTAAGTTGGGGAGATGTAACCTAAATATTTGCTAGTTTTGCTGTTTTGAAAGTTAAATGAAAGCACATATATCCATATATATATAGTGACCCTTTAAAATGTTATTTTGTTGATATTCTTATTTCAATATGTTAATCACAAGATTTGACCCATAGAAACTAAGTATTCAAGTGTAAAAATAAAACCACGAGGAAATACAATTGGCCACAGCTTTTCTCATGCCTTTCTAAATGTTTTTTTAATCAAGTGCACAAAATGATTTAATTTCCATCAAATATGAAAAGCAGCTGCTATGGAAATGTGCATGACTGAAATGAAGATGATTAAACAGTGTTTGTCGTAGAAGATGTAGCAAGCAAAATCCTAAAATAACACTAGACGCTATATATACAATAAAATTATTTTAATGTTGCATCAATGGAGCTTGATGGATGCCAGCTCATCAGATATTGTGGATTATCAGACAGCCTTAGAAAAGTATATACACATATATATTAACTTTTTTAACTAATGCTTCTTTTTTGGGCTTTTACATTACATTTTCGAGTTGGAAACAAGTGCCCCAGTGTTAAAGTGTCAAGATTATCGAATGGCGGATTAAAGACATTTCTAGTATAGATATATATATATATATATATATATATATATATATATATATATAGTCATTTGGTTATAAATGATGTTGTGAGACTTAAATGAAACTTTTCGTGGAAACATAAGCCTCAAAAGGCACTAATTCTACTCACTGCACCTGCTCCAGATGAATCCTCTATGGGGTAATGTCTGGTTGCCTGAGCGATTGGCAACTATGGATTTCAATTTGTGCCTTCTTCCGCTGTGTGCCAGAGAGCTGGTGCTCTTTGCCCATCTTTAATCTGTTCATGGACTTTAAGTCCCATTTTCTAGGGCTGGCACCTCTATATATCACATAAATGCCATACTAGCTGGCAGGGTCAAGCACACAGCCCACAAGGTATATTTGGCATTCCAAATACCATACATTGAAATTCCCAGTACTTTAGTGACTGGACAATGACAGAATAACTGCACCCAGTCAATGACATATTTTGTGACGGCCACCATTATGTCCACTTAGGCTATAGGTCTAAAGAGAGGTTTGTGGCCTGCATAATAACAGGTAAAGCTATCAGCCAAGGGCTCTCTTATATCCACCAAAAGGAATAAAATAAAATAAAATAAAAACTACTCATACCTAGGGGTCCTAAAGGCTTAGGGTTTCTTTTATTAATGCAGACTCTTGGGTACGGCTCTGGCAGATCAATAATCGTTTTATGAGCCTTTTACATGACCCAAAAAAATTGTGCCCCAAACCAGTACAAATGATCACTGGATTGTTCACGCAGCCCTTTTTTTGATTTTTTTTAAATCAACTGGTGCCAGAAAGTTAAACAGATTTGTAAATCTTAATCCTTCCAGTATTCATCAGCTGCTGTATGATCCACAGGAAGTTCTTTCCTTTTCGAATTTCTTTTCTGCCTGACCACAGTGCCCCCTCCATTCATGTCTATGGGAGGGGGCGTGACGACCTTCACGCCCCCTCCCATAGACATGAATGAAGGGGGCGTGATGTCACGTCCCCAGTCCCGGAAACCCGGAGGTTTCCGAAACTGGAGACTCAGCACCCGCATAGAATGCGGGTGCTGCAGGGAGATCGCGGGGGGTCTCAGCAGCGGGCTCCCCGCGATCAGACATCTTATCCCCTATCCTTTGGATAGGAGATAAAATGTTTTTGCCTGGAATACCCCTTTAAAGTCAGTTTAGCCTGCACCAATGTGATCATGACTGGTGCCATAACCAAGAGGCATATTTGCTTGGTGTTTCTACCTGGTGAACATTAAACATTATCAGCCTCAACAGGGCGGTTCCTAAGATGAGGGAAAGGTTCTTAGGGGCCTAATATGGTTCTGTACACAATACCTTCATCAGGACTTTTCCATGCCCTAAGATATAGATTTCTTTACATACCCTTGCTAGTTTATTCTACACAAGGTCCATTTTGCATTCACTATAATACCTTAACTATACTGTTCTAAAATTGTCTCCTATCATTTTTGACTGCATGAAACAGCTTGTCAAAAATATCCGAAGACTGTTCCAGCCTTATGGGGCTCATCAGTATGAGGCTCTTGTTTGACTCAATGGAATGCAAAAAAAAACAAAAAAAACTATCAAATAGCCATTATTATTTTCTCACACAGATTTTTTTTAACATAAATATCAAAGCTTAATGTTTCCCTTCCAGTGCCAGATGCTAATGTAGGGACAATGGAAAAGACATCTGTACTACAGTGCTGTCAGATCAAGAAAGCTTACCCACAATCCCTCAGGCATCAGTGTGGGCTTTCCCTTGTGGATTCCTGTTCTTAAAGTGTAGATGGATTTGGGACGGCAAACCTAATATCTGCTTCATATCCCGGTCTTTAATCTCAAATCTATTTCTTGTGGTCTGAGATGCTATTAATCATTACTGCTGCTTGGCACACATAAGTAATCCTGAATGTCAATACATCTTTAGTGTGCCACCATAAAGCAACTGTAGGAGGAATTCTAGACAATTAAAGGGCATAGCTTGTGTAATATATTACTAGTGTTCATGGCTGTGGTAATATCAGATGCTTTCTATAATACTCTATTCATATTTAAAATGAGCGGCACAGAAAATAAATCAGCCTGTTTGTCCAAAGTAATATTAGTCTCCTCTCCTGCAAAGGACAATAGCATAAAAGACAAAATAGATTTGAAGATTTCTACATAATAAAACACTTATGAGGCTAACACAAGTTCAGATGAAAGGATTTACGTGCTTAGGACTCCCTGTCTGGGACAAATTATAGTACAGTTTATTATGCTGCATTTCCACATATTGTGGAGAAAGATTAGCATTATGTAAATGGAAGGATGAATTTAACAATCCATTAACCTCTTAAGGATGCAGGGCATACCTGTACGCCCTGCACCCGGTCCCAGTATATAAAGTGGGGTCAAGCCGTGACCCCGCCTCATACCGGGTCGGTCCCTGCGACTAATGACAGCTGGGACCTTGGGCTAATAGTGTGCGGCACTAATTGATGTGCCTATTAACCCTTTAGATCACCTCGTCTAAAATGAAAGTAAAAGCTTCCCATCAGCTCAGTAGGGCTGATCAGGACCATCGCAATGTCCCCATCAGTAAGAACACGAGCGGAGGTCCCCTTACCTGCCTCCGTCGCGTCCAATCAGCGATTGATTGCTTCAAGCCTGAAATCCAGGCTTGAACAATCGACCGCTGATAACACTGATCTTTGCCGTGTCAATGCACGGCAATGATCTGTGTATGAGATCAGTATGTGCAGTGTAATAGCCACTAGGGGGGGCTATAACACTGCAAAAAAAAGTGTGAAAAAAGTTAATAAAGATTATTTAACTCCTTCCCGAATAAAAGTAAGAATCACCCCCCTTTTCCCATAAAAAAAATAAAATAAACATTATTGCCACGTGCAGAAATGTCCAAACTATAAAAAATATATTGTTAAAAATCCAGGCTTTGTCTTTTCTCTCTGGATTACACATTCAACAGAACAACAGAACAAAACTAATGTCTATGGTCCTTCCTAAAACGCTGCACCCCCCATTTATTACTACACGCTATCATAAGCTTGATGTGTCTCATACCAAACATCCCAAAGTAAGCATCTCCCTTAAGTAGATATTTTACCTGTATCTGTATTATACTGTCCAACTGTGAGAAATTGTGGAGTCTGCTGTTTCCGTTATATAGATATGCATCCTTAGGCTGGGTTCACGCTGCATAAAATGTGGGGCATATTTTATATGCGAAAATGCGGTCATAATCTGAAAAATGCAGCCACAAAATACAATATAATCATTTTTTGATTAGAAAGTGACCAAATTTGCATTGGCAGCTCCTTGTTGTGAATGGAAAACTATATCCATTAGTCAATATATCTGTGTGGGCTTAGACAGTGGAATCCCCCACTAGCCACACTTCATGATATGACTAATTCATAAGTCATAAAAGTATTTTACTGTACCTATAACTATAGCTTGGTACTAAACTTAAAGAGTAACTCCAATGGTCCAGCAGCAGGATATCTGCTTAAAACTCCTGGGAGATTTAAATGGGCAGTGTCAGATCCATAAACTTTTCATATGTTGTTACTTTTGTAATATGGTCGTTTAAAATATTTTTAATATTTAATAAAGAAAACAGCTCCTGAAAATCCCACCACTAGAGGTCCCTAGCCAGTCCTGCAGCAGCATCAGGCTTGTCCATGAGTCATGGACATGAGACATGAGATGACTCCTGGACAAGGCTGCATCATCTCAATCACCTCCCACCACCACAAGGGAGGGACACACCTTCTTCCCCTGAGAAGATTTCTAACACTGTGAGCTAATGAAAAGTGGTATTTTTACAATAAATATAGGTGATGGAGGCATAAAATTAGATATACCGTATTTATCGGCGTATAACACGCACTTTTTAGGCAAAAATTTTTAGCCTAAAGTCTACCTGCGTGTTATACGCCGATAAGCCGCTGCAGTTCAATGATTTAAAGCGGGCGCTTTAAATCAATGAACTGCAGCGGCTTTGCAGGTGCAGAGACCTGCCGTCGCTGCCGGCTTCTCTGCCCCTGCCTGTCCTGGGGTCTAGACCCCTGCTGCCGGCCCTTCTCTCCCCCTGGCTATCGGTGTCGCTGCCCGCTCTCTCCCCCTGGCTATCGGTGCCGCTGCCCCATTGCCGGCGCCGATAGCCAGGGGGAGAGAATCGGCGCCGGCAATGGGGCAGCGGCGCCGACAGACAGGGGGAGAGAAGGGGCATCGGCACCCTAAGGGTGCCCCGTTGCCTCCTCCATCCCTGGTTGTATAATTACCTGTTGCCGGGGTCGGATCCGTGCTGCTTCAGGCCTCCGGTGTGCGTCCCATGCGTCTTTGCTATGCACTGCACAGCACGGCGCAATGACGTCACTCGTCATTGCGCCATGCCGTGCAGTGTATAGCAGTGACGCCGGCACGATAGTCAGGGGGAGAGAACGGGCAGCGGCACAGACAGCCAGCGGGAGAGAAGCGTCGGCAGTAGGGCTCTAGACCCCAGGAAAGGCAGGGGGAGAGAAGCGGGCAGCGACGGCCTCTCTCCCCCTGCCTTTCCTGGCGGTGTATCGGGGTATACGCATGCACACACACGCACCCTCATTTTACCAAGGATATTTGGGTAAAAAACTTTTTTTACCCAAATATCCTTGGTAAAATGAGGGTGCGTGTTATAGGCTGGTGCGTGGTATACCCCGATAAATACAGGTACATGGTCTGGAGTAGGTACTGAGTAACATATCAATTTATTTTTCTTTTTGTGGGATCTGACAGGTATCCTGCCACCAGACTATCATCAGAGTTACGCTTTAACATACTGCTTAGATATACAGTGTATTTTTTATTCATATTAGATTTCTAATTGTTTGATACTCTATAAAGAACACATGTCTATACAAGGTTTTATCCTTTTAATAACCAGTTATTGGAAGGTTAGTCTGTTAAAAAATGAGCTGAGTTGACCAAGCTTTACCAAGTAATGAAATACGTGGCTGCCAGTGACAAGGTTAAATATTGTTAAATAAATGGCAGAACATACGTACGCAAGGAAAGTGGATTAGATTTCAATGAGAGATAAAAGATCTTATATCAGAATACAACAACCTTGAGTGACTCCACCAATGTGCTGCAAAACAGTGAAAAGGTTTGCTCAGCAATTAGCATTCTCTCCCAGATATGTGCTTCAAACCTTGTTAAGCTTCTTCTACTAAGAAAGCAGCTTTTGACGTTTTTGAAGTGCATAATCTGAGATGTGTAGACCTACTTAAAGCTTCAGGAAGAATCTGCGGGAGATCCTTTCCCTACCGAGTAGTCATTTTTTTCAAATACTGGAAGGCTTACTCTTAAGGTGGCCATGCATGGTATGAGAAAAAATAAGACTGCATATAAGGCGATATCAACTGTGACTGACTATTAGGATCTGCTATAGGTTGCAACATGAGTAGCAGAAAATTATTGGACCCCCCCCCATCTTTAAAGGGGGTATTTCGGCTTTATACATCTTATCTCCTATAGAAAGGATAAGGGATAAGATGTATGATCCCAGGGGTCCCACCGCGATCTCTGTGCAGCCCCGAGTGCTGCCTCCAAGACGGGGACATGATGTCACGGCCCTGCCCCCTCATTCATGTCTATGGGATTGGGCATGATGGGTGTCACGCCCCTCCCATAGACATGAATTGAGGGGAGTGACGTCACTAGGGTGTGTGCCTGTGACATCACGTCCCTGTCCCTTTGGAAAGGGGATAAGATGTATAATGCCGGAATACCCCTTTAAGCTGTGAAAGAAGTTCTAATCACTATAAGTAGTACCGTAGTTGTGGCTTGCAGTAAATATGGACAGCTATAGTGTTCATTGTATCATAGAGAAATTGGTGCAAAATTTGTGCAAATTGTTAACATCAAAGACACAACACCTGTTGTTATACATGCCGTGGCTATTATATTATCTTCAATGGCCCCATTGGGACTTCGGCATGTGCCGCAAAACGTGTGCATGTCTATGCAGCTTTGCTGTGTGCATGGACTTTATGTTATTTTCCTATGTGTTAGATTTTATGAATGTGCAATAAGCTTAGGGGAATTATTTCGGCATTCCCTGATCTAAAATTTTAAGCTTTATAACATTCTCACTAGCGAGACTGAAAACTATCTGTATTAAAAGGTTAAATGCTTTATGATGCTTTGCTCTATATACTCATTCATTAAATATGATCATCATACAAGCAACAGTGTTATTATCATAACATGAATTATAAATGGGATATTAGCAAGAATCTAAGCTGGATCATACAGACACTTAGTATTACTTGATAGTTATTATTGTCTAGTAATAATAAGCTACGTTAATGTACTTCAGATTAGAGATGACATTATATATGCATTCTGAAAGTATACAGGCCCTTTCACTTTTGTTCACGCTTTTGTTATGTTGCAGCCTAAATTAAATTGTTGCTAAAATAGCTTTCCCCCATCATTCTGCACCCAATAAACTATAATGAGACAGAATGAAACACAATGAAAACAGAATTTAGGAAAAACATAGATTTTACATGGACATACAGAAAGTATTTAGACCCATTGCTATGACAATGGTCCTACAGGTATGAAAGAGCCGGACAGCCGTTAGCTGTTGCAACAGCTGGAGGCACCTTGGTTGGGACGGCCTTACAAAGTGTAATGAGAGATTTTGGAAAAACTTTCATTGCCTGTGTGGGGAAATAGACTGAGCTGTAAACAGGAAGTGATATGTCAGGTGCTGACAGATAGAAGTCATGTTTCTTTTGCTGCAGTATATAAACCACAGAGTGGAAAGCTTAGGTTCAAAGGGGTTCTCCATCCAAATGTATATGTAAAAAATAAACGGATTGCTATCAAACAGCCAAACTTAAGTCAGATGCTTTCTGAGCATCCTAAATTGTGCCAGCTATAAGAAGCAAATAATGCATGTTGCCATATACAATGCCAGCCATACACTACCCAAACATACAAAGTGCCAACCACATGCCGTACCATACAAAGTGCCAGCCACATGCCGTACCATACAAAGTGTCAGCCACATGCCGTACCATACAAAGTGCAAGCCACATGCCGTATCATACAAAGTGACGGCCACATGCCGTAACATGCAAAGTGCCAGCCACATGCCGTAACATACAAAGTGCCAGCCACATGCCGTACAATACAAAGTGCCAGCCACATGTCGTACCATACAAAGTGCAAGCCACATGCCGTACCATACAAAGTGCCAGCCACATGCCGTAACATACAAAGTGCCAGCCACATGCCGTAACATACAAAGTGCCAGCCACATGCCGTACCATACAAATTGCCAGCCACATGCCGTACCATTCAAAGTGCCAGCCACATGCATACCATACAAAGTGTAAGCCACATGCCATACCATACAAATCACAAGACATACACTACCCAAACATACAAAGTGCCAGCCACATGCCGTACCATACAAAGTGTCCGCCACATGCCGTACCATACAAAGTGCAAGCCACATGCCATACCATACAATGTGCAAGACATACACTACACAAACATACAAAGTGTCGGCCACATGCCATACCATACAAAGTGTCAGCCACATGCCGTACTATACAAAGTGTCGGCCACATGCCATACCATACAACGTGTCAGCCACATGCCATACCATACAAAGTGTCAGCCACATGCCATACCATACAAAGTGTCAGCCACATGCCGTACCATACAAAGTGTCAGCAACATGCCGTAGCATACAAAGTGTCAGCCACATGCCGTACTATTCAAAGTGCCAGCCACATGCTATACCATGCAAAGTGCCGGCCACATGCCATACCATACAAATCGCAAGACATACACTACCCAAACATACAAAGTGCCAGCTACATGCCGTACCATGCAAAGTGTCTGCCACATGCCGTACCATACAAAGTGCAAGCCACATGCCGTACCATACAAAGTGCCAGCCACATGCTATACCATACAAAGTGCAAGACATACACTACACAAGCATACAAAGTGTCAGCCACATGCCGTAACATACACAGTGTCAGCCACATGCCGTACCATACAAAGTGTCAACCACATGCCATATCATACAAAGTGTCAGCCACATGCCGTACCATACAAAGTGCAAGCTACATGCCATACCATACAAATCACAAGACATACACTACCCAAACATACAAAGTGCCAGCCACATGCCGTAGCATACAACGTGTCCGCCACATGCCGTACCATACAAAGTGTCAGCCACATGCCGTATCATACAAAGTGCAAGCCACATGCCGTACCATACAAAGTGCAAGCCATATGCCACACCATACAAAGTGCAAGACATACACTACACAAACATACAAAGTGTCAGCCACATGCCGTACCATACAAAGTGTCAGCCACATGCCGTACCATACAAAGTGTCAGCCATATGCCGAACCATACAAAGTGTCAGACACATGCCGTACCATACAAAGTGTCAGCCACATGCCGTACCATACAAAGTGTCAGCCACATGCCATACCATACAAAGTATCAGCCACATGCCGTACCATACAAAGTGTCAGCCACATGCCGTACCATACAAAGTGTCAGCCACATGTCATACCATACAAAGTGTCAGCCACATGCCATAGCCATACAAAGTGCCAGCCACATGCCGTACCATACAAAGTGCCGGCCACATGCCATACCATACAAATCGCAAGACATACACTACCCAAACATACAAAGTGCCAGCCACATGCCGTACCATACAAAGTGTCCGCCACATGCCGTACCATACAAAGTGTTCGCCACATGCCGTACCATACAAAGTGTCAGCCACATGCTGTACCATACAAAGTGCAAGCCACATGCCATACCATACAAATTGCAAGACAAACACTACCCAAACATACAAAGTGCCAGCCACATGCCGTAGCATACAAAGTGTCCGCCACATGCCGTACCATACAAAGTGTCAGCCACATGCCGTACCATGCAAAGTGCAAGCCACATACCGTACCATACAAAGTGCAAGACATACACTACACAAACATACAAAGTGTCAGCCACATGCTGTACCATACAAAGTGTCAGCCACATGTCGTACCATACAAAGTGTCAGCCACATGCCATACCATACAAAGTGTCAGCCCCATGCCGTACCATACAAAGTGTCAGACACATGCCGTACCATACAAAGTGCCAGCTACATGCTGTACCATACAAAGTGGCCGCCACATGTCGTATAATACAAAGTGCCAGCCTCATGCCATACCATACAAAGTGCAAGCCACATGCCTTACCATACAAAGTGCCAGCCACATGCCGTAGCATACAAAGTGCAAGCCACATGCCATACCATACAAAGTGCAAGCCACATGCTGTACCATACAAAATGCAAGCCACATGCCATACCATACAAAGTGCAAGACATACACTACACAAACATACACAGTGTCAGCCACATGCTGTACCATATAAAGTGCAAGACACATGCCGTACCATACAAAGTGCAAGCCACATGTCATACCATACAAAGTGCAAGACATACACTACACAAAAATACAAAGTGTCAGCCACATGCCGTACCATACAAAGTGTCAGCCACATGCCATACCATACAAAGTGTCAGCCACATGCCGTACCATACAAAGTGTCAGACACATGCCGTACCATACAAAGTGCCAGCTACATGCTGTACCATACAAAGTGGCAGCCACATGCCGTAAAATACAAAGTGCCAGCCTCATGCCATACCATACAAAGTGCAAGCCACATGCCTTACCCTACAAAGTGCCAGCCACATGCCGTAGCATACAAAGTGCAAGACATACACTACCCAAACATACAAAGTGCCGGCCACATGCCATACCATACAAATCGCAAGACATACACTACCCAAACATACAAAGTGCCAGCCACATGCCGTACCATACAAAGTGTCCGCCACATGCCGTACCATACAAAGTGTCCGCCACATGCCGTACCATACAAAGTGTCAGCCACATGCCGTACCATACAAAGTGCAAGCCACATGCCATACCATACAAATTGCAAGACAAACACTACCCAAACATACAAAGTGCCAGCCACATGCCGTAGCATACAAAGTGTCCGCCACATGCCGTACCATGCAAAGTGTCAGCCACATGCCGTAGCATGCAAAGTGCAAGCCACATGCCGTACCATACAAAGTGCAAGACATACACTACACAAACATACAAAGTGTCAGCCACATGCTGTACCATACAAAGTGTCAGCCACATGTCGTACCATACAAAGTGTCAGCCACATGCCATACCATACAAAGTGTCAGCCCCATGCCGTACCATACAAAGTGTCAGACACATGCCGTACCATACAAAGTGCCAGCTACATGCTGTACCATACAAAGTGGCCGCCACATGTCGTAAAATACAAAGTGCCAGCCTCATGCCATACCATACAAAGTGCAAGCCACATGCCTTACCATACAAAGTGCCAGCCACATGCCGTAGCATACAAAGTGCAAGCCACATGCCATACCATACAAAGTGCAAGCCACATGCTGTACCATACAAAATGCAAGCCACATGCCATACCATACAAAGTGCAAGACATACACTACACAAACATACACAGTGTCAGCCACATGCTGTACCATATAAAGTGCAAGACACATGCCGTACCATACAAAGTGCAAGCCACATGTCATACCATACAAAGTGCAAGACATACACTACACAAAAATACAAAGTGTCAGCCACATGCCGTACCATACAAAGTGTCAGCCACATGCCATACCATACAAAGTGTCAGCCACATGCCGTACCATACAAAGTGTCAGACACATGCCGTACCATACAAAGTGCCAGCTACATGCTGTACCATACAAAGTGGCAGCCACATGCCGTAAAATACAAAGTGCCAGCCTCATGCCATACCATACAAAGTGCAAGCCACATGCCTTACCATACAAAGTGCCAGCCACATGCCGTAGCATACAAAGTGCAAGACATACACTACCCAAACATACAAAGTGCCAGCCACATGCCGTACCATACAAAGTGCAAGCCACATGCCATACCATACAAAGTGCAAGCCACATGTCGTACCATACAAAATGCAAGCCACATGCCATACCACACAAAGTGCAAGACATACACTACACAAACATACAAAGTGTCAGCCACATGCTGTACCATACAAAGTGCAAGACACATGCCGTACCATACAAAGTGCAAGCCACATGCCATACCATACTAAGTGCAAGACATACACTACACAAAAATACAAAGTGTCAGCCACATGCTGTACCATACAAAGTGTCAGCCACATGCCGTACCATACAAAGTGTCAGCCACATGCCATACCATTGAAAGTGTCAGCTACATGCCGTACCATACAAAGTGTCAGACACATGCTGTACCATACAAAGTGCCAGCTACGTGCTGTACCATACAAAGTGGCAACCACATGCCGTAAAATACAAAGTGCCAGCCTCATGCCATACCATACAAAGTGCCAGCCACATGCCTTACCATACAAAGTGCCAGCCACATGCTGTAGCATACAAAGTGCAAGACATACACTACCCAAACATACAAAGTGCCAGCCACATGCCGTACCATACAAAGTGCAAGCCACATGCCATACCATACAAAGTGCAAGCCACGTGCCGTACCATACAAAATGCAAGTTACATGCCGTACCATACAAAGTGCAAGCCACATGCCGTAGCATACAAAGTGCAAGACATACACTACCCAAACATACAAAGTGCCAGCCACATGCCGTACCATACAAAGTGCAAGCCACATGCCATACCATACAAAGTGCAAGACATACACGACCCAAACATACAAAGTGCCAGCCACATGCCGTACCATACAAAGTGCAAGCCACATGCCATACCATACAAAGTGCAAGCCACATGCCTTACCATACAAAGTGCAAGACATACACTACCCAAACATACAAAGTGCCAGCCACATGCTGTACCATACAAAGTGCAAGCAACATGCCATACCATACAAAGTTCAAGCCACATGCCGTATCACACAAAGTGCAAGCCACATGCCGTACCATACAAAGGGCAAGCCACATGCCATACCATACAAAGTGCAAGACATACACTACCCAAACATACAAAGTTTCAGCCACATGCCGTAACATACAAAGCACCAGCCACGTTATACTATAGAAAGTGCCAGCCACATGCCGTACCATACAAAGTGACAGCCACATGCTGTACCATACTAAGTGGCAGCTTTATGCCGTAAAATACAAAGTGCTAGCCACAGGCCATACCATACAAAGTGTCAGCCACATGCCGTACCATACAAAGTGCCAGTCATATGCCATACCATACAAAGTGCCAGCCACATGCCGTAACATACAAAGTGGCAGCCACATGCCATAAAATACAAAGTGCCAGTCCCAGGCCATACTATACAAAGTGTCAGCCACATGCCGTAAAATACAAAGTGCCAGCCACAGGCCATACCATACAAAGTGTCAGCCACATGCCGTACCATACAAAGTGCCAGCCACATGCCGTACCATACAAAGTGCCAGCCACATGCCGTACCATACAAAGTGCCAGCCACACGCCATAAAATACAAAGTACCAGCCACAGGCCATACCATACAAAGTGTCAGCAACATGCCGTACCATACAAAGTGTAAGCCACATGCCATGCCATACAAAGTGCAAGGCATACACTACCCAAGCATACAAAGTGGCAGCCACAAGCCGTAACATACAAAGCACCAGCCAAATGTTATACTATACAAAGTGGCAGCCACATGCAGTAAAATACAAAGTGCCAGCCACTTGCCTCACCATTTGAACTGCCCACATGCCCCACAATATAAAGAGATTTATTATTACCTGTCATTTGCAAAAACCTTTTATATAATATAGATAATAACATTATGGAACACATTTACTATTGCAAACCCGACATGTTTTGTCGGGTTGTGCGCCAGATTCTGCCGCATTGCGCCAGTGTACAGAGCCCTGCTTGTCCTCAGTGTACAGAGCCCTGCTTGTCCTCAGTGTACAGAGCCCTGCTTGTCCTCAGTGTACAGAGCCCTGCTTGTCCTCAGTGTACAGAGCCCTGCTTGTCCTCAGTGTAAAGAGCCCTGCTTGTCCTCAGTGTACAGAGCCCTGCTTGTCCTCGGTGTACAGAGCCCTGCTTGTCCTCGGTGTACAGAGCCCTGCTTGTCCTCAGTGTACAGAGCCCTGCTTGTCCTCAGTGTACAGAGCCCTGCTTGTCCTCAGTGTACAGAGCCCTGCTTGTCCTCAGTGTACAGAGCCCTGCTTGTCCTCAGTGTACAGAGCCCTGCTTGTCCTCAGTGTACAGAGCCCTGCTTGTCCTCAGTGTACAGAGCCCTGCTTGTCCTCAGTGTACAGAGCCCTGCTTGTCCTCAGTGTACAGAGATTAATCAACTGTAGAATAGAATGTAGAATAATCAACTGCTACAGGTTCTAATCTAATTACTTGGTAATACTGTCTAGTACGGGAGAGACATGTACTACATTTTGAGTCCTGATGGATATCTGCCTCCCGATCTTTTAAGAACTGATATACAAATATTATACTGTAATAGTAGGATTCCTGTCATAACTGATCATAAATGTATTTGGCACAGTGCATGGGGCATGTATGTGTAACAGCTATGTACTGTAGGTTGTCATGTCTACAAATACAAAATGCACATATATTAATAGGAATGCTTCGGGCTATGAATGGGCTGAGCAGCAGCCTAGGATAGACTAGCAACATTCGAATAGAAAAAGAAAATAGAAAACTAGAAGAGCTTTTCATGATTTCATAGTAACCTTTCTTTTTAAACAATTTTATTAAACCTTCAATGCATATTTGTAGCTTTGGCTGGTAAATAAGCAGTTATATAGAGAGAACGTCTACAGCCTAATATACAAAAATCTACCCAATGAATCTAAAGCCAACAGCTAAGAGCTAATACATTTGAAACTGAACAAAACACCATGAAGTTGTCATCCCTGCTCTATTGGCATGACTCTACAAAAGTGTTAGCAAAAAGGTATTTTGCATAAATAAAATTTCTTTATGTATAGCATCAAAGGCACAACCCTAGATCTTAATGCACAAAAGTAAAACCATGGGAGTCTGGGCAGTCATTCCTCACCCACCAAAAGTTTCTTCTCATTTCACTTTCAACATCGTATGCAAGAAAAAGTAGAACAAGGCTGCTGCTAACAATACATGGATGGGTTGTGTGAACGAGAACAGGGTCCACTTTTTGCAGTACTCTCTACTCTGGTTTCCTGAGAAAGGTCCAACATGAAAGAGCTCCATTTTATAACATCCATATTTTCTAATAGCCTAGGAATATGCTATCACCTACCAAGTAAACTAAAAATTAAAATGCTCACCGATTCAATGTGAAATGTTCCTTGTATGCCACATATATATGGAATGCATGGAGTGAACCACTAGCTTTGGGGTGAACATAAACCTACATCCTTAAAGGGGTACTCTGCCTCTAGATATCTTATCCCCTATCCAAAGGATAGGGGATAAGATGTCTGATCGCAGGGGTCCCACCACTGGGGACCCCCGCGATTTCATCTGTGGCACCTCAGACATCCGGTACACGGAGCGAACTTCGTTCCATGCCGGATGACTGGGAATGCCGGGCGAAGGCTCAAAACACCATGCCCCCTCAATGCAAGTCTATGGAACTTGCATTGAGGGGGTGTGGATGTGATGTCATGAGTGGGGAGTGACTACAATGCCACGAGCCTCCAGAGCTGCACCCGATGCTCTAAACGAACGCCGGGTGCAGCAGGGAGATCGCGGGTGTTCCCGGCGGCGGGACCCCTGCGATCAGACATCTTATTCTCTGTCTTTTGGATAGGGGATAAGATGTCTAGGGGTGGAGTACCCCTTTAAAGAAATGAAGTCACTTATTGAAGATCCATAAAAACATGGCATACAACTGAACTTGAACCCTTGTTCATAGCATAAGCTTGGCATTTTTGTTCTAGTTACATATGAATTTTGTTGTGTGACATGATTCTATGCATCTTCAGCTGAGCTCCAACTTTGGTTCCAGCTGCATTTCTCCGAGATAGCAAGTTTAAATAGGCTACGTGAAAGAATATGCACTACTATGCTTGCTGCTGTCCTGTTCTCATACTAATACAACTTTCATATTTCCCACTCGTGGACTAACTCATACAGTTATGAACAAGATCATTCCCCCTCTAGATCTTGTATAAAAGATACATCCTATTTCACGTCCCTCTTCGGCAATAGTCTTTGAACGTAGGCCCTTAAATCTTCAAGCTCTGCAAATACAATACACAGAGGGGTCATGTTACATTACAAGTCATATTTCTCCTGACTGCAGAGATTGTACTTATACCTCCTGCAAAGGTCACATTAGAGTGCTAGTAGACTGAGTGGAGAGCTGACATATCAAGATCAACTAGACTCCAAACACAGGGAGATACCGACACTATTTACTGTGTTGTCCCAAACTGCTGCAAATCATAGATACCGAGACTGGATCTAAACTAACTAAAACATTGCCATTCCCTTACCCCATAAGTCCCAGCCACGGTTCCTTACTGACATTTTCCATTAGTCTTCTTGTACTTTACTATGTTCTTGTATTCTAATTACTGCATGACTAATCAGGAAATATACTGGACCACTATTCAGAGGTGACTAAACCTTAGTATCATCTACTGGAGAATCAGATCTAAGTAATGGCAGCAGCGTGGTAGTGTGTTACATCTCTCTAGTGACATTCTATAGTGTATCAAATCTTAGCAGTGAAATCTAAAGGTGTATAAGGTCATAGCAGTGACATCCAGTGGTTTACACCATCTCAGGAGGAACATATGGTCCTGTAATGTTTCCCAGAAGAGACTATCTCAATAGTGACTTCCAGTGGTGAATGTGATCTCAATAGTGGCATCCAGTGGTTTATGTGATCTCAATTGTGATATCCTGTGGTGAATGTGATCTCAATTGTGACATCCAGTGGTTTATGTGAACTCAATAGTGACATCCAGTGGTGAATGTGATCTCAATAGTGACATCCAGTGGTTTATGTGAACTCAATAGTGACATCCAGTGGTGAATGTGATCTCAATAGTGACATCCAGTGGTTTATGTGATCTCAATTGTGATATCCAGTGGTGAATGTGATCTCAATAGTGACATTCAGTGGTTTATGTGATCTCAATTGTGATATCCAGTGGTGAATGTGATCTCAATTGTGATATCCTGTGGTGAATGTGATCTCAATTATGATATCCAGTGGTGAATGTGATCTCAATAGTGACATCCAGTGGTTTATGTGATCTCAATTGTGATATCCAGTGGTGAATGTGATCTCAATTGTGACATCCAGTGGTTTATGTGAACTCAATAGTGACAACCAGTAGTGTATGTGATCTTAATAATGACAACCAGTGGTGTGTGATCTTAAAGGGGTTATCCTCCATAAGGTGATTTTAGTATGTACCTGGCAGACTGTAATGGACATGCTTAGGAAGGATCTGCGTTTGTCTTGGAGCTAAATGGCTATGTTGTGAGATTATCATAACACTGTGGCTAGCTTTTTGTGAACTGGTATTTCCTGTTTCAGTTTTCTTTCTTTCCCTACAAATCCCATAATTCCATTTTCCTCCCTCCCACACATCAGCCACACCACCCATTGAAATATAAATGATCTGCATCCATTCAAAAGACCTGTGGTTTTCAATCAGGGTTGCATTAGTTGTACATGTAGATTGATCTCTCTCCCACCAAGCGATCGCTCCACCCATTGAAGCAGACAGGCTCCCTGTCATCAGCTGACTAGTGAGTCAGGTCTCGGCCGCATTGCAACTTGGGAAAAATCTGTGACAACAGTCATTTTGTATGCTGTTACAAATAAATGTTGGGGTGAAAATCACATAAGAATTGTGAGAAAACCGTCACACACAGGTACAGACACTATATTATTAACTACACTAACTTTACAGCCTCTGTAACATGGTCAAATAAAAAATTACTGGAATACCCCTTTAACCCCTTAACGACAATGGACGTAAATGTACATCATGGTACCGTGGTACTTAACGCACCATGACGTACATCTATGCGCCACTATGACCGCGAGCACCAGACCAGTGCGGATGTCTGCCATTAAACCCTCAGATTCCATGATCAATACAGATCACGGCATCTGCGGCAGTGTGGTACTTTGAATGGATGATCGGATCGCCCGCAGTGCTGCCGCGGGGATCCGGCTGCGGGGATCCAGTCATCCAGCATGGCAGCCGGAGGTCCCCTCAACGGCTCCGGCTGTCTCCCGGGGTCTGCTGCTCCCCTCCACCAATAAAAAAAGTAAAACGTCAGTTTTTCACATTTTACCCCATAAAAAGTGTAAAAAAAATAATTAATACACATATTTGGTATTGCCGCGTGCGTAAAAGTCTGAACTATTAAAATATATTGTTAATTATCCCGTACTGCCCAGGGTGGGCAATACTGTACAGCGTAAATGTGAAAAAAAAAAAATTTTTAAATCCAAAATTGCTGCTTTTTTTGTCACATTTTATTCCAAAAAAAATGTATAAAAAATTTATAAAATTTAGAACCTAAGCAAAAGTGGTACTGATAAAAACTACAGATCATGGCGCAAAAATGAGCCCTCATATCGCTCCATTTACAGAAAAATTAGAAAGTTATAGGTGGTCAAAATAGGGCAATTTCAAACATACTAATTTTGTTAAAATGGTTTGAGATTTTTTTTAAGTGGTACAATTATAGAAAAGCATATAACATGGGTATCATTTTAATCGTATTGACCCACAGAATAAAGAAAACATGTCGTTTTTACCGGAAAGTGTACAGCGTGAAAACGAAACTTTTCAGAATTTGCTAAATTGTGGTTTTCTTTTCAATTTTCTCACATAAATAATATTTGTTTAGTTGCGCCGTACATTATATGGTAAAATAAGTGATGTAATTACAAAGTACAATTGGTGACGCAAAAAACAAGCCCTCATATGGGTCTGTGCATGGAAATATAAAAGAGTTATGATTTTTAGAAGGCGAGGAGGAAAAAACAAAAATACAAAAATAAAATTGGTATGGTCCTTAAGGCCAAAATGGGCCTGGTCCTTAAGGGGATAATAGTGAAAACCCAACCAGTAGTGTATGTGATCTTAATTATGGAAACCAGTGGTGTGTGATCTTAATAGTGAAATTAAGTAGTGTATGTGATCTCAATGGTGACAATAAACAGTAGTGTATGTGATCTTGATAGTGACAACCAGTAGTGTATGTGATTTCAATGGTAACATCTAGTCACAGTGTAAAGATGCAGTAAGAGGAATGCTCTAAAGTAAAGAGAAGTCCATATTTTGTTTAAAATTGTAACTAGTGCTGGTACTTGAATGTTTGTAAAAGAAAAAAAAATTAAAAACCCTGTAGAAAGTCACAGTTTTTCTGATCTCTTTTGCAATGTTTGGGCTACAGTCCTCCCACTTTCATTACAAGGTTTTGCTTGACCAAATAAGACCATATGACAGTGCAAATTTACTATAACACAATAGACAAGTGTGGATAGAAGAAGAGCCAAGCTGCAGTCATTTCTAGGACGGAATATGTCTAAAGGCCACTACACACATGTATCGGCAGCCATGATAGTAGTGTAGTTGTGCTGCTAGTTGTCATAGTCAGAAAAGATAAAGAAAGATTAATGGTAAACTAATGCCAGGCTATCGGCCAGACAGGAAAGAGACTGGCTGGCATGCCTGAGCAATCAAATCAGCAAATATTTCATATGTTCCTATAAAAAAATAAGCCTGGAAAATGTAGGAGATGACACTTAGAGAAGCAACATACAAAGTAAACTAAATGTGTGGGTACAAGAATTTCATATGCGTCTAAACCTATTTCTTCCTATGTGCATTAGCCATATGGTTATACGCTTACTGTAATATAGAGGGCCAAGTGGTCATTTACCAGGACTTGTAGCTATATCTTATGCCTCTGTTTCATTTTATGTCATATGTTTATTTTTGCCATGTACAGTTTGTGTTCACTTCTTTCTACAAGTTCATATTAACACCTTTGGCTTCATTCTAATGTCCCAACTCCCCACCTGAGATCCATATGTGCCTTCCTTGTGTGTAATTATCGGGGACATTTATCATTGTTGCTTTGGTAAGCACACACACGTCGAGTTTTATATATATAGATAAGCAAAAACCAATAAATGACTTCAGAACATCAATTTGCAGCTTTGAAAAAAAATGTGTGCTATCTTTGTGTGTTTATTACATTTTTTTTAACCACTTTTTTTCCCTAAATGTACTAACTCATTTTTGTTTTCTTCTCATTTCAGTGGATTACTTTAGATTCGGAGGAGTACAGTGACCAGCGTTTTTTCCCTGTTTAATGTTAACGAGGGCATTTGGGGGAGTGTTTTTTTGGGGGGAATTATATATTTTTTTTAAACGTGTTGTTTTTTTTTTTTCATTTACTTGACAGGCTTAGTAGTGGAAGCCATCTTATAGACAGAGTCCATTATTAAGCATTAGCCACAAAAACAGCTAGCGCTAACCCCCAATTATCACCCCGGTACTCACCACCACAGGGGTGCCAGGAGGAGCCGGTACCAACAGGCTTGGAGCATCAAATATGGCGCTCCTGGGCCTAGGCGATAACAAGCTGGCATTATTTAGACTGGAGAGGGCCAGTAACAATGGTCCTCGCCCACCCTGGTAACATCAGGCTGTTGCTGCTTGGTTGGTATTTGGCTGAGAATAAAAATAGGGGGAACCTTATGCTTTTTAAATTAATTATTTAAAAAAAAACGCATAGGGTTCCCCCTATTTTTATTCTCAGCCAAATACCAACCAAGCAGCAACAGCCTGATGTTACCAGGGTGGGCAAGAACCATTGGTACTGGCCCTCCCCAGCCTAAATAACGCCAGCCTGTTACACCCTAGGCCCAAGAGCACCATTTTTGACACACAGGGCCTGTTGATACTGGCTCTTCCCGGCACCCTTGTGGCGGTGGGTACCAAGGTAATAATTGGGGGTTAGCGCTAGCTGTTTTTGGGGCTGACGCTAATCCCAGGTTTAGTAATGGACTCCGTCTATTAGACAGCTTCCACTACTCAGCCTTTCAAGTAAATTAAAAAAAAACACAACACATTTAAAAAAAAAATTCCAAAAAAACACTCCCTCACAAGCCCTCATTAACCATTTTATTAACATTAAACAGAAGAAAAAAAAATTGTCCACCAATTCCAAAGTAGTCCACAGGATACACGGATCTGACATGAGAAAAAAAAAGACAAGAAAAATAGGTTAATACATTTATTGTCACCCACCCGCGCATCTCCCGTGCCGCATGACTACAACTCCCAGCATGTCCTTACAGTAAGGACATGCAGGGAGTTGTTGTCATGTGGTGCGGGAGATGTGCGGGCGAGTGACAGGCTTGTTACCTACACCCCCCCCCCCCCCCCCCCGTTGCACAACTACAACTCCCAGCATGCCCTTACAGTAAGGACATGCTGGTAGTTGTGTGGCAGGGGGCAGGTGGCAAGCTTGTCACCCGCCCCACAACTCCAACTCCCAGCATGTCTTTACTGTAAGGGCATGCTTGGAGTTGTAGTCATGCAAGCCTTGGAAGCAAGCGGTAATGCGCTCTGCTCCCTGGCCAGCGGGGATCAGAAAATCACTGTTCATTCATATTTCCCACCGGGTCGACCCGGCGGGAAATTTGAAATCATAGTAAAATCCGGCCCGGCTAATGTTCAGGAGCCGTCCCTGCCATCTCTCAGTGTGTACCGCAGTGCTGAGGGATGGCAGGGATGGCTCCTACACATCTCCCCGACCGGCTGCGGGAGTCTGCAGAGTTATGTCAGCCTGGGCTCCTTTTAAAATATAACGGAACCGTATATATATATATACATATATACTGTAATATCAAATTTCCCCCTGGGTCCTGTGATTGGCTGCTCGGGACCCAGTGGGAAATGTGAAATTACAGTAGAAACTGGAAAAACTCAGCGGTGCCGAGGTATGTTAAAAGGAGCCCAGGCTGTCATCACTCTGCAGCCGCCAGGCTCCGTCTGATTCTAACCCGCTACCTTAACTTAATGACGGGGACGGGGACACTGCTTTACATCCCCCCCTTGTCTCCCGCCCGCGCCGCACATCTCCCGCCTGCTACCTGCTACAAGACTACAACTCCCAGCATGCCCTCACTGTAAGGGCATGCTGGGAGTTTTAGTCTTGCAACAGGTAGCAGACAGATGGGAGTTGTGCAGCGTGGGCAGGTGGGAGACAAGCGGGGGGGGGATGTAAAGCAGTGTCCCCGTTCCCGTCATTAAGTTAGGGTAGCGGGTTGGAATCAGACGGAGCCCGGTGGCTGCAGAGTGAGGGCAGCCCGGGCTCCTTTGTACAGTTGTTATATCATATTTCCCGCTGGAGCCATGGGAAATATAAAATCTGTTCTCCAAAGCCGTTTTGTAAGTCCGCCCCGGCTGGCTTATATTTACGCTATTTTGGAGGGCTTGCGACTTTTTGTGCGACTTTTGCACTTGATAAATCCCTGACCACAGCAAAGTAGAAAAAAAATATTTACTTTTGTAAATTCTTTTGTAGCTTTTTGCTTACAGCAAAAATCACACAAAAATAGCTTAGGTGCTAATGCGACTTTTTGTGCGACTTTTGTACGCAAAAAAAGAGCTCTTAATCCCTTGATAAATCTCCCCCTATGTGTTTTGCCTGTTTATTTGTAGGGTTGTGGGATTATGTGAATAATAATAAATAACAACAATAATAATAATAATAACATTTAACATGTTATTTTATCCCTATTATTTCTAAAAATAAATTTGCATCTGTAACTTCACATTCTGCATTATCTGCATCATGATGAGTCCATTTCTACTAAGGAAAAGTAGCTTCTAAATCTGGCCAATAGACTTCAGATAACTGCCAGCTGAAAACTGCCCCCCAGGAGGAAGGGTAAGTGACTGCCAGACCCCTCTGGCGCCATTCATCCCCCATCCTCAGAAATGATGAAAGGATGGCTGGCATGGACTGCTGGCACCCAAACACATTAGATTGCGTACAGATCCCACTGAAAATGTGTGTACATACTACTTAATAGTGGAGACAATCATAAGCTTGCTGTTCATTGGTACAGCTTGTGTTCATACAAAATTATTATTAAAAAATTATAAATAATTGTTATTGTGTCTCATAGTTTTCTATTTCATGATAACAGATATTGGTAAAATCTTGTAATCACAGAAATATGACTACCGTATTTTTCGCCATATAAGACGCTCCGGCATATAAGACGCACCCAATTTTAAAGGATGAAAATCTAAAAAAAAAAAGATTCTGAACCTTCAACCTACGGACCTCCAGATGTTGCAAAACTACAACTCCCAGCCAACGGCTGTCCGGGCATGCCAGGAGTTGTAGTTTTTCAACATCTGGAGGTCCGCAGCTTGAAGACCACTGGTATAGGAGGTAGTACTCACGTGTCCCCGCTGCTCCGGACCATCACTGCTGCCCTGGATGTCGCCCTCCATCGCTGTCGCCGCGTCCCCGGGGTGTCCCCATCACTGCGGAACGTCTCTGCTGCCCGGTATCCTCGCTCTCCATCGCCGCCATCACGTCGATACGCACGCCGATCCTATTGGATGAGGGGACGGCGTGCGCGACGACGTGATGACGACGAAGGAGAGCACCGGCCATGCAGGGGATCCCGGCACGGAGCAGACACCGAGGAGGCAGATAGGGTCCCTCCCGGTGTCCTGTAAGCTGTTCAAGATGCTGCGATTTCACCGCGGTGGTCCGGAACAGCCCGACTGCGCAGCCAGGTTAGTGTCAGTTTTGCTTCAGATGCGGCGGTCAGCTTTGATTACTGCGTCTGAAGGGTTAATACAGGGCATCAACGCGATCGGTGATTTCCTGTATTAGACGCGGTTCCCGGCCGTTGATGGCCACAGGGACCGCAGCGATAGGACAGGTTGTAATGTGTATTTGCTGTATAAGACACACCGACTTTCCCCCCCCCCAGTTTTGGGGAAGAAAAAGTGCATGTTATACTGCGAAAAATACGGTATATATCTGTCATGAGAGGAACAGCTAGAGTGTGTTAACCCAAGTTTTTTTTTTTCACGAGGATTCCGATGCCAATTCTCTGTCACAATTTGTGTGCAAACCACATAGAACCCGAATTTCATTCTTTTCCATGAGAATCTGTGCCATAGTTCACACCGCAAATATTTTTCCCATGTGAATTTGAAACATGTCACTTTTTTATGTTGAATTTATGTGTCAGTTGAGCTATTCCATAGGACATGGAATCTGAAAATAAGTGGTAGAAATTGGAGGATATCCCTTAGATTTCTGGGGCAGATTCCTTCATGGATTTTCTAATGCAACAATCTGTTAAGTAAATAATAGCCTTACAATTCTAGGGCTATCCTGGTCTCTCCACAATAAAAGAAGCAAAAGTAGTGGCACCGGTACCTGTATAACTTCAGCTCCGCGAGATGGACAGTATAACACCCGGGCGCAAACCAGATCAAGTCAGCTGACGGCGGTGCTAGGACAATAGGAGACCCAGTCAATACAAGTATAGGATAAGAGAAAAACAGGCATCCTGCACTCACCGTCAGAATTCGGAGGCCGGAGGAAGCGCACCTGTGTGCGTGAAACCGCCGGAAGTCGCCTCTGAGCGCCCCACACTATCTTTGCTTGGCATGCCGGACTGACCAGCCCGAGATGGGAGCTGTTTAATCAAAATTCTGACGGTGAGTGCAGGACACCTGTTTTTCTCTTATCCTATACTATTCTGGTCTCTGCCTTATATCACAGGTGACTTGCGGCCCTTTTAG
Source organism: Hyla sarda (assembly GCF_029499605.1). Lineage (NCBI taxonomy): Eukaryota > Metazoa > Chordata > Amphibia > Anura > Hylidae > Hyla > Hyla sarda. The sequence goes on along the minus strand of NC_079197.1, from coordinate 109,878,268 downwards.
ATTGGCCAACTAGCTGGAGGAAACAAGTGCAGATCTTAGCGATTGTCCTTTATATACAGAGGCTTCAAAAGGCGCGATCAATTGTATGGCCTTTTAAAAGGGTACTCCGGTGGTCAACGTGTTTTTCCGTTTTTGACTTACCCTATTTGTTTTGTTTCATTTCTATTCTTGTTGTTTAGGCGACTCTATTTACGTTCTTTGTTGTCTTTTTATCCCCCACTTTGTTTTCCTATCTTTGCTTCTATTTCCTGTTTCTTGCTGTGCTGAAAACAAATCCCAGCATGCCACATGCCTTGCTGGTTTGGGGCGACTCCTTTTTTTTGTTTTTTTGTTCCGCCCTTTACCCATCCTACTATTTTCCCGGGTCAGCCCCCTTATACACAGCACACTAATATAATCAGTCCTGGTTGGGATACACACACAAAAGGGACTACAACTCCCAGCATGTGTCATTCAGGAGTCTTCAGTCTGTGGTATAACACCAGCATGCTGTCTCTGTAGTCTCCTGGGGGTTGTAGTTCACCACACCTCTGTAGGGCATACCCCAGTGTTTCCCAACCATGGTGCCTCCAGGTGTTGCAAAACTACAGCTGCCAGCATGCCCTGACAGCCTTTGGGCATGCTAGGAGTTGTAGTTTTGCAACAGCTGGAGGCACACTGGTTGGGAAACACTGGTGTAACATGATGTGTATGCTGAATAGGCTAGAACAGTGTTTCCCAACCAGTGTACCTCCAGCTGTTGCAAATCTACAACTCCCAGCATGCCCAAAGTCTGTCAGGGCATGCTGGGAGTTGTAGTTTTGCAACAGCTGGAGGCACACTGGTTTGTAAACAGTAGCATACACACACATAACAGGGACTACAACTCCCAGCATGTGTCATTCAGGAGTCCCCCTCCCCCTTCACATATAGAGATCAATCCCAGTATGAGATTTCTTCCCCTGCAGTCCATACATCCCCAGCCCGTGCACCTTGTCATCCTCCCCTTCAGATAACACTTATCTTCTCTGTGAGGTCCTTCTCCTGTGCAGACCTGCGTCCTTAGAATACAGAGCAGGGGGGAGGTGAGGAGCTGTGTACTCAGCTGGATGAGATGAGGGGGCGTGGCTTATTCCTCTCATGCAGACAGAGAGAAAAAAAAAGCTGTGACATCTTGTCCACAACAGACACAGAACTGTGGACAACAGTAAAAGAAAACCCTCTGAACTACAGAACTTCCTGCCCAACAAACAGGTAAGAAAAACATACACATGCTGCCAAAACATAGAACACATGTATATTGCAAAAAAACAAAACTTACAAAGAAGATGCCATATAGTCAAAAAAATTAACCACCGGAGTACCCCTTTAAGTTCATTTCTGTTGGAGCATATCCCTCATTTAAATGGTTACATACAACATCCAACATGCCATCGACGAACGCTTTCCCATTCAACAGCTGACACCCTTTTTTTTAATCTTTTTTATTTCATCCCATAGACAATAACATAGAATAAAGGAGACATTTGTTTCAACAATAAATACAGTACATATCCATTAATATACAAAATTATAAAATCTTAGAACATTATCAAAAATACCCTCCCCCCCCCCAACACGAGAGAGAAGGGAAAAAAAACGCACTTTTACATGGCACGATTACTCATTTTCCAAGTAAGCAACCTGTGTAAAAAAAAGGGTCTTTATGCATAACTTGAGCCAACCTTTCATTACGGGTCTCTATATGAGGACATTAGACTCCTTACTGTAAATAACCCAGTTCCCGTTTGAGGGGGGTGCCAGCTATTGCATTGGGGAAATGCCACACACCTAAAAGGAAACTTAAAACAAGACTGTTGTGTGCCATAAAAAATAAGATAGTTGGCTTTACCCAGCAGCTTTCAATCTAAGCATGGCCTTATAAGAGAATGGGGAGTGCGATCATTTACTTCTGCCCAGGAACTCATAGAAAGCAAAAGAAAACACTTTGACACCTCAATTATTATTTAAATGAATGAATGCCTTTGAAATGTGTCCACTGTAGAACTAGTATTCATAATATGTCTTGAAACATTTCCCAGTACTTAAAGGGGTACTCCCGTGGAAAACTTTTTTTTTAAATCAACTGGTGCCAGAAAGTTAAACAGATTTGTAAATTACTTCTATTAAAAAATCTTAATCCTTCCAGTACTTATTAGCTGCTGAATACTACAGAGGATTTTTGAATTTCTTTTTTGTCTTGTCCACAATGCTCTCTGCTGACACCTCTGTCCATGTCAGGAACTGTTCAGAGCAGCATAGGTTTGCTATGGGGATTTTCTCCTACTCTGGACAGTTCCTGACATGGACAGAGGTGTCAGCAGAGAGTACTGTGGTCGTGACAGAAAAGAAATCCCAAAAGAAAAGAATTTCCTCTGTAGCATACAGCCGCTAATAAGTACTGGAAGGATTAAGATTTTTTTTAATAGAAGTCATTTACAAATCTGTTTAACTTTCTGGCACCAGTTGGTATTAAAAAAGATATATAAAATAAAAAGTTTTCCACCGGATAAAGTATGAACACACATATTACAATGTTATCAAACACTGCCGTATATTCATTCATTTACCTGTATTGTTATATTGCTTCCTAAACATATGCAGAAAATTCAGATGTGGATTCTGGGTTCAACAGAGTTTTTGGTTGGAAATTTCAAATATTCAGTGTACTGAGACTGGAAGCATTTACTGTTCCCACAATAGTGATTCCCATAGCAGTAGTTTTTATATTATTTATTATTTATATTCCTTTTATTTTAAGGCATTTTGTCTTTTCTTATGTTTCAGATTTTGCTTTTTTTTTAAGATCAGGCTAAATCTGGAAAAAGAGAATGATTGATGAATGTTTTTTTATGCATGATGGGAACGGTACACTTTATTAATATTACATATGATAATGTTATGTTTAGACTTTGGTACATTACTTGTGCCTTAAATAGATTCTAAAAGTGTAATAATAGCACAATAGCAGCCAAGGACAGCCTATGGGCGTGTTACAGATATATGTCGGGAGAATATCCCATCTTATATGCCAATCATGACGTATATCACAGCTTGCTATTACTAGACCAGTGGAAGTTTGTATATTTTTTAAGCTTTTCTTTACCTACCATGCAAATTTGTCCTTATGTTGGTAATGACTTCATTATACAGTACAGTGGTCCCTCAACATACGATGGTAATCCGTTCCAAATGGACCATCGTTTGTTGAAACCATCGTATGTTGAGGGATCCGTGCAATGTAAAGTATAGGACAGTGGTCTACAACCTGCGGACCTCCGGATATTGCAAAATTACAACACCCAGCATGCCCGGACAGCCAACGGCTGTCCGGGCATGCTGGGTGTTGTAGTTTTGCAACATCTGGAGGTCCGCAGGTTGAAGACCACTGGTAGAGGACGTTATACTCACCTGTCCCCGCCGCTCCGGACCGTCACCGCTCGTCACCGCTGCCCTGGATGTCGCCCTCCATCGCTGTCGCCGTGTCCCTGAGGTGTCCCTGACGCTCCGGTAAGGCCTCTGCTTCCCCGGCATCTTCTCTCTCCGTCGCCGCCATCACGTCGCTACGCACGCCGCTCCTATTGGATGACAGGACGGCATGCGCAGTGACGTGATGACGATGATGGAGAGTGCCGACAATGCAGGGGATCCTGAAGAGGACGCGCCGAAGCCCCGAGGACAGGTAAGTGATCGTCAGCGGACCACACGGGGCACCGTAAACGGCTATCCGGTGGCAGCTGAAGCAGTCTGCGCTGCCGGATAGCCGTTTATGCGATGGCCCCAACATAAAAAAGCATTGTATGGGGATGCTGCCTTCAACATGCGATGGCCTCTGAGAGTGATCGTATGCTGAAATGATCGTATGTCGGGGCCATCATAGGTCGAGGGGTCACTGTAATTCCATAGACTCATACAGACCTGCTGTAAACAGGGTGTTTGTATATCTGTCTGGGGGGGTCGATTACACATGTACATACTGCACAAGACAAGATATCCTCCTAAAATCAATAAATAAATATAAACAATAATAACGTTTCACGTCCAATTCTTTATTTGTCAGCTTGTTTTTTTCTGCCATTGTGCTCGTTTTTTTCTTCTATTGAATACAATGGTAAAAAAGCAAAGAACAAACAAAAAGGACAAAGAAAACACATAAACCTATTGCACTTTATACTATTTCTTTTTGTAGTACAGGGATCGCCTTAGTTACATGTTTTGCACTCATTTAGCTCTCATATAGATCATATTAGGAATTCAGATGGCTCCATTTGTTCTGTTACTTTGGCCATATTAATGTGAAACATAAACCCTTAGAATCATAGCAAGTGATTTGCTCTCCTAATAAGGCTTTACCTTCTAATTAAACTAGTTATAAATAAATAAGACTCCTAGAAACTTGGAAGGAAAGTAAGAAACTCTGTATGGCGGTTGTTTACAAGAACACGAGGAAAACACATTTACAACTCATTTAACCGGTTCAGTAATGCGATTGGTAGTGGGAACGATGAATAAAGACATCACTCCCAGCCAGACTACTAAAAGGCTGTGGTGCTCGTATCCATATCTTCAGCCAAGTCCTCTTTTCCTTGGAAGCACTGACTGGGAAGGGCCTACTTGGCTGCTGAGATGAAGTAGACAGACAGCCCCTTTCCTGAGTCCCGGGCAGGCACCAGACGGCTGAAGGAAGAACGGCACCAAGCTGATTTAAGTTGACTGCTCTGGACACCGAGAGGGAGTCACATCTAATTGGATTGCAGCTGTTGTTATTGTTCTGTCCTTTTTCATCTCCCAGATCTCCAGATCCAATATTATTACAGCTAAGAGAAACATTGTGAAACGCCAGGATACAAAGTGTGTTCTTAAGCAGTTGTTTATGATATTTCCACTATTCACTATATTGTCAGTAAAATCACTTGATCATATTCAGCCATTACCAATACAAAATGGTCAGATGGCATTCAGTTTTTCTTTTCTGGCACTATACACTTAGAACGTTTTAAGGATGTTCTGTGCATTAGGTAAAGTTTGACAGAACATTTTGCTTACTTAAATGGCTTTATATCATGCACAGAGCTGCAGACATTCCTGATAGCTAATAGGAAGATTTAAAAAAATACCTTTCCCTTAACTGTTGGCTTACAAACTTATAAAAACATATTTTAGTCATAAAGGTCATGTTTAGATGCAGCATCTATGCCACTCTGCCTGCTCTGCATCATTGATGTTCAGGGCTGGAAGCTAAACCCTGTACATAAATCAGATGTACAGGGAGGGGTGGGGGAAGGAGGAGGCATGCATGCTGCAGCTCAACACGGCCTCTACAACTCTGAAGCTTAGAAGTAAAACATGATTTTATAACTTTAGAAACAGCCATCAGATAAGAGAAAGATATAATTTGTTGCCATCACCTTATCAGCTATCTGCACATGTCTGCTGTTCTTAGCATGATTTAGAGCTGATAGAATCCCTTTAACTCGGAAAGAGAAAGTGTTTAGTTTAAGAAAAACTCAACCATTGGGTCCCTCTATTATATAAGGGGATTGCTACAGAAAGTTTCTCATCAAATCAAACTATTTATATGGAAGCTACCTAAGCTGACAGCTTTGTTGAACATCAGGATATCACTAAAGGAAGCTGTGGCCATGCATGGATTGTACACCATCACATGTATTTAATAGAACTGTTTTATCATATGGGGCTTGAGGGGTTTTAATAGCCACTTCAGGAACGAGGGCCACTTTCCTGCAGCAGCAAGCAGAACATACTTACCATTTTATAGTGATAGTGAATAAAGGCTGTATATATGGTGCATGTATTCTGTTGACATATCTTGTAGTGAAGAAGTAGAGAAGCTGATTTCCTCTCACCTTGCATGTTGGAAGACTATAGATGAAGATCATATAGGCATGCACATAATATTCATACAGAAAACTCTTTAAATCTTGTACTGATTGAATTTTTGAGACTTGAGTATTCCTTACATTTTTTGTGTGCGATACAATTTAAAATACGTAAATACCTCTTAGTAGTTAGTTGACCCCTCCAGTGCCGAGATATGTGACATATGCAATTTAAGCTTTGGAGCCCACTGGGCATTCCCCTCGGCGGCTAGAGCCCTGCACAGTTCCTTCCCAATCAGTCACTCCCCTCTGAGTTCTGGTCACCTCTTCTACCCCCCTGACTAGCAACCAGACTGGAGTATACTATAATCCCAATCATTTCCCTGTAATCTAGGAGCTGAGGGAAATGCCCAGTGGGCTCCAAAGCCTAATTTGCATATATTTATAAACTCTGATATCTTGGCCCTGGAGGGGTCAATTAACTAATGAGAGGTATGTATGGATTTAGGATCAAGTGCTCTATACAACCATGCTGCTAAAAAAAAACTGCTGACAGGTCCAATTCAAAGTACCATATTGCAGTACTATATTACTGTATACATATATATATATATATATATATATATATATATATACTGTATATATAATGTCCGTTATATTGTCTATTGGCATTGTAATAAAAGCATTGTGTCCTGGTTTCTGTAAGTAAATAAATAATTACCTTTGTGGACAATGTCCTGGGAATTACAGGAAAGTAAATCAGTCAGACTTTATGCTGTTTTTGGATTATTTAAAAGCAATTTATATGTATACCCTGTAATTAAAACAAAGCCAACAGCGACATGGAGGCACTTCACGTACAATACTTGTCACGATGCCGGCTGGCAGGTAGTGGATCCTCTGTGCCAGAGAGGGATAGCGAGGACCGTGCTAGTGGACCGGTTCTAAGACACTACTGGTTTTCACCAGAGCCCGCCGCAAAGCGGGATGGTCTTGCTGCGGCGGTAGTGACCAGGTCGTATCCACTAGCAACGGCTCACCTCTCTGGCTGCTGAAGATACTGAAGAGGCGAGGTACAAGGGAGTAGGCAGAAGCAAAGTCGGACGTAGCAGAAGGTCGGGGGCAGGCGGCAAGGTTCGTAGTCAGGGGAGATAGCAAAGTTCTGGTACACAGGGTATAAACACACAAAAACGCTTTCACTAGGCTCTAGGGCAACAAGATCCGGCAAGGGAGTGCAAGGGAGGAGACTAGATATAAGGAGGGAACAGGTGGGAACCAATTAAGCTAATTGGGCCAGGCACCAATCATTGGTGCACTGGCCCTTTAAGTCTCAGGGAGCTGGCGCGCGCGCGCCCTAGAGAGCGGAGCCGCGCGCGCCAGCACATGACCGCAGGAGACGGGAACGGGTAAGTGACCTGGGATGCGATTCGCGAGCGGGCGCGTCCCGCTGTGCGAATCGCATCCCCAACGGCCATGAGAGAGCAGCGCTCCCGGTCAGCGGGACTGACCGGGGAGCTGCAGGGAAAGAGACGCCGTGAGCGCTCCGGGGAGGAGCGGGGACCCGGAGCGCTAGGCGTAACAGTACCCCCCCCCTTAGGTCTCCCCTTCTCTTTATCGGGTAACTGCCTCCCCTGGGATGAGGACACCGGGAAAGGATGGAGGGATTCCTCAACGGCAGGCAGAACCGCAGGAGTAGGAATGGGGAGAGAGGGCAGAGGGCGGGACCTGGCACGGGGCAGTGTGACACCAGGAGGAGGGCCATGAGGGGACACAGAAGCTTGCCTGATGGAACTGGGAGGGGGGGAGGGGCATTTCCTGTGGCAGGCAGAGTCCTTAATGACCTTAGGGGGACCAGATACAGGAGGAACCACAGAGTTACGGCAAGGGTTACTGGGAACCGGTTTTAGACAGTTCTTGGAACAAGAGGACCCCCAACTCTTGATCTCCCCAGTGGACCAATCCAGGGTTGGGGAATGAAGTTGAAGCCAGGGAAGTCCAAGGAGAATTTCCGAGGTGCAATTGGGGAGGACCAAAAGTTCAATCCTCTCGTGGTGAGATCCGATGCTCATAAGAAGGGGCTCCGTGCGGAAACGTATGGTACAGTCCAACCTGGCTCCGTTGACCGCGGAGATGCGGAGTGGCTTGACAAGACGGGTTACCGGAATATGGAATTTATTCACAAAGGACTCCCGAATAAAATTTCCAGAAGCTCCAGAGTCCAGACAGGCCACGGCTGAGAGGGGAGAGCTGGCTGAAGTGGAAATCCGAACAGGTACCGTGAGACGTGGAGAAGCCGACTTGGCATCAAGAGACGCCACACCCACGAGAGCTGAGTGTGAGCGTGCGTTTCCCAGACGTGGAGGACGGATTGGGCAATCCACCAGAAAATGTTCAGTACTGGCACAGTACAAACAAAGATTCTCTTCCTTACGGCGATTCCTCTCTTCCAGGGTCAGGCGAGACCGATCCACTTGCATGGCCTCCTCGGCGGGAGGCCTAGGCGCAGATTGCAGTGGAGACTGTGGGAGAGGTGGCCAGAGATCTAAGTCTTTTTCCTGGCGGAGCTCTTGATGCCTCTCAGAAAAACGCATGTCAATGCGAGTGGCTAGATGAATGAGTTCATGCAGGCTAGCAGGAGTCTCTCGTGCGGCCAGAACATCTTTAATGTTGCTGGATAGGCCTTTTTTAAAGGTCGCGCAGAGAGCCTCATTATTCCAGGAAAGTTCAGAAGCAAGAGTACGGAATTGTATGGCGTACTCGCCAACGGAGGAATTACCCTGGACCAGGTTCAGCAGGGCAGTCTCAGCAGAAGAGGCTCGGGCAGGTTCCTCAAAGACACTTCGAATTTCCGAGAAGAAGGAGTGTACAGAGGCAGTGACGGGGTCATCACGGTCCCAGAGCGGTGTGGCCCATGACAGGGCTTTTCCAGACAGAAGGCTGACTACGAAAGCCACCTTAGACCTTTCAGTAGGAAACTGATCCGACATCATCTCCAGATGCAGGGAACATTGGGAAAGAAAGCCACGGCAAAACTTAGAGTCCCCATTAAATTTGTCCGGCAAAGACAGGCGGAGGCTAGGAGTGGCCACTCGCTGCGGAAGAGGTGCAGGAGCTGGCGGAGGAGATGGTTGCTGCTGCTGTAGCTGAGACTGAATCTGCTGTAGCTGCGACTGGAGTTGCTGAGTCATGGTGGTCAAGTACGACAGCTGGTGATCTTGTTGGGCAATCTGTCGGGCTTGCTGGGCGACCAGTGTGGGGAGGTCGGCGACAACAGGCAGAGGAACTTCAGCGGGATCCATGGCCGGATCTACTGTCACGATGCCGGCTGGCAGGTAGTGGATCCTCTGTGCCAGAGAGGGATAGCGAGGACCGTGCTAGTGGACCGGTTCTAAGACACTACTGGTTTTCACCAGAGCCCGCCGCAAAGCGGGATGGTCTTGCTGCGGCGGTAGTGACCAGGTCGTATCCACTAGCAACGGCTCACCTCTCTGGCTGCTGAAGATACTGAAGAGGCGAGGTACAAGGGAGTAGGCAGAAGCAAAGTCGGACGTAGCAGAAGGTCGGGGGCAGGCGGCAAGGTTCGTAGTCAGGGGAGATAGCAAAGTTCTGGTACACAGGGTATAAACACACAAAAACGCTTTCACTAGGCTCTAGGGCAACAAGATCCGGCAAGGGAGTGCAAGGGAGGAGACTAGATATAAGGAGGGAACAGGTGGGAACCAATTAAGCTAATTGGGCCAGGCACCAATCATTGGTGCACTGGCCCTTTAAGTCTCAGGGAGCTGGCGCGCGCGCGCCCTAGAGAGCGGAGCCGCGCGCGCCAGCACATGACCGCAGGAGACGGGAACGGGTAAGTGACCTGGGATGCGATTCGCGAGCGGGCGCGTCCCGCTGTGCGAATCGCATCCCCAACGGCCATGAGAGAGCAGCGCTCCCGGTCAGCGGGACTGACCGGGGAGCTGCAGGGAAAGAGACGCCGTGAGCGCTCCGGGGAGGAGCGGGGACCCGGAGCGCTAGGCGTAACAATACTGCTATGCAAGCGATCTATATCCTCCCGTCAATAGTATCTTATACCTTAAAAACAGAACTGTTTTGTCCTTTCTCGATGTAATATGTAGATTACTTTCTGATGAATTCATAAAAGTTAAGTGATCTTTTATAAGCAAACACCTAGCCTTGCTGTATGAAGGTGTAAACCAAAACCAAACATATAGCCATACTTTGGTTTTACGATGAGTGTATTTTATGTATGGCCCTGACAACAATTTGATATCTATAGAGTCACCAAACAATTCTTAGTGTGTACAAGCAGTCTGTATATATACATACTATCAGCTTCCTTGGAACCCTACCAAAAGTGCTCTGAGAAAAACTGGACAACTGGTGATCTGAAGGCTCACTGATGCATGTGGGGAGCAAAGACTAGAAGGCATTCTGTAGCACAACTTGCTGATAAAATGAATCATAGATATGAATGGAGAGATGTCAGAACACACAGTCAATTGCAGCTTACTGTGTATAGGGCTATGTAGCTTCAAACCAGTCAGAGCCCCATGCTGATCACTGTCTGTTGTCAAAAGTGCCTACAATGGGCATGTGAGCATCAGAACTGGATCATGGAGCAATGGAGCTGGCCTAGTTTGATGAATCTTTCCTTCATATCGTGTGGACAACCTTGTGTGTGTCACTGACAGAGGGAGGGAATGGCACCAGGTTGCATTATGGGAAGAAAGCAGTGTGAAACTCTCTGGAATGTTCTGGTGATGGTAATATTATTATCTTATTTCAATGACCTCTTATAGTATGATAATGTGATCCGCCAAAATAGTTTAGGAATGTTTTCCTTTTGCAATGTGTGAACTTAGCCTTAGTCACAATGAAACTAGAGCTACTATACTGTTTCTTAAAGAAAAACTTAATAAGACAAAACAATGGAATTTTCCATCCTATTTCTGAAAATACCAAAAAGTCACCTTCTATATTTGGTGCCAGTGGCCATCTTCCCTAGCAAAATGCAGAATACAGTGGTTATTGGTGGCTTATTATTAATTTATACCACCAGCACTTGTACACATAGTTACGTCCTTACTGGCTCAATAGCAAGGTATTTCAGTATTGTCACACTTTTTTCGTGCTACACTTGTAGGTAGACAATTGTGTAACATGCCTATGCAAATATATTCAGGTGCTTCATAAAAACTGCCTTTAAAAAAGTCTCCAAAGAATAATTACAAAGAGAATTTTTGTCATGTTCTTTTTCACCCTATTATTATTATTATGGCACCATGCATGGTTCATTACAGTATATGCTAGCTTTACCTTCACAGAATCACATAAAAATTATCAGAGGCATTTATATTTCCAAAAAAAGACATAACACATTGTAAATAGACATGACACATTGTAAATAGTTAATGGTACAATATGATAGGCCCTTAATAAGTAATATTGTACTGTATCCATACAGTATCATTAAAACCTTTCCACAGGAAGATGAATTATTTATTTGTGGACTTCTGTCTCTCACTATTTCTCTCAGAATACCATTTACAAAAAGCCATAGGAACATGACCTTTACTAAGGTGAAAGGCAAAAAGCCACATCCATTGGCAGCTAGTCTTTAAATGTTAGCACATCAATATACTTTTTAGACTTTTATTCATTACATAAAACCTTCCTGGGTTTTCTGTCATCAGATTATAGACAGCTCAGGCACTACATGAAGTCATGATAATAGAGGATCTAAGAAGAGTATTGTTTTTTTTGAACAAGCAAGGGCTCTCTGAAACCACAAAGGGCCAAAATAGCAGCCGATATCCTTAATAACAGACTAGGTTCTGGCACTTCCACCCCACATCATCTTATCAGTAAAAGTATTAAAAAATTTACTATTTTATTATTCATGGTACAAGGCTACACAGGAGGAGATAATGGCACACAATTCAGGTGTAGCACTGGTGGTCCACTCTTATGGAGAACCACTCATCCTATCAGACATGGCTGCCAGGTTACCTTCGCCTCTAGTGACACAGTCCATGCTACTTCTCATGCCTGTGCTCATCTGCTGCCTACTGTTCCTGGTTCTTCCTGTAGGTTTCATATATGATCCTTTTCTGCCTCTTAAAGAGCCAACACAATTACCCAAACCTGTCCCCAACCAACCACTATCCTGCACCACCTACATCAGACAGTACCCCTATTATCTTGTTCCTGCAAAGATGCTTCTGAACCTGTGCTGTCTTGACCTGTTTGTTTGTCCTTGACAAAGAAAGAATTCTGCTAGTCCCGACCTTGGCTTCTACCCAGACTACTCTCCTGCCTGTTCAGTAGTTCTGTCTTATACTACCTGTCTGATGTTCTTGTGCTGAGCACATAAACCTTGTAACACTTACAAGTACCTGAATGAGTTAATCATATTTTTCATTGCCTCTCAATAGTGAAGCAACTGTTTACAGGCAGAGGAATCCTCTTCCAAGATTTCCAGACATAAGCAGGATTAAATTCCTAAAATAGTTTCCAAGTCCACCCTGTGAAAGAGACTTGCACATTTCTCGTAGCCTATGTTCATAGCTGTGTCTTCCCATAAGTATGTGGCAGTGTTTTGTGAAGAATTACTGGTCTTCTTCCTAGACACCCATCTGTTAGAAGTTGGAGGTTTCTCGGTGATATGCTGCTCATAGTCATGGATATGCTTTGAACTGAGTCATCACTACGTGGAATGTTTTATACTATCTAAACATCAAAAAAATACTGTAACATCACATGAAAGTAGTAGTATTAGCATATGAGAATGTACATTTAAAGGGGTAATATAATAAGCCATTCCAAGCCATATGGTTTATTTGGGTAAACAGACAGGGGGATCCCACTCAAGACCTCCTCAACCATTAGGCAGAATGCGGAGATACTGGCAAAGAGTGATCTCACTCTGACAGTCACTGCCTAGCTATGTATAACAGGGTCAGTTGTGGTGTCAGCGGAGTGCAATGCAGGGTAGATGTTATAACCCAAGGGGCAGATGTTATTAACCCCTTCTTGTCGTGACGCCAGGGCGTGGTTTAGCCTTAACCACCCAAAGGTAATATCGCTGGTCCTGGGCTAGGCACGGGGGCAATGAAGACACTGTCACCAAGTTACGGACAACGGTAGCCTTACTGAGGGTAGACAGATGACACCGTCTATGCAGTACAGACAACATCCCAAGGAGGTGACCAGTGACACAGGGGGGCCTTGCAGACTTGCTGGGACTTGCAGTATGTAGAGACACTTTAGTGCAGGGCACGATAACTGTATAGAAGACTTGACTTGACTGACTTGACAATGGACATGAATTTGAGCTTACTTGAGCTGCCCCTCTCCTGGTTTTATAGGGAGGCTGTGCAAGGAGCCCAAAGGTCACTTGGGGGATACCTGGTCACTAGTTCCGTCTGGGTAACAATCGTATGGTAACAGCTATTAAAGAAACAGTACATTTTATTATACAACTTATGGACATAGGGGAGATCACATAAAGGAAGGCCCTGGGGACATGGAGAGACTCTGCCTGACAGGGCAGGAGAAGTAAGAAGGACACACCATCCCGTACTGGGCCACCACTCAGTCATTTATTCCATTAGCCAGCATGTCATCCTATATGTCCCCTGTAAACTCTACATAATGTCCCCTTTAACCCCTTTCCGCATATGGACGTTTATAAACGTCCATAAGCGGCTCCCGAGGTATGACGCGCGCTCAGCAGGTGAGCACGCATCATACTTGGTAGATCCCGATTGCTGTAAGCAACCAGGATCCACGGCTAATGCCGGACATCACCGATCGGGCTGATGTCCGGCATTAACTCTTTAGATGCGGCGATCTTTAGATGCCATAGCATAGCATTGATCAGTGTTATCGGCACTCCACTGCTCCTGCCTGGATCTCAGGGATGGAGCAGTGAATCGATGATCGTCAAGGCAGAGGCAGGTAGGGACCCTCCTCGTGTCCTAACCGCTGATTGGGACACTGCGGTTTCACTGCGGTGGTCCCGATCAGCCCGACTGAGCTGCCGGGAATGCTTTTTTTTTTTACTTTAGACGTGGGAATCGACTTTGATCGCCGCATCTGAAGGGTTAATTACAAGCATCACCGCGATTGAGGATGTCCGTTATTAGCCACGGGTCCCGGCTATCGTTAGCCGCATTATATTGTGGGAGCAGGAACAGGAGGTACAGGTACGCCCTGCTTCCTTAAGAGGTTAAGTAACAGAGGCCCAAGGTAGACCACTGTATGGTGGAAATAATATAAGCTATCCTATCCTGGAAGCAAGGAATCAAAAACAAAGCAGCTACAGAGACTTCAAGTTTTTTTGTTGTTGCCTCTAAAGCCCATCTGCAAGGTATATACTTCAGTATACAGTTTGCCTATAAAAAGTAGGCTATACCATTGTCTAATGCTCTCAGCAGACCGATATATACCAATGTTCTATATTAGAAATCACACATAATGTAGACCATTTTCTGGAAACATGCCCAAAGTCAGTAACCTATGGAGATTTCTGCCAAAGAAATCCAGACAACATGCCAGCTGGTTGTAAATTGTGACTGAGTTTTCATTGCAGAAATCTTGTGAAAACAAAATACTAGGATTTGTTCAATACCTGTTTTTGTAAAATTTCCCATGCTTGCCTTGCCAGAATATCCAGACCATGAAAATAACAAATATTAACTATTAATATTAACTAATGATGCACATAATTACAATTCTCAAGATACGAAAATGTTATGATGGATCAATGAAGTAGTAGACCTAACTGGGTTGATAGTAGAAGTATCAGTAGAACAGTAGAACTAACTGGGTTGGTAGTAAAAATATCAGCAGAACCACTGATACAGTGAAAACATGGAAAAAGCATTGATAAAATTGTTTGATATTGCTAAGAGTCCACTGCTTTAAAAGAGTTGTTCCAGCTTAAAGGGGTTATCCATCTTAGAAAAATGTATTCCCTATCCACAGGATAGGGAATTAGTGTCAGGTTGTGGGAAGTGTGACCACTGTGCCCACCCCTACCCCACCCTCGATCCCCTGATCGGTGCACCAGCTCTCTTGTCTATGACATCCATATGATCTAAAAAAGCATTTGGACAGTGGTTGTCCTGATGGGAGATCCCTTTACGTAGATTCCAATGATAACTCAAGAACCATGCTCAACGAAACAGAAGGTTTGCTGCATGCCCTAATACTGCAGATTTAAAAGGGCAAACCAAGTCAAGACTCTTTAAAACTAATATTCGTATTAGTGTAGTAGCATCAGTTGCTTTCCCAAAGGACTTTACAATTTCCTTAGAACATGTGTATTAATATACTGTGAGCAGAAATCTAAAATTTGCATATATTCCTAATAGGCACATTAAGTGATTAAATGGAAAAAAAAGTAGCCTAGAAGCTAAGACTCTGTGACATTTAAGCAAAGGAACATAATTAATTTCATCCAGCAAAGCTAGAAACCCATGTGATTCTAGATTACCAGTCTGCAAAAAGAAGACAAAAAAGAGAAAACAAACAAACAACCCGTACCATTTAACTTTTGGCAAATCCTCAACATTCCATGTCACACATGCCAAGTGTATCAGACCTTCCAGTCAAACAAGCGCTTACCTAATCATAAGAGCATGTAGCAAATGTTACTTACTTCTCTCAACCCTACTGCTTTGTTTTATAAGCTTATTATAAAACACATAGCTCAGACAACGATGGTTGTCACATTAAATACAGTATTCTTTCTACAGATCCACAGGCTTAAGAATGGAAATTCTGTTTGCATAGGAAAGCTCTGTAATCTGGCATGTATGAACCAATGAGGTGTATCATCATAGGTCATTCCTATTGCTTGTCCTTATAAATACACATACTTGTCCCCTGCACTCACTGCTGGCTGCCATTTATTACCAGGCACTCCCATCATTTATAAGTTTACGTCATTACAATTTTATAATTCTAAGTTATTACCTGTCATCAATCACTCTCATTAAAGATTATAGTTCCCATTACGCTCTTGTCTTGCCTTACTCCTGCGTACAACCTTCATCATCACTTTTCCTCCTTATTTGTAGCTACGGAATGTTTAGGCGCATCCATGGTAACACATCTAGTTCAGCTTAAATAGTTCTCAATGTTTAAAGATGTTCTCCAGTCCTTTGGATTTACTGGTTGTTAGTGAAGGAGCTCTAGTCTTCCACAATTCCTTGCTTGTTTAGACGTACATAGCGGGTGATTTCCAGTCTTAGAAGTGTAGTCTTTATATCAGACACACATCAGTAATTTGATGTAAGCAATCCTAACTTTTACACAGTTCAATAGAGAGCATTTTACTGTAGACGCTCGGTTAAGCAAAGAAGCTAGCTTATAGTGTTACTGTCTTTAAAAAAAAAAAAGACACAATTTTTTACGTCAGAAAGTCATGTGAAAAGTTTTGACTGGTTGGGTCGGGGTGCTGAGACCCCCACCAATCGGTAGGACAAGCTCTGAGAAATGGTCAGCTAAAAACCTTTTGTCTCTATGACATGTCTCTGTAACATGTCTCTAGAGCTGCAAAACTACAACCCACCATACCCAACCTAAATCAATGTTCCCCAACCCGTGAATATTTAGCTGTTGAAGCAATAACATGACAATATTTAAATCGGTGCCCCCCCCCCCAAACACACACCAACCTGTTGGAATACGGTTTATGGAACATGGCCTGCACTAAATGCTTAGGTGATGTCACTTTTGTCTCCTAGCGTGGTGATTGCTTGATGGCCAATATTAATTAAGCAAGCAAAATGGCGGCCTTCCCCATCTGTAAGACGCAGGTAACACCCTCTAATCCAACAGTGTGAAAATGATCATCTCCAGCTCAGATTTAATTAGTTAATGCATTAGAAATGCTTGCTAAATGAACTGCATGCAATGGAAGCATAGGTCATTGGATTACATTTTACATAAACTGCTTTGTAGCAGGAACGAAAATAGAATGCGGTCTGGAGGCTTAATAATAGTTGCTATGCCTGGCTATACAAAGGGAACATATTGTTGATAGAATGCTAGGTATTTGTTTGCATGGAACGGATTGGCTAATGGGAATGGGAAGTGCAATTTTGAGGTGGCTGGAGAAGGGGAGGTGAGCTCATCTAGAAAGTGTTTGCTTAGATTATATTCTCATATGAATGTTTAATAATGCTATGGATCACATTGGTGGTTGGCGATAAGCCTATGACAGTGAGGGGCTTGGCGAGGCTTAAAATCAAGACGAGCTTGATGACCTAATTTATTTTTTTCTCTCTCCAGTTATCAAGCTTACTCATTCTCCTTTCCCCAGAGAAAACCTATTTAAATGCACAGTTCAGCTACCTTTTAAACTGGAAGATTAATTGGATTTCATGTTTCACAGAGAAGAAAAATGGATCAGACAGTATGCCAGGTCCTTGGCTCTATGTAACATATGTGCAGGCGTTATCGCTTCTCCCCTTTTATTCTTCTATTCATCGTTGTAGCGCCGTGTCATTACCATATACAAACATGTTCTTTCATTCACCGCAACATAAATTTAAACCCCTATTGCTGTTGCCATGTGTAATGCGCCTGCACGCAGCGGATACGGCCATCTTCTGGGCTCAGGCGAGTTTCATAACATTGCAGCCTTAATCATTTGCTATGTAGCATCATTACTAAGGCATAAGGCATTAGTGAATTATGTCTTCCAGTTGTCAGCATGAAATTTATAGCTGTGTTACTTTGTCGGATAGGTACACTTAAAGTGCAATTCCCCTTTAAATGAAATTCTCACACATAAACACATCTTTTTATCAGATTATAATAAATCATACTTGGCTATTTCTCATTTTATCTGTTCCTGGGAGTGTAGTAATAAGGGGTGCAGATGTAATAGCTGTACCCAGGCCCTGGTGCCTGAGGGATCCAATTAGTCTCTCGGCATTCTAAGCTGCCCATTCGTTGTTGAGGGTCCTGCTATGGATTTCGCATTGGGGTCAGAAGCTTTTTTATGTCTTGGAAAAGCTGGATTACAATATTGACTACAACATATCTTAAAGGGGTTATCCAGGAAAAAACTTTTGAAGTTAAGGTTGTTCTTTTCTGTCTAAGTGCTCTCTGATGACACGTGTCTCGGGAACCACCCAGTTTAGAAGCAAATCCCCATAGCAAACCTCTTCTAAACTGGGCGGTTCCCGAGACACGTGTCATCAGAGAATCCTTAGGCAGAAAAGAACAACCTAAACTTCAGAAGCTCATAAGTACTGAAAGAATTAAGATTTTTTAATAGAAGTAATTTACAAATCTGTTTAACTTTCTGGAGCCAGTTGATATATATATATATATATATATATATATATATATATATATATATATATATAAAGTTTTTTCCTGGATAACCCCTTTAAACTTTACCTATCATTTAAACAAACTTAGGACATGTCAGAAGTTTTCATCTGTGGGGGTCCAGGTTATAAGAAGAAAACGTATCCCCTAGCCCAGTGGTTTTCAACCTGTGGACCTCCAGATGTTACAAAACTACAACTCCCAGCTGGGAGTCATAGTTTTGTAACATTTGAAGGACCACAGTTTGGAGACCACTGCCGTATCCAAAGGATAGGGGATAAGTTTTAGATTGCGGCGGGTCTGAGCGCTGGGGCCCCCCACAATCTCCTGTTTAGAGCCCCTCCTCTCCTATACAGCAGTGCATCACAACCCCGGCACAAAGCGGGGGCTGCCACGCCCCCTCTATATAGTTCTATGGAAGAGCCGAAGATGGCTCTCCCATAGAGCTATATAGAGGGGCGTGGTGGCCCCCGCTTCAGGCAGAGGTCGTGATTCACCCACTGTATAGGAGAGGCGGGGCTCTAAACAGGAGATCGTTGGAGGCCCCAGTCTATAGGACCATTCTGCTCACATAGCGGGAGATTTATTAAAAATTGTGTACAGGAATAGTGGTGCAGTTGTCCATAGCAACTAATCAGATTTCTTCTTTCATTTTTAAAAAGTCCTCTAAAAAGTGATCTGATTGGTTACAACTGCTGCACTCTAAACACCTAGGCACCGATAGAGAAAAAATTATTATTCAATGAATAATTATTTTATCATGTGTTTTGCCGTACTTCCCATCAACATTATTATCATTTTCATTAATATTATTAATTCACACATTGAACAGGGGGTTGAACAGCACAGCAGTTTACACAAGCCTGGGAAATATTTATTATTAAATATTATGTTTCAGAGAAATTGTTTAGCGGAGCTCTAAGATCCCACTTTGCTCATTTACTGTCTGTGTAGCTTTGCTGCTTGTAGTTTATTATTATTCCGTCTTTGCTGTACAGAAAATCAAATCTCGATGCACCGACTGTGTGAATTCTGAGGCTACATACAGCATCCGATATAAACAGGCAGAGCTGCAGTGTATAGCATGGGGGGCAGATAAGCAGCCTAAGGCCTGAGCCTAAGAACCGAATGCCAAGTGGTAGAGTACTTCTATACCGATGTGCAAATGAATATGGAATTTTTTTTATTAGTTTTTTTTATTAGTAGTATTCTACTTCTTGTCTGAAAAAATAACACATATTCTTGTCTTCTCAAACCAAGGGCTTGGTATTAATTTATATACATTATTTGCAAAGGTATCGGACTGGCTTATAAATGTTTACAACAGGTTTCCAGTGGAGGTCCCCTATAAAGAGGACTTGTGATCATTGTAAAAAAAAGTTTTCATTTTATAGCCTTGTGTGCTCTGATTCCATTACTGTTTTTATTTTGTTGCCATTCCTGAGATAGAGATTTTACTATTAAGTTGAGGAAGAATGAGTTGATAAAGGTGGGGAATTTTGTAGAGCGCTCCTGCTGTCAAAGGACGGACTCAAAACACCACAGTTGCACAGGACAATTTATTGGAATATTTTTGCACAATGCGTTTCGGTGCTCACATGTCCCTTCATCAGGTCCACACCTCAGGACGCAGTGATTTCACCCTTTTGTGGACCTGATGAAGGCACATGTGAGGGCCGAAATGCGTTGTCCAATAAATTGTCCTGTGCAACCGTGGCGTTTTGAGTCCGTCCTTTGACAGCAGGAGCGCTCCACAAAATTCCCCACCTTTATCAACCCATTCTTCCTCTATTATTCTGTACCCTAAGGGACACAGATAGGGGAGATAGAGCTACACACTGCATCCACTGATCTCTACCCACACCTCCCAACATTGCTGGGCTTACACTGTTGCATCCCCTCAGCCGGTCGGCACAGCACATTAGGTGAGGTGGTGGGTCCCCCTTTACCACCAAACGACAGAATATGAGAGAGCGCCCCGTTTTTTTTTGTCTTTCTTCTGTTTACTATTTAGTTGACTATCTGCACTTTATTTTCAATAGTCAGATGGGCGGGAACTTTCAAAATGGGAATACTAGGCTCATGGGGGTGTGACTATGGGGCTGATGGGGCGTGAATCAGGCTCAGATCTCTGTCAATATGAAGCTAAGGGAGTGTGAATCAGACTTAGGGGATGTAAATATGAGGCATCAGTCGGGCTTACAACCCCCTTATTTTAGCATTCACACAGTTTTGTAAATGTCTCGCCTATCTGACTATTCAGGAGAGAATGTGGATAGTCAACCAATTAGGAAAAATCCTTATATCTAGAGAATCAGGAGGGAAGCATTGCAAACAAAAAGGTTGAAATTAGGGCACATGAGGCTACAAAATTATTAAATAATGTAAATAAGTTCTAACACAATAGACGCTGATCCAGCGAATACCTGATCACCACCGGTCAGGTTCCAGAGACCCCTATATGATTACCTGTAATAAGCAGTGAATCTGCTGTACAGATGTCTTATTATATCAGAGTGAAACACACTGTCTGTTGGCCACTCTGGCTCCTAGAGGGGGTTCTTGAATAGGCAACCCCCCTCTATGACACCCATATGTACTATTAGGGCATATGGAAATGGTTTGTCGTTGTGCTGCAGCCCCTTAAGGAGTTGTATTTGCTTTGAAAAATAAATCTCGAAAAGTGACAATACCTTCTCTGTGTATTAGTTACATCTTGGAAAAAGATAAATATTTTTCCCCAGGTCCTAGCCTCAGAAATGTTCCAGTGCTGTCTTATTTAATACAACGTTGCTTTTGAAGGTCTTTTATCTGGGCCTGTAAAAATCAATTGCCCCTGACAACCTAGATAGAAGTCAGCAAGGTCCTGCAGAAATGGAGCTCAAACTCCCAGTAACCACTATAAAGTGGAGACATTAGCAAACAGCATTCCAGGAGCCAGACTGCAATGCAGATTAGAGTCAGGAAGCCTGTGCTAGCCCTTCTTTCATCAGACCACCCACTTCTTAGCATTGTTACATATGTACATCCATACTTTGTGCACTGACTGCAGTTATTGTCATGCTTGATGGAATACAGAGGACCCCCTGAGCATATGTTAATGTGGAAATGGGGTCCTGTTCTATGACCCATGGCTAATAACCAACCAGTCCTATGAAACTACACAAGATTCCAAAGCTAAGACTGGAAATGTCTCAGATATCTACAAATAAACACCATTAATTCCTCCTGCCTAAATACTTCTGCTCCTTGTTATTGTGGCTCTGCCTGTAATTTCCAAAAAAGAATGTGAAAGGGTGAAAGGAATCTGAAATAAGCAAGCAGATTTACAGGAAGACATAAAGAATTGCCAGTAGTGAGGAGCTTCAGTTTATGTGCATGTCCCAAATGACCTTGCTCCAAGGATAAAAAGGGAGGCTGATGAAATGAGTCTACAGATGGCGAGTGATCTCAACTCTGCAATAATGAAATGACACAAGGAAAAAAAACGGCCAAATACAGTTTGTAAATACAACAAGGACAAGGGACTTCCAGCATCTCGACACTTCAGCAGGGTTATTTAAATGGAGAAACAAGTCAGCAGGACCGGCGGGACTCGACCTGTTCTATACTGTTCTGTAGTCAGCGCAAAGTGGTTTGGGGCTTATTGACCATGTACAAATGACGGAGGAATTCGCAACATAGCTGTGAAACAAGTATATATTATTATAATAGAAAATCTGTATAGTGACTCTTATGTCCTTACTTACCATCAGGCTCCCAGGATCGCTGGTTTGCTTACCTTATGCAATGTATTATTGTATAACACAGCTGAAAATTAAAGGGGTTCTCTGGAAATAATAGTTCATGTTATTAAACGTGTTGTTAAAATTATTTCAATAGCAATTGTCATTTGCAAAAACTTTTGACATTTTTGGAGTGGGTAGTTATGTTTGTTCCCTGTTCAGTGTCCAGCGTGAACTGTGTTCTATGTTTCCTGACCTGATTAGTATTTTACATTCAGTTCATCTGTTCATCCCCTGCATCTCCTGATTTCTGCTGTATACTTATTCCATATCTAGTCTTGTTTGTTTATTCATATCTGCCTTTTATCTTGATTCTGGTTTCTGAACTGTATGTTAGTATGCTATATCCTGCCCTGTTTGTATATTTATATTCTGTTTGGTTTATCGGGTTGTTTGCTTGTTTTCTCATTATGTTTCTGACCTGTCCCTGATTCCAAGTTGTCGATCCGCTGTTTAGGGCGTATGGGCAAGTGTTTCTAGGGACAGCTTAGGGCCCACTTTCCCTGTCCACCTCTGATCATGACAGCAGCACTAGGCCACGCGCTTCTTCCAGCTTGTTCTAATAATCTGAACACCCAGGCCTAAAATACTTTTCACAGGCCAAGGACTTTTCTTTTAAATGTCTTTTAAAATTTAAGATAATCACTTGCCTCCAGAGACTCAAAACACTAACACAGTTACACATTGCACACAGTGCCTTTTCTATTCACATACTGAAAGCAGAGATCCTGAAAATGGCTTGCAATTGAAATGCAAGGTATGTTTTTTTTTTTTTTAAATAAAGTCATCATTTTATATAGGATTTGCTTAATTTATGGAAAACTGTAAATCTTGTAATAACCTCTCGAACCTAAAGCGGTACTCCGGTGGAAAACTTTTTATTTTATAATTATTTTTTTTTTTTAAATCAACTGGTGCCAGAAAGTTAGACAGATTTGTAAATGACTTCTATTAAAAAAACGTAATCCTTCCAGTACTTATTAGCTGCTGAATACTGCAGATGAAATTCTTTTTTTTTTTTTGGAACAGAAAGCTCTCTGCTGACATCACGAGCACAGTGCTCTCTGCTAACACTTCTGTCCATTTCAGGAACTGTCCAGAGTAGGAGAAAATCCCCATAGCAAACATATGCTGCTCTTGACAGTTCCTAAAATGGACAGAGATGTCAGCAGAGAGCACTGTGGTCATGATGTCAGCAAAGAGCACTGTGTTCCAAAAAGAAAACAATTTCCTCTGTAGTATTCAGCAGCTAATATCTACTGGAAGGATTAAGATTTTTTTAATAGAAGTCATTTACAAATCTGTTTATTTTTCTGGCACCAGTTGATTTAAAAAAAAAAAAAAAATGTTTTCCACCAGAGTACCCCTTTAAGAGGGGAACTTCAGAGAAAAAAGGCTTGTTTTTGAAAAAAAAATCTCTGAAATACCAATGTACAGATTTTTTTTCTCTTTAAAAAAAAACCTTTGTGGACAAGGATAGTTTAAAAAAAAATAAAACTAATGCCACAACCTACCACACCTCTAGAACCACTGCCACTGCTTAGGTTTTTTTCTGCAAAAACATACCAAGCCATACATTGTGCGTGCAATGCTGCAGCCAATCAGCAGTCAGGGGCAGTACATCCTGGAAGGGACCATCGAGGCCAGTGACCGGCTCCTGCATCACATGCTAAGTGTACTGAGATATCATGCCAGGTTTACTGGTTGTAAATCGATAGAGGCGATGGAGCTGGATTGGCAGCAAGCGCTGAGGATTAAGCAATTTTTTTTTTTTTTTTTTACCATATTACCTGCCCACAGCAAATTAAGGAAAACATAAAAAATCTAAACATACAAAAAAACAAAAAACATAAATCCCCCTTAGCCCAATGGGGCCAATAGTAAATCTACCTTTGATAAAGTGCACTGCATCTTAAGAGCTGCAGCAGGAGTTTACAAATGCACAATGCACTACTCTATTATGTTAATAGGAGTTTGTAAATTGCCACTTATATGTAACATCTGGCTTCTGTGTTATGATGGATGTATCTAACAATTCAGTAATAATGATACATTGTTGTTACTGTTATTACTATTAGGCTTCTGCTACCTCTAGCCCTTCCCTCCAGGCAGCAGATCATGCAGTAATACAACCCAGAAAACCTTTCATTGTTAGGCTTTGTCCTGGCCATAACATTGAGGTCAACTGGCCAAAAAAATGGGCCTCGATGACCCCATGACCAGTGTGTTCAATTCAATGCACTTCCACAGGCTATAATATTGCTCTGCAACCGCAGTCACCGAAACATGTGTTACCTAAGTATTTTTCTCAGCCTGACTTTACAAGCATCGTTGTTGTCATACATCACTGCTCAAGCAGAGTTTGTAATATTTAGAAACACTATTTTTTACAAGCATAGAAATATATATATACATTTTTTGCATAATAGAAGACTATAGTCAAAACCACTTTAATTAAATAACATGAATAACACTGCCTCCAGACAATAGATTTTCGCATTGTTTGCATATTACCACTGGCCCCTATTCCCTGTTCTACAAATCTCTTTACCTGATGAAGGTAAGACAGACAGTTTTTATATAGAGATCTTCCAGCATGGAAAGCTGCCGTACATTCAGCAATTCATTGTTTTAGATCAAACCGATATAAATCACTACACTCAGGAGCCTAAAATGACAGGCAATTCATTCAAGAGCTGGTCGAGGAAAACAGATGCAGTCTGAGAGTGTACATGGCTGTCAGATGACCTCATATGAAAGGTCTTTATAAGAAACATGGGGGAAATTTACTACAGGAAAAAAAAGTCATTGGGAAAAAATGTTTTTGCAACATTGTTAGAAGCCTGTGCTTCATTTACATAGAACACAATCCTGATTTATTGCTTAAATATGTCCGTGGCTTTTTGACTGAATGAGCTGTAATGTGTTTATGGTAATGTTACATTAGTAAGATCTTTGTTGTTCCTAATATAACATGCTGACAGACGGCTTATTCTAGTCACATGCCAAATCCGACTAATCCTTTGTACAGGACACCGGGGCCTATTCACAAAAACACAGTGCTGGTTTGAATAGATATAGCAAAAGGTTCCCTTCGTTTTTTGCAAAACATCATAAATACAGTCATGGCCGTAAATGTTGACACCCCTGACATTTTTCAAGAAAATGAAGTATTTCTCACAGAAAAGGATTGCAGTAACATGTTTTGCTATACACATGTTTCTTCCCTTTGTGTGTATTGGAACAAAACCAAGAAAGGGAGGAAAAAAAGCAAATTGGACATTATGTCACACCAAACTCCAGAAATGGGTAGGACAAAATTATTGGCACCCTTAAATTAATATTTGGTTGCACACCCTTTGGAAAAAATAACTGAAATCAGTCGCTTCCTATAACCATCAATAAGCTTCTTACACCTCTCAGCCGGAATGTTGGACCACCCTTCCTTTGCAAACTGCTCCAGGTCTCTCTTATTGGAAGGGCGCCTTTTTCCCAACAGCAATTTTAAGATCTCTCTACAAGTGTTCCATAGGATTTAGATCTGGACTCATTGTTGGCCACTTCAGAACACTCCAGCGCTTTGTTGCCATCCATTTCTGGGTGCTTTTTAACGTATGTTTGGGGTCATTGTCCTGCTGAAAGACCCAAGATCTCGGACACAAACCCAGCTTTCTGACACTGGGCTGTACAGTGTAACCCAAAATCTGTTGGTAATCCTCAGATTTCATGATGCCTAGTACACATTCAAGGCACCCAATGCCAGAGGCAGCAAAACAACCCCAAAACATCACTGAACCTCCACCATATTTCACTGTAAGTACTGTGTTTTTTTCTTTGTAGGCCTCATTCCATTTTTGATACACAGTAGAATGATGTGATTCACCAAAAAGCTCTATCTTGGTCTTATCTGTCCACAAGACTTTTTCCCAAAAGAATTTTGGCTTACTCAAGATCATTTTGGCAAAATGTCTTGCTTTTTTATGTCTCTGTGTCAGCAGTGGGGTCCCCCTGGGTCTCCTACCATACCATTTCATTTCATTTAAATGTCAACGGATAGTTTGTGCTGACACTGGTGCTCCCTGAGCCTGCAGGACAGCTTGAATATCTTTGGAACTTGTTTGGGGCTGCTTATCCACCATCCGTACTATCCTGCGTTGAAACCTTTCATCAATTTTTCTCTTCCTTCCACGCCCAGGGAGATTAGCTACAGTGCCATGGGTTGCAAACTTCTTGATAATGTTGCGCACTGTGGGCAAATGCAAATCTAGATCTCTGGAGATGGACTTGTAACCTTAAGATTGTTGATATTTTTCCACAATCTTGGTTCTCTTGTCCTCTTTCTGTTGTCCATGCTTAGTGTGGCACACACAAAGACACAATGCAAAGGCTAAGTGAACGTCTCTCCTTTTTATCTGTTTTCAGGTGTGATTTTTATATTGATCACACCTGTTACTTATCCCAGGTGAGTTTAAAGGAGCATCACATGCTTTAAACAATCTTATTTTCCACAATTTTGAAAGGGTGCCAATAATTTTGTCCAGACCAGTTTGTTGTGACATTATGTCCAATTTGCTTTTTTTCCTCCCTTTTTTGGTTTAGTTCCAATACACACAAAGAGAATAAACATAAGTATAGCAAACCATGTTACTGCAGTCCTTTTCTGTGAGAAATCCTTCATTTTGTAGAAAAATTTCAGGGGTGCCCAGATTTATGGCCATGACTGTAGATGAGAGCAGGCCTCTTATTCAAAACACAGACCACCTCTTATACTTGTTTGCCCTATAGCTTTCCTATTACTTACAGAAGAGTAGAGTGATCTAGGGTGTAGATAGGGATTTAGGGCTCCATTCTACAATGAATCAAGCATGGTTATTGCTCTGTCCCTAGAATGCATTCCTTCCCTTGGTGGGCCTTGTTATGCTATGCATTATTATTTATTGTCTCCCCTTAACTTTCTTTCTATGTGCCTAAATTCTAAGGCTTTATTTAGACTAGGCTCATACTTAAAAGTGGACTATGTTTGAAGTATACATTAGCAGAAGAATATTCCAATGTATATGACCATTCAGTTCAGTTAAACAAATGTAGTGCACTAGCCACTATATTTGGTCCATTTTCAAGCACATACTATAATCTTATAGGACTCAATAGCATGGTTTTTATATGTATAAAAACATGCCACAGTGATATGTCGGGATCTGGATGATCTGGCCTCCACTGATCACCGTTTTCTCCATCTTGATACAAGAGAAGAATTCTACAGTAAGTCTATGAAGCCCCTCTCCTGCACCCAGACCCTGACTGAACAATACTTTTAACTGGTCTCTATGAAATGTCAAAATTTTTTGAAATTATAGTACCGTAACCCTTTAAATGGGCACTGTCATTAAAACTAATTTTTGCTATTGCACTTCTTATGGTAAATAAAAAATATTTCTAATATACTCTGTTAAAAAAATGAAGTTTTCTATGTTTTATTTGTGCTTAAAAAAGCTCAAGAGCACATTTTCCCCCAACTCATACACAGACTTAGGACCGAAGTCCAAACACAGGAAGTGCAGCTTTGAGTGCTGAGGGTGTGTGTCCAGCCAACAGCATATGGCAGTAAATGAGAGGAGCTATGACTGGATGAGGCTGGACACACCCCCTCAGCACTCCAGGCTGCACTTCCTGTGTTAAGGCTTCGGTCCAAAGTCTGGGGATGAGATGGGGGAAAATGTGCTCTTGAGCTTTTTTAAGCACAAATAAAACATAGAAAACTTCATTTTTTTTATTAAACAAAGTATATTAGAAATATTTTTTGTTTACCATAAGGAGTGCAATAGCAAAAATTATTTTAATGAGAGTTACCCTTTAAGGAGAATAACTACCACTGATACCATACCAGCTTCCTATTTTATAGTATATTGATCCTTGTAATTGAAAACACCAACTGCATGGGCTGACTTTATATACATTGGTCCTTGCAACTTTTTTTTTTTGTGTAAATCTCCCTGAGACTAAAAGTTGGCCGTACACATTAGACATATCTCAGCCAAACCTAGCCATAATGTCCAAATCTCCCCTGATGACTGATGTCGTGAAAGACAAGGACTGGGCAGTTGGATTTTAATAAGCGTTTAGCCAACAGTTATCTACTGCATATGGCTGGCTTTAGGTCTGGGTATTCAGAAGTGGATTCTGTCATGTAGCAGTATGATAAATATAAGAACTAACAGAATTGGAGAAAAAAAAGCCTATTGTTCAGATGTTTAAAACAGAATGAGTTAGTTTAGCACATATTCTGCTGTAGATAACCTATTTTATTCTTATATTTCCTTTCACATTGACTGCTATAAGGATTTTTTTGGCTACACCCTGTTAAAAAATCTTGCCAGTTCAAGCCAAGTTGAATCACTTTTCTTCCCATGAACCTTCATATTAGCTACTCTTTTCATTGTTACCGAGATGTAATAGAGGAATAAAATGTTTTACAGAGGACACACTAAATCAACTTGTGTAGGAGGCAAAATTGCCTCACATCACAGATTCTAGCTGTGGCAAGGTCATGGAGGCTAGATAGCAATGTTCAGACAAGACACTATAAAGCCTTTATTTCATTTAGTGATGGAATTAAGTGATTGAGTTGGTGGCTTCTACTTCCAGGGCTGCAGAATGTTCAGTTTTCCTTTGAAAGAGCTACAAGGTTTTTATTTTCACCTGATCTGAGAAATGTCAGTAAGGAATCACTCATGTGCACTTTATAGCCTGATGCTCCATTCGCTTTCATATATAGCAGTGAGAGGGCTGATAGAAATCTATATAGAGGCTTTACAGCCACAAGTTATGGCTACAATAATAATATTGTTATGTGATATAATATCGATAAAGTATATAGGTGACGTTGTGGGCATACACAGGCAAGGACTTGGAGAGGCAGAAAAAATTTAGCTATTTCAAGTTATTGCTTCTTACCACCAAATCCTCCCATCGGGAGACAGAAAGACAGCGTGTAATGGCATAGGTCTGCTCCTATGAGTGTTCTACTTTTCCCAGCTTGCACATCCACCAGATTACCTCTAATCCATGCGCCTTTCTCCATCTGCTTTCATCATCTGTTCTGTCAGGCAGCCAGAACCATTGGACCTTGCCTAAGCAAAAGGACCTAGCCTCTCCAGTGTATGGCCTGGACTATTAATCACAAACTTGTGTTTCCTGCCCTGACCAGTTTGCCCATCTTTGACCACATCTGTATATGGCCTGGCCATGACCCTGGCCTGTACCTGGATATGTCTCTGCCTATCCCCTTGTTGCCCTGCACAGATGTCTCCTGGTTGCTGCCTTGCTGCCCCAGCCACCACTCAGACCACTATCTGCAGAGAAGTCTAGATCTCTGTATGGGAATTAAAGGGTGAAAACCAGGTGGACTACGTAAACATCCCTTCAGAGTGGCCCAAAGCCAAACCAGTTTGGTGGCACAGCAGGTCCACACCTGTAGCCCATTACAATTGTCCACATTTTACCTATGAGGCAAGTCCTGAAAAGGTAGATCTTAAGCCTCCTGCTCTTGCTTATAGCAGGCACAAATATGGCTTCTATGGCATTGGCACACAGTAGTGTAGGGGACCTGTTGGGCACCTCACCTTTAGAGTAAAATAGAATAGCTTCTTATTGTTTGATAGACTGCATGCATAGGGCTATGATAATGTTTGGTTATTATTTAAACAAATTGCCACATTGGTAAAGAAATATGCAAGATAGCAATGGGGTGAGTCTCTATGCCTTAGCAATTATAGCTGGTAAACAATGAGGTGTCCACATTTTTGCTGTCCTTGTCCGACAGTGCTATATGGTATGTGATTCTTGTATTTCTACAATAAGGGTCAGCCACAGTTGACTGTAGCGGTTTTCTCTATGTTGTAGCTTTTAAGTGATGTCTTGTAAATACCACCAATAAGAACAGTATTTAGGGGCTATTGAAGGGCTCCCTGATAGATAATGACAATGAAAATAATGCTTTAACCAGAGCTACTCCATAATAATGAGTTACAGTATTCAAGGTGAGAAATAATTGGTAGCCCTTAACCCTACTTATAGATCATAGGCTGGATGGCTCATGTTCTCCATGAAGCCTGCATTGAAGCTACAGTGGTTTAATGATCCCACAAAGGACTCTCCTCATGTATGCAGTAGTTTGCATCTGTATCAAAGGGATCTATATACGCTATCAATGGTCGAGTAATAGGGGTTGAATGAAGAATGCAATGGTAGCAAGATTGCCCACTCTCATTTATAGGATGATTAATATGCTGACTATATGTGTTATTTGACCAAGAAGATTACAGTAATGGTTTATTTGGTAGCACTGCATGTCAATGCAAACTCTATAAGAATTCCTTACACAAGCATGGCTATTTTATGTGAAATGTAAGCCTTTTATATGAAATGTAATTTTCACAGAGTTAGGATGGCCCACTCAGGGATCCTCCAGTATGCCCAGGCTCAGACATGATAATGGGGCCAACTCGACAGAGCCCAAAAGGTTTGTCAGGAGGTGGGCTGCCTCAGTTCGGCTCCATCACCTTTTAAAAAAAAAACGTATTAATAAAAAATAAAAAAACGCTCACTTGTTATCTATGAAGTTTAGGCTTGCTTATCTGGTAAATCCAACATACCCCAGATACAGTAGCAAATTAAGAGGTAAAGAGTCCCCAATACCAAACATTGTAATGGGCCACTTGGCATCTTACTGTGCCCCCAGGACAGAAAAATCTGGTGTTTATTTCCCCTTTCTTTATATTACCTTAAACCCTAATAATTTCTATCTCCAGCCAAAATGGCTCTGCTTCTGTGGCTTCCATTTGTAACTATTATTACCAGTCCACAGTGAAGGCAGGTAGGCGTGAACAAGGTTCTAAGTCATTAGTCTTTACATATTCTTAGTTCACAACAGTTCAAGGCAAAACAAAGCCACTTCCATCTCAAACGCCACCCGTCTTGGCTCCTTTTTGCTGTAGCTATCTGACAAACTGCACAGTTTTGTTGAATGCCTAGAACTTTCCCTGCCAGGTGTGAGAATCTTCTCATGGCTCCCATCAAAGACATTTCGCTTTGTTATGTGCAGTTGGATGTGCCAAGTGCCACAAGGACAGAATAAAGACAAACTTAAAAGAACTTCTTCACAATAGCATCTACTCATGGATCACTTACAGCCTTCAAACAAAGCCTCCTGTAACTGACAGCCCCTGAGATATACTCAGAAACCTGAGCTTGATGCTATTTTCACGTGGCTGTACATCAAGACAGAAAAGAGAGATGGAAGAAATCTAAGTCTACATTATACTTCTTTTATCAGCGTTCATATACCAGGATTAGAATTAAAGGAAAACACAGGATGAACGGATTCAAAACTCAAATAAATTGATTTAGAAGTGGTTTTCTGGGAATTTGGTATTGATGACCGGGGGTGCAACTCATGGTACCACTGCCAATTAACTGATCGAAGAGGCTGAGGTACATGGATTGTGAGTAGAGATGAGCGAACTTTTAAAAAATTTGATTCGGCCGATTCGCCGTATTCTCCCAAAAAATTGTATCGGTCCAAATATATTTGTGGCAAATCGCTATTAAAAACGGCTATTTCTGGCTTACAGAGAGCCTCAATAGGGGTGTAGAACACTTTGCCTTGCTGTAACACGCATATGGAGTGTGCTAGGTTAGTGAAATAATACTGTTATTCAGTATGACATGCAGATTAAAGGCGTCACTATTAGAATCACTGCCGCAGAGAGGCACAATGACAGAGCCTGGAGGTGGCATCAGTATGAGGAAACCATATAGTGGCTGAATGACACCGCATGGAGGTGGCAGCAGCATGAGGAAACCATATAGTGGCTGAATGACCCAGCCTGGAGGTGGCAACAGCCTGACGAGACCATAGGGCCTAACAAATGAAAAGATTAAAGATATTTTTTACCATTTAAATTGAATATTTCAAATAGATCAAAATAAAAAGGTTTATTCAATGTGCCAGCAGCATGAGGAGACCACATGGTGGTACAGTGACACAGCCTGGAGGTGGCAGCAGCAAGAGGAGACCATATAGATGCTGAATGACACAGCCTTGAGTTGGAGGCAGCAAGAGGAGACCATATAGTGGCTGAATGACACAGCCTGGAGGTGGCGGAAGCATGAGTAGACCATATAGTGGCTGAATGACACAGCATGGAGTTGGCAGCAGCAAGAGGAGACCATATAGTGGCTGAATGACAAAGCTTGGAGCTGGCATCAGCATGAGGAGAACATATGGTGGCAGTATGAGACAGCCTGGAGCTGGCATCAGCATGAGGAGAACATATGGTGGCAGTATGAGACAGCCTGGAGCTGGCATCAGCATGAGTACAACATATGGTGGCAGAATGAGACAGCCTGGGGCTGGCATCAGCATGAAGAGAACATATGGTGGCAGAATGAGACAGCCTGGAGTTGGCATCAGCATGAGGAGAACATATGGTGGCAGAATGAGACAGCCTGGAGCTGGCATCAGCATGAGGAGAGCATATGGTGGCAGAATGAGACAGCCTAGAGCTGGCATCAGCATGAGGAGAACATATGGTGGCAGTATGAGACAGCCTCTACAGTATTTGTCTAGAACAGCAGCAGGTGTGTACTTTTGCCTGACCTTTCACAGTAACTAGGCCCTTAAGACTTTAACTGGAAAAAAATGGTACACCACGTAGATGTACCTATGCGGTATGCAATTAAGAGGGGAGTACAATGCGCTCCAGTACGCTTAAACAGTATTTGTCTACAACAACAGCAGGTGTGTACTTTTGCCTGGCCTTTCACAGTAACTAGGCCCTTAAGACTTTAACAGGAACAAAATGGTACACCACTTAGATGTACGCACAGGTTACACTTAATAGAGGACAATACGCTTTTAGTGCTCTGCTCATCATAACTGGCTGGCTACTATTAGCTTTTCAGTTGTTGTACACACCAGTGCTGCAGTACACAGTCGCTGTGTACTACACCCAAAATTGCACTCTCTCTCTCTCTCAATCTCACTCCCTTCCCTATCAGTGCTTCTAGGCTTGATTTGGGCTTGAGGTGAATCACTGCTGTAATACACCCAAAATTGCACTCTCTCTCAATCTAACTCCCTTCCCTGTCAGTGCTTCTAGGCTGGATGTGGGCTTGAGGTGAATCACTGCTGTAATACACCCACAATTTCACTTTCTCTCTCAATCTCTCTCCCTTCCCCATCAGTGCTTCTAGGCTGTAAAAAAGCTTTCCTTTCCACACTGCTCTCTGTCCCTTTCTCTGCAATAGAAGGCTGATGTGAGTGACCGCAAGATGGCTGCCAATTATATAGGGCTGTGCCTGCTGATAGGCTGCATGCTGCATGTGATTCAGGTCATCCCGCCTACCCTTGTTCCCGCCCCATTTCCTCACATGCAGGTCCACCCATTTTAGATGCCCTGGAGCCTGGACCGCACTAAATGGAGTTTAATGAAGCGATTCGTGCGATCGAATCGCAACAATATTCACATTTATTGCAAGTAAAATTTTTCCTGAAATTCGTAATGAATTTGGATTCGTCAGATTCGATTCGCTCATCCCTAGTTGTGACGCAACCTTATTCTTGTTAACACTGTGCATTTTGTCCGTGGCTCATTGAATGGAACTGAGCTACATGTAGTACTAGACACAGCTACTACAAAAAATATATAGAGCTGTGCTACAACCCGTCAATCAAGTGATCATGGGGGTGTTAAGATAGGCCATTAATATTAAAGTTATGGAAACCCCCTTTAAAGGAGAACTACGGGATTGAAAAATGTATCCCCTATCCTAAGGATAGGGGATAAGTTTCAGATCACGGGGGGTCCGACCGTTGGGGCCCCTCGCAATCTCCTGTACGGGGCCCCGGCTCTCTGGTTAGAGAGGGCGTGTTGACCACCGCACGAAGCAGCGGCCGACACGCCCCCTCCATACATTGTTATGGGAGAGCCGGAAATTGCCGAAGGCAGCGCTTCGGCTCTCCCATAGCAGTAAATGGAGGGCGCGTGTCAGCCGCCGCCTCGTGCAGTGGTCGGCACGCGCTCTCTATGCAGGGAGATCGTGAGGGACCCCAGCGGTCGGACCCCCCCGATCTGAAAATTTCCAATCCCGTAGTTCTCCTTTAAAATTACTGACTTAGTAGACAGGGTTCATATCTGTTTAATGTTATCTTCAACTATAATAGTTCTCCATATCTGAAAGTTCAATAGGTCAAATAATTTTCTAATTCAATGAATCTGATCATTTTGCCCATAAAAAGGGCCATATTTATTAATACAATTAATCATAACAATTCATAACAATTATCAGAAAAAGAGTGTATGACTTAAAAGTCATTTACTAAAAATATTGCACATCCTGTGATATCTTAAAGGGGTTCTCCACCATAAGGTGATTTTAGTATGTACCTGGCAGACAGTAATGGAAATGCTTAGGAAGGATCTGCACTTGTCTTGTGGCTAAATGGCTATGCTGTGAGATTACCATAACACTGTGGCTAGCTTTTTGTGAACTGGTATTTCCTGTTTGACTTTTTTCTTTTTACTACAAATCCCACAGTTCAATTTTTTTTCCTCCCACACATCAGCGACCA
The DNA here is from genome assembly GCF_029499605.1 of Hyla sarda. Classification (NCBI taxonomy): domain Eukaryota; kingdom Metazoa; phylum Chordata; class Amphibia; order Anura; family Hylidae; genus Hyla; species Hyla sarda. The sequence continues at coordinate 109,843,637 of NC_079197.1, read as the reverse complement.
CACCCATTGAAACATAAATGAGCTGCATCCATTCAAAAGACCTGTGTTTTTGAATCAGGGTGCCTACAGCTCTTGCATTAGTTGCATATTGATCTCTCTCCCACCAAGCGATCGCTCCACCCATTGAAGCAGACAGGCTCCTTGTCATCAGCTGACTAGTGAGTCAGGTCTCGGCCGCATTGCAACCTGGGAAAAATCTGAGACAACAGTCATTTTGTATGCTGGTAAAAATAAATATTGGGGTGAAAATCATGTAAGAATTATGAGAAAACCATCACACACAGGTACAGACACTATATTATGAACTACACTAACTTTACAGCCCCTGTAGCATAGTCAAATAAAAAAAAAATTCCTGGAATAACCCTTTAATAGCTGCCTGTTATTCATCAATTGGCTAAACTGAAATTTAAAGATGTTTATTACTGGGTGATACACCAGTATCGGTAAAAATACCTGTGTTGTCATTGCTAGATTTTCCCATTTCTGCTTAGATAGTAAGGAAAGTGACTTTGCATTATTCTAGCCTTAGGCCATATTCAAATTAAATTTTTTTGTTTCTTTAAGTTAATCAAATACATGTTTCTTTTTTTTCTCAAATAGTATATGTTCATATAAGAAAACACTTTTATGTCATACATTAAAACAACTGATGAATACAAAATTGGTATTCTATTTTTTTCATCCTTTAAAAAAATTTAAAAAAAAAAGCATACAGACATAAAGCTAACCAAAAAGCTAGCCTCTGATACATTATCAGAGGCACTTTTTGCATAGGTTTGCTCAGTGGAAGTCTATGTTGGGCTACACATTTGCACTTTTGGGTGCACAAATATATACAGTGGTCCCTCAACATACGATGGTAATCCGTTCCAAACGGACCATCGTTTGTTGAAACCATCATATGTTGAGGGATCCGTGCAATGTAAAGTATAGGACAGTGGTCTACAACCTGCGGACCTCCAGATGTTGCAAAACTACAACACCCAGCATGCCCGGACAGCCGTTGGCTGTCCGGGCATGCTGGGTGTTGTAGTTTTGCAACATCTGGAGGTCCGCAGGTTGTAGGCCACTGTTAGAGAAAGTTGTACTCACCTGTCCCCGCCGCTCCGGACCGTCACCGCTGCCCGGGATGTCGCCGTCCATCGCTGTCGCCGCGTCCCCGGGGTGTCCCCAACGCTCCGGCAAGGCATCTGCTTCCTCGGCAACCGCGCTCTCCGTCGCCGCCATCACGTCGCTATGCACGCTGCTCCTATTGGATGGCGGGATAGCGTGCGCAGCGACGTGATGACGACGATGGAGAGCGCCGACAATGCAGGGGATCCCAAAGAGGACGCGCCGGAGCCCGGAGGACAGGTGAGTGACCATCACCGGAGCTCACGGGGCATCATAAACGGCTATCCGGTGGCAGCTGAAGCAGTCAGCGCTGCCGGATAGCCGTTTATGCGATGGCCCCGACATACAAAAGCATTGTATGTTGATGCTGCCTTCAACATGCGATGACCTCTGAGAGGCCATCGCATGTTGAAATGATCGTATGTCGGGGCCATCGTAGGTCGAGGGGTCACTGTACATCTGGCCTAGTGAAAAAAATATAAGCACATAGGGAAAAGCAAAGATGAAATTGCTTTACCTCCAAGGCACCGGAGTGATCCACTATAGTAACACCCCTTGCTGAAATATCACTGTGGTGCTCTATCCTATAACATGTGATGACTGTAGCTTCTAAGTGCCGCTGTTGGTATTCATTTTCTTTTGTGCCACCACCCACTGGGAAAACAATGCATAACAGTTCTTCCATAGCAAATCCTTAACTCTACGGGTAATTTTATTTAGCAATGGATGGTTTCCAGTCTGAACAAGTTGTCCAAAGTTCTTAAATAGAACAAATTACCGTAAATACACATTTTTATGAAGTAGACACATTCATCAAAGTACCGCAAGATGTCATATGTCTAATGTTCTCCTATTAAATGGCTATGCTTAAAGGGGTATTCTGGGAATTTATGTTTTCTAATTAATTATGCTTAGTGCACAGTTAAACTGGAAAAAAAAACTATACTTACTACCCTTGCTCCCTTGCTGCACCCACTATTTCGATGTTGGCAACCGCCAAGCTTCACTTCACTTCACTTCTTTACCATCTCACTCAGGTACAGGGTGGGAAGATTCTTGTATGACACAGACACAAGGAAATGCAGAGCGGCAGGGATAGACACAGAGGGGCCAGGTGGAGCAGGGGAGGGAGGAGGTAAGTATAGTTTTGTTTTTTTTTTCTTCAATTTAACTGCCTCCTGATAATAGTTAAATAGAGTAAATATACTCCAGAATACCCCTTTAAATCTTTAAGCAATTTTCCTGTGTCTGGATAATAAGAGGATACTTAGAGAATATGTGGACACAGGACAACACAAATTACTAGTGGTTATTATAACATTGGTTTACAATCATTTTAATGGAATTTTTAATTTTACTTTAGTAGCATCCATTTTCTAGTGTTTATCAAGTCTATAGAAGAGAATAAGAAGTAAAATGCCAGACAATACATTGTCCTCACATCTTTATGCTTTTTTGGAACAAATGCTCCTGACCCAAAAGACATGAGGCATGATGCCGTAATTATTTATAGTCTATAATTATATAGTAATGATATATTCAAAGATTAGGAACCTGATGTAGGAGCTTAGCATGGTGTTTCCCAACCAGTGTGCCTCCAGCTGTTTCAAAACTACAACTCTCAGCATGGAAAAAACACAGGCTTAGGTTATACATAGGAAAAATCCTTTAAAGATTTGCATGAGGATCTGTGTCAGAAATCAGATCTCTGCTGCAGATTTGCGGTCTGATGTGCAGCCCAAACCTGTGTGGCTCCTTGATGCCAAATCCTTGTGGATTCCGCATCAAGAAGTGACTTGTCACTTACCTTTTTTTCAGCATGTTGTTTTCAAATACAGTGACCCCTCGACATACGATGGCCCCGACATACGATCATTTCAACATGCGATGAACTCTCAGAGGCCATCGCATGTTGAAGGCAGCATCAACATACGATGCTTTTGTATGTCGGGGCCATCGCATAAACGGCTATCCGACAGCGCAGACTGCTTCAGCTGCCACCGGATAGCTGTTTACGGTGCCCCGTGAGCTCCGATGATGTCTCTTACCTGTCCTCGGGGCTCCGGCGCATCCTCTTTGGGATCCCCTGCATCGTCGACGCTCTCCATCGTCGTCATCACGTCGCTGCGCACGCCGTCCCGTCATCCAATAGGAGCAACATGCGTAGCGACGTGATGACGGTGACGGAGAGCGAGGATGCCGGGGAAGCAGAGGCCTTGCCAGAGCGTCGGGGACACCTCGAGGACGCGGCGACAGTGATGGATGGCGACATCCAGGGCAGCGGTGACGAGCAGTGACGGTCCGGAGCGGCGGGGACAGGTGAGTACAACTGTCTCTAACAGTGGTCTACAACCTGCGGACCTCCAGATGTTGCAAAACTACAACACCCAGCATGCCCGGACAGCCAATGGCTGTCCGAGCATGCTGGGTGTTGTAGTTTTGCAACATCTGGAGGTCCGCAGGTTGTAGACCACTGTCCTATACTTTACATTGCACGGATTCATCAACATACGATGGTTTCAACAAACGATGGTCCATTTGGAACGGATTACCATTGTATGTTGAGGGACCACTGTACTCAATGCAAAAATTTGCACCATATAAACTACGGGGCCTATTCCAATTGAACTTCATGAAGGCGGATTTCACTCAACCAACAAAATCTCCACATAAACAAGACAAAATGGGGTTGCGACGGTGGAGTAAGCGTGTGCACCCGTGTGTAATATTTGTTCGGCGTATTATTTTGCCTTTAATAACCAAGCCCCGGGGCACACTCATACCTGGGAACATTTGCTATGCTAATTGTCTACAGATTAACTGGAAACATGTTATGATTAGGATCGGCATACATATAAAATCGTCATCCGATACTTCCTCCAATGGAAAGAACTTCATCTTTCTGTGTCATACCGAATTGCTGTGAAACCCTTACAAATCACTGACCACCCAAGGAGCTCATGTTAAAGATCAGAATGCCTGTAAATAATCTATACATGAAAAGCTGGCTGCTCGGATGGGTGGCATGGGAGGCATATGTACTGTTGCTTTAAGAGGGAATGCAATTGATTCTTTGAAAAGACGAGGAAGGAACATATTTCAATATGCGCAAACATCTGAGTAGGAGATAACAAAAGCTGCACTTCCAGCTTTAACTGAAGTATAAGAAATACTGCACTTCCCACTAGTGGTGATGACCCAGCTACACAATTCTGCTTCTCACATACAGTGGAACGGTTATGGAAAAGCTGAATGACAAGCTGTATGGCCAATAACGTTAGGGGTTGTCACCCAGCGTTGCTGGTCCTGATCAGAGTATATTCCCAGCAATGCAATGATTTTGGCAAGATGTTTCCAGTATAGTGGCATAACTAAGCAGCTTTTTGTTTAGGACGCCAAGAAATCTGACAGCCAATTTGGGGTTAAATGGGTACTCCGGTGGAAAACCTTTTTTTTTTTTTTATCAACTGGTGCCAGAAATGTAAACAGATTTGTAAATTACTTCTATTAAAAAATCTTAATCCTTACAGTACTTCTTAGCGGCTGTATACTACAGAGGAAATTCTTTACTTTTTGGATCTCTTTTTGTCTGTCCACAGTGCTCTCTGCTGACACCTCTGTCCATGTCAGGAACTGTCCAGAGCAGGAGAAAATCCCCATAGCAAACATATGCTCCCCTGGACAGTTCCTGACCTGGACAGAGGTGTCAGCAGAGAGCACTGTGGACAGACAGAAAAGAAATTCAAAAAGAAAATCATTTTCTCTGGAGCAAAAAGTACTAAAAAGTACTGGAAGGGTTAAGATTTTTTATTAGAAGTAATTTACAAATCTGTTTAACTTTTTGGCATCAGTTGATAAAAAAAAAAAAAATGTTTTCCACCTGAGTACCCCTTTAACCCCTTTACTGTAGTGGTAACACATATTATTGCTTTTAACTGTTTGTAATCAGTTATTTTTTGCTTTTACGTGTCTTTGCTTACACTTGCACTGATGAAACATGTTACTTTTAACATGATATAGGTATGCCGGGAAAATTTCAGGACATACATTCTCCATAGACTCAAATTGGGTAAATTTGGGGTAAATTTCAACTTTTTAATTAAATGAAAAAAAAACACCTGGACACTTTTCAGAAGTAAATGTATAATTCAGCATGTATAAACTCAACATGTGCATAGTCTACAAACATAGCTCTGCTTTCTTACTTTCTACAAGCACATTTCTTGAATTGGGGTAAGCATAGTATATAGAGTGTCTTATATTCCTTCAGCCTTCAGTCTTATATTCCTTCATGTAATGATTTGTAATGGCAGCTTTATTAGTTATCACCCTGCATTCCTAGTAGCAGCTATATGAAATCTGACACTCACAATGTAAGTGGTGGACAGCAAGATTCGAGTGGCGCTGACGGAGACAGAGCAGACACAACGGGAACCATAAAAGGATTTATTGACAAAGATGCAACGCGTTTCGCTGCACATGCGCAGCTTCCTCAGGCCTGAGGCCTGAGGAAGCTGCGCATGTGCAGCGAAACGCATTGCATCTTTTCAATAAATCCTTTTATGGTTCCTGTTGTGTCTTCTCTGGCTCCTTCAGCACCACTAGAATCTTGCTGTCCACTACTTAGAAGCCTGCACCATTCTACTACTGAATTGAAAAGCTTCACCGCTGCAGACAGTTCCCTATTTGATATATCTACATACGCTCATCATTGTTGTGTATGATCTACACAACTATACTGGGTAAGCGGCTGTGATTCATTATATCCATACCCGACTTTCTGTGCTGTTTTACGCTATGGAGCGCTCCTCCCTTTTTAGATTAATCACAATGTAAGGACTTATATATTTATTGTTTTATAGAAAAAGAGCTAAAAAAAATACCTAAAGTTGCAAAGAAGAGGGGCGGTGCTCTTAAAGGGTCATTCAGGATTAGAAAAACATAGCTGCTTGTTTCAGAAAACAGTGCTACTCTTGTCCTCAGTTTGTGTGTGGTATTGCAGCATAATTTCATTCAAGTGGATGGAAGTCGTGATACCACTTACAACTCGTGGACAGGTGTGGCGCTGTTTCTGAAATAATGCAGCCATGACCTTCTAATCTTGGAAACCCCTATGTTTACAGGCTGCAGATTTGTTGCAGGTTTGACCTCCTTATTGAAGTGAATTAAGAAAATCTGCAGCAAAACTGAGAACATACCCTTAAACAGGTTTTTCTCGACATACAGTTCACAATTCCAGATGTCATCTAATGGGGGCCCCATACTGGGATCTATATAAGCTAGTGGTAAAGGTTTATGGGAGCGATAAAGGACCCACTCAATTGTGCCAATGAAGGAACAGAATGCAGACTGTCTGGGTTCGCTGCCTCTACATCAGGGGTGAAGGCAATGACTGCTATGTTGCCTGATGTTGTGACTGGTAATAGCCATAAGCAAAACATCAAAAAGAATCTTCGTATGTTAAACTTGTATCCTTCAATAAAAGCAGGCTGTCCGCACGCAACAAGCCATGCTAGGGGGGGGGGGGGGAGAAAACAAGACAGCAGTAAGGATTGTGGTGTTAGAAGCATTGCGGCCTCTTTCATGTACAGAGTATACAAACCGGATCCGTCCTCTTTCAAATATTCCCCCAGAGGCGATCCGTATTATTCAAAGCTTAACAGTAACTGCAGAATAATAGATAACTTGTGACACAAAGGCAGCCAGCCAGCTGGATATAGGCTATGCTACAGTGTTTGCATTAAGTGTCTTATATTTTAAGGTGCCATGTTAAACAAGGCAGGAGGGGTGACGGAATTCACCTAGTGACACATTGATAAATAAGGAAAGTGATTTTAGCAGCTCCAAGTACCTGGCGGGGAATTCTGTCTTTCTAAGGTACATATAAAACTGTGATTTTTCAATGGTGGAGTTTGAATAGCTCTGAAAAGCATTGCGCTGAGGTTGTTATACTTAGTAGATTGTGAAAGGCGGCATTACGTGGATAGATTTCGGTTTTTAAGAACATTACTTAGGATGAAATATGTCACCATTGCAGAGAGATTTCATTCACAGGGTTTTCTAACTAAACATTCCACTAACGGGGAAAAAAAGCGCCATTTCTGGCATAGTAAGCGAGGCTGCACTTTAATGCGAATGAGGTAAAATAAACGTAACTTATAGAGGGATGTCAATTCTATACATTCAGATTTCTAAGGTTAAAGGGGTATTCCAGGAAAAAACTTTTTTTTTATAGATCAACTGGCTCCAGAAAGTTAAACAGATTTGTAAGTGACTTAATGATTAAAAAATCTTAATCCTTCCAATAATTATCAGCTGTTGAAGTTGAGTTGTTCTTATCTGTCTGTCAACAGTGCTCTCTGCTGACATCTCTGCTTGTCTCGGGAACTGCACAGAGTAGAAGAGGTTTGCTATGGGGATTTGCTTCTACTCTGGACAGTTCCTGAGACACGTGTCATCAGAGAGCACTTAGAAAAGAACAGCTCAACTTCAGCAGCTCATAAGTACTGGAAGGATTAATATATTTTTTTTATAGAGGTAATTTACAAATCTGTTTAACTTTCTGGAGACAGTTGATATATAAAAAATAAGTTTTTCCCTCGATAACCCCTTTAAGTTTCTGCAGGACTGTCCACACCTGCTCTGTAGGATATATAGGATGCATCAGAGGCCGACATATGTCCTCACAGTTTGGTGGGAAAATGTTGGAAGATGACCATGTTTTATTATAATATATATTATTGTAGTTAGGTAATAGACATTCTCTGTTATTCTAGATCTAAAATTTTAGAAAAGTCACCTACATGAAGTGAAGAGATTTCTTTATAACACGTTTAATCATCATTTTTTATTGACAGTTCCTATAAAATGATGGCAAACCCAAACCTCTATAGGGTTTTTAACAAGGAGTTATTGTCATATGACATAATGGAATTCGGTCATGTAATCTTTTAGTAAGTTCCAATGTTCACTTTATTTTATAGATGTCCATAAATAACTTTTAAGATCAAGTTACTGATGTATATAATCCACTTAAATGGGCACTGTTACCAACTTTATTTTTTGATATGTTGTAGTACTTATGTACTACAACATATCTCTAATATACTTTTATTATAATTTTTTTTTCATTAAAAAGGTTTAATTTACATTTAAAAACCGGCCACTGAAAAAGGACTGATTTTGGAGTGGCAATCAGCCCTTTTTCAGTTAGGCTGCACTCGCTCCCTGCCTGTCAATCAGACAGGCGGGAGCGAGCGCATTGGCTCCCCAACCACTGGCTGGGAGGCCACTCCTCCCGCACATCGCCGCCTCATTGCCGCCGCTGTCCCTGCACGCCCGCTGCCAGACTCTGCAGTAACTGCAAGTGTAATGAGGGAACGGGGTATGAGGGGCGGGAGGGGGGGGGAGGAGGGAACGGGCTAGTGCCGTAGCGGGGGGGGGGGGGGAACGGGCTAGCAAAAAAAAATAGGATGGTGGGAGCTACCCTTTAAGATTGGAGTGACACATAGTATTTTGGTCAGTATTTTTATTCAGCAATTTTAGCTAAAACAAAGAGTAGGCTCAACAAATATAAAGTTGCAGATCTTTCTAGTATAGTTGTTCCTCTGTGTTGGTTCCACTTCAGTTTTTTCGTTAGAAATACTGATCAAAATGCTATGTGTGAACCCAGCCTAAAACATGTAAAGTTACATAGCACACTACCGGTTATGACCACAAGGTGTCATCCCATTTTAGTTACATTTAATAGGACATAGGGGGTAGTGTGTGTGTTCTTGGTGAGACCACCAAACCATTGGATAAAGTCTTATAAGCCATGTAATGCTTCATAGTAAAAAAAAAAATATATATATATATATATATATGCAAAGAAATTTCTCTCCAGGAAGAAAAGAACTTGTTCTACAGAGCCATCTACTTGAGGTATCTTCACTTTAACTCTTACCAAGCTACCCAGCACCCCGCTCTGTACTGATGGGGGGGGGGGGAAGAATCCTGAAACAGGAAAGATTCTGGCTTGGCATATCATCCTCAATCATGATTCTTATGAGGTAGAAAATATTTTCGGAGCACTCACCTCGGACACCAATGATCATTCAGAATATTTCTTTATTCATGATGCAGAGACACGTGCACAGCAGGGAGATGACGGGATGGTGTAGGAGCGGGTGGGTTCAGCCGGTGGGCGACGGTCCGTACGGACCGTCGCCCACCGGCTGAACCCACCCGCTCCTGCACCATCCCATCATCTCCCTGCTGTGCACGTGTCTCTGCATCATGAATAAAGAAATATTCTGAATGATCATTGGTGTCCGAGGTGATATTTTCTACCTCATATGAATTATGTCAGAACTGCTTTGCTGATATCGAGTAGCACCACACGGAGAGACACACAGAGGCATCGGCTGCTTTGCTCCCTGTTTGCCGACAGGTGAGCATTTTTTCAGCGAACATTACTGGGATCAGTGCCAGGTCAATGTCTTTTGACACACATATTCATCCTCAATCATGTTTTAAGGCCTTTTAAGGTTCAACCATTCATTTGAAGGGAAGCTGCCTCCAGTAAGTGCTGGTATAGGCACTGTACAGCGATAGATAGATAGATAGATAGATAGATAGATAGATAGATAGATAGATGTTCCTGATGTTGGGTCAATAAATCTTATTCACCTTGTACCCTGGAGTGCTGCGGCTTCTTGTTTTTTGGAGTAGATAGATAGATAGATAATAAACGAAAGGCAACCACACTCCCATAAGATGCAAAAAGGTTAGGTCTTTATTCACACAAGCGTGAAGGTGGCGACGTTTCGGCTAGCTCACCTAGCCATTGTCAGGATCCGGATACTGTGAGGATACTGGTGGTGGATCCTCTGTGTCAGTGGGGTGATGACATGGGCCGTACCAGGGGAACGGAGTCTAAGGGGTTACTGGTTTTCATCAGAGCCCGCCGCAAAGCGGGATGGACTTGCAGCGGCAGGCAACCCCCAGGTCGTTCCACCCGATAGCGACTCAAACCCAACTGACGGCTGAGATAGGTGCGGTACAAGGGATTAGGCAAGAGCAAGGTCGGACGTAGCAGAAGGTCAGGCAGCAAGGATCGTAGTCAGGGGCAATGGCAGAGGGTCTGGAACACTGGTTTGGGACATACAAGGAACGCTTTCACTGGCACAAGGGCAACTAGATCCGGCAATGCTGGGAAGGGGAAGTGAGGTTTTATAATGAGGGCACAGGTGTGAGCACTGATTGAGCCAGGCGCCAATCAGTGGCGCACTGGCCCTTTAAATCGCAGAGAGCCGGCGCGCGCCCTAGGGAGCGGGGCAGCGCGCGCTGGGACTGAGCCGACGGGGGACAAAACAGGTGAGGTCGCATCCCCGCCGGTAACCATGATGCAGCGCTCCCGGTCAGCGGGTCTGACCGGGGCGCTGCAAGAAGGTGAACGCCGCAAGCGCTCCGGGGAGGAGCGGGGATCCGGAGCGCTCGGCGTAACAGCCATTATCAAAGGCTAGCTCACCTAGCCTTTGATAATGGCTAGGTGAGCTAGCCGAAACGTCGCCACCTTCACGCTTGTGTGAATAAAGACCTAACCTTTTTGAATCTTATGGGAGTGCGGTTGCCTTTCGTTTATTACTTGGGGAGATTCGTGACCGGGATCTGTAGCAACTGAACGCACCCTATCACCATTGCACCTATCCTGTGAGTGCTGCTCTCTTGGACTTTTTTCTAGATAGATAGATAGATAGATAGACAATAACACAGAGCAGAGCACTCTAGGTAAGGTAGAGTTGCAAGTTAGTTCAGTGAGTAGGTGCAGGCAAAGAAAGGGATAAAATCCACTTACTCCCAGTAGTACAAAAAAAAAAGGAATTCAATGCAGCATTTTCATAAGGTGAAAAATGTTAAAAATGTATTTCATTATAACGTGAACAGCAGCTGCCTGTCTTTGTGTAAAAAAAAAAAAAAAGAATACATTACAATAATCTCGATACATTTAAGGAGTTTATAAAAATTCTCTAATTCCAAATCTAAACTAGCGTTCTCTCTATCCCCGTGCCCTACAGACTTCCTTTTTGTCTCTCAAGTCTTGCGCGGCTTCCTGTTTTCTGTACTGTAGCCCAGTTAGTTATAGCACACACTGCCTAGGTTTTTTATCTGTTGATAACATTGAAGTTGAAACAAAGGATGCTAGGCCTAGATTTATACAGAGGGGAAATCATTGTTTTGCTGACACATCACCTCATCTCACTAGATAGGATTTAAAGGGGAATTCCAGCAAATTCAGCAGTATACCAACCTCTTTAGAATATGATTCACAAGACAAATTTTTCTGACTTTTTTCCATAGAATCAGGGGAAGAAATCTGAAGTAGACCCTCAGATTTCTGACTCAGATATGTTGCAGCCCCATTCAATGGCTGATTCCCAGTGCGAGGAAAATTTTGTGGAGATTTCACAAAAATTTTTGCATAAAATATGTGTTAATTCTGAGTGAACTATAACCCTTATGATGAAGTCACCCACTGAAGGGCTAGTAATGATTTACATTATCATGGCTTCTACATTGGTGGCCATTCTTCTTTATGGAGAACTAAATTCTCCAACACCAGGGGCATAACTATAGGGGGAGCAGAGGAACCAGTCACATCAGGGCCCTAACGCATCTTTGCCCATAAGAAGACACTAGTAGTAAAAATAGTATTCGGCACTTATTTGCTAAGCCTTCGCAAAGCTCAACCACAAAAGCTTGCCCTTCACTTCATCATTGTTGGCCGCATATCCCCTGTTGACACAGGTGGATGTGCAGCTGATAAGGATTTTATTGGACAAAGGATGAAATTAGCTGATGAGAAAGCATCTTCTTGTTCACTGATCACTGGCCCTAAGACAAGCCAATTATCGTTAAAAAACTTTCTGACGAACACTCTTTCAACCGATAATTGGACCATGTAAAAGGATCTTTAGGATCATCCATATTAAACGATAATGATCATCTATCATAAGGTCTCATTCACATCAACATTAGAGCTCTATTGTAGTGATGTTGCGAACTTCCGCAAATGTTCACAAACCGGGCGAACCGCCATTGACTTCAATGGGCAGGTGAATTTTCAAACCCACAGGGACTCTTTCTGGCCAATATAGTGATTTAAAAGTTGTTTCAAGGGGACTAACACCTGGACTGTGGCGTGCTGGAGGGGGATCCATGGCAAAACTCCCATGGAAAATTACATAGTTGATGCAGAGTCTGGTTTTAATCCATAAAGGGCATAAATCACCTGTTATTCCTAAATGGTTTGGAATAACATGCTTTAGCCCCCTTTAGACAGCACATAAAGCCCCCCTTTAGGCATCACATAGGTAGATCCCCCCTTTAGGCAGCACATAGATTCCCCCATATTGGGCAGCACATAGTTAGAGCCCCCCTTTAGGCAGCACATAGGTAGAGCCTCCCTTTAGGCAGCACATAGTTAGATCCCACCTTTAGGCATCACATAGTTAGATCCCCCCTTTAGGCAGCACATAGATTCCCCCATGTTAGGCAGCACATAGTTAGAGCCCCCCTTTAGGCAGCAAATAGAGCCCCTTTAGGCAGCACATAGATTCCCCCATATTAGGCAGCACATAGTTAGAGCCTCCCTTTAGGCAGCACATAGAGCCCCCTTTAGGCAGCACATATTTAGATCCCCCTTTAGGCAGCACATAGATTCCCCCATATTAGGCAGCACATATTTAGATCCCCCCTTTAGGCAGCACATAGACTCCCCCATATTAGGCAGCACATAGTTAGAGCCCCCCTTTAGGCAGCACTGGTTTTATTTCACAGCCAAAAAAGGTATTTTTTTATTTTTATTTGAACAACCAAATGTGATTTGCACTAGTGTGACAATGAGAAAAAAAGGTTGCCAGCGGAGTTCCCTTTTTAAGCAGAGGTCCCCAACCAGGATGCTTCCAGCAGTTGCAAGACACACGGACTGAACTTATAGCCCTTTTAATACTGTAGTTAGTTGCTTGAAGGAAATTAAGTTTTACACCGGAGTACCCCTTTTAACCAGCGGTCCCCTCCCAACCAGGGTGCCTCCAGCTGTTGCAAGACACACAGACTGAACTTATAGCCCTTTTAATACTGTAGTTAGTTGCTTGAAGGAACTTAAGTTTTACACTGGAGTACCCCTTTTAACCAGCGGTTCCCTCTTAACCAGGGTGCCTCCAGCTGTTGCAAGACACACGGACTGATATTTGAGCCCTAAAAAGGGCTTTTTTGGGTGCTGTCCTTAAAGCAGATGTTACACTAGTGCTTTAGGAGTAAAGTGGACCCTGAATACACCACCTAGCAGCAACCTAGCTATCGCTTTCCCATTACAGCAGGAGCAGCTTCTCTGTCCCTCCACTTTCTAAGCCTGCAGCATGCCGAATGAAGGTAAAATGGCGTCCGTGCAGGAGGTAGGAGGGTCTGGAAGGCAGGGACTGCTGCTGATTGGCTGTAATGTGTCTGCTGACTCTGACTCACAGGGTCAAAGTTAACCGCAATGTTAAAGTATAGGGGGCAAATCGAACTTCACATATGTTCACCCGGCGATGCGAATGCGGACATGCTAAGTTCGCCGGGAACTGTTCGCCAGCGAACAATTCGCTACATCTCTACTCTATTGAGGGATGGTTAAATGATCGCACATGAGTCGGGGAAAAATTCTGCAGGTCAGTTTTATATTTCTGCTCAACACCTGCAAAACAATGGACACCAGGCAGAAATCAGATGGACCCCATTGGAAGTAAGAGTGGGACGTGAGGGGACCTGTTGGTGTGCCTTGTGCAGAGGACCATCCAGTTCTGTTGTTTGTGTCTGGAACGGACTCTGTGATGAGGCTTCCAAATGGAGCTCTAACGCAGATGTGAACTCAGCCTTAGCCAGCTCAGGTTAAAGAGGTTATCCAGTAATAGAAAAACAGAGCTACTTTCTTTCAAAAACAGCTCCCCGTCTGTCTCCAGGTTGGGTGTGGTTCTGCAGCTCAGTTCCATTGAAGTGAATGGAGCCAAGTTGTAAAACCACACCCAACCGGGAGAAGATGTGGAGCTGTTTTTAAAAGAAATTAGGGGATAACCCCTTTAACCCCTTAAGGACCGGGGGTTTTTCAGTTTTTGCATTTTCGTTTTTTGCTCCTTGACTTTAAAAATCATAACTCTTTCAATTTTGCACCTAAAAATCCATATGATGGCTTATTTTTTGCGCCACCAATTCTACTTTGTAATGACGTCAGTCATTTTGCCCAAAAATCTACGGTGAAACGGGAAAAAAAATCATTGTGCGACAAAATTGAAAAAAAAAACGCTGTTTTGTAACTTTTGGGGGCTTCCGTTTCTACGTAGTACATTTTTCGGTAAAAATGACACCTGATATTTATTCTGTAGGTCCATACGATTAAAATGATACCCTACTTATATAGGTTTGATTTTGTCGGACTTCTGGAAAAAATCATAACTACATGCAGGAAAATTAATACGTTTAAAATTGTCATCTTCTGACCCCTATAACTTTTTTATTTTTCCGTGTATGGGGCGGTATGGGGGCTTATTTTTTGCGCCGTGATCTGAAGTTTTTAACGGTACCATTTTTGCATTGATAGGACTTATTGAATTTTTTTGCGCGCACGCCATTGACCGAGCGGTTTAATTAATGATATATTTTTATAATTCAGACATTTCCGCACGCGGTGATACCATATATGTTTATTTTTATTTACACTGTGTTTTTTTTTTATTGGAAAAGGGGGGTGATTCAAACTTTTAATAGGGGAGGAGTTAAATGATCTTTATTCCCTTTTTTTTTCACTTTTTTTTTTGCAGTGTTATAGGTCCCATAGGGACCTATAACACTGCACACACTGATCTCCTATGCTGATCACTGGTTTCTCATAAGAAACCAGTGATCAACGATTCTGCCGCATGACTGCTCAGGCCTGGATCTCAGGCACTGAGCAGTCATTCGGCGATCGGACAGCGAGGAGGCAGGTAGGGGCCCTCCCGCTGTCCTGTCAGCTGTTCGGGATACCGCGATTAGCCACGGCTATCCCGAACAGCCCGACTGAGCTAGCCGGGAACTTTCACTTTCACTTTTAGCCGCGCGGATCAGCTCTGAGCGCGCGGCTAAAAGGTTAATAGTGCGCGGCGCCGCAATCGGCGCTGCACGCTATTAGAGGCGGGTCCCGGCTTCACTATGACGCCGGGCCCGCCGTGATATGACGCGGGGTTACTGTGTAACCCCGCGTTATATCAGAAGAGCAGGACCAAGGACGTACCGGTACGTCCTTGGTCCTTAAGGGGTTAAAGGGGCCGTAGGGTATATGTCCAATGACATATATGTCTAATTCTAAACTAGTAAGCACTATTGCATCCACTAAAAACCCTCACAGCATTAGAGCAAAGTCCTGTCCCCTGATTTGCACATAAGTATCATGTGATCCCCTTTCAGCTCTTTTGAT
This sequence comes from Hyla sarda, assembly GCF_029499605.1. NCBI lineage: Eukaryota > Metazoa > Chordata > Amphibia > Anura > Hylidae > Hyla > Hyla sarda. The sequence continues at coordinate 109,828,048 of NC_079197.1, read as the reverse complement.
TGGTTGTAAATGCTCACAGGAAGGAGGTGAATATGTTCCGAACTTGTTTCAAGGTCTATTACTAGGAGGAAGCTCAGTAGACAGAAGAGCACCAGTTTAGTATTATGAGGCCAACTTGTAGTTCCAGTAAATGCACCTGTCCCTTTAAGTAATAAGCTAAATTAAGCTTTAGAAAATACTGCCAAAATTGAACCCTTATTATAATCTCTTCATGTTCTGAGAAATTCATTAATATATTGTTCTTTAAAACAAAATAAGGAAATCTGTGAGAAATTTTGCCTGAAAGGACATTAAATGATATGAATGCTGCAAAATATGGTGAAATTTTAGTTTAGTAATCATTCCCATCTGATTTATTGTTTTTTTTTATTTATTTTTTTGCTCCTCTATTTTGGCAGGATCCGAATGCTGGAATTGTTCCCAGAATGCAAGAACCAGGCTCCATACCAAGTGCAGGCCCTGGGCCTACTCCTCTGACGGCTAATGGCTACATACGCAATGCAATCTTAAAGGAGCAAATAATGAGGCGGCAGCAGCAGGTTTGTAAAGATCGTCTCTTAACTTCTCACCTGGATAAAGCTGGTTTAGAAAATGTTTTGGGAAATGTGACTTACAGCCTAAGGCCGGTGCACAGGTTGCATCTTAGCATGGAAATGATCACAAAACGCTAAATTAGGGAGAATAATCAAAGATAGGAGAAAGAGCAGCAGGCCTGGGTTTACTAGGAATGTGGATATTAATGGTAATTGAGATTAAGCTTTTCAAATAATAGGATATATTTTCTACTGATTTGTATGAGATGTTAAGCAGTAAAAGGCAAGACATTAGGCTGTGATAGTGAGTGCAGGTGCAGCGTAGCAGTTAGCAGTAAATAAAGAGCACATGGCCTCCAACATACGTGTATGAGCATCCTAAGGCCGGGTTCACACGGCCAAAAATCCACCCGAAAAACACGAGGGGACATTCCACACATTTGCACAATTCCACTAGGACCACTTGAAAATTAGCTGTCTCATAGACGGCAATGCATGTCTGAGCAGAACTCTCAGAAACAATAGACAAGTCTATTCTTTCTGCAGAGGCCGGAATTGGGTTTTTCGCAGCAGAAACATCTCTGCACAGGGCAGCAGAATCCCTTTGAAATTAATGGGAATCTGTCACAGGAAATTACAACCCAGTCCAGGAAAAGCTGAGCAGTGACTGACATCTATTTTAGTATGTAGGTTTATACGGGGAAGGTTGTCATTAACTGATTAGGACCGCCCACTGGACTCCTAATCCCCGAATTAATAGGAATTTTAATAAATAAGTTACAAATTACACTAAATCTATGCCCACATAAATCTACTCAGCTTCTACCGCACTATAATATGTTCCCAGCAGATGAGATTTCATGTTCAGAGATATTTATCACATATCCATAGGATACACCATAAACATGGGTCTAGCTATAGAGGGTACAAAGCTAGCAGGTCATTTCAGGACCCTGGTGCCTTAAAGGGCCCAAAGGACTCTTTCTCACATAGAAAGGCACCAGTATTACAATAAAAGGTGGGGACAGTTATAGGAACAGTTATATGGACTATTCCCTTATAGATTTTAATTATAATTATTATTATTATTATTATTATTGCTGCTTTTCCAGGCAGGATAAATGTGGTCATAAGATGATGAGGCAGAAGCACTGCCCTGGTTATCTACAGTATTAGAAGAATATTGTCTATTGTTTTTTTTAATCTATCCTGCCTGTGATCTGCTTTCATATAAATATCCATTAAGTTGCTAGATTTTGTGTTCTTGGGGCAGTCCCAGAGCCATATACAGTTTCTGAATCCCACTGAAAATCAGAAACAGGGACCCCCCACCCAACCATGTACCATTTACCAGTGTCGTCTTATGTGGCTTTTGAGTTTCCTCAGACACTAGGTGCAAATGTTGCCTCTGCACTCCTCACAGCTATACCCCTGGACAAATGCAAATCCAAAACTAAGGAGGATATTTTAAGAAACTGCAGTATGCATAATGGAGCAACATTTCGACCTACACGTTACACAATTACCTTCTTGTTATACACACAAATTATGTACAGTATATGAATAATATATAATAGAGACCAATTCACACATGTGGGGCCTTCATCATTAGGTGTTCCTGCCCCCTCCCCCCCCCCCCCCCCCCCCCATGCACAGTGATAGGGAAAAATCTGCCAATCATCAGCGGGTGGGAGGGCTGTGACACCTAAGAAATAGTGATGACTCTTCTCTGGCAGTGCTGGGAACATGCTGCATGGTTTTGAATATAAGTGCTTGTGAAGTTTACACTAAGGTGTAAGCACCAGACCATGAAAAACAGTGGGCCTCATTTACTAAGCTGAAGCCGACCAGTTTTTGTCAGTTTTTCTGGGCGCAGAGTGTCTGAGACATGTCTGCGCCAGTCTGCGCCAGTGTGCACCAGTGTGCGACAGTGTGCGCCTGGAAAATCCGACAAACCCGGCATTGCACTGTGAAAAGCCGAAAAGGGGTGTGGTCTGTCACAAAGGGGGCGTGGTCTATTTACTAATGAATTCACACAAAATCCTGTAACTAAATGACTGGAAATATCCACCTAGAAAAAGCTGGTGAGAAAATGTTCCCGACTTTTCCCAATTATAAATAGAGAGGAATCCTACAAGTCTGAAACCAACTTTTCACACTAGTAAAAACCCGACAATCTTAGTAAATGAGGCCCAATGTGTCTTTACTTTATTATGTATATTTATTTAGTAAGGGCAGCATAACCATCCTGACAGGTTCCCTTTAAAGTAAAACTGTAGTGGAACATAACTTATCCCCTATCCTTTGAATAGGGGATAAGTTATAAATTGTGGGGGGACCGACCGCTGAGACCCCCCGCGATCTCCTTTACGGACCCGTGGCAGTCTGGAGGAAGCACCATGCTGTCCCCCGCAGGAAGTCCTGGCAGACACGCCCCCTCCATGTATCTCTACAGGATACATGGAGGGGGCGTGTCGGCTGCCGCATCATGCTGTGGGCGGAACGCCTTCTTCCTGCTAACTGCGGCTGCCCCTTCGCCTGGGGACTCCCAGCGGTCGAACCCCCCCCCCCCCCCCCCATGATCTATAACTTATCCCCTGTCCTTCGGATAGGGAATAAGATATATTCCACTACAGTTTTCCTTTAAGTCTGTCACTCCTTCTCTTTGGTTATAGTGTAAAATAATAACATTAGCCTCCTGGTTATACTCGAAGCAAGATAATGAAAGGATATCTGTCTAATAACAATGGATATCTCCTTGAAAAAACACGAGTTAACAAATGACCTTCTTATGGTGTCTGCTGTATCAGAGATGTCATTCAGTTTTGCTGACCACACAAGGCTACAGTGACCTTCTATGGGGAAGCAATTGAAATGCATTCAGGATGTATCTAGGGTAGACTAGTACATGCCACTTCCAGATTCACATAAATGACCTAGTGATCGGCTGCTAAAGTGCTAATATTGCATGTTTTGTTATTGCCCTAATACGTATACCCTGAGATCCTAATTTAGTACAATATGAATACACTTTCCTTATTATGCGATAATTTACCATTCAACATATCAGTTTAAAACAGTGATCTCAAACTGTGGCCCTCCAGATGTTGCAAAACTTCAACTATCTGCATGCCCGGACAGCCAACGGCTGTCCGGGCATGCAGGGAGTTGAAGTTTTGCAACATCTGGAGGGTCACAATTTGAGACCACTGGCTTAGAATATCTATTCCTGCTTATGGCTGACAGAGGAGATGAGAAATGTCCACAGAGTGGTGTATACACCTACAGGAATCACTATCTACCTTATAGTATACAACATTGGATTGAACCGTCATAAACCATGTAAAACAAGAAAAGGCCTTATATGAATTCTTTTTATCCAAATGTGACAATTTCAATGAGATGGAATAATATAGAGACCATCTGGTGGCCTGAACCAATGGCCTGAACCATCTGGTGGCCTGAACCATTCAATATTGAGGATGAGCAAGAAAGAAAATCTATTCACAATTGAACAACTTTTCTTTACTGGTACAGGAAAAGGCAAGGATAAGAATCCAGTGTGATCGTATGCCAATGAATGGGTTAAAGGGGTATTCCAGTCGTAACAAGTGATGGCATATGGCTAGGATCAGCAAGTTAGGGCATATTTTAATGATAGTAGTTGCTACACTGAAATATCCCTTTAAGTGTTAATTAAAAAAAATACATAATTCTAAATATCTTGAAATATACATTCACCCTTGGTGAGGCCAACATTTGGTTATCTGGGAATAATGAAAATGTATGTGTGGCTGTGGGTACGGTCCAAATAAAAAGAAGTGATACTCACCTACCCTGATACACCCACAGCTTTTCCGACAGCCCTCCTGGTCTCTGATCCTCTCAGCTACTTCCTGGTTGCTGTTGACATGTTGTCCCCAAAGAAACTAAGCCCAACTCAGCCAGTCACTGACTGAGGCAGGACATCACTGCAGCCAATGACAGGACATCACTGCAGCCAATGACAGGACATCACTGCAGCCAATGACAGGACATCACTGCAGCCAATGACAGGACATCACTGCAGCCAATGACAGGACATCACTGCAGCCAATGACAGGACATCACTGCAGCCAATGACAGGACATCACTGCAGCCAATGACAGGACATCACCGCCTGCCAATGACAGGACATCACTGCAGCCAATGACAGGACATCACTGCAGCCAATGACAGGACATCACTGCAGCCAATGACAGGACATCACTGCAGCCAATGATTGGCAGAGCAGACAGTGATGTGTTATCAGCAACCAGGAAGTAGCCAGAAGGACTGGGGACCAGGAGGGTCGGCCCAGCTGCTGTGGGGGATCAGGGTAGGTGAGTATCACTTTTTTTTTTAATTTCACCTCCCCCACAGCCACATATCATTTTTATTCCTGTATAACCCCTTTAAAAGTGTACCCTGAATGTAAAAAAAAAATAATAATAATAATGCAAATCAACTGGTGACCATTTGAAATTTATTTGAAAATTATGTCTGTGTAAAAATCTTCAGCCTTCTAGTACCTAAAAACTGCTGTATGCTCCAGAGGAAGTTGTGTAGATCTTTTTGGTCTGATCAGAGTGCTCTCTGCTGATACCTCTGTCTGTGTAAAGAACTATCCAGATCAGGAGAGGTTTGCTATGGGGATTTGTTCATGCTCTGGACAATTCCTGACATGGACAGAGGTGTCAGCAGAGAGCACTGTGATCAGACTGGAAAGCACTACACAACTTCCTCAGCAGTATACAGCAGCTGATAAATACTGGAAGTATTAAGATTTTTAAATAGACATAATTTATAGATCTTTATAACTTTCTGGCACCAGTTAATTAAAAAAAAAAAAACATTTTTATTCCTCCCGAGTACCCCTTTAATGTATATATTAGGGAAATATATGCTGTATGTAGTAGTTCCCTAATAAAAATGATATTTCAGACATTTTCTCTTTATAAGGTTGACCAAGCTCATCTTCTGACTGTATGCAGGGATTGTAATACGATCTGTGATGTTACGTTATTTTACAATATATATATTTTTTTTCTTTTAGGTAAAACCTAGGCAAAATATGATGAGCATGACCCCTGAACAGCGCAGTGCTTTTGTAGCTCAGCAGATGAACCAATTTCAAAGTAAGAAAAAAAAACAAATGTATTTACTTACAACCAAACACCTGTCTCCAGTATCACGTTTCGTAGTCTGAATCACGTCTCCAAATGTGACTGTTATTGTAATCTTATTGTGTAAGTCATTAGGACACAGGGCCTATTCCTGTTATCCAGGAAATCTCATGAAGATATTTTTTTTGTACTTTTTTTTGCCTATAAATGGATACATAGCAATGGTAATGGTATTAACAGAGTGTCCCTAAAATTCAGGACTTGCTAGTTTCAAATGGTTTGCCAGGTTTAGGATGGGTTCACACTGCATTTTTGTTTCTTTTTTAACATATATGTTTTATACCCATGAAAAGGAAAAAAAACTTTAATTACCATATTTTTCACCGTATATGACGCACTTTTTCTTCCCCAAAACTGGGGGGGGGGAAAGTCGGTGCGTCTTATACGGCGAATACACCCCTATCGCGGCGGTCCCTGCGGCCATCAACGGCCGGGACCCGCGGCTAATACAGGACATCACCGATCGCGGTGATGCCCTGTATTAACCCTTCAGACGCGGCGATCAAAGCTGACCGCCACGTCTGAAGGGAAAGTGACACTAACCCGGCTGTTCAGTCGGGCTGTTCGGGACCGCCGCGGTGACCGCCGCGGCGGTCCTGAACAGCCCGACTGAATAGCCGGGTTAGTGCTTACAGGACACCGGGAGGGACCTTACCTGCCTCCTCGGTGTCTTCTCCGTTCAGGGATCCCCTGTATGCCGGCGCTCTCCTTCCTCGTCATCACGTCGTCGCGTACGTGCGTCGGCGTGCGTAACGACGTGATGGCGGCGACGGAGAGCGAGGATACCCGGCCGGCAGCAGAGACGTTCCGGAGCGACGGGGACACGGCGACAGCGATGGAGAGTGACATCCAGGGCAGCGGTGACGGGTCCGGAGTGGCGGGGACACGTGAGTATTAAATCCTATGCAGTGGTCTTCAATCTGCGGACCTCCCGATGTTGCAAAACTGCAACTCCCAGCATGCCCGGACAGCCAACGGCTGTCCGGGGATGTTGGGAGTTGTAGTTTTGCAACATCTGGAGGTCCGCAGGTTGAAGACCACTATTGGGTTCAAAATCTTTATTTTTTTAGATTTTGCCCCTAAAAAATTGGGTGCGTCTTATATGCCGGTGCGTCCTATAGGACGAAAAATACGGTATGTTAATGGATGCTAGAAATACATGCTGCAATATACCATACAGCCGAATTCCTTTCCCCTTGATTTACATTCTAAAATAAAAAAATATAAAAAATCACAACATATACATTTGTATCCTATTGCATTGATGGGGTTTGGCCGTGATGTCACAAGGGGCATGGCCAGCCCCGAAGCGCAAAAACAGCGTTCAGAACATTTAGTTCCAAACGCTGGCCAGTGGAGTACCCCTTTAAGGGGTTAAACAGTGAAACGGAAAAAAATGCTGTGTCAACCCACCTTTAACAACACATGGTTGTTTTTGCCATGGGTTGTGTCTGGTATTGCACATCAGTTGTATTGATGTAAATGGCGCTCAGCTGCAATACCACACACAACCTATGGATAGGGTTGGCACTGCTTAACACAAAACAGCCATGTTTTTCTCATACAGTAAAAAATACATTTAACAGCCATTTACAAATATGTAAAATCCTAGTTCGGGTTCACACACCAGGAGTGGAACCAAAACAGAGGAAAAACAATCATGGAAAGATTTGCACCCGTTTCTGTGTTTTGGCCCTACTCCTGGTTTTGGTTAAAAATTACTGAAAAATGTGAATTCAGCTTTAGACTGCACAGTGGCTGTTTACAAGATCCTTCATGATTCAATTATAAAGTAATAAACAGATTTTAAAGTGAGCTTATAAACAGATTTTTAGGGAATAAAGTGTGGTCATGGCTGTATAGGGCTGTTGACCTAAATCCATACATACCTCTCCACAAATTAGGCTTTAGAGCCCACTGGGTGTTCCCCTCAGCTACTAGAGTGGACAACTTTTTATCCCCCTGATTGACAGACACTAGGCTGTATTGTAATCCCTGCCTCTCTCCTGTAATCTAGCAGCCGAGGGGAACGTACAATGGGCTTTAAAGCCTAATTTGCATATTTTTATACATTCTGAATGCTGAAGGGGTCAGTTAACTAATGGGAGGTATGTACAGATTCATGGTAAAAAGCCCTATACAGCTTTCCCCATACTTTATACCCGAAAACCTGCTGACATATCCACTTTAACATCTATTCACCATTAAGATTAAGCAAGTTCCATTGAAGTAAACATCTTACACACTTGAAGGAGTATCATTTCCATCTACTAACAAATATAGTAATACTCTTTAGACCCCCTATTACCTGGACAGGAGGGACTTCCACGGATTGGTGAGGGATATCGGCGCTGACCAAGATCGGACACGTCCGGTGAGTAGAAGAATTTTTATTAAAATGCAACGCGTTTCACCGCACAAGCGCGGTGAAACGCGTTGTATTTTAATAAAAATTCTTCTACTCACCGGACGTGTCCGATCTTGGTCAGCGCCAATATCCCCCACCACTCTGTGGAAGTCCTTTCTCCTGTCGTGTTACGTCCAGGTCGGGGTGGCTGCAGACCAGACTTATCCACTCACCCACGCAGACCATTATTGTGTGTGAGCTCACACAACCGCCTTCGGTAAGAGTCTCTCAATATTTTAAAACCCCACAGTGGCGATTTTACGCTATGGAGCGCTCTTCCTTCTTGTTTTACCCTATTACCTGGGGCAGTTTACCTCATTACTGAGCTCCATTAGTAAAGGCCCATACACCTTATACTAACATAGTCTGACTTTCTAGGGTGTAAGACAGTATCCTGACTCCATCAACAGATAATGTCAGCGGAAAGAAATTTTGGGCATGTTGGATTTTCACTGTCCAACCCTCTTGTTCTTGAAGTGATAATCTGGCGCCAAAGTGGTCTGGCTGCTGCTTATCACTCCCCTTCTCCCTAAACAACACACAAATGTTCGGCCATGTTTATAGGGGGAGTTGGGAGACAGACATTATATATGTATGGCGCCCTTAAGACTGTGTCAAAGCAGTTCAGTTGCATTGATCTATCGATCAATGTTTCCCATTGATCTTATGTAATTTCCGTATTTACAGTAATATTTTGATATCCCTATTATGCTATAAATGAGTTGTAGTAGTGCAGAAAAGTGTTGGTTTTCTGACTAAATTTTATAACCTGCTTTATTTTATTTTTTAGATATTCCCCAGGCTCTCCGTACAGACTGCGTCCAGCCTATGCCGACGCCTCCCCAAGGCCATCGAATAATCACATCGACACAAGGGATGATTCAGACAAACATGGGTGCTGGTATAACACCAACAACAATGAATCAGAATAGTGGCTCAATGGTTATGATGAATGCTGGAAAGCAGCAAGGAATATTTCCAGCATCTTCAGATTTCAGCATGCCACTAAGACAAAACCAGAATGCACTAAGTATGACTCCTGGCTATCAAACCGTCCATAGCCAGTCCAATGTCCGACCTGGAATGACATTGACCGGACATACCGCCAGTTCATTAATAAATCACTCTGCAGCTCAGCAACATTTACGGCAGTCTAACATATCAAGAATTCCTAATGTCTACGCCAGCCCTTCTACTCAGATGTGGACTCAAAGTGGAGTTTCAAGAATAGCAGGTCAAAGCCAAATGGATCCCAGTTTGCAGCAATTTTCTAACAACCCGCTGTTCACCAAACAAAATGTTAGACCAAATATGGCAAGCCAGCAATTTCCTCATCAGGGAGTGGTTCCTCCAAACCAGATAGCTCCGGGGGTTCAGATAAGACAAATGCAAAAACTTGGTCTGTCCCAGACAAGTCAAGGTGTAGGGTCCTTAAACAACCCTAATATTGTGAACAGTTTATCCAGAGGACAGCTAGCAGCCCTTAATGCTATGAAAGCAATGCCTCAAGGTGTTTCCACCTTTAACCAAATAAACCCTGGTCAACTTGGTGCACCTTCTTATGGTCCGACATCAGTCCAAACACCTGAAACTTTTGATAGGTTAAACTCTGGGGCTGAGATCCATCAGTATGATTTTGTTGCAACACAGAACAGCTCAGTCCTGTCAGCGAACTGTAATGAAGCAGACTTTATTGACTGTCTCATGAAAGGTGGCGGTGGAAGCAGTAATGATGAAGACTGGCTAAACAACTTGACAATTCTTGATGATATATTGGGGCAACACAATCAAAGCTCTGGTCCCGTGTAGCTCCCAGCAAACAGATGTATGCGGAATTCATCAAAAGGACTTGAAATCAGTTGTTTAACAAGTGGTTAATATCGGCAATTGTTTTCTGATACTTGTAAATATTTAAATATTTTTTAAATTATGTTTTTTTTCCAACAATAAATAGAAGTATTGGTACTTCTGTGAGTGACTGTATATAACATTATAGCATAATGTTTTGTTACATTATAGAGTTTTCATTTCTAACACCTTGTTTTAAATATGCAATTATCATTAGTTTCAGTAATACTATGTATTACAGTATGAAAAATTGTTATGTTTTTTGACATAACAAAATGTAGGGGGTGACTAAAGCAAACTGAATGCAATGCATGCCCACATATTATAATGTTCTAATAGTAGTGCAAGTTCATGAAAATATGGCCTAAAAGATTGCAAAAATCTACAAATTGGCAGGAATTGACTGTTTCAGCATACACGGTTGCCAACGGACAAGGGTATTTAAAGGGGACCCCTTCCCTTATGCCCTATTAGTGCAAGTTAAGCTAATAGAGGGAGGCGCTCATTTGGGACTTGCCTCGAAAAGCTGTAGTTCAGAGCTGGGTCAGATGGTCATCATCCATTGAGATCAGTTGATTTCAATGGGCTCCATGTAATGCTTTTCATCAGGGAACCCACGGCATGAAATGTGTATTGTCCCTTTCACTACATTAACCCATGGGTAAAACACAGCACCTTCCAATATTACCATTGTAACAACCAAGGGTTTAAAGGTGGTCGGTGAACCCATTTTAATCCTACTTTTCTTTGGAAAAAATAAGGTGCAAAAGTAAATGTGGCTGTAAATGTGATATCCTAAATATAAAATGGGTCTAAATGGTAATTGTATCTTTATGAAGAATATGACCCATATGTGCCAGAAGACAGATGCAACATAAAGCCCATTGGGTTCTGTGAAAATTTGTAATAGGGCCTCCCAACGATCTTGTGCCATGTATTGTACTGGTGTCTTCTTATATGGCAGAGGGGCTTTAGAGCCCCCTAAGGCACCAGAGCCCAGATGTCTGCTATCTCTACACCCCTTGGGCAGACCCTTTAGTTACCTATTTTATGAATAGATTTTTACCATGAAAGTGACATAATTTACCAAAATACAGTTGAATGCACTTACAGTTAAATAGGAATTGACCAAATTCAGCTCAATGATCCATCTGTGTAAAATGTATCAAGGAAAACACATTGTTGGTTTGCATACCTCTGTATATATTTGTAGTATAAAAATGACTGGTTTCTGGGTTTAAGGCTTTTTTCCAGTTAGGTTTTACTGAAGAAAAAAAAAATGAAAAAAACTGTTTCAACGAAAAAAGCCCAGACATGGATTTTGTCAATTTTGTCTATGATGTTTTCTGTCAGCTAATATTGTCTGATGTATATTTAAGAGTCTGTTTATAAAAAAAAATCCACTGTACTGTAAACCTATAAATTTCATACTTTTTGTGTAATCATATTTTAATAGTCACACCATATTTCTGTAATACATTTGTAATATAATGTCTGCATCAAGCACAGAATCAATGATGTTTTTCTTCATACCATAATAAAGAGCCAGGGAAATAAATTGCTTTCTGTATTTATCGTTGTAAATATCTCAGGAGGTCAACTAATAGAAGCAGATATAAAGAGCTGATCTGGAGGCCCCTGTAGAATTCAACCAATGTTACATCATTGTTTGCCGATTAAAATCTTAGGCATCTAAAAATATGTCCTTTTTTACCATTTAATTTTGTTTCGTTTGGCCTTCCCTTCCAATGACACTGCTTCTCTATCTAGGAGATTCCTACAGTTCTATTCTTTAATTTGAGAAGCAGTAAAGGCTAACACAGAGCTATATATATATATATATATATATATATATATATATATATATATATATAGAAGAAAAGACAAGGTCCGGCACTAAGTTGCAGGTAAAAACTTCTTATTCCTTTATTTCAAGATTCTGCAGTACAGGGTAGAAAGGCTGACGCGTTTCGCTAAAGAGCTTAATTGTAGACTCAGTCTACGATTAAGCTCTTTAGCGAAATGCGTCAGACTTTCTACCCTGTACTGCAGAATCTTGAAATAAAGGAATAAGAAGTTTTTACCTGCAACCTAATGCCGGACCTTGTCTTTTCTTCTACAAGTGAGTAGCCGGAGGCGGTACCGGCCGGTCTACGGCACAGGTGGCGAGGTGGGCGTGCACGGGGTGAGCGACTCACAAATCAGCCTTGATATATATATATATATTTATATAATCCAACCTGTGATGGCGCAGCACTCCAAAGTTGAAAAAAACGTGAATTTATTCACCACATGTAACAGACAGCAACGTTTCAGCTCAACATTAGAGCCTTTTTCAAGCATAGTGACAATTATCAAATGGAGGGAATATATACCCAATCACTCCTCTGAGACACATGGCATATTTTTTATAAGATACATGTGATATTAATTATTTTGCAGACTCAATTATGTATGAGTATCTTATTTCAAGCCTTGCTTTTAATATTTTGTAACTATTTAACACTGGACGCTATATGTACTTATGAGTACTCTTAATTATGTATATGGATTTGCACTATGTTTTGCACTTTTATATTTTTTTGACTATATTACACTTTATTAATATGAATTGATTTTATTGGATGTATTGTGTGATTGGGTATATATTCCCTCCATTTGATAATTGTCACTATGCTTGAAAAAGGCTGTAGTGTTGAGCTGAAACGTTGCTGTCCGTTACATGTGGTGAATAAATTCACGTTTTTTTCAACTTTGGAGTGCTGCGCCATCACTGGTTGGATTATCTAAACGGGTCAAGATCAGACCCAGGACGCTGGGCACCCGCATGCTTCATTTGGTGGTGCTGCAACTATTTTGGTATATATATATATATATATATATATATATATATATGTATACAGTATGTGTGTTTATATATTTATCTATACAGTCAGTGACCCCCCGACCTACAATGGCCCCGACATACGATCATTTCAACATACAATGGTCTCTCAGAGGCCATCACATGTTGAAGGCAGCATCAACAGACGATGCTTTTGTATGTCGGGGCCATCACATAAACGCCCATCCGGCAGCGTAGACTGTTTCAGCTGCCACCGGATAGCCGTTTACAGTGCCCCGTGTGGTCCGCTGACGATTACTTACCTGTCCTCTGGGCTCTGGTGCGTCCTCGCATCTCCATCGTCGTCATCATGTCGCTGCGCACGCCGTCCCGTCATCCAATAGGAGCGGTGTGAGTAGCGACGTGATGGCGGCGACGGAGAGCGAGGATGCCGGGGAAGGAGTGGCCTTGCTGGAGTGTCGGGGACACCCCGGGAACGCGGCGACAGCGATGGAGGGCGACATCCAGGGCAGCGGGGACATGTGAGTATAACCTCCAATACCAGTGGTCTTCAACCTGTGGACCTCCAGATTTTGCAAAACTACAACTCCCAGCATGCCCGGGCATGCTGGGTGTTGTAGATTTGCAACATCTGGAGGTCCGCAGGTTGTAGACCACTGTCCTATACTTTACATTGTACGGATCCCTCAACATACGATGGTTTCAACAAACGATGGTCCATTTGGAACGGATTACCATAGTTTGTTGAGGGACCACTGTAGATATATAGATCAAAGGAAAGCAGCACTCCAGTGGATAAAAGATGATGGGGTGCAGATAGTTGCTAGATCCTGGTTACAGATCCTTCCATGTAGACAAAACGAAGAGGCAACAGCACTCCCATAAGGTTCAAAAAAGGTAGGTCTTTATTCACACAAACGTGAAGGTGACGTTTCGGCTAGCTGTACGGGTCGGCAGATGTACAATATCCATGAGCGTGGTAACAAAGTCGCTGATCCACGCGGTGCACGGCATGGGAACCAGAAGTGACATCACACATGAACAAAGGTTCGCTAGTTGCCAGGTTGCAAGCACACTTCTGTAAGCGCAGGCGCACTGGAACTCTGCATTGCTCCATGGCCATCATGGTGAAGGGCAACAGGTACACAGCAATCCCCCTGCAGCACTAGGGCATACGGAAGAACTGCGGAAACCGCAGCACATCCCGTTAACCCTTCCTCAGCCGCTACGAACCTATACTGAACAGCGGGTGTTCGTGGCCCCAAGGGTATGCCAAAAGATGCATCAGGTTGAGTCCGTTTTGCATCCTGTACGGTTTTGTCAGTTTTTTTTCCCGTACCCAAAACCGTAGCCTACCACGGCTTTTGGTCCGGATGAAAAACCGTATTAAACCATATACATTTTTTTTTTTTAACATGGGAGTCAATGGGAACCGTACAGAACCGTATGTGCGTACGCTTCCATCCAGTTTGCACCATACGGTTTTTGACTTTGAGTTTTTTTTCTTGGAATTTCAATCAAACAACTGAAACTTTATTCATAATGGAGTGAAAAGTTAAAAACATATAAATTTTTTTCTTATAAAACTGATGCAACCAGATATACAGGTTAAAATTTGTACTCACGTTTTGATACAGTTTAGTCCGGTTTTGAGGAATCCGGTTTTCATCAAAAACCTGATACAGGAACTGTATTGCAAAAACGTGGTGAGAATGCAGCCTAAGGCTAGGTTTCCATACAGGTTTTTTCTGTCATTTTTTGGAAAACAGCCACTGTAGTTTTCTAGTCAAAGCCAGAAGTATATTCAAAAGGAATGAAAAATATAAAGGAAGAACTTATACTTCTCCTTCCTGCTGGATTCACTTCTTGCTTTGGCTCAAAAATTGCAGTGGCAGTTAAAAAATAAATAAAAACCTGTGTGGAAATGTACTAGCCCCATAGAAGTGAATAACACCCATCATCTGTTACCTAGGTAAGGAGACCAGGATAAACAAATCCATATAGGGTAAGACTTTCTTACATTAAACCTGGCCATACAAATTTTCATGTATGTTTTCAGTAGGACCAGTTGACCATGTAATGTGTATAGAGGCCTTATGGATCTCTTTTGATGACAAGTGTAAGGCTATGTTCATACGGCAGAATCTCTGTGCAGAATTCCACTGGTTTAATTAAGCTTGGAAATTTACTGCACATTGAATTGAATAGGGATTATGCTGTCCCATTCACACTGCAGAATTTCCGCTGTCTTTAAATTTTGCAGAATACTGGGTAGAATCCTATTGAACTTAATGGGGATTTGAATTATTGGTGCACTGGCCCTTTAAATTTAGAAAAGCCAGCATGCTCGCGGCCTAGAAGGCGGGGACGTGCGCCGGCAGAGACGGGCAGGAGGAGAGGAACAGAGCGGGGGTCGCAAGCGAGCGCGCCCCGCAACGTGAGAAGAAGGTCCAGCAGGGACAGAAGAGGATGGGGTGGAAGGTAAGCGGCAGTCGGGGTTCGCATGCGGCACGTCCCACAATGCGAACTGCGGCACTGCCGGGAGCAGAGGGCGGAGCGCTAACAATACCCCCCCCCCCCCTTGGGTCTCCCCCTCTTTTTGGGTCTTAAAGAGTTCCAAAGTAAGTCACGGTCCAGTATATTTTCCTCTGGCTCCCAAGATCTCTCCTCCGGACCGAAACCTCTCCAGTCCACCAAAAAATAACATCTCCCTCTTACAGTTTTTGTAGCTAAGATTTCTTTGACCTCAGGAATGGAAACAACAGACTTTTGCAAGAATTTTTTCACGTACAGGGTGGTATGAGGGCTAATTTTTTGTGCCGTGATCTGAAGTTTTTACCGGTACCATTCTTGTTTTGATCGGACTTTTTGATCACTTTTTATTCATTTTTTAATGGTATAAAAAGTGACCAAAAATAAGCTTTTTTGGATTTTTTTACGTGTACACCATTGACTGTGCGGTTTAATTAACGATATATTTTTATAGTTCAGACATTTACGCATGCGGCGATACCACATATGTTTATTTTTATTTTTATTTACATTGTTTTATTTTTTTATGGGAAAAGGGGGGGTGATTCAAACTTTTATTAGGGAAGGGGTTAAATGATCTTTATTAACACTCTTTTTAACTTTTTTTTTGCAATGTTATAGCTCCCATAGGGGCCTATGACATTACATACACTAATCTTTTACACAGATCACTGGCATGTATTAACACGCCTGTGATCAGTGTTATCGGCTCTTGACTGCTCCTGCCTGGATCTCAGGCACGGAGCAGTAATTCGCCGATCGGACACCGAGGAGGCAGATAGGGTCCCTCCCGGTCCCGAGCAGCCCCACTGAGCAGCCGGGATAGTGTCACTTTTGCTTCAGACGTGGCGGTCAGCTTGGATCGCCGTGTCTGAAGGGTTAATACAGAGCATCACCGAGATCGGTGATGTCCTGTATTAGCCGCGGGTCCTGGCCGTTAATGGCCGCCGAGACTGACCCAATATGTCGTGGGGTCACCGCGTGACGCCGCGGCATATTGCGGGAGCCGGCGGAGGATGTAAATATACGTCCTTCGTCGTTAAGGAGTTAAACCCTGATAGTCAATACAGGGACAAGGGGATCCATCTTTTTTTCCTACAAAGAAGAATCCAGCACGGCTGGAGAGGTAGACTCCCGGATGAAACCCTTTTGTAGGTTTTCTTGGATATATTTAGCCATGGCTTGCGTCTCAGGTACTGACAGTGGGTAAATTCTTCCCCGGGGAGGAGTAGAGCCAGGTTGAAGATCAATGGGGCAATCATAGGGATGATGTGGTGGAAGAGTCTCTGCCTGCTTCTCGCAGAACACATCAGAATAATTTTGATAAGGGAGAGGTAGGCCCGACTTAATAGAAGAAGATGGGGCCGTCTTAGGCTGGGTGGACTCCAGACAATGTCCATGACAGAAAGTTCCTCAACGAGAAACCTCTCCAGTGTTAAAGTCAAGTTGTGGAGAGTGACGCTGAAGCCAAGGAAGTCCTAGAAGAAGTTCAGAGGTACAATGAGGAAGCACAAAGAACTCTATCTTCTCCTTATGTAACACTCCTACCTGCATGATGAGAGGTTCAGTGCGAAACAGGACCGAACCATTCAGGTTCTCTCCATTGACTGAAGAAATAAATAGGCTTGACAAGCCGAGACACAGGGAGATGATGCTCTTGGACCAAGGAAGCATCAATAAAATTTCCCACGGAATCGGAATCCAAGAAGGCAGAAGCAGAGAAAGAAGTCTTTGTGGAAGTATAGACTTGAACAGGCATGGTCAAACGTGGAAAGATACTATTCACACCCAGGGACGCCTCTCCTACGTGCCCTAGGTGCGAGCGTTTCCCGAATGCTACGGACGTATTTGACAATCCTTAAGGAAGTGCTCCAAACTGGCACAGTAGAGACAAAAATTCTCCTCACGACGACGAGACCTCTCCTGTGAAGGCAATCTAGTCTGATCCACTTGCATAGGCTCCTCCACTGGTATCATTGGAGAAATATGAAGTGGACGCTGGAACACTGGTGCCAGGCGTGTTTGGACAGGTTCTGTTTTGCGACGAAGCTCTTCCTGTCTCTCAGAAAAGCAGACATCAATTCGAATGGCCAAGTTGATTAGGTCACTCAGGGAAGTCGGAAAATCTTGTGCAGCAAGGGCATCCTTGATTCTACTAGTAAGTCATTTTTTGAAGGTAGCGCACAAGGCCTCATCATTCCAAGCCAGTGCGGATGCCAGGATGCGGAATTGTACCGCGTAATCCCCAACAGAAGTGTTCCCTTGACAGAGATTCTACAGAGCTGTCTCAGCTGAGGAAGCCCATTCCGGTTCTTCAAAGACATTGCAGAATTCTGCGAGGAAGGACTGGAGGTTAGCAGACACCGGATCATTACGATCCCAAAGAGGAGTAGCCCAGGCCAGAGCTTTTCCAGACAGAAGACTGATGACGAATGCCACTTTTGCACGTTCTGTAGGGAACTGGTCAGCCAAGAATTCCAGATGCATAGAGAACTGAGTGAAAAAAACCTCTTCACAACTTGGGATCTCCGTCATACTTGGAAGGCAAAGATAAATGAATCTTGGAGCCTCCGGAAGCCACAGGAGCAGATGACACTGAAGGTTCCGCTGAAGCCGGTTGTAGCTGTTGTCAGGTGAGAAACTGCTGCATCAGTGCGGCAAGCTGAGACAACTGCTGTGCTTGCTGCTCAATCTGCACGGACTGCTGTGCGACAATTGCCAAGAGATCAGAGACACTGGGTAGAGGAACCATGGTGAGATCCATGGCCGGATCTTACTGTAACTGTTGTGGTTAGATGGATCCACTGACCTGTGAGGAAGATGGCTTGGGCGCAGGGAGCAGAGTCTAAGGTGTCGCTGGTTTTAACCAGAGCCCGCCGCAAAGCGGGATGGACTTTCTGTGGCAGGCAGCACCCAGTTCACTACCCCTGATACCACTCGTCCCCACAGGCAGGCGAGGTATAACGAGGCACAGGAAAGATGAGGCACAGACTTTGCCAGGACAGGCGGCAATGAGGCAAGGTCAGGTCACGTAGCAGGAGTTCAGAAGGCAGGCAGCACAGGAGCAAGGTCAGTATATGTAGCAAGGGATCAGATGCAAGGCAAGACACCGCAGCACAGCCGGGGGCAGAGGGCAGAGCCCTAACAAGCAGCTTCTTTTACCAGGAGATGGAAAGTGATTGGGGGAGGAAGGATACGGGTGTGTGCACTACTCCTTTAAGGGTAAGAGAGAGAGAGTGCATATAACCTATAGGCCACAAAAACAACAGTCTAAGCAACAGCAGCATAGGAGACATGAAGGCTGGAGGAAGCTCAGTGGAGCACCGAAAAGAAGTGTTACTGGTGTTACAGTATGGTCAGCCTTGAAACTGATTTACAATACTTACAGGTAATTGCAGATGCAAGGTAAAATATCTCTTATGTGTTAGAAGCCACAGTGTATCCTGGCACACTGGCTTATGAAAGAAGATTCTAAATAGGGGATCCTACTCTATTAATTCACTATTTCCCAACAGAATATTTAAGAATAGTAAGGCATGTAAAGAGAATAAAGAACTGAGCACTAAGCGGTATGTCATAAGTCAGGAACACCTTTATTCCACTTGCGGGTACATCAATAATGGGGAAGCGGACTTGCAGGAGGTACTGCGGGCAACGGCCGAAGTACCTCCTGCAAGTCCGCTCCCCCATTATTGATGTACCCGCAACTGGAATAAAGGTGTTCCTGACTTATGACATACCGCTTATTGCTCAGTTCTTTATTCTCTTTAAGTGCCTTGTGATTTAATATCTACTAATGTTGAATCACTCTTACCTATAGCACTGCAGCTGCACACTTACCTATAGCATTGTAATTTGCCATTGACAGTGGTGCTGAGACCTACTGACCTTGATGGGATATATTTAAGAATAGGTTATCTAAAGCAGACAACCTATATAAGGTGACGCTTCTCCATTTGAGCTACAGTAAGCAATGTATGATTGGTTTTCCTAAAAGCAATATTCTAATAATATCCTTAGAGTTGCTACTTTTATGTTCAGTAGATTTCATGTCGGTAAAAACTAGAATGCAGAATTAATAACATAACATTAGAGAACTCTTATTTCTGTACCTTTTTAATATATTATGCAGAGTGACTTCCAGGTGGGGATACCTTATTACCAAAGCAGGGATTAATCTTTAGAAATGATTCTGTTTTTTGGATATAATGGAAAAGGTTCTAAAGATTTTAGAGGTTGTTGTTGAATAGCTACAGGCAGGAGAAGGGGGAGGGCGGAAACAGCTCAACACTCCCACTCTTGAAGTAACTTTTTGCCCAAGTGGGTGCAATGTCTCACTGTCTCACATTAAACACAGTTAGTAGTGTCAGGAACACAGTCATTTTTTTGGCCAGGATATGTTTTAGCTGTCATATTTATAGTTCAGATACACCTTTTAAAGAGAACATGTCATGTTGAAATTACTATCCAATCTACCACCATCAACAAAATAGAGTAGCAAGAGCTGGGCAGATTGGTATATAGTTGTGTGGGAAAATATTTAGTAGATCATATAATGTATTCCTTTAATTCTGTTAAATGTGGACTAAGGCATCCAGTGGGCGGTCATAAATAATGACTGACAGCCTTTTCAGTATAAAGAAGCTGTCAATCACTGTTTAGGACTTCTCACTGGGCTCAAACAACAGAGATTTAAATAAATAAATGATTTATTTACTTTCTACTGAATCTTCTACCACAAAACTATAACTACCGTATTTATCGGGGTATACCACGCACCGGCATATAACACGCACCCTCATTTTACCAAGGATATTTGGGTAAAAAAAGTTTTTTACCCAAATATCCATGGTAAAATGAGGGTGCGTGTGTGCGCGTGTATACCCCGATATACCCCCAGGAAAGGCAGGGGGAGAGAGGCCGTTGCTGCCCGCTTCTCTCCCCCTGCCTTTCCTGGGGTCTAGAGCCCTGCTGCCGGCCCTTCTCTCCCCCTGGCTATCGGCGCCGCTGCCCGTTCTGTCCCCCTGACTATCGGTGCCGGCGCCCCATTGCCGGCGCCGATAGCCAGGGGGAGAGAAGCGGCGCCGACAACCAGGGGGAGAGAAGGGGCAGCGGCACCCATTGCCGGTGCCGCTGCCCCGTTGCCTCCCCCCATCCCCGGTGGCATAATTACCTGGGTCGGGTCCGCGCTGCTGCAGGCCTCCGGCGTGCGTCCCCTGCGTCGTTGCTATGCGCTGCACGGCACGGCGCATGACGTCAGTGCGCCGCGCCGTGCATAGCAACGACGCAGGGGACGCACGCCGGAGGGCTGCAGCAGCGCGGACCCGACCCAGGTAATTATGCCACCGGGGATGGGGGAGGCAACGGGGCAGCGGCGCCGGCAATGGGTGCCGCTGCCCCTTCTCTCCCCCTGGCTATCGGCGCCGGCAGTGGGGCGCCGGCACCGATAGTCAGGGGGACAGAACGGGCAGCGGCGCCGATAGCTAGGGGGAGAGAAGGGCCGGCAGCAGCGCTCTAGACCCCAGGAAAGGCAGGGGGAGAGAAGCGGGCAGCGACGGCCTCTCTCCCCCTGCCTTTCCTGGGGGTGTATCGGCGTATAACACGCACATAGACTTTAGGCTAAAAATTTTAGCCTAAAAAGTGCGTGTTATACGCCGATAAATACGGTATATAAATTGTCTCAGCTGATTTGCAGCTTTTGCTGTGTTTTAAACCCACTCCTGATTTTGTCTTAAATATAGTGGAAACTGCTGAACTCTGCCTTAAATAGGCACTGTCATTAAAAAAATGTTTTGCTATTGCACTCCTTATGGTTTATAAAAAAAAAAATCTTTCTAATGTACTTTGTTTACATTTTTTTTTCGTTTTCTATGTTTTATTTGTCACGACTGCTGGGGAACGCCCATTTCCCAGTCTGGGAATCTGACTGAGACTGAGCAGAAAATATAGAGCAATATCAAGGTAGAAAACTAAAAGATAATAAAAATATAGGCAGGGGGTGGTTTATCATGATGGGGGCAGTGAACTGGAAGGATTATAAAATTTAACAAGATCATGAGAGGTACTCTTTAACCCCTTAAGGACTCAGGGTGTACTCTTTAACCCGCCCAATGTCGGCGATCGTTGCAAATCGCCGGTCAATACAGACTGGCGATCTGCGGCGATACCGGGTCATACGGGTCTCAGGTGACCCGGTGACCCAGGAAAATAAGGGGGATCGGGAGTGTTCAAGACACCCACCCCCTGAAGGGATAGGAGTGAGGTGGCAGGGGTGCCACCCCTCCTATCCCTGCTATTGGTCGGTCAGAAGCGACCGACCAATAGCAGATCAGGGGCGGTGGCGTTAAAGTTCGGTTCCCCCATTCTGCCCAACCACAGTAGTGCGGGCAGAATGGGGGAACTGTCCTGTGACTGGCGGGTGGCAATGATGTGCGGCTGGCTCCCTGGTGCGGCGTGCTGCAGACTACGAAAGTCGGGGAGTTGCCTAGCAACATCTGGGGGGCTATAGTTTGGAGACCACTATACAGTGGTCTCTAAACTGTAACCCTCAAGATGTTGCAAAACTACAACTCTCAGCATGCCCAGACAGCTGTTTGCTGTCTGGGCATGCTGGGATTTGTAGTTTTGCAACAGCTGGAGGACTACAGTTTGGAGATCACTGTGCAGTGTTCTCTAAACTGGGGCCCTCTAGATCTTGCAAAACTACAACTACCAGCATGCCCACACAGCAGTTTGCTGTCTGTGCATGCTGGGATTTGTAGTTTTGCAACATCTGCAGGGCCACAGTTTGGAGATCACTGTGCAGTGGTTTCAAAACTGTGGCCCTCTAAATTTTGCAAAACTTCAACTCCCAGCATGCACGAACAGCAAACGCCATGCTGGGAGTTGTATTTGCGTACCTCCAGTTGTTGCATAACTACATCTCACAGCATACCCTTCGGTGATCAGTACTTGCTGGGAGTTGTAGTTTTGCAACAGATGGAGGCACACTGGTTGGAAAATACTGAGTTAGATAACAGAACTTAACTGAAGGTTTTCCAACCAGTGTGCCTCCAGCTGTTGCAAAAGTACAACTCCCAGCATGCATGGCCTGTCAGTGCATGCTGGGAGTTGTAGTTTTGCAACAGCTGGAGGTTTTTCCCCCATGTGAATGTACAGGGTGCATTCACACGGGCGGGTTTACAGTGAGTTTCCTGCTTCAAGTTTGAGCTGCGGCAAATTTTCCACCACAGTGCAAACTCCTAGCAGGAAACTCACCGTAAACCCGCCAGTGTGAATGTACCCTAAAAACACTACACTACGCTAACACATAATAAAGAGTAAAACACTACGTATACACACCCTTACACTGTCCACCCCAATAAAAATGAAAAATGTATTGTACGGCAGGGTTTCCAAAACAGAGCCTCCAGCTGTTGCAAAACAACAACTCCCAGCATTTCCGGACAGCCACTGTCTGTCCAGGCATGCTGGGAGTTTAGCAACAGCTGGAGGCACCCTGTTTGGAAATCACTGGCGTAGAATACTCCTATGTCCACCCCTATGCAATCCCTAATTTAGTCCTCAAATGCTCATGGTGCTCTCTCACTTTGGAGCCCTGTCGTATTTCAAGGGAACAGTCTAGGGCCAGATATGGGGTATTTCTGTACTCGAGAGAAATTGCGATACATATTTTGGGGGGCTTTTTCTCCTTTTACCCCTTATGAAAAGGAAAATTTGGGGTCTACACCAGCCTTTTAGTGTAAAAAAAAATTTTTTACACAAACATGCTGGTGTTGCCCCATACTTTTATTTTCACAAGAGGTAAAAGGAAAAAAAGACCCCCGAAATTTGTAACGCAATTTCTCCTGAGTACGGAAATGCCCCATATGTGGGCGTAAAATGCTCTGTGGATGCACAGCAAGGCTCAGGAGTGATAGTGCACCATGTACATTTGAGGCCTAAATTGGTTATTTGCACAGGGGTGACTGATTTTACAGCAGTTCTGTCATAAACGCAAAAAAAATAAATACTCACATGTGACCCCATTTTGGAAACACCCCTTACGGAACGTGACAAGAGGTATAGTGGGCCTTAACACAACACAGGTGTTTGACAAATTTTCGTTAAAGTTGGATGGGAAAATGAAAAAAAGAATTTAAAATAAAATGCTGGTGTTACCCTAAATTTTTCATTTTCACAAGGGAAAATAGGGAAAAAAGCCTCCCAAAATTTGTAACCTCATTTCTTCTGAGTACGAACATACCCCATATGTGGATGTAAAGTGCTCTGCGGGCAAACTACAATGTTGAGAAGAGAAGGAGCGTCATTGGGCTTTTGGCGAGAAAATCTGTCCGGAATTGAAGGCCACATGTGTTTGCAAAGCCCCCATAGTGCCAGAACAATGGACCCCCCACATGTGACCCCACTTTGGAAACTACACCCCTCATGGAATGTTATAAGGGGTACAGTGAGCATTTACGCCCCACAAGTGTCTGACAGATTTTTGCAAGAGTGGTCCGTGAAAATGAAAAATAAAATTTTTCATTTGCTCAGCCCACTGTTCCAAAGACCTGTCAAACCCCAGTGGGGTGTAATTGCTCACTGTATCCCTTATTAAATTTTGTGAGGGGTGTAGTTTCTAAAATGGGGTCACATGTGGGGGGTCCACTGTTTTAGCACCACGGGGGGCTTTGTAAACGCACAAGGCCCCCGACTTCTATTCCAACCAAATTCTCTCCCCAAAAGATCAATGGAGATATGATATGAAAAAGAAGCAGAGATACAAGGCGCAGCAATATGCCGTTACCTATGGCAACAAAAAATAGCAGAAAGAAAATAGCAATTCTGCTCACCTTGTAGTGTTGCACTGTGAGTACAACACCATGTACCGTTTTACGCCAAGGCAGTAGGCAAATATCCACGTGTGGGGACCTAGGAGTGCTGCCGGCACCACTCCGTCCTGGGGAGAATCCTGGACAGTTCGGGCAATAGTAAGCAAGATGCCGCAAGCTGCGGTTTCAAAATCGGTGTGCCCAGCGCTCGTCCTCAGTCACTTGGTAATCCCTCTTAGTCACAGAGGGAAAGAGTCCAGAAGGTATTTGAAAAAACACTTTTTTTATTCCATTAAAACAGCAGAAACAAATAACGACAGGTACCAAAGGACCTGTCGTTATTTGTTTCTGCTGTTTTAATGGAATAAAAGAAGTGTTTTTTCAAATACCAAGTGACCGAGGACGAGCGCTGGGCACACTGATTTTGAAACCGCAGCTTGCGGCATCTTGCTTTCTATTGCCCAAAAGATCAATGGCGCTCCTTCTCTTCTGAGCATTGTAGTGCGCCAGCAGAGCACTTGATGTCCACACATGGTGTATTTCCATACTTAGAAGAAATGGGGTTACAAATTTTGGGGCGATCTTCTCCTATTACCCCTTGTAAAAATGTAAATTTTGGGGGGAAAAACAGCATTTTAGTGAAAAAACTTTTTTTTTCATTTACACATTAAACTTTAACAAAAAGTCATCAAACGCCTGTGGGGTGTTAAGGCTCACTGGAGCCCTTAGTACGTTCCCTGAGGGGTGTAGTTTCCAAAATAGTATGCCATGTGGTTTTTTTTTTTTTTGTTTTGTTTTTTTTTGCTGTTCTGGCATCATAGGGGCTTCCTAAATGTGAAATGCCCCCCAAAAACCATTTCAGCAAAACTTACTCTCCAAAATCCCATTGTCGCTCCTTCCCTTTTGAGCCCTCTAGTGCACCCACAGAGCACCTGACGTATACATATGAGGTATTTCCTTACTCGAGAGAAATTGGGTTACACATTTTAGGGTGATTTCACTCCTTTTACCCCTTGTAAAAATTCAAAAACTGGCCTACAAGAACATGTGTGTGTAAAAAATGAAGATTTTGAATTTTCGCCTTCACTTTGCTGCTATTCCTGTGCAACACCTAAAGGTTTAACAAACTTTCTGAATGCTCATTTTAAATACTTTAAGGGGTGCAGTTTTTATAATGGGGTCATTCATGGGGTATTTCTAATATGAAGGCCCCTCAAATCCACTTCAAAACTGAACTGGTCCCTGAAAAATTCAGATTTTGAAAATTGTGTGAAAAACTGGAAAATTGCTGCTGAACTTTGAAGCCCTCTGATGTCTTCCAAAAGTAAAAACACGTCAACTTTATGATACAAATATAAAGTAGACATATTGTATATGTGAATCAATATATAATTTATTTGGGATGTCCATTTTCTTTATAAGCAGAGAGTGTTAAAGTAAAAAAAAAATGCAACAAATTTTTCATCAAATTTTGGAATTTTTCACCAAGAAATGATGCAGGTATCGACAAAATTTTACCACTAACATAAAGTAGAATATGTCACAAAAAAAATTATTGGAATCAGAATGAAAAGTAAAAGCATTCCAGAGTTATTAATGCTTAAAGTGACAGTGGTCAGATGTGCAAAAAAATGGCCAGGTCCTTTAGGTGAAAATGGGCTGGGTCCTTAAGGGGTTAAACTTTGTAAACTGTTGATTTTGTCACAGTACCACAAAAATTGTGTGGCCTGGTTCTGGGGTTTTAAGCAAGACTTATAAAGCTTACAGGTCACATAGGATCAAGCATGCTTGAATCCAACATACCTCTTCTTTGTTTTCCTGGACAATGGATATCAGGGTACAGTCATGCTGTCCCTACAGATATTAGATTGTTGATGAATCCTGCCAACAGTATCCAAATCCTCCAAACATTTAGGGCTCGTTCACACTATAAATATTAGTAACACCCTCACTGAATTTGGTTTGGGACCTGCACCCTTCTGCTTCTTGGTAAATGAGACAAAAATTATGCAGAATTTCTGCTGCAAAAAGATGAAGTGACGTTCTTCTTAGGCAATAAATGGCTAGCTGTATTATAAAGGAGTACTCCAGGATACAAAAACATATCCCCTCAGATTGTGGGGAGTCTCACCGCTGACCAGAGAGCACTGTGCTCGTGATGTCAGCAGAGAGCTCTGTGTTCCAAAAAGAAAATAATTTCCTCTGTAGTATTCAGCAGCTAATAAGTACTGGAAGGATTAAGATTTTTTAATAGAAGTAATATGCAAATCTGTTTAACTTTCTGGCACCAGTTGATGTAAAAAAAAAAAAAGTTTTCCTCCGGAGTATCCCTTTAAGCTCTGCTTCCCTCATATCAGCTGCATGGCTGCTATTCTGTGTGGCGACCAAATGTGCAATGGTTCTCTGGGGTGGGAAGGCATGTTGTCTAGCACCAATGTGGTCTTCCAGGACATCCTCAGAAAAGAAACACACCCGAAGAGGCTCTCAGAGGTGCACAAGCTGAGGTTATGAAGTTCAACTCAACTCAACTGTAATCATTTCGGCTCTTTGTTAGATCTTTATTTGCGGATTCTGCTGGAAAATTAAACATACTGAATCTTCCGGCGGAATCCAGTCACTCGTGGGAAGTTCTGCTGCAGAACTTCCAACGTGTGATCTAAGCAGCAGAATTGCACTTTATTGAGTTTATTGAGAGATTGCTTCAAGCTAAATTTCGTAGTGTGAATGGGGCCTTAGAGGTAAATTTATCAATGCTTAACACCAGAAAGCCAGCTTAAAAAAGGTCAATATTATTTGTGCAACGCTTAGAATATAGAGTCGCAATTTTAAGTGCAGAATTAAGACTTGCAGAAAAATTTGTGAAATTTTTAGGCTAGTTTTCTGGTGTCAAGCATTGATAAATTCCCCCTTTATGTGTATTGTCAGCAAAAAGGACCTGTTAGGGACAAATATGGTTATAGAAGATTGATCACAATTTAGAAAAGTGAAAGTAGCATTCCTAGAACAGCGTCCTTTACTTTAGGTGACCTACATTTTCCCTGTAAAATAATGGGTGTCCTTCAAGTTAAAATGAATTGCTGCGATTACAGCGCACTGATCTTCCCCCATGGGATTCCAGGAAGCCCCGAGTTTCAGACCACAGGTGTAAATTAGCCATCCATTTAATAATATTACTGGTATGGAGAGGACCAAAGCAGTGATATGGTTAAAATTCACTGTTATTAATGTCACTTTAATTCCTAGTATCAGTTACATTGTGTTATTTTTGCACCTGCAATAAAGCTCTGCCTCCTAACCTCTGGGGCTGTGGCGTTGGCAGCTATATAAAAGCATGATTTAATCTTACTGATAATGCTCCTTTGTTGCTGTACGCAAGTAAAACTTCACTGTAATTCCAATAAGGGCTTTTTGTTAAAAGTTATTACAAGAAAGTTTAAAGGACTACTACACCAAAATGCTCCTGTTCTGCTGTATGAAACAACCATTTTTTTACTTGAGAATTACTGAGAGACATTTACTGTGTAGATAAGACTATACCTTATATTCCCATATTGCACATATAGTTATTGTTATAGGGATACACACAAACTAAACAATACAGCCACTATAGTAGAGCCACTAAGATTTAGAGAACATACCCTTCCTTGTGTCTTGTATATGATAATATTTACAGGTATTTCTACGTTTGCTGGCAAACTCGTGCGCTGCCGCATTCCGGTGTGTTTTCACCCAAAACCTAAGTTAATGAATATCTCTATTCCATGATCAAATATAGTGAATAAATAATATGCACACACCATGTGCAAGTACTACAGCTATATTATGACTGAAGAGCAGCATCGAATTGCAATCAAATATAACTATCTCATAATGATTATATAAAGTCCATTGCTATGTCGGTCCAGGGCAGCTCAGGAACTGGCAAAGGATGTAATAGACCAGCAGGCTTGGCATGAGGGGTCTTGTCCTGGGCACAGACTGAACAGGATGTCAATGACATCTTGTTTTAGAGTTGGCCACCAAAACTGTCGGGAGATGAGTTGCAAGGACTTCCGTATACCGGCATGACCGGCCAACAGAGAAGAATGACTTCATTTCAAGATTCGGAGTCTTAGGCAGGGAGTAATGTAGGTCTTCGCAGGAGGCAGGTGCTGAAGACTTGCTGGTGCTGCGGAAATGAGACAATTAGGAGGTACAATATGTTGAAGGTGAGATTCTTGGTCTAGGATCTAGATTCTTCTCTGCTGGACGGAAGTGAATAAAAAAGTCAAATCTGGGGAAGAACAGAGACCAGCGAGGCTGTGGAGGGTTGAGACAATGGGCAGTCTGAAGATATAGCAAGTTCTTTTGGTCAGTATAAATGGTAAGTGGATGTACAGAGCCCTCCAAGTGATGATGCCATTCTTCCAAGGCCAACTTAATAGCCAAGAGCTCACGATCTCCAATAGCATAATTTCTCTCCGCAGGTTACAGTTTTTCCTTTGGATGATTTTTGTGTCAAAACTGCACCTGCACCAACAAAAGAAGCATGCACTTCCAAAATAAATGGCTTGCCTGGATCTGGTCTTGACAACACAGGAGCAGAAGCGAAGGCGGATTTTAACTGTTGGAACGCTTCTTTGGCCTCAGGAGTCCAGTCCTTCGGATTAGCAGTTTTCTTGGTAAGAGAGACGATGGGGGCAACCAAGGTGGAATAGTGTGGAATAAATTGCCGATAATAATAACAAAGCCGAGGAAGCACTGAATCGCTTTCAAGCCAGAAGGTGGGGGCCAATCCAGTACAGCAGACAACTTGTTAGGATCCATTTGTAGACCTTGACTGGTAACAATACAGTATACCCCAGAAACAGAAGGCTGGTGTTTTCAAAAGTACACTTTTCAAGTTTTGCATAGAGATGATTGTCTCGGAAGTGCTGTAAAACTTGGCGGAGGTGGGAACGATGCGTGTAGAGATTGAGCGAGTAGATGAGAATGTCATCCAAATAGACAATAACACAGGAGTATTGGAGGTCACGAAAAATGTCATTGACAAACTCCTGGAAGACTGCTGGAGCATTACAGAGTCCAAATGGCATCACCAGATACTCAAAATGTCCGTCACGAGTATTAAACGCAGTCTTCCACTCGTCCCCTTCTCGTATACAAATCAAATTATAGGCCCCACGAAGATCTAGTTTAGAGAAGATCCAGGCACCCCGCAGATGATAAAATAATTCAGAAATTAAAGGAAGTGGGTAGCGGTTCTTTATCTTAATTGTATTCAAACCTCGGTAGTCGATGGAAGGTCGCAGAGACCAGTCTTTCTGTTCTACGTAGAAAAACCCTGCTCCGGCAGGGGAAGAGGACTTCCTGATAAATCCCTTCTGAAGATTTTCCTGGATGTAATTAGACAAAGACTGAGTTTCAGGGACCGATAAAGGGTAGATTCTGCCCCAGGGAGGTGTGGAGCCAGGCAGCAAGTCAATAGGACAATCATATGGACGATGAGGTGGTAAGACTTCAGCTTGTTTTTCACTAAAGACATCAGCAAAGTCCTGTAGGAACAAAGGCAAATCGGGCAGAGGACAAGAAGATGGTTTCAACTTAATCAAACGTATTTGAATACAATGGTTCTTGCACTGCGGACCCCAAGGAAGAACTTCTCCCGTTTTCCAATCCAGTTGCAACCATGGAAGGCCTAGCAGGAGAGGAGAAGTACAATGAGGGAGTACATAGAAAGACAAGTTCTCCTTATGCAAGGCTCCGACCTGCATAGACAACAGTTCAGTGCAGTACAGCACAGTGCAGTACAGCCTTTCTCCATTGACCATAGAGATGTACAAGGGCTTTAACAAGCAAGATACAGGAAGATTATACCTATGTACATCAATAACATTTCCCACGGAACCAAAGTCCAAGAAGCCAAGAACAGAGACAATCTCTGTGGAGGGCAGAAAAAGCTGGAATGTCAAATTTAAACGTGGAGAGGTGGTATTCACACCTAGGGAGGCCTCTCCCACGAACCCTAGGTGCGATCGTTTTCCTGTGACTGTGGTCGTAGAGGACAATCTTTTAGGAAATGATCCGCACTGGCGCAGTAGAGGCATAGATTCTCAGTTTGTCAGTGAGTTCTTTCCTGCAGGGTCAGGCGAGACCGATCCACTTGCATTGCCTCCACTGCAGAAGGCAACGTAGAAGGTAGCGGTGGTTGCTGGAAGACAGGTGCCAGACGAGGAAAGCGCCGAGGTCGTTCAGACTCCTTTTCTTGGCGAAGTTCCTCACGTCGCTCAGAGAAACGGATATCAATCAAGGATGCCAACTGTATAAGGTCTTTTAAGATAGAAGGCAATTCCCGGGCAGGAAGGGCATCCTTGATATGACTGGATAGTCCTTTCTTGAAGGTGGCGCAAAGAGCTTCATTGTTCAATGATAACTCTGATGCCAGGGTACAAAACTGAATGGCAAACTCGTCCACAGAGGAGTTGCCCTGCAAAAGATTCAGTAACGCCCTCTCAGCAGAGGAGGCTCGGGCAGGTTCTTCAAAGACACCCCGAAATTCCTTCAGGAAAGCCTGGAGATTGGTTGTGAAAGCATCACTGCGATCCCAAAGTGGAGTTGCCCAGGCCAAAGTCCTTCCAGTTAGGAGACTGATGACGAAGGCCACCTTTGCTCATTCCGTAGGGAACTGTTCCGCCATGAGTTCGATGTGCATGGAGCACTGAGTCACGAAAACCCCAACAGAACTTGGGATCCCCCTCATACTTATCTGGAAGAGACAAGCAGAGTTTTGTTCCGGAGGAGACGGCAGCAGCGGGAGGCCGCACTGGAGCAGCAGAAGGCTGTGGTTCTGACGGTTGCTGTTGAGCAGTTAGCAACTGCTTTATCATGGCGGATAACTGGCTCAACTGCTATGCCTGCTGGGCCAACTGCTGTGACTGGAGCGCCAAGATAGTAGCGAGATCCGGATTATGTGGCATAGGAACCCCACCGGGATCCATGGCCAGATCTTGCTGTAACGGAGCTGGATGCGGATCCTCTAACCTGTGTGGCTGATGACATGGACCGTATCGGGGAGCGGAGTCTAAGGTGCAGCTGGTCTTCACCAGAGCCTGCCGCAAGGCAGGATGGGCTTGCTGCGGCAGGCAACACCCAGGTCGCTACCCCCGACACGGCTCGACCAGACAGGTAGCTAGGCAAGGCGAGGTACCAGAGGATAAGGCAGTAGTGTATTCAAATGTAGCAGAAGGTAAAGGCAGGCGGCAAAGGTGCGGAGTCAAATAACGTAGCGGGAAGGTCTGGATACACGGGTAAGGCAACAGACAAAATGGAACGCTTAATCTCAGGCTAGGGGCACTGAAGATCCGGCAGGAAAGTGTGGGAGGTGCAGGGACTTATAATGTCAGGTGCAAACACTAATTATGGGCACACTGACCCTTTAAATTTCAGAGCTTGCGCGTGCCCTAGGAGCTGGAGACGTGCACTCCGGAGCTGAGACACAGAGGCAGCGAAGTGAGGTGAGTGCTGGGCTGGGATTTGCATGTGGGCGTGTCCCACAATGTGAATCCCAGCCCCACCGGCAGACAGGGACACCAGAACATTGCGCTCACGGCCGGAGCTTGAGCGCAGAGCGTAACACCTATGTTGTACCAGAGGAGGTGCACTCCATGCATTAGTAGGTAATTTGCATGCTTTGGTATTAAGAGGTGTAATATTGCCTATGACCATAACCCCTGGGGGCAGTGTGTGCCATCTGGAGAAGGGCAGTGGTAGGGGACAGAAGATGAATTCCAAAGGTATGTATATAATCTATTTACCTGTTCCAAGGTACATTCTAGTAAACCTCAATTAAAAACACTGACATGCCAGAATTGTTAAAGTTACATACAGCACTCTACAGTCAGAACTATACAGGGAGCATAGTGCTGATGTGTAGTCTCTTCGAAGTACATTTACAAAAGAAATATTAATCAGCCCTATATCTGAGTAATAAATGTCTCTTTCAGAACTCCTCACAGACTCACATCTCCTGTATAAAAATAGATTTCCTTCACTGTGTTTCCTGCCTCATTTGCATTGAAAAGCTGATTTGGAATATCTAATAAGAACATTTGCATTTTGTGCTGGCTTCTAAGACCGAATTGGTTTGGGGCACTTTACTGAGATCTTATGGAAGGTCAGTTCTGCTTAAACTTCAAGATGCGGTTCCAAGCAATACCTGACCGACATGTATTTAATCCTGCCTTTATAATGGATTATATGCATATTGATGGTGTACTCATAGACAGCCGTGGTGCAGAGGTCTGAGGTCTTGTAATTAGCAGTTGGCTCTGTTTTTTATTTACAGTGGCTTGTAGGTTTTTAGTGCCAGCTTATATTAACAAAGTGTGTGTATAAGGCACGGCTATTAGGGTATAAACTTGGAGTTGTAGTTTCAAGTAATTATGTGTACCTGTGTTTTGTTTTTTGTTTGTTTTTTTGCCTTTTTTTTTTGCCAAGGAGGATATCAGCTTTGGACAATTCCTTTTTTGTTGTAGAAAAATGAGCAGATCACATGGTCTTCCACAGCAATCAGTTGTGGGGAACTAATGTGGGACCCCAAAATTGTACTTCAGCACCGCCACAGGGAAAATGAAGCATTACATGGTGCCAACATGGTAGGTCCCCCAGAGATTAAAAAAAAGACACTTTGTAGCCACACTCTTCCCTGCTTACTTACAGCTTTGGAGTCAACAGAATGGAGATTTGGTCACTCTCTATTTAATGAATGTTTTTTTTTTTCTATTTTATTCTATGCGGGAGCTGCATCTCCAGTTTAGAAAACCTCCGGGTTTCCGGGACTGGAGACATGACGTCAAGCCACGCCCCCTCCATTCATGTCTATTCATAGACATGAATGGAGGGGACGGGACATGTCATCATGTCCCCAGTCCCGGAAACCCTGAGGTTTTCGAAACTGGAGACGCAGCTCCCGCATAGAATGCGGGTGCTGCAGGGAAATCGCGGGGGGTCCCAGCTGATCACAGTATACTTTGATAGATTACAGATCTGGACTGGCTGTCGGTTCAGGACAACTACCGTTACCCCATTAAACCCTTTTACTCTTGTGCTACACTCCATTGTCCCTTGCTTTTTATTTTCTTCAGTGTCTCAGTGTTTGTCTAAGTGTAATTCCTAGTGTTACCATTTTTATTGTATCCTTCCTGGTTCTCTTCCTTCTTTAACCTACTGTCCCTCTTCCTCCCTTGCCCCTCTCCCCACCTAGCCCCCCCCCCCCCCCCCCCCCTTTTCTACTCCTTTCTCACACGGCTAACTCTCACACAGTACCCAACAACTTTAGGTTTCCTCCATACTCAAATTAAGAATTTTCTTATCTGACACTAAGTTACCTTCCCCCCTTATCCTGGGACCGGCTTCATAAAGCCATATCTATTAGATAAGACATATCTGGTACCAAAATGGCTTCCATGAAGTTCCTTACATACAATGTCAAGAAGTTTAATTATCCTAGCAAACATCATGGGGCTATTTCGCTACTCAAGAAGGAGGGGATTTCGGTGGCCTTTTTGCAGGAGACACACCTGAAAAAAGATAGAATTCCAAATATGCCTACTAACTATTTCTCTTCCTGGTTTCATAGTGGAAGTAGGAATTCCTCATCGAGAGGGGTTGCCATAGTGATCCATAGAGATGTACCATTCACCTGTCTCGACCAATTTGACTCTTCGAATGGCAGAGCATTGTTTCTCAAAGGTAGGATTGGTTCAATGCCATACACCTTATCCTCTATATACCCACCTAACAAACACCAAGTGCCCTGGCTGCTGCAGATGCTAGACGATCTAAAAGTATTTGCAGAAGCCCCGATATTGATAGGCACAGATCTTAATGTGGTACTGGACCCTTTTTGGGACTCCTCCACAAGACGTTAAGCGGAAGCCCTGCGTACTCTTCGCAACAAGTTCAGACAACTAGGACTGGTGGACATGTGGTGTACTACCCTTCCAGGAGATAGAACTTACACTTTTTCTTCAGTTCCACATAATTCAGCACAACGCCTAAATTATGTTTTTTGCCATGAGTATCATGCAATCACTGGAGTCTTCAGACATAGGCCCTAAACACCTGTTTGATCATTCGCCCGTATATGCTACGTTTGCACTGAGACATTAACCTAGAAGAGAATGAACATGGAGACTTAATGACACATTATTGACGAGGGAGGAAGACATAGCTGCTCTAACGAACCACTTACAATCCTTTTTTGAGACTAATCTAACTCCTGACGTGTTGTGGCCTGTGGTCAGGGAGACATACAAAGCATACATCAGAGGCTTGCTTATTACTTTGGGCTCTAGAGCAAAAAAAAGAATGTAGTAAACGTATTACAGACCTCCTTAACCAGATTTCAGATCTGGGACAACGGAATAGTGT
Organism: Hyla sarda; assembly: GCF_029499605.1. Taxonomy (NCBI): domain Eukaryota; kingdom Metazoa; phylum Chordata; class Amphibia; order Anura; family Hylidae; genus Hyla; species Hyla sarda. The sequence continues at coordinate 109,793,456 of NC_079197.1, read as the reverse complement.
GTCCACCCAGACTACAGAATCCATGAATTTAAAAACCTTACGAGATCAACTGAAAAACCTCATCCACCAAAACTATACTGCCAATGTGATCAGATTTAAACAGAGACTTTTTATGCTTGGAGATAAATGGGGGCGACTGATGTCGGGCTATGATAAAGAAACGTAGGGAAAAAACATTTATCTCTGAATCTTAGGGGATAGAGATAAACAACGTACTGATAAAGCTGGTATAGCCTCAGCGTTTCATGCCTATTATACTTCATTATATAACATCCCGGCCCAATGCCCCCAAACACAGGACAGAAAACAGGCAATCCAAGCATTTCTAGATGCACTTACTCTCCCACGCTTATCTGTAGAGGAAGGTGTAACATTGAAAGAGCCTTGCACCGAAGACGAAGTACGCTAGGTTTTACTCTCATTTACAGCAGGGAAAAGTGCTGGCCCAGACGGCCTTATTACAAAACCTTCTTGCCTGTTCTGCTACCTCGCAGCACTCAATGGTGTAATGCACTTCTCTCAGGGTTTCCCCTCCCTCCTCAAGCATTAGAAGCCTATATCATAATCTTACCTAAAGAGGGGAAAGATCAGAAACTATGCACCAGCTATCAACCGATATCCCTTCTGAACCTGGACATTAAGATATGGGCAAAAAAATTAGCCACACAGATTAGGATTTTTTTTACCCTATCTTATACACCCTAACCAAACAGGATTTGTTAAGAAAAGGGAAGGTAGACATAATGCTTATACAGTAATGCACCTTATCCACTATGCCAGATCAAATCACACGCCACTCATCCTGTTGGGAACAGACGCTAAAATGGCATTCGATAGAGTGGCATGGGATTACCTGCAACAGACGCTAGCTAAATTTGCGTTCCCAATACCACTTATCACTGTGACCATGTCTCTATATAGTAATCCGATACCACTTATCACTGTGACCATGTCTCTATATACACTACCCTCCTCCCTAGACAAACTCTTTGAACTAAATTATGTACCGTTGCTAACCAGGCTCAAAAACAGATTGAGGACTATAGATTGCCTTTCCTGTCAAGGATAGGAAGACGGAACTTACTTCAAACATACATAGTTCCCTCAATACTACACATTCTATGTATGGTCCCTATAGCTTTACCCACCAAATATCTTCTTCAGTGGAAGAAAACTTTTACCCAATTCCTATGGACATCTAGGAAGCCACGTCTACCATAGGGAGGTATGGGTGTCCCAGACATTGAACAACTTTTCAAAGTTGTGCACCTACAGAGATGGGCAGAAATAGTAGCTGGATCTAGCCTTCTACATAGTCCGGAGGTTGAGAGCCATCAGTTAATGGTTAATGAGGTCACAAAGGAAAGGGTGCTCTGGCTACCTTCTAAAAGGACTCTTACCCACATAACTAACCCTCTTTTGCATGGTACTCTCATGGTTAAAAAGGCATTTAATAGATCCCTAATGGTAAAAACACAAAGTGCTCCCACTCTTTCACCAGACTTACTGAGCTCTTTGGTACCATACGTAATAAACCCCCAGGCGAAATCAGGTGAACACTTTCCAGGTGAAGTCCCCCACACTGGAAAGAAGGGACGATCCCAGAAAAAATGTAGAGTGTGTAGCAGGAGGGAGATTCGAAAGGACACTACCACTCAATGTGACACTTGCCCCGATCATCCGGGCCTCTGCATTAAAAACTGCTTCAGGGAGTATCACACTTCCATGGAGTACTAAATTTTCCCTTTTCATTTTAATTTTCCATAATTTGACCCCAATGTACCAAGTCCAGAGTACATTCCAAATTTTAACATCATAAAACCACTAAATTGCCCCAAAAAAACTCATCTAACATAAAAAAAAAAACTGATAAGACCTCTGGGGGTATTTTTTTCTCTGGATCATGGGTCACTGAGTCACTATCATCGGGGACTTTTTTTGTTGCCTTAAATGCACAGCGCTCTCTCTCCACCTGAGCGGGTTGTGCATTTGAGGCAACAGGTTAGGGACGGCCACACATCACATTCCCAGAATGATGATTCAGAGCATAGGGTTTGGGGCGGGCATATTTTTTAGTTTTGGTTATGCTCTGGGTCATCAGTCTGGGAACATAACCTGTTTTATAATTTTATGTCCCACTGTACCCCATTTTAGTTATTTAGTGTACCCCAGTTATTTACCCCATGTAATGCCCCTTGAGGGGGGTCCCACTGTTCTGGCTCCATAGGCCGCAACGCAGAAGCTCAAGGCCCCTGAATGCGACCTGCTCCTCTCAGACCAGTGTGCACGCTGTTTACGCCCAGACTTGAGGTATGTCCTTACTCCAAAGAAATGTATTTACAAACTTACGGTGACATTTTCTCCTTTTACCACTTGTGAAAATGAAAAATTTGGGGTAACCCCAGCATTTTAGTGTAAAAAAATCCAATTTTTCATTTTCACATCCCAATTCATGAATATTTATCAAACACCTCCTTTTTTTTTTTTTTTTTTTTTTTTTGTTTGTTCCGCCCTACTATTTTCCTGGGTCAGCCCCCTTATACACAGCACACTAATATAAATAAGCGTTGGGATACACTGTCATACACACACAAAAGGGACTACAACTCCCAGCATGTGTCATTCAGGAGTCTTCAGTCTGTGGTATAACACCAGCATGCTGCCTCTGTAGTCTCCTGGGGGTTATAGTTCACCACACCTCTGTAGGGCATACACCAGTGTTTCCCAACCAGGGTGCCCCCAGGTGTTGCAAAACTACAACTCCCAGCATGCCCTGACAGCCTTTGGGCATACTAGGAGTTGTAGTTTTGCACAGCTGGAGGCACACTGGTTGGGAAACACTGGTGTAACATGATGTGTATGCTGAATAGGCTAGAACAGTGTTTTCCAATCAGTGTGCCTCCAGCTGTTGCAAATCTACAACTCCCAGCATGCCCAAAGTCTGTCAGGGCATGCTGGGAGTTGTAGTTTTGCAACAGCTGGAGACACACTGGTTTGTAAACACTAGCATACACACACATAACAGGGACTACAACTCCCAGCATGTGTCATTCAGGAGTCCCCTTCCCCTTCACATATAGGGGGAGATTTATCAAAACCTGTGCAGAGGAAAACTTGCTCAGTTGCCCATAACAACCAATCAGCTTGCTGCTTTCATTTTTATGAAGGCCTGTGAAAAATGAATGAAGCAATCTGATTGGTTGCTATGGGCAACTGGGCAAGTTTTCCTCTGCACAGGTTTTGATAAATCTCCCCCATAGAGATCATTCCCAGTATGAGATTTATTCCCCTGCAGTCCATACATCCCCAGCCCGTGCACCTTCTCATCCTCCCCTTCAGATAACACTTATCTTCTCTGTGAGGTCCTTCTCCTGTGCAGACCTGCGTCCTTAGAATACAGAGCAGGGGGAGGGGAGGTGAGAAGCTGTGTACTCAGCTGGATGAGATGAGGGGGCGTGGCTTATTTCTCTTGCAGACAGAGAGAGGGAAAAAAAAAAAGCTGTGACATCTTGTCCACAACAGACTCAGAACTGTGGACAACAGTAAAAGAAAACCCTCTGAACTACAGAACTTCCTGCCCAACAAACAGGTAAGAAAAACACACACATGCTGCCAAAACCTATAACACATGTATATTGCAAAAAAAAAAAAAAAATTAAAAAGAAGATGTCATATAGTCAAACAAATTAACCACCGGAGTACCCTTTAAGGTCTTTCACATATTATATTCATACACCACTAAACAAATGCCTGTTTCACTTACGATAGACTATTAAGAAATCCAAACCATTGGGTGAAGAATGAATGCATATACTCTTTATTTATATGTTTAGAAAAGCAGCATAGTTTCAGTAAATTTTTTGAGGTTTTTCTGGATTGAAATTTAGGAAAAGTTGTACCAAAGTATTTAACTACATCCAGAAACTGCTTAAAGTATACAAACTCCATCTAAAAACACCCAAGCTATGCCAAAGCTGGTGGATATAATGGAACAATTGCATCAACTATGGAAAATGTTTTAATTCCTCTGCTTGTGCATTAGAATACACTTACGATGCCAAAGATCTTTCATTACATTGATGCTTTTTGGGAACTATGAGTTGTAGAGAACAGAAATTAAATATTTTCTGTATCTCTCATACAACACTTGCCTCAGATCACTGCCAGCAGGTCTTTCAAATATGAACAATATTTCTGCCTTTCTTCTGAGCCCAGATAAAGATATGGTTATGGTATGTTCACCCTGAGCATGTGAGCGAATTGGAGCAAAATTGAAGAGGAATAATTCTGGTCAGGAAATGTCTGCTGCCTTAACAGATGGAGCAGAGTGGTAACGCACTCTGTCAATTTTGCAGAGGGGGCATTACTACCCCCAGAGTGACGGGACTAGGTAAATATAGCGCCCCGCCCAGGGGACTTACGGGGCAGTGGGGGTGACTTACAACTTTATATCCTCACCATGCCTGGGGGCAGAAACATCACCCGGGGATGGTGAGAATAACATTTTACCATATATAGTGCATTGCCATGCGTTATATATATAGTAAAATCAAATGCTTGGTTCCCTTTAAGGATGAATTGGAGCAGAATAAGCAAGTGGATTTACTCTAGTAAATTCCTCTTTAATTCCTCAGTGGGAAACCAACTCTAGGTGGTATCAACTCCAAGCAGTGGCAGCAAAACATCTTTTAGCTTTGTAAAGTACATGTACATCTCGGGAAAGAAACAATCCCGAGTTCTTTAATAGGGAATAAACACTGTAACACAGTAAATAGCTGCTGGACATGGTATTATAACACTTCTATGGAGAGCTGTTTAGTCAGTATTGTTGAGTCAGAGTAAGGTTTCGATTCCTGCTGAAATACTTTTAAGAAAAGAGCAGAGAGAATGTAAGAGAAAACTTTAGAAAAACTTGAGTGAATAGAATAAAGAATAATATTCCTTGTTAAAGGGGTACTCCAGTGGAAACATTTTTTCAAATCAACTGGTGCCAGAAAGTTATGCAGATTTGTAGATTACTTCTATTAAAAAAATCTTAATCCTTCCAGTACTTATCAGTTGCTGTATACTGCAGAGGAAGTTGAGTTGTTCTTTTCTGTCTGACCACATTGCTCTCTGCTGACACCTCTGTCTGTGCCAGGAATTGTCCAGAGTAGGAGCAAATCCCCATAGCAAACCTCTCCCGCTCTGGACAGTTCCTGACATGAACCGAGGTGTCAGCAGAGAGCATTGTGGTCAGACTGGAAAGAACTACTCAACTCCCTCTGTAGTATACAGCAGCTGATAAGTACTGGAGGGATTAAGATTTTTTAACAGAAGTCATTTACAAATTTGTATACTTTGGGGCACCAGTTAATTTAAAAAAAAATAAATTCCACCAGAATACTCTTTTAAGTCCTCATTCAGATCAATTTATTATTTGAAAAGGCAACAACTGAGAAATGTTAGTCTAAGAAAAGATACAAGTATGGCTTTAAAACAAGGTTAAATTACCCTATATGTTTAGATTTATCTGTTCATAATTCAGTACTTAAAATGCATGACTGGGTAAACCTTTTTAAATATGTTATGATAGAATTCCATGAAATCCAGGAAACTGCAATAAAGAAGAGCATATATTATCTGGACAATCCATTCAATGGAAGGTTCAATGGAAACTGTGTAATGCTATAATAAAATATGGGCACTTGTCATCTTCCAAAATTTTGCCACCAAACTGTGAGGACATATGTCGACCTCTGATGCATCCTATATATCCTACAGAGCAGGTGTGGACAGTCCTGCAGAAACTTAAAGGGGCATTCCAGGAAAAAACTATTTTTATATATATATGAACTTGCTCCAGAAAGTTAAACAGATTTGTAAACTACTTCTATTAAAAAAATATTAATCCTTCCAATAATTAGTTGAGTTGAGTTGTTCTTTCCTGTCTGGCAACAGTGCTCTCTGCTGACATCTCTGCTTGTCTTGGGAACTGCACAGAGTAGAAGAGGTTTTCTATAGGTATTTGCTTCTACTCTGGACAGTTCCCGAGACAGGTGTCATCAGGGAGCACTTAGACAGAAAAGAACACCTCAACTACAGAAGCTCATAAGTACTGAAAGGATTAGGATTTTTTTAATAGAAGTAACTTACAAATCTGTTTAACTTTCTGGAGCCAGTCGATATATATATATATATATATATATATATAAAAGTTTTTTTCTGGATAACCCCTTTAAAGGGGTACTCCGCTGCTCAGAGTTTGGAACAAACTGTTCCAAACACTGGAGCCAGCGGCGGGAGCTTGTGACATCATAGCCCTGCCCCCTCATTATGTGATGCCCAGCCCCATCAATGCAAGTCTATGGGAGGGGGCATGACAGTCATCGCACCCCCTCCCATAGACTTGCAATGAGGGGGTGGGGCATTACATCATGAGGGGGCGGACTATGACATCACAAGCTCGCGGCCCGGCTCCAGTGTTCAGAACAGTTTGTTCAAAATGCTGAGCAGCGGAGTACATCTTTAAAGGGGTTGGTCAACTTTTATTAATTTCTTTAAAGTCATACTGGTGATCAGGATAAGTCGCTTACCGATGCAGAATCCATTCATTGTGGCCCTATTCTCTGTAATACAGCAGTTCCGGCACCTGCCTCATGCCTCCTACCTGTTAACCCGCAGATACCTCCATCCATAACATGGTTAACTATGAAGAAGCATGTGTAATTACATGTCACAGTGGAGGAAGCAGAGTAACATGTATTGTCATATGTTCCTCTATAGCCGGCCATGTTGTGGAAGAAGCTGTCTGCCAGCGCACAGGGACAGGGAGGTGGGGGGTGAGGGGTGCTCAAACTTTTTCATTTTAATTATAGAAAAAGGGGCTACAGTGAAGACATTTATGTACCTGTGTGTGATTAATCATTAATATAGCTTGAAAACTTATTAAAAGGTGGCCAACTCCTTGATGTATCATATTAATTGCATATATTCTAAATATTTACAAGAATTTTTACCATTTTGCTGTTAAAAAAGGTCAAGTGAAGGATTATGACATTTACTTATATAGTATGTTGCCACCTGGTGTTCAAAAGGTATAACAATGTGTATTGTGGGGTTGGTTTCCTGGGTGGTTTCCTTTCAAAAGAAGGCACCACAAACCAAATGTACATTTACACTATGTTTCATTTCACTTATTCTCTTCCTCACATACAGTAGCACAGAAAGCTTTATTGTTGCAGACACTTCAAGTGGCTCAATACATGATGTAGTTACAACACCCAAAATTCTGGTAGTTCACACAAATGGCCCGATTATGTAAATCATGCAGAATTTAATATAACAAATATAACACTGTGTTACTTTACACATACCTCAACTGTTAGTTCACCAGATGGATATCTTACTCAGCACTCTAAGGCCCCACTCTACACAGCCCTATACCTCTTACTCCATACCCTGTCTTTAAATTTCCCTGAATTTTTAACTCACGCTCTTCTTTCAAGGGTCTTAGTTCCTTAGCACCCAACCCTGTTCTCAAGGTTCCTGTTCATATTACCCCTTCCTTTAAGAGGTTAGCCAAGGTAAAAAAAAAAATTTATAGGCCCCGAACGCAGAAGACGCCGCGAGCGCTCCGCAGGAGGAGGTGGACCCGGAGTGCTCGGCGTAAAAGTTACTGCATTTGGAGCACACAACGGAAACCACTAGGCTGCACATCTAGGTGACCAGACCTCCACTGCAGCTCCACTTAGGTCCCCACAGGACTATTTTATGTCACAGCCTTACTGGGCACAACTATAGCTTTTCTGGGCTTTTCTTCGTTATGGCCTTTCCCTCATTAGATAGTTCAGCATCTGCTCCCATGAAAACCAGATTAGTAAAGCAGCCAAACTGCTCCCCTCCAGAGACTCAGAGGGCCTCATTTACTAAGAGTGTTGGGTTCTTATTAGTGGGAAAAGATGTTTCAGACTTGCAGGATTCCTCTCTATTTACTATTGGGAAAAGTCAGGAACATTTTCTGACCAGCTTTTTCTAGGTCGATATTTCCAGCCATTTACCCACAGGATTTTCTGTGAATTCCATAGTAAATCGGTCGGGTTTCGAAATCACGTCCCTTTTTGGCCGACCACACCCCCTTTTGCGGCAGACTACGCCCCCTTTTCGGGTTTGTCGGATTTTTCAGGCGCACACTGGCGCACACTGGCGCAGATATGTCTCAGACAAAATAACCAGACAAAACTGGTCGGTTTCAGCTTAGTAAATGAGGCCTAGTATGTACAACAGAAAACTCTCTTCACAGCCCTTCTTGAGCCCTACATTATACCTTTGGCCTCATCCTCATGGAAAATCTTTTTTTTAAACTTTCAGTCTAAAAGCACTCACAATAATGGAGCCTACAACAGCTTCAAGCACACTGGAATCATTTCCAGGTAGAAGAGGCTCCGCATCCTAACTAGCACACAAGCCAACAGCTCTAATAGGCACATCTCCTACCTAGCAGATGCTAGGTGGCACAATGCAATGTCAAAACATCAGGCTCTTCTTGGGCGTACTCCACCAGTCATACCTCCCTTTGTAGATGATAACCAAGCAAAAAAAGACCACATTGTCACTTGGTCCTTATCTAGTCTGCCAATACATTAATTATTTTTTATTGTTATATTAGGATAGAGATATGTTTGAGCCTGGCATATTGAAATTGACAGTTTACAGCAGCATGTCCTCCTGGCTATGAGTATAGTGACCTACTATCCAGTGAGACTGAAAAGTAAAGACATTGTATATACAGTCACATGTTTACATACATACTATACACAGTGTAACTCCAGAACAGGACTAATATACATTTCTCCCCAAGCCAAAGCCTATATTCAAAGTTTACTGTGTCAAATAGTCATATATATTCTCACAAGCTATTTGTGGCTTTCATTAAGGTCATAAAAATTCAACTATTCATGATAAGTAGTTAATCCATTGACTTTGTCCTCTGTTTACTGAAAATACCGCCCTTTGTCAGCCAACAATTGCCAAATTTCATTCGTACAAGCTAAAGCCTTTCTCTCATTCTGATATTGTATCACACAAATATTTGGGCAGATCTGCCCACCATCCTTATGTCTTTGGATTAATGTCTAATCAGAAATAGTTGAGTTTTTATTTCCTTGAATTTTTGATCAATAAATATGGCAAATAGCCTATAAGAATATGTATGATAAAACAAGTCTTTAATAACTGTAGAATTTCATAGCTTAGAATCCTCTCACACGGGTGACCAAAAACTCTGGTTACTCTTGAATTTATCCGGTAGTAATAGAAAAAAAAAAGGCAGAGATACTTGAGGTGGGATGAGGGAAGTACAAGTAACTTGTACAAGTTCTTATAGAAGTTGGCCCTGGTTTTGGTCATAAGATGATGCCTGGCCCTTTCCCCAGCAGCTGCCGAACCAGGTCCCAGTCCTTTCAGATACTTCCTGTTGCTGATTATGCGTCATCTCCATGGGAACTGCAGCACTCGGCCAAACTATAGCCACTGCAGTGTCCAACCTTGGTCAATGATTGACTGAGTGGTGCCATTCCTGCAGTGATTGTGCTTTATAGGCACATAGGAAGTAGCTGAGGGTGGTGGCTGCAGAGATTGGGGCATGTAAGCATAGGTTCTTTTTATTTTTTACCACACCCACAACCATATACACACCTTTTTATCGATGGATAACCCTTTTATGCCCCTCATACACATTAGAGAAAGGTTAGCCAAATTCCATACATATTAGTGAAAAGTCAGTTAAACTATGTTTAGGAGGGACTAAACATAGCATTTAGCTAACAGCTGTTGAAAGTGTATGGGGACTATTAGCCTGTAGAGGGCATTGTATAATAAAGTGGGACATTTTTTAGGGTAAACAATGGAATAGAGGAAGAAGAATGCATGCACTTATGCACAGTATATAGTGTTGGACTGCACATTTCAGTATTCTCATGAATACCAGGCCAATTACTTGTGCTTCTTAGCACCAGGGACTAGATGCTAAAACTAGTGCTAACTACCAGGTCTGAACTCAATGTCACCACATTAATTTCTGAGTAAATACTATATTGTGTTTTTCAACAGTTTGCACTATTTCATATTATGTACATTTGGAACCTAGTGGTGTTGCCTTCTTTTGTCGCACACATGGAAGAAGGACAATGGACATAAAACAGCTTCATAGCTTGGGGAGAAGGGGGATGTTTGGAGCAGGATGCCTGGAAAGGGAGAGGGGCTCCAATAATCTCCTACCTAGGCCTGGATATTTAGATTCAGGGTAAGGGCCTATTACACAGGGTGATAATTGGCCAGTGATTAGTCTATGAACAAGTGGATGCTTGTTTGTTGGCTGACTTGGTCGTTTTGATTGGTCAAAAAATTATCGACCATTCTTGTGTTATAGGAGATATGTGACTGATTGAAGCAAAGTCACACACCATCCCCATAAAAGTTTGAGCCGTGAATAGGCTCTGTAGACGAGTGAAGATCTACAAGATCGGTGCTCACCATCTAATAGGACCCGAAGGTATGTGAACTAAATCTTGGCCCAAGGAGAACGCCTAGTGGAGTGCTAATGTGTCACGTATGGGCAGGGAACAGTATAGCCCTAACTCATCCACAGCCACTGTCTCTACCTATTGCCTAACTACCCTAAGTGACAGATCGACAACCACAATGACAAACCCTCCCTGCTAAATGCTAGTGCAGCGTTGTCAAAATAATAAAATACAAAAACAGTAGGAGTCGGGAAACAGCTGGAGGCACACAAACTAACAGAAATACACTAGGACACACACACGGTCAAATCAATGTCAGTCTAGCCGAGGTTGGTACCAGGATGACACAGGTGAGCTCCAAGCTGCTCCATCCCAACTAGAGTCATTTAACTCTTCATGTTTGGCCTCTGAAGCTCAACAGACCAGCAATGTTGTCTCCATAAGGAGAAATCTAATCCCTTTTACCTAGTTGACAGGTTTCTCACAAGCTAAGCCAGAACACCCTGGTCTGCACTGAAACCCCAAAACAGCGCTGTCTGCAGATGGATACTTTCTCCTGCTGGGGAGATTTTTGATTTTGCATAAAATCCTAATCAGTTCCTAAAACTCTGTATCTGGAGTGAAAACTGATGTTTAGGGAAAACTACCTGAAAAGGTGGTGTAATTGAGCTGCTTTGCATATTCCCTCTTCCCAAAGGAGAAGGAAAGCCTAGCTGCATCTCTGCCACAGCCTACAATCTTGGGTTAAAAATGAATGTAATGTAAGGATAAAAATAACTGGATTTTCAAGTAGATATCATTTTATATGATTTGACTAAGAATAATCTGTATTTGTAAATGGTAGTAATGTTTGAGCCTAATCACTATCTGACTTAGTTTAAAACAAATGTTTTTTATAACATCTTCCCCAACCTGATCTCTGTTACTGTTACAATAATGACATGTAAATGGTGAACTGAAACTATGAGCAATGACAGGCCTGTATTTTGCTTAAATGGAAACAATTTTTGCAGCTAAATGTATTTGTGTAAATGTACAGCCCGAGCTGCTGTTTTGGTAATTTACACATTTCTACATTGTTTCTGAAGGTCTGTTTTGTAAATGCAGAATTTTAGATGGCAAAATATAATAAACCCAAAATTCTGTTGTATAAAAATACATTTAAACACAAGAACATCATCATAGCAATAATGGGAAAAAAAACACATTCATTGACAGAGCTATTCTGTAATATTATTTCCCCCCATTTTGATTTCCAAAACCGTTTTTACTGCTGAAGTTCTGCTTTGCAGCTCTTATGCAGATTACAGAGTCATGTGATAATTTGGCTCTTTAGAAAAATATCATTTCAAATAGCAAAGTGCTGTCAGCGTTTAATTCTCATTGCGGATGCATGAAAAGCCATTTTCGTTACTAAGGTGTCTGCATAATTTGTATTCAGCTGTAATTCTGTCTGCCGCTGGCACTAAGTGAAGTTGGTATAGGTACTAATAAGAGTCTAGTGTTAATGAAATTGTCAAAAATTATCCACAGCAGTTTAAAGGAAATCTTGACTTAATTGGAGCATTTATTGGCTATGTGGTATCCTTATATAAGCTGAAAAATGTCATAACCAGTTTTTTTTATTGCACATGCAAAAGATTTTAGGTGTGTATTAAAATGTCCTGATCATTTTACAACTACAGTCATTCCTGTTAAGCCATGTTAACTCCTAGTCACTGCTCCCAGCAACTGATTTACAGCAGTATAGGCATAACCATTTATAAAAATGCTAAAACGGTTATATAAGCTCGGAAGAATAGCAGACATAGCTATGGAAGCAAAACACAATGCTAGGCATACATGTCCATGGTTGGGTCTAGAGGGACAGCTATTGGCCAAACAAGTGTTTTGGTGACCGTTATCTATGTCTATGACTAGCTTAACTCCTTAAGGACTCAGCTCATTTGGGCCTTAAGGACAAACAATTTTATTTTTACATTTTCGCTTTTTTCCTCCTTGCCTTCAAAAAATCATAACTCTTTTATATTTTCATCCACAGACTAGTATGAGGGCTTGTTTTTTAACGACCAGTTGTCTGTTGTAATGCCATCACTCACTTTACCATAAAATGTATGGCGCAACCAAAAAAATACTGTTTTCACGCCGTACAATTTATGGTAAAAATGACATGTGTTCTTTATTCTTTGGGTCAATACGATTAAAATGACAACCTTGATAACATACTTTTCTATTACTGTTGCGCTTAAAAAAAATCGCAAACTTTTTAACCAAATTAGTATGTTTAAAATCCCCCTAATTTGAAGACCTATAACTTTTTCATTTTTCCGTATAAGCGGAATGTTATAATAAAATGTTATAAAAAAAAGCAGCTATTTTGGACTTTTTTTTTACGTTCACGCTGTTCACCATACGGTATCACTAACATTCATTTTATAGTTCAGATATTTACTCACACGGTGATACCAAATATGTATATGTATATTGGGGAGGGGGTTTTTCACATTTTTTTACTTTATTTTTTTACTTTTTATACTTTTATTTTTACACTTTAATAGTCCCCATAGGAGACTATTTATAGCAATCATTCGATTGCTAATACTGTTCAGTGCTATGTATAGGACATAGCACTGATCAGTGTTATCGGTCATCTTCTGCTCTGGTCTGCGGGAAGGCAGATCAGAGCAGAAGACTCCTGGAAGACAGCGGAGGCAGGTGAGGGGACCTCCGTCTGCTGTGCTGGATGATTGGATCGCCACGGCAGTGCTGTGGGCGATCCGATCATCCATTTTAGTGACCGCGATGCTGCAGATGCCGTGATCTGTATTGATCACGGCATCTAAGGGGTTAATGGCGGACATCCACGGGATCACGGATATCCACCATTACCGGCGGGTCCCTGGCTGCGATCAGCAGCCGGGACCTGATGCACATGATACGGGCATCGCTCCGATGCTTGCGGTTATGCTTAGGACGTAAATGTACGTCCTGGTGCGTTAAGTACCAGCTCGCCAGGACGTACATTTACATCCTGCGTCCTTAAGGGGTTAAAGGGATTTTCAGAAATTTTCTAAAAAAATTTACTAAAGGCTGCAACCTACTTCATGAAGAAACAAAAAAGACCCCCTACCCATAATTCGAAAACTGCTCAAGCGCCACTGCAGTTTCTGTATCCTCAACGAGGCCTGCTGCTATGACTCCGTGTATATTGTGTGTGTGAGACACCACAGCCAATCACTAGCCTCAGTCATCATATCCTAGAAATGACCAATAAGGCTGCAGTGTTATATGACTAATGTATGTGATGTCATCACAGCAGACCTGGCGGAGGAACACCAGAAAAGTAGCGATACTGGTAATACAAGATGCAGGTTTGATATCTTTGACCATTTTTAAAAAATCAGAGAAAGTTTATTTAACCTTAAACATAATACAGTCTGTTTTCATTTGCAAGAACAAACAAAAGAATTACAGCATAACACTGCTAGCGTTAAGATTTTTGTGTAATGTAAAACAATTTTCATTGCAATACTGCTATAGAGAAAACTAGAGGTTCTTAGCTTACCATTTGGCCAAAAAGTGTGTACCGTCCCACCACGATAAGGTGACCTCATTTGGAATGGACCCTACACTAAAGATATGCCTCTCTTGGGCTAGCAATAAGCCTACAATTTCTGGGCATGTATGATCCAGCTATTTCCTACCTAAAAACACCTAGTGGAATGGGTGGAGTGTAAAAACCAAGATGGAGGCAGCCATCAAAAGCAAAAATCGGTCATCACATCCTACACAACAATTTTATATCAAGTACACAGGTGCAAGTAGCTGCGGCTGAAATTTAAGTACAAACAAAGAATTACAGCAGCACACTGCTAGCTCTATGATATATGTGTAATATAATACTTTTCATTGCAATACTGTTGTAGAAAAAAATAGAGGTTCTCAGCTTACCATTTGGCCAATATACAGGGTGGGCCATTTATACGGATACACCTAAATAAAATGGGAATGGTTAGTGATATTAACTTCCTGTTTGTGGCACATTAGTATATGTGAGGGGGGAAACTTTTCAAGATGGGTGGTGACCATGGCGGCCATTTTGAAGTCGGATATTTTGAATCCAACTTTTGTTTTTTCAATAGGAAGAGGGTCATGTGACACATCAAACTTATTGGGAATTTTGAGAAAAACAATGATGTGCTTGGTTTTAACATAACTTTATTCTTTCATGATTTATTTACAAGTTTCTGACCACTTATAAAATGTGTTCAATCTGCTGCCCATTGTGTTGGATTGTCAATGCAACCCTCTTCTCCCACTCTTCACACACTGATAGCAACGCCGCAGGAGAAATGCTAGCACAGGCTTCCAGTATCCGTAGTTTCAGGTGCTGCACATCTAGTATCTTCACAGCATAGACAATTGCCTTCAGTTGACCCAAAGATAAAAGTCTAAGGGGGTCAGATCAGGAGACCTTGGGGGCCATTCAACTGTCCAACGATGACCAATCCACTTTCCAGGAAACTGTTCATTTAGGAATGCTCGGACCTGACACCCATAATGTGATGGTGCACCATCTTGCTGGAAAAACTCAGGGAACGTGCCAGCTTCAGTGCATTAAGAGGGAAGCACATCATCATGTAGCAATTTCGCATATCCAGTGGCCTTGAGGTTTCCATTGATGAAGAATGGCCCCACTATCTTTGTACCCCATATACCACACCATACCATCAATTTTTGTGTTCCAACAGTCTTGGAGGGATCTATCCAATGTGGGTTAGTGTCAGACCAATAGCGGTGGTTTTGTTTGTTAACTTCACCATTCACATAAAAGTTTGCCTCATCACTGAACAAAATCTTCTGCGTAAACTGAGGGTCCTCTTCCAATTTTTGTTTTGCAAAATTCTACAGCACCTGAAACTACGGATACTGGAAGCCTGTGCTAGCATTTCTCCTGCGGTGTTTCTATCAGTGTGTGAAGAGTGGGAGAAGAGGGTTGCATTGACAATCCAACACAATGGGCAGCACATTGAACACATTTTATAAGTGGTCAGAAACTTGTAAATAACTCATGAAAGAATAAAGTTACATTGGAACCAAGCATATCATTGTTTTTCTTGTGAAATTCCCAATAAGTTTGATGTGTCACATGACCTTCTTTCTATTGAAAAAACAAAAGTTGGATTCAAAATCTTGAAAAATTTCCCCCCTCACATATACTAATGTGCCACAAACAGGAAGTTAATATCACCAACCATTCCCATTTTATTAAGGTGTATCCATATAAATGGCCCATCCTGTACTATATAAACAATATATCTCTATTACCGTAATGTACCACATCTCCTAATAGCACACTTTTCAGATTCCCATCCACTTTAATCCCGTACTTATTTTCCAAAAACAAAATAATTTCTTTCCAGAATTTTTTGTTATGTAACTTGATATTGTTTGTTTAGGGTACATAATTCTGTATTCTTAAGAATCCTTTACCACGAATCCTCACTAATGGTCCCAATTTCTTACTATCAGTTTTTTTCATTTTAACTTGAAACTTATTTTGCGACTCTCTTAAAAGGGGTATTCTGTTTGAAACATCTATGGATCCTTTGGATAGGGAATAAGATGTTTCCAGCGGAGTACCCCTTTAAGAGCATTTTATATATCTTGCCCGGTGCGTTTTTCTCAGTATTCCAACTTTGAAAAAACTCAGTTAACACATGTGTACTAATCTCACACATACTCTTATTTTTAGTGCACCTGTAAGCTTCAACTGATTATACCATAATCTGTGCTCTTCTTAAACCCCACTGTCACGATGCCGGCTGGCAGGAGGTGGATCCTCTGTGCCAGAGAGGGATTGGCGTGGACCGTGCTAGTGGACCGGTTCTAAGTCACTACTGGTGTTCACCAGAGCCCGCCGCAAAGCGGGATGGTCTTGCTGCGGCGGTAGTGACCAGGTCGTATCCACTAGCAACGGCTCAACCTCTCTGACTGCTGAAGATAGGCGCGGTACAAGGGAGTAGACAGAAGCAAGGTCGGACGTAGCAGAAGGTCGGGGCAGGCAGCAAGGATCGTAGTCAATAAGGTAATAGCAGGAGGTCAAGTACACAGTATGGACAAACACAGTAACGCTTTCACTAGGCTCTAAGGCAACAAGATCCGGCAGGGGAGTGCAGGGGCAGAGATCAGATATAGTCTGGGAGCAGGTGGAAGCCAATTAAGCTAATTGGGCCAGGCACCAATCATTGGTGCACTGGCCCTTTAAGTCTCAGGGAGCTGGCGCGCGCGCGCCCTAGAGAGCGGAGCCGCGCGCGCCAGCACATGACAGCAGGGGACGGGAACGGGTAAGTGACCTGGGATGCGATTCGCGAGCGGGCGCGTCCCGCTGTGCGAATCGCATCCCCGACGGCCATGACAGTGCAGCGCTCCCGGTCAGCGGGACCGACCGGGGCGCTGCGGAGAGAGAGACGCCGTAAGCGCTCCGGGGAGGAGCGGGGACCCGGAGCGCTAGGCGTAACAGTACCCCCCCCCCCTTAGGTCTCCCCTTCTCTTTGTCCGGTAACTGCCTCCCCTGGGATGAGGACACCGGGAAAGAATGGAGGGATTCCTCAACGGCAGGCAGTACAGCAGGAGTGGGAATGGGGAGGGAGGGCAGAGGGCGAGGCCTGGCACGGGGCAGTGTGACACCAGGACGGGGGCCATGAGGAGGCACCGAGGCTTGCCTAACTGGACTGGGAGGGGGGGAGAGGCACTTCTTATGGCAGGCAGAGTCCATAAAGACCTTAGGGAGACCGGATACAGGGGGAACCACAGGGTCACGGCAGGGAGTACTGGGAACCGGTTTAAGGCAGTCCTTGAAACAAGAGGTACCCCAGCTCTTGATCTCCCCTGTGGACCAATCCAGGGTTGGGGAATGGTGTTGAAGCCAGGGTAGTCCAAGGAGAATTTCGGAAGTGCAATTGGAGAGGACCAAAAACTCAATTTTTTCGTGATGAGGTCCGATGCACATTAGGAGGGGCTCCGTGCGGTAACGCACGGTGCAATCCAACCTGACTCCGTTGACCGCGGAAATGTAGAGTGGCTTGACGAGACGGGTCACCGGGATGCGGAATTTATTCACCAAGGACTCCCGAATAAAATTCCCAGAGGCACCAGAGTCCAGGCAGGCCACGGCTGAGAGGGAGGAGTTGGCTGAAGGAGAAATCCGCACGGGCACCGTGAGACGTGGAGAAGCCGACTTTGAATCAAGAGACGCCACACCCACGAGAGCTGGGTGCGAGCGTGCGTTTCCCAGACGTGGAGGACGGATAGGGCAATCCACCAAGAAATGTTCGGTACTGGCACAGTACAGACAAAGATTTTCTTCCCTACGGCGATTCCTCTCCTCCTGGGTCAGGCGAGACCGATCCACTTGCATGGCCTCCTCGGCGGGAGGCCTAGGCGTAGATTGCAACGGAGACTGTGGGAGAGGTGCCCAGAGATCTAAGTCTTTTTCCTGGCGGAGCTCTTAATGTCTCTCAGAAAAACGCATGTCAATGCGAGTGGCTAGATGAATGAGTTCATGCAGGTTAGCAGGAATTTCTCGTGCGGCCAGAACATCTTTAATGTTGCTGGATAGGCCTTTTTTAAAGGTCGCGCAGAGGGCCTCATTATTCCAGGATAGTTCAGAAGCAAGAGTACGGAATTGTATGGCGTACTCGCCAACGGAAGAATTACCCTGGACCAGGTTCAGCAGGGCAGTCTCAGCAGAAGAGGCTCGGGCAGGTTCCTCAAAGACACTTCGAATTTCCGAGAAGAAGGAGTGTACAGAGGCAGTGACGGGGTCATCGCGGTCCCAGAGCGGTGTGGCCCATGACAGGGCTTTTCCAGACAGAAGGCTGACTACGAAAGCCACCTTAGACCTTTCAGTAGGAAACTGGTCCGACATCATCTCCAAGTGCAGGGAACATTGCGAAAGAAAGCCACGGCAAAACTTAGAGTCCCCATCAAATTTGTCCGGCAGGGACAAGCGGAGGCTAGGAGTGGCCACTCGCTGCGGAAGGGGTGCAGGAGCTGGCGGAGGAGATGGTTGCTGCTGTAGCAGAGGCAGAAGTTGCGACTGAAGTTGCTGCACCATGGTGGACACTTCCGACAGCTGGTGGGTTAGATGGGCGATCTGTCGGGATTGCTGGGCGACCACCGTGGTGAGATCAGAGATAGAAGGCAGGGGAACCTCAGCGGGATCCATGGCCGGATCTACTGTCACGATGCCGGCTGGCAGGAGGTGGATCCTCTGTGCCAGAGAGGGATTGGCGTGGACCGTGCTAGTGGACCGGTTCTAAGTCACTACTGGTGTTCACCAGAGCCCGCCGCAAAGCGGGATGGTCTTGCTGCGGCGGTAGTGACCAGGTCGTATCCACTAGCAACGGCTCAACCTCTCTGACTGCTGAAGATAGGCGCGGTACAAGGGAGTAGACAGAAGCAAGGTCGGACGTAGCAGAAGGTCGGGGCAGGCAGCAAGGATCGTAGTCAATAAGGTAATAGCAGGAGGTCAAGTACACAGTATGGACAAACACAGTAACGCTTTCACTAGGCTCTAAGGCAACAAGATCCGGCAGGGGAGTGCAGGGGCAGAGATCAGATATAGTCTGGGAGCAGGTGGAAGCCAATTAAGCTAATTGGGCCAGGCACCAATCATTGGTGCACTGGCCCTTTAAGTCTCAGGGAGCTGGCGCGCGCGCGCCCTAGAGAGCGGAGCCGCGCGCGCCAGCACATGACAGCAGGGGACGGGAACGGGTAAGTGACCTGGGATGCGATTCGCGAGCGGGCGCGTCCCGCTGTGCGAATCGCATCCCCGACGGCCATGACAGTGCAGCGCTCCCGGTCAGCGGGACCGACCGGGGCGCTGCGGAGAGAGAGACGCCGTAAGCGCTCTGGGGAGGAGCGGGGACCCGGAGCGCTAGGCGTAACACCCACATTCCACTTTTAACTTTTCAAATTCCTTAAAGGGGTACTCCTGTGGAAAACTTTTTTTTTTTTTTTTTTTAAATCAACTGGTGCCAGAAAGTTAAACAGATTTGTTACTTCTATTAAAAAAATATTAATCCTTCCAGTACTTATTAGCTGCTGAATACTACAGAGGAATTGTTTTCTTTTTGGGACACAGAGCTGTCTGCTGACATCATGACCACAGTGCTCTCTGCTCTCTCTTTCAATTTAAGAACTGTCCAGAGTAGGAGAAAATCCCCATAGCAAACATATGCTGCTCTGGATAGTTCCTAAAATGGACAGAGATGTCAGCAGAGAGCACTGTGGTCATGATATGAGCAGAGAGCTCGGTGTTCCAAAAAGAAAACCCTTTCCTCTGTAGTATACAGACCCTAAAAAGTACTGGAAAGATTAAGATTTTTTAATAGAAGTAATTTACAAATCTGTTTAACTTTCTGGCACCCGTTGATTAAAAAAAAAAAAGTTTCCCACAGGAGTACCCCTTTAATCTGTGCATTTACAAATAATTGTCCCACGACCCTTACTTCTCTAATAATCCAAAACTCTTTACCCAACCCTTCCTTAGAAATTCCTTAAACTTTGGATTTAAAGGGGTATTCTGACTTTAGACATTTTCCTTTGGATAGGGGATAAGATGTCTGATCACGGGGAGGCCCACCGCTGGGACCACCCCGCGATCTCCCTGCAGTACCCGCATTATGTGCGGAGCTGCGTCTCCAGGCTAGGACTCCCCTCCATGAATGGAGGGGGCATGACATCACGTCATGAGGGGGGCGTGGCATTACGTCACATCTCCAGTCCCGAAAACTTCCGGTTTCTGAGCCCGAAGAAGCAGCTCCGCACATAATGCGGGTGCTGCAGGGAGACTGCGGGAGGTCCCAGCGGTGTGCCCCCCGCGATCAGACATCTTATCCCATATCCTTTAGATAGGACATAAAATAACCAAATCCTTGTACACAGTAAACTCCCATTTATCTTACAAATTAATCGAATCTCCTGTCAAACCATTCTAAATAATTTCACCCATGATATGTGTTTACATCCTGCCTTAACCCAAAACCCTCCTTCCACCATTTCCACTGGATCTGAGTAACTACCTACTTGGGAGCTTAATACTTACACTGCTGCCCCCGTTACGTTTACCTATTTTTAAGCTATGTGCCTTAGCTGCAAGATAGTATAGTCTTAAATTCGGGATAGTATAGTCTTAAATTCGGGATCGCCCAGCTGGTTTAAGATTAAAATTAACAAATGAGTCTACTTTTGCCGATATTCTCATTCCCAAATATTCGAATCATTCCTCATACCCCAGAATTTCTACCTCCGACACCCTTGGCTCAGCTTCAGATGCTAATGAGATGACCAAGGATTTTTCACAGTTGATTTTACGGTCAGACAATTTCCAATACTTCGCCACTGTCCTCATAACCTCAAGAATCACTTTTTCTGTGTTCTCCAAAAATAACAACAGGTCATCAGCATACAACAACAAATTATCCTCTGAACCTTTTAATCCATATCCTCTGATAACCTAATTTTTCCTAATACTTAATGCTATCGGTTCAATATATAAAACAAATAAAAGCAAAGACAGGGGGAATCCCTGCCGGGTTCCTCTCATCAGTGGAAAAATCTCAGACAAAGTCCCGTTTAGTCTTAACCTAGCCACCAGGCCCTATTTAATTACTGTACCCACCTCAAGAATCCCTCACCAAAGCCAAAAGTTTCCAGTGTATGCCCTAGCGACAGGATGGAGTAGAGGGAGCCCGTACCTACTTGAATATTGGCAACAAAAAAAAATTATAATTAAGATTGGTATAAAGCAACCTACACGGGAAAAACTTGCCTGGTCCTCCCCAAGTAAATCGGACACTACCTTAGCTAATCTTCTGGCCAATACATTTTCGTATTCATATTAATTAATTAAATCAGCCTATATGACTCAATTTTTAGTGGGTTTTTGCTTTTCTGGGGGATGAGAATAATTGTCACTTCAGATTGATATAGCTCAGTTGCTATTAACATATCCTTTATTTCTACCCATTTTCAGATCTCTCGCAGAGGAGAACCAAGAAGTTTTTTGCTTTCATAGGCTAGAAAAGTCAAACAGACCAATCAGAGGGGGAGAATGGAGAAAAACACTTCTAGACCGTGAATCCTTCTGCATTTGAATCTGTACTATTGATGATATATACATCTTGTCTAGTTTCTATTGTTATTCTTCTATATGCATTATTTATTTTTTCATAGTTGTTTTAAGTTGCACGGACATCTTGGTAATTACCTAAAAATTTAAAACTGTGTAATGGGAGAAGCCTGCATATAAACCCCCATTTTTTCACTTACGCTCTGATTAGGAGCTAAGGTAGCTTGAAATGTGTTGATCCAGTGTTGTGTGCATTTCCATTTTGTCCATGACTTCCTTTCACCAATGAATATTTGCTTTTATTGCTGTTTGCTTTTATACATGCTTTACCTGTGACACCTGGCCACCGACTGTGCAACTACAGCTTTATTCGTGGGTAT
The DNA here is from genome assembly GCF_029499605.1 of Hyla sarda. Lineage (NCBI taxonomy): Eukaryota > Metazoa > Chordata > Amphibia > Anura > Hylidae > Hyla > Hyla sarda. The sequence goes on along the minus strand of NC_079197.1, from coordinate 109,771,437 downwards.
GGAGTGGCTTCCAGTGCTGTAACACAGCAATCAATTTGTGCTGAGGCCTCTTTATTCCCCATATCAATGGGGGTCTCAGAGGTCAGCCCCTCAATGCTCATAAATTGATGGTATAGTCAAGCAACATGCTATCCCTTTACAAGATTGGAATACCCCCTTAAAGGGGTACTTCGGTAATAAACTTTTTTTAAATCAACTGGTGCCAGAAAGTTAAACAGATTTGTAAATGACTTCTATTAAAAAATCTTAATCCTTTCAGTACTTTTTAGCACCTATGCTACTGTGGACAGTTCCTGACACGGACAGAGGTGTCAGCACAGAGCACATCCTGTAGTCCAGAGGAGTTCTGTGTGAGAAGCAGTCGGGTGTGTCTCTTTTGAGCTCCAGACATCCAGAGAAGCAGCATTTTACATCAAGGCTTTCCCAGGGGTGTGGCAGGCTCCCTGGGAGAACTTTCCTGCATGGAGCCTCAGGCCTCCATTCCCCGTTCTTCAAGGCTGGCGGGGGGTGGAGAGAAAACTGCTACAGCCATTGTTCCAGCCGGAGGCAGAAGATCCAGCAGAGTCTGCAGCAATGCAAGCTCTGCTCATCAAGCAACAGGTGCCAGCCAGAGATCTGGTGGTGGAAGGAAAACAAGGAGGAAGAGTTTGGAGATGTGGGCTGAAAGAGGCCCCAAAGAATCAAGTGAGACCTACTGCTCCCGCATGGCCGCACGCTTTGCGGAATACGACCGCTGCAGTAAAGAGCTCAGGCTTGCAAGAGAAGATCTGCGTGGGACTCAGAGTCTGGCAAACTCTGGGTCCAGGAGAAGCAAGCCTGAGCTGAAGAAAAGGATCACAGCCCTGAAAGCCCAGATTGCCAAGCTGGAGGAGAGGAAGGCAGAGATCCTGGAGGGCAGCGGTCTTCTAAGAGAGAAGCTGGCAAATGATGAAAGGTTTGCCGCCATGAAATCCCCAGGTAAGGTGGAGGTTGAGGTGGATGATGGGGAGAGTAGTGGCGGTGAAGATAGTGAGGATGGCAGTGAAGGAGTTAAGGAGAAGGTAGAGGAAGGAGCGCATGTGGTGGAGGATGCTGTGTCTGTTCCTATGCCCTGTGACACCCAGGACAGCTACATAGAGCCGGCCCAAGTGGCGCTCCCTGTGACTGACAGTGAGGAGGACGATGTGGAGAGTGAGGCTGGGGGTTTATTGAGGGCAATTGTCATGCAGGAATCCCCAGTCCACCTCCAGAATTTCACCTTCGGTGAAGATCAGTGCGAGGATGGAAAAGTCAGGCGTAAAGCAAAGAAGCAGAAGACCCAACAATCTGTGCAGTACATGTTCGTACCTTTCCAGCAGTCTGGGTCAGCTGCAAAGCTGGTTCAGGCTGCTGAGCCCCCCAAACTGCAAGACGCCGTTCCTGTGGTGGAGCGGGGCCAGCAAGGGGGGTATAGAATGGCGTCTGAAATGGCTATGGACGCAATAGATGTGAAGCCCACCCGTCCTGCCGGTAGGGAAGGGCAGGATGGGCTCATGTTGGGCAACTCTGGCGCTGCTGGGACGCCCCAGGGTGGCGGGGGGCATGTCCAAATGCCAGAGAAGAGCTATGCTGCCGTGTGCTTGGGGGGCGGTTCCCCGAGTGCTGTGGGCACTACCGACACTGCTGGGTACTCTCCTGTGAGGGGGGGGAGTGTCCGGGCGTCGGAAGCAGAGAAAGGTCGGTCCGTGTGCTCGGGGGGCGGTCCCCCGAGTACTGTGGTTTCTGCGGGCGATGCGGGGCACTCCTCTGTGAGGGGGGAGAGTGTCCGGGCGTCAGTGTCATCAGCAGAGCCTGAGCGGTCGGGCAAGCCTAGTGGTGGCATTGTGGGAGGAGCTGGGGTGCGCCCGGTGGGGCAGCCCCAGACTCAGGTGGTAACATCGCCTATGAAGGAGGAGCCATCAGCGTTGACCCCAGCGGCAGCTAAGCCAGCAAGAAAACCTGTATTAAAACCGGCGGTACTACAAGTCCCAGCCAGCCCAGGATATGTTAGGCAGGAAGTGAGTGCAGGTTGTGAGAATGATGGGGGTGGTAGTGTTGTGATTGGGAGGAGTGCCAGTGGAGTGAATGATGGTGGGAGTAGTGGTGGTGTGAATGCAACATCTGGTATGGATGATGGGAGTTGTGGTGTGAATGGTGCTCCTGGGTCTGGGTCTGGTCCGGCTGCCCCCCCGGCAGTGACTGCTCCTAGGAGCTATGCCAGTGTTGCTGCCGGGGATTCGGTGGGGTCCCCATCTCCGTCCGGCCCCGGGGGTTACTTGCAACAGCACCTCCTGGAGGCTCTGCGTAGGGGCGACAGGTCGATCCAGGTAGAGGGAAGGGGTGAGGTCGACCTGTCTTTCTGGATAGAGAGGCACGGTTTGGGGGCTTTCCGAGAGCAGAATGGGGAGGTGGTCTGGTCCCTCCCGACACCCGGGCAGGACAATAACCGTAGGAATGTGGTCCGTCTGATTTGGAGGGGCGAGGATGCGTGCCCGCCTCGCGCTAAAGTGGTTGAGCTCCTCCTCCAGATGGAATTCAGGGCGAGTGACATCTTTGCCCTGATCCACCCCTACGGTTCGTCTGAGTTTGACGTCAGTTTTGTTCGGCCGGAGGGTCTCGAACTCTTCTGGTCAAACTACGAAGTGGCGAAGAACGAGCCCTGCTGGCGGGATTTTGCTGTAAAGGCGATTTCCCATCAGAACTCAGTCAAGAAAGTGACAGTTTTGACCCGTAATGAGTCACTTTCTTGTTATGACATCATGACCTGGCTCGGTCGATATGGGGATGTGACGGACATGCCCAAGAAAAATTTGGATGAGCACGGGATCTGGTCCGGGGCCTGGACGTTTTCCGTCAAACTCAAACGTTCAGGTAGTACAGTTGCCCACATTCCGTCAGCCGCCTTCCTTGGACGTGACAGGATCCAGGTCTTCTACCAGGGGCAGCCTAAGGTCTGTCACAGGTGCGGCAGCCCCACCCATTTTAGCGCAGCCTGTACTGTACAGGTCTGTGCATTGTGTGGTGGGGTGGGTCATCTGGCCGCATCCTGTAGGCAGATCCGGTGCCACCTGTGTGGTGTCCTCGGGCACCCTTTCAGCCGTTGTCCGAGTGCTTTCGCCCGTGCTGCGACTGCTCCGGCCGGGGAGAGCTGTGAAGTTGCCTCGGCTGGGGAGGGTACGAGCAGGGATGGGGGCACAACAGGGCTAGTGACGAGGATAAAGGGCCCCGCCAAACTAAGGCGGGAGGAAACTCGTAGGAGGAGTAGGGAGCTGGGGAGAGTGCCCAGGTGACTGGGGTAGCTCCAGCCCCTGGTCCTGAAGCTGGCCCTGTAACCACTGAAGCTCTGGGGGAGAATGTGCTGAATGAGGAGATCAGGAGGCTGCGCAGAGAGGAAGGCAATATGGCCGACCCTTCCGATTCCTCCCACTATGAAAGTGTGGATGAGGAGAGTGGGGAGAGGCCAAAAAAGAAAGACAAGGGCAAAAGGAAAGGGAGAAAGAAGAGGTCGGAGCCCTCTGTTAAGCCTTGTACTACGGGCCAGGTCCAAAACGGAAGCCTGACTGCCCCCCCTCTGATTGACCTGTCAAACCGGTACCTCGTCCTCGATACCATCTCCTCCCCCTCCTTGGAGGGGGAAGGTGAGGGCGGGGTGCCTAGGGTGAGAGAGCCTCTGGGGGGAACTGGGCCCTGTCCTGCGGAGGCACCTTCCTCGGAGGGCAGGGCTAGACTGGGGCCGGACGGAGACGGGGACCCCATGGACCAATCAGAGTCTAAGAAAAGGTCGAAAAGTGGTCCTGCCCTTTCCTCTTCTTCAGGGGATGAGGGGGCAAAAAAGAAGGGGAAGCAGAAGTAAAGGTGTGGCCGTCTAACTCAATCACCAATGATGGCGGCACTCACCCCATTGACGCTGGCATCTATTAACTGTGCCAGTATAAAGTCGGATACGGCTAGATTCGCAGCCTTCGATTTTCTCGGCCGTGTTGAAGCCGACATTTTCCTTTTACAGGAGACCAGGTTGTCAGATCTAGCCTCTCTGGTGAAAGCCAGAAGAGAGTGGAGGCGCGGGCCCTCCCACTGGTCTCTTGCGGCTGAGCCGTATAGTGGGGTGGCGGTCCTTTTTACCGCTCCGGTTGAATGCAGACGGGTTATTGAGTTAAAAATGGGGAGGTGCCTGATCTTAGATGTCCTCATGAAGGGACAAGAGCTCCGGCTCATAAACATCTATGCCCCACAAACAAAGCTGGGCCGTAAAAATCTCTTTATGAGGATTAAGCCCTTCCTTTTTACTAGCCGGCTGGTGATCTTTGGAGGGGACTTTAATAATGTCACAAGGTCCCAAGATAGGAGAGGCTCCAACGGTCCGCTGGATTGCGATAGTGTGGCCCTTAATAATATAGTTAGGGAAGCTCGCCTAGAGGATGCCCACATCCGGAGCCCCTCAGGCCACGCGGGTTTCACCTATCATCAAGGTAGTCGCAGGTCTAGGATAGACAGGTTTTATTTAAAGGAGGAAGCCGTCTCTTCCGCAGTGTCCGTGGTTGAGGTGGAGTTCTCTGATCACTGTATGATTTTGTTTTCCCTGAATGTTTCAGAGACCCCCGGGATGGGTAAAGGTTATTGGAAGCTGAATTCGTCCCTCCTGGAGGAAGCGGATATAAGACAGTCCTTTGAGGATTTTCTTCAGAGTCAGGTACCTTTACTGGGCCTTTGTAGTAGTAAGTCAGAGTGGTGGGAGATATTCAAGAAGCGGGTTGCAGGGTTCTTCCGCCAGCTCTCGAGCCTCAGGTCCCTGAATAGGTATCGCCTGTATCAGGGTCTGAGGAGGAAACTCGAGTTTCTTGTCTCGACTGGAGGTAGTCGTGATGATATCTCCAGAGTGAAGTCCTTGCTGATGAGGTGTCAGTACGATAGGCACGCATCTTTGGTTTTTGAGAGGGATTACGGGAAGTACCGCTCGCCCGACCCTTACAAGAACTGCAAGATGTCAGTGAGTAGTAAAGTAGTCTCAGGACTGGTTGATAGTACAGGATCTCTGAATCGGTCCAGATCAGGGATCCTGGAGGTCGTCAGATCCTTCTACTCACACCTCTTGGGGAGGAAGGATCTAGATCGAGACAGGATGTCGGTTTTCCTGGCTGAAACCATTCCTGAGCCAAGGGTAGACCCCTCTCTTGATGTTTTGGCAGAAGATATCAGGGAAGAGGAAGTGAGACTGGCGATCGAGGGGCTCGCCCCCAAGAAGTCGCCAGGTCCAGATGGCTTAACATCCGAGTGGTATAAGACCTTTAAGGAGTCTTTAGCTCCCCTCTTGACCAAGGTATTCAATGAGTGTCTCTCCTCGGACACTCTGCCAAAGTCAATGAGGAGGTCAGCCCTGATTCTTCTCTCAAAAGGTAAAGATCCTAGCCGTGTTGAGAATTGGAGGCCCATAGCTCTTCTCAATACGGACAGGAAGCTTCTGGCCAAGATACTGTTTAATCGGCTGGTGAAGTTTGCACCCCGGCTCCTTTCGGGGGCTCAGCACTGCTCTGTTCCAGGCCGAAGCACCTTAAGTGCTGTCCTCAGTGTCAGGGAGGCAGTGGAGCGGAGTAGTGCGGGTCTCTGGAAGGGGTACTTGCTGTCCTTGGATCAGGCCAAAGCATTTGATCGGGTGAACCACGAGTACCTCTGGTCCGTCCTCCTGAGATATGGCTTACCGAGTACTTTTGTGAATTGGCTTAAGATCTTGTATGCCGGGGCAGAGAGTTTCCCACTGGTGAACGGGTGGTCTGGCCGCTCTTTTGAGGTGGGGTCCGGAGTCCGTCAGGGTTGTCCTTTGAGCCCGCTTTTATACGTGTTCTCGATTGATCCCTTCGTCCGGAGAGTAGATCGTGGGCCGTTGGCGGGAGTCGGGATGAGTCTGGTGGAGCTGGATGTCACCCAGAGAGTGGTGGCGTACGCTGATGATGTCACTATTTTCGTCTCCTCGAGGGAGGAGGTCGATGTGGTGATGTCAGAGGTGGAGCGCTACTCGGAGGCATCCGGATCCAAGATCAACCGGGAAAAGTGTGAAAGTCTCTGGCTGGGAGGGGGGGATCCCACATTTGATCTCCCGGACACCCTCCCAGGGCCCTAAGACTCAGCAAAAATTCTGGGCATCACATTCGGCCAGGATGATTATCCCACCAAAAACTGGGACGGTAAGCTCCATGATGCCACTCAGAGGGTGAACCAGTGGAAGGGTTGGTCTATGACTCTCAGAGAAAGGGTACACCTGATCAAATCATACCTGCTCCCCTTGTTTATCTATCTGGGCAGTGTATGTATCTTGCCAGAGGCTTACTACACTAGGGTCTACAGCCTGTTTTTCCAACTGTTATGGGGGAACAGGTTGAACCTAGTCAAGAGGGAGGTTACGTACCGTACGAGGAGACTAGGGGGTTTATCTATGGTAAACCCTGTGGTGTTCTTAACAAACACCTTCTTGAAAGCTAACATCTCGAACCTCTGGAAAGAGAGGGCTTCTCCGTGTGTACTCTCCTGCAGGGAATGGTTTCGGCCTTTCTTCCAGGAATGGGAGAGAGGAGGGCAAGTGAAGGACCTCCGTACACCCCATGGATATCTTCCGGCTTACGCTACCCCGACTCTGAAGGCGTTACGTCGGTGGGGTCTGGGAGTGTGGGAGATCGGGACCCAGTCAAGGCAGTTCCTTGACAAACGGGTTCTGTTGACCCACTTCCAGAAGCCTCTGGCGCTCAGGGACTGCCCAGGTCGGGATCTGAGGGTGGGGTTGTATCTTTTAAACTTGAAAAGGATCCCCCAGAAGTTTTGGGACTTGGCCTGGCGCTGCTTTCAGGGGAAGCTAGGTGTAAGGGACAACCTGAAGTACAGGAACTCTGATGACCGGGGGTGTCCCCGAGAAGAGTGTGTGGACACGCTGGAAAGCATGGACCACTTCCTGCTTCATTGTCCCTTTAACGTAGGGGTCTACAACCGGGTGGGCGCTTCCATTGGCTGGAGTCAGCTTGCCGGCCTTACCTATCCGGAGTGGGCTTATGGGGCATTCAGGACCCTCGGTGGCCGAGATCGGGGCACTTTATTTTTAGTTAGCTTAGTGGTTAAGTATCACACGTGGAATGCACGGTGTTTAGTGTCAACCCAGCAGAAAGTCCTCTCCGAGGTGGAGGTCTGTAGGAACATCACCGGTGACCTCGGGAAGATCAGGTCTTTGGAGTATGGCAGTCTTGGCACCAGTAGGGCTTCTCTCCTATGGAGAGGGTTTTCTTTTGATGTGCCCTAGGTACTAGACCTTTTTGGTAGAGTACCTTTATTTTGGTTAAGGAAAGGCATACAGGGATAGAGATAGGGTGATAGTAGGGTCAGTTTGATGAAGGGATAGAATTAGGGAGAATAGTAGGGGGAGTTAGGGAAAGAGTTTAACCCCTTAAGGACCGGGGTTTTTTCCGTTTTTGCATTTTCGTTTTTTGCTCCTTGCCTTTAAAAAATCATAACTCTTTCAATTTTGCACCTAAAAATCCATATGATGGCTTATTTTTTGCACCACCAATTCTACTTTGTAATGACGTCAGTCATTGTGCCCAAAAATCTACGGTGAAACGGGAAAAAAAATCATTGTGAGACAAAATTGAAAAAAAAAACGCCATTTTGTAACTTTTGGGGGCTTCCGTTTCTACGTAGTACATTTTTCGGTAAAAATGACACCTTACCTTTATTCTGTAGGTCCATATGATTAAAATGATACCCTACTTATACAGGTTTGAATTTGTCGCACTTCTGGAAAAAATCATAACTTCATGCAGAAAAATTTATACGTTTAAAATTGTCATCTTCTGACCCCTATAACTTTTTTATTTTTCCGTGTATGGGGCGGTATGAGGGCTCATTTTTTGCGCCGTGATCTGAAGTTTTTAACTGTACCATTTTTGCATTGATAGGACTTATTGATCGCTTTTTATTCATTTTTTCATGATATAAAAAGTGACCAAAAATGCACTATTTTGGACTTTGGAATTTTTTTGCGCGCACGCCATTGACCGTGCGGTTTAATTAACGATATATTTTTATAATTCGGACATTTCCGCACGCGGCGATACCATTTATGTTTATTTTTATTTTTATTTACACTGTGTTTTTTCTTTTATGGGAAAAGGGGGGTGATTCAAACTTTTAATAGGGAAGGGGTTAAATGATGTTTATTCACTTTTTTTTTGCACTTTTTTTTTGCAGTGTTATAGGTCCCATAGGGACCTATAACACTGCACACACTGATCTTTTACATTGATCACTGGTTTCTCATAAGAAACCAGTGATCGATGATTCTGCCGCATGACTGCTCATGCCTGGATCTCAGGCACTGAGCAGTCATTCGGCGATCGGACAGCGAGGAGGCAGGTAGGGGCCCTCCCGCTGTCCTGTCAGCTGTTCGGGATGCCGCGATTTCACCGCGGCTATCCCGAACAGCCCACTGAGCTAGCCGGCATGCTTTCGGTTTCACTTTAGACGCGGCGTTCAACTTTGAACGCCGCGTCTAAAGGGTTAATAGCGCGCGGCACAGCGATCAATGCCGCGCGCTATTAGCCACGGGTCCCGGCCGTTGTTAGAGGCCGGGCCCGAACCGCTATGACGCGGGGCCACGCCGTGGCCCCGCGTTATAGATCGGGAGTGGACACATGATGTTCCAGTACGTCATGTGTCCTTAAGGGGTTAAATTTCTTCAGTGTATCAGATCTGCCATCCTTCTCCCTGGTGGTGGGCTGTTGCATGTGCACCATAGCTTTTTGTTTTGTTTTCAGCTGATATGGTATGAAGGGCTTACAGGCACTGAACTTGGGCCTAAATTGGGTTGTGGTCTTGTATGTAAGGTTGTATTTAGTTGGTTGGTTGGAGTGCTAGGTGGGGAGGGGGCATTTGTGGGTGTTTTTTTTTTTTTTTTTCTTCCTTAAGGGATCTGACATGGGTCAGTTAAGGACTGGACTTAAGAACTGTACGAACGGTTATGGACTGGCCCATGTACAGGAGGGGTGGTGTGGGAGAGGGCACAGTTTTAGTGTAGGATTTATTTTTGGGTTTTTGTAGGTATTTTTGTGAGGCACATTTATTATATTTGTATGTATACTGTGCTATGTATATTGTTTTATATTATTGTTTTATTTTATTTATTTGTTGGTATATTGTGTCATGTATTTTGTTTTATATTGTTGCATTAGCCATAAGAAAAGGGCAGTCGGACCAGTTGTAGTTATGTAGTATTATTATTGTATATAGGTGTTTTTTTGTCTGTGTATATATAACTTTTATTTAAAAAGCAGAGGTGTGCATTAAATAATATATATTTTTTTTTTTTTTTTTTTTTTAATAAGCCAAGTTGTGCTGTTGTTATTTTCATTCTCAATATATGTGTGTGTGTGTCTTTCTTAGTTTTGGAGATTATGCGTGTGTTATGTTTTCTGTTGCTTTATTTATTTATTTATTTATTTTCCCAAGTATGGATGATTTTGAGTTATAGCCAGGTTGTGCTGAATTTTATGTTGGTTTATTTATTTCATTTAATTAGCCAAGTTGAGCAAATAATATTTATTTATTTATTTATTTTTGTTATGTGTGTGAGTGAGTGTGAATTTCATAGTTTGCTTAGGTGTATAGGTATAGTATAGTTGTAGTTTGGTATATTTTGGAATTTATTAAAGCTGGGCTGGCCGGTTAGGCAGGGTTTTATTTTATTTTACATTTCTGTTGTAGCTAGTTAAGCTTGTTTTGTGTTCTTGTTTTTTGGAATTGTTTTGTATTTTTATAATAAAAAAGAGTGTCAGCAGAGAGCACTGTGGACAACACAGAAAAGAAATTCAAGAAGTAAAGAATTTCCTCTGTAGCATACAGCTGCTAAAATGTACTAAAAGGATTAAGATTTTTTAATAGAAGTGATTTACAAATCTGTTAAACTTTCTGGCACCAGTTCATAAAAAAAAAAAAAAAAAAAATTAAAAGGTTTTCCATCGGAGTACCCCTTTAACTGTATTTCTATGAGGTGGATATGAAACTGTATATATAAAAAAAAAACACAGATAAATTGTTCACAGGATTTTAAAGAGGGCATTTATGGGTTGACATTTTTTGGATACTTTCTATACATGTCAATATATTTCAGAGGATAGAAATAAAGAATATGTTGAACATATATAAGCCTTCTAGTTGCTCATGTATATTATCCAGCTAAGTACAGCAGTAATTTTGCTTGCTCTTTAAAGACTTTTAGAGCAAGACATCTTCTATTAATAGAAATTCAAGCTTTTCATGTTAAGTTGAATTCTCTTAACCATAGTAACAGTGTAAATACCCACTGAGAAGCCTGTAGTGATAAGAAAGTATATTAAGGCCTTGTCTAGTGTATAATGATCTGGTAAATTACAGATATCATAAGGGGGTCCAAATGCCTGCAGAAGAGCATTGTAGGGAGGGGGGTAGGGGGGAGAGAACAAATGTGAGATGATATGCTCAGGAAAATAACAGCAACATTTTCTAATAGTATATAAAAATACATACTAGAGACAGCTGCTAACTAGAATGATATCTATTTTTCAGATCTCAATGCACATATTTCAAAAGCTAGATTTACAATTTAGCAACTCCTAAAATTCAATTGAACCTCTTTAAGACAGGCTATAAGAATAAGAACATTACTGGACATATATGCAGGAAGCTTACTAATATGCTAGGCAGTGGAAAGTGTAAATGTGACATACAGTATAACCATTTTTAGTTTTGTACATAAGAGTACTCTTAGCCAACACTGCCATTAAACACCACAGTGGGTGCAGGCACAGCAACACTACAATTCTAGTAGACTCTAGTAGATTAAAAAAAACTTAAAGGAGTATTCCAGTCTTGAAAAACGTATCCCCTATCCTAAGGATAGGGGATAAGTTTCAGATTGCGGGGGGTCTGACCGATCTCTCGTACAGGGCCCCGGCAGCCCGTGGGAAGGGGTTGTGTTGACCGCCACACAAAGCTGGGGCTGACATGCCCCCTTAATACAACTCTATGGAAGAGCCGAAGCGCTGTACTGAGGGGGCGTGTCGTCCGCTGCTTCATGCGTTGGTCAACACGCGCTCTCTAGGGCCCCGTATGGGAGATCATGGGGGGGGGGCCCAACGGTCCCCCCACAATATGAAACTTATACCCTATCCTTATGATAGGGGATACATTTTTCAGGACTGGACTACTCCTTTAAAAAAAAATTTGGCTAATGTCTAATTTAAAGGGGTTGTCCGGGAATTAAAAATAAAAAGATTAATAAAGAAGTAACAAGCACAAATCTCCATTCCCTGCAGCCCCCGCTCCAACAACTCCTAGCCTAGCATTCTTCCTGGTTCCAATGACACATTATCCCTGCAGGAACTACTCAGCTCAGCTAATCACTAGCTGCAGTGTCCCGCCTCAGTAAGTGATTGGCTAAGCTGAGCAGTTCCTGTAGGAAAGATGTGTCACTGAAACCAAGAAGAGGCGGGGATGCAGGGACTGGAAGCTGTCAGAACAGCACCTGTGGAGGACCAGGATAGGTAAGTATCAATTTTTACCTCAACCCTAGCCATCTATAAAAATTAGCTAACTATCAAACTAATAAATATAGAACTAATCACATAATATATTTACTAATGGCTTCAATAGCAATAATAATGCATATTGGTGAATCATCCAGAGCCAAATCAATGCTAGTTTATTTAGAATGATATCCTTATTCAAGCCAGTGTTAAACCAGAGCTCTACCAAACACAAAAGTAAACTAAGGGAATATAAAACATTTCATAAGCATACAGGACTGGTAGCCACAGAACAGAGCAGGTCATAAATAAAGTCAATTTTACAAGACGTTGCATGGCGCTGACTGCGGGGACAGGTTTTGTCAACTGCTGCCTCTCTTTTTATATCTGGGACAGTGGTTGCCAAAGGGAGATAGTATAGAGTACAATTGCCCTAACCTCCCAACAAAGCAAGTGTGTTGGGGATGATTCTCTAAAAAAAAAAAAGGTTTATTAACTCAAATGAATAAAAATTATTTTCATTCACAGAAATTTGCCGCATGACAATTCAACCTAAGATTGGAAGTTAACTGCCTTTTTGTGACCAATAAAAAAAAAAATTTTAAAAATTAAAAATACAGAGAAAAATAAGCAGAACAAAAAGCCTTTCAAAATCTATTTGAGATTACAAATTGTGTCAAAAGCTATGTGGCTTCAGCAAGCAAGATAAATGGTTTAGACATGAACAGGAGACATGTATGATAAGGCGAGACATAGACACAGCACAAAGATGTGTGAAAGGGAAAGCAGCTAAAGCAAAAATGAAATCAACAAACATAAAATATCTTGAAGATGTTGGCCAGAAAAAAAAACAACATTTGCTATGTTAAATTATACCTAAATGTAAATGTGCCAGTTTCTCGCTTAATATTACTCTATGCTTTTTTTTTTTTTTCTATCCCGAGGGTTTACTAGCTTGTTAATGCATGTAAAAGAGGCAAGCAGAATGAAAAAAAAATCCAGTCTGTGCAAACATGAGAATCTTGGGCCCCTGCGGTGACATCAGTCGTACAGCAGGAGGACAGCAATTGGATTGAGGGACAGACTTGTCCAAAATGCACCATATTTTAATTAAGACGATTACTGTGAGAAGTAATCGCCTTAGATTAAATATTGCCTTTGTACAGTTTAAGGGTACGATTAACAGATGGCTTCTGATCATTAAGGACAGCAGAGCTACTGCACAGCGCTCCGCACACATCACATTTGGAGGCTGGTAATTACGTTTGATTAAGAAGGGGAAAAAAATATAAGACCATCAAATCCTATAATACAGAGTAATATTCCTTGAAACAGAGGCCTCAGCAGATTAGATATATCACAAGTTCAATAAAAAGGCATCTAAGATGTTAATCTCTGTAAGTCATGCTATACATGACACAAACAGAACCGTCATATAATTACAATTAAAGAATCATATAACCATCTCTTAAGTGTAAAGTAAGACGCCCGTCTTTTGTTTTGTCTAGTCTATGACGTTAAGTCTGGATGAATCTGTGCCACAGATAGTTACGCCAAGGACATATCAGACCACAGACCATGAACTCTACACACTCTGTGCATCAAAGTCTATTCCATTGTTACTTTAGTCAGTTGCAGTATAAAATACCTTTCAGCTATTCTTATCTTATCTGCATCAGAAAACTGGATAATTGCTATATTGAGCGACATCCTTTTTGTTTCTGTTCTGGAACCAGACTGTGGACAGATGGGGATCCTGTCTTCTTCAAGCACTAGGTTATTTAGGGAGCCAGAGCCAAGTGGTCGGTCAAAATATTAAAATGTGAACACTGACCTTGTTTGCAAATTGAAAGTCATCCATTAACATAAAGCTAGGTTTATCCCATATATATTTGTGTGGGCAGATGAGTAAAGTGGCACATTTTTATTTGGACAAAGGAGGAACAAGGTCAAAAATCTAAAAGGGATACCTTTCAAGTAAAAAAAAATGCTTCCACTCATTTGTCTGTAAGACTAGGGATAGGGCATTTTGAACCCCCAAAAACACATCACTGTTTGGGCCAATAAAAAGCTTTACGGTTTGCACGGACTTCATTGAATTGGTCATTAACAGATGTGAATTTCTTTGCAAAAGTTTCTATCTTTCATTTATAAATAAACTCTGAATTTGATTTGTAGCAAATAAAAAGGGTCGCAGATATGATGGGATGTTTGTTTAACTGGTTACATTTCACCATATTTTGCATATGTTCATAGTACAAGCTTATACTGTATAAGAAACTTTGTAATATATCTATTTAATGATGCTCCTCTTATCAAGCTTCTGCAGAGGCAGAGAGAGAAAAAGAGAGGCAGCAAGCTAACTGTACATAACATATATCCCCCAGGCTTGGTTTACAGCTAAGACCGCCCAATACTGTGCTATAATACCCTCCATACTGCTGCTACTTAGGGTGTGTATAGAGACACAGAACAGTAGGGTCCTCTGTATGGGAGCCATCAAAAAATTTGAGATGGAGCCTGCAGAGCAGCAGAAATCTAGCAAAATATGTCATATAAAAGCTATTTTATCTCTAGATACTGTGGTACTCCTGAAGAGCTAATCTAGATACAGCTAATCCTGAAGAGTTATTTGAAAAGAAAGAACACTTTAATAGTTGAAGGTGATGACTTAATGAAACCTGCAAATGGACATATATATATATATATATATATATATATACAAGTCCATTTTAAGGGTGCCTTTCCGCAAATAAACGGGTTTGCGCATGGTGATCGGCGATGTGAGCCGGCGATCGCATATCTCTGGGCATCTGCCGCAACTGTCAGGAGTATCCTGACAGTTAAACCCTTCAGTGCTGCGGTCAGTGACCGCAGCACCGATCTCCATCAGCACTGATTCTCCATTGAGACCCCGTGATGCGATCGCAGGGTCTAATTGGTAGCCATTGCAACCAGAGACCTCAAAACAGCCTCTGGTTACCTGGCTACAGAAGCCAATCAGGCTCTGCCTGAGGCAGATGTCAGTGTAACACTGAAAGGCATAATACAATGCAGTACAGATCTGTACTGTAATGTATTATATGTGTCAAGTCCCCAAGTGGGGGAGTAAAAAAATCTAAATGAATACAGTAAAAAAATAAAAATATATATAAATAAAAAATAAATAAAAAATAAATATATAAACATACACAATCTCCCTCCCCCCAGTTTTTTTTTTATATACACATATTTGGTATTGCCGCACCTGTAACAACCCAAGCAATGAAAGTATCACATTATTAAACCTGCATGATAAACGCGTTAACATTTTTTTAATAAAAACCTTGCCAAATTTACGGCTTTATATCAATGCTGCCTCTGTAAAACTATAATAAAAAGTGAACAAAATGTCCCATGAACCCCAAAATGGTACCACTAAAAATTTCAACTCCTCCCCGAAAATTGTCATTACACAACAAGCTGAAATACAGCTTTCAGAAAGTGGCGATGCACAAAGAAGATTTTTTTTTCATCAAAAACAGTTTTTATAGTGTAAAAGTAATAAACCATCAAAGAAAGTACATAACTGAGGTATCGACATATTCATACCAACCTGCAGAATAAAAAAAAGCATATCATTGATACTGCATGGTGGACACCGTAAAAAAAAAAATTATAATCTTGCCAAAGTTACTGGTTTTAATGAATCCTGGCCCTCTAAAAATTAAATAAAAAGTGATCAAAATGTCAGACATACCCTACAGTAGTAAAATTAAAAAATGCTACTTAATCCGCAAAAAACTAAGCCTTCACACAGCTCCATTGATGAAAAATAAAAAAAAGTTACAGCTCTCAGAATATAGTGACACAATTTTTTTTTTTTTTACAAAAATTTTTTTTTTTTTACAAAAATTTTTTTTTTGTGATGTAAATGGAATCCATAAAAAACTTATATAAATTAGTTATCACCATAATCATACTGAACGGCAGACTAAATATAACATGTAAATAATACTGCATAAAGAATGACAGAATGACAGCATGCACAGCGCTCGCTCCCACCTGTCTGATTGACAGGCAGGGAGCTGCGCTGTGCTCGTCAGTGTCCAGGCTGCACTATGAGAGTTAGGACTGACTCATGTTTGAGTCTGAACTCTATGAGAGACTTGCGAACGGGACATGTAGGGAGTAGGGATGAGCTAATCGAATCTGACAAATCTGAATTTGTTAAAAATTTCAGGAAAAATTTGATATGTAACAAATGCGAATATCGCTGCGATTCGATCACGCGAATCGCTTCATTAAACTCCATTTAGTGCGGTCCAGGCTCCAGGGGCCGGGCACCTAAAATGGCCGATCCACATGTGAGGACATGGGGCAAGGAATCCTGGGAAGGTGGGAACAAGGGAACAAGGATGACCCTGAATCAGATGCAGCGTGCAGCCTATCAGCAGCCAGCCACCCCTGTGATGTCACAGCCCTATATAATTAAAGAGAGGGACAGAGAGCAGTGTGTCACACCAAAAAGCTTTTTTACAGCAGCGATTCACCTCAAGCCCAAATCCAGCCTATAAGCACTGATAGGGAAAGGGGTGAGATTGAGAGAGAATTGTAATTTTGGGTGTAGTACACAGCGACTGTGTGCTGCAGCACTGGTGTGTACAACTGAAAAGCTAATAGTAGCCAGCCAGTTATGATGAGCAGAGCACTAAAAGCATATTGTCCTCTATTAATCAGTTGCCGTCTAGGAACGAGCGACTCGAGCCCACGTCATACCGGCCGGCATTAATAGCTGACATGCGGCAATCACCGCCGTCGGCTATTAACTCTTTAGATCGCCGCTGTCAAAGTTGACAGCGGCGTCTAAAGGGACATTTAAACCATCCCTGGTGGTGCTGTGGAGTGGATTACAAGTGTAAAAGGAAAGGTTGAATAAAAAGTTTAAAAAAACATCCATTAACCTCTTCCATATTAAAAGTTTAAATCACCCCCCTTTTCCTAAACTCCATATAAAAATATGTAACCATTATAAATATAAACATATGTGGTATCATCACATGCGTAAATGTCTGGACTATAAAAATATATTGTTAATTAAGCCGCACGGTCAATGGCGTACGCGCAAAAAAATTCCAAAGTCCAAAATAGAGTATTTTTGGTCACTTTTTATATCATGAAAAAATGAATAAAAAACAATCAAGAAGTCCAATCAATACAAAAATGGTACCACTAAAATCTTCAAAATAGCCCTCATACCGCCCCATATGCAGAAAAATTTAAAAGTTATAGGGGTCAGAATATGACAATTTTAAACGTATTAATTTCCTTGCATGTAGTTATGATTTTTTTCAGAAGTACGACAAAATCAAACCTATATAAGTAGGGTATCATTTTAATCGGATGGACCTAAAGAATAAAGAGAATGTGTCATTTTTACCGAAAAATGTACTGCGTAGAAACGGAAGCCCCCAAAAGTTACAAAATTGTGTTTTTTCTTCAATTTTGTCACACAATGATTTTTTTTTTTGTTTCGCCTTAGATTTTTGGGTAAAATGGCTGATGTCATTACAAATTAGAATTGGTGGCGCAAAAAATAAGCCATCATATGGATTTTTAGGTGCAAAATTTAAAGGGTTCTGATTTTAAAAAGGTAAAGATGATAAAACGAAAGTGCAAAAACGGAAAAACACTCCCTTAAGGGGTTAAGTGTAACCTGTGCGTACATCTAAGTGGTGTACCATTTTGTTCCTGTTAAAGTCTTAAGCGCCAAGATACTGTGAAAGGCCTGCCAAAAGTACACACCTGCTGATGTTGTTGACAAATACTGTTTAAAGCATACAGGAGCACATTGTCCTCCCTTCAAAAGTACATACCACATACGTACATCTAAGTGGTGTACCATTTTGTTCCTGTTAAAGTCTTAAGCGCCAAGATACTGTGAAAGGCCTGCCAAAAGTACACACCTGCTGATGTTGTTGACAAATACTGTTTAAAGCATACAGGAGCACATTGTCCTCCCTTCAAAAGTACATACCACATACGTACATCTAAGTGGTGTACCATTTTGTTCTTGTTAAAGTCTTAAGGGCCAAGATACTGTGAAAGGCCAGCCAAAAGTACACACCTGCTGGTGTTGTAGACAAATACTGTTTTTAAGCGTACTGGAGCGCATTGTCCTCCCCTCATAAGTGCATACCACATACGTACATCTAAGTGGTGTTCCATTTTGTTCATGATAAAGTCATAAGGGCCTAGATACTGTGAAAGGCCAGCCAAAAGTACACACCTGCTGGTGTTATAGACAAATACGGTTTTAAGTATACTGGACAGCATTGTCCTCCCCTCATAAGTGCATACCACATACGCACATCTAATTGGTGTACTATTTTTTCCTGTTAAAGTCCTTAGGGCCTAGATACTGTGAAATGCCAGCCAAAAGTACACACCTGCTGGTGTTGTAGCCAAATACTGTTTTAAACTTAGTAGAGCGTTTTGTACTCCCCTCTTATATGCACTAAGGATTTCCGGCAGATAAGTGTTAGGACATGCACAGAGGAGTGGCAGTGACCTAAATTCATCAGGCAGAGGTTGCAGCAGACTAGGGGCGAGGGGCAGCAGGAGTCGCAGCGAGAGGCCTGAGCTCCTGGTATCAGCTAACGGTCGTGTCTCAACCAGCAACCCATCTGCCATAATTGAATGGTTAACACAGTCATTCACTTAATCACAAGTGACAACTGACACCCCCAGTCAACAGTTGGTGGGTTCCTCAGACACAACCCTCAGTTGGCATGGCCCAGGAGCAGTCCCTGTCCTCCCATTGCCTCTGTCCTGTGCTGTTCCCTCCCTCACAGAAGTATCTTATGCTGTGGGTTCAGCTCCACTATTTAGTGAGGATGATCTATTAGAGGACAGTCAGCAGCTACTGCCCAGCCAAGAAGTGGAGGAGACATCCGCTGCTTCCTCCGCTAGGCAGACAATTAGTGATGAGGAGAGTGACGTGTGAGATAGTGTTGCGAGTGTTCAAGCTCCTGAAGCAGACACTGTTGAGGAACCTGAGTAGGACATCAGTGACGTGCAGACACAACTCGATGATGATGAAGACGATCGCACTTGGGAGCTGGGTGCAGAAGGGGCTTCATCATCAGGAGAAGAGGGTTGCAGGTTGCCCAGGAGGCAGCAGCTGAGCCAGCATGGTGGTAGCATGGTTTGCAGTCAGCATGGTGGCAGAAGTGGAAAGTCTGGAGCCAAGTGTGCCCAAGGTAGACCACCTGCTTCACGGCAGCTTACCTTCCCGGGAGGTAGTGGAACAGGGGATCCTGGAGGCAATAGCAGTCAATCAGTGCGGACTGTTGGTGGGAAAATCAGCTACTCTGCGGTGTGGAGGTTTTTCATCAAGCATCCAAAGGATGTTAACCTGGCCACATGGAAGATGTGTTGGCAGAAGTTGAAGCATTGCCAGGGTACAAATGTTGGCACCACAGCCCTTTGTCAACATATGCAGCGTCACCATAAAGTGGCCTGGGAGAACCGTGGCTCCGATGTGGAGGTCCAGCCTGCTGAATCACCCAGTGCATGCAGATTCCTGTTTCAGCCAGCCAAGGCTCCCCCACATCAGCCGAAGGGAGCTGTGTGTCATACCCATCTTCTGTCGCTCCAGAAGCTCCTGCTCCTCCTACTTCAAGTCAGTCATTCCGCCAGTAATCCATCAGCGAAACGATGTCCAAGAAACAACAGTATGCGCCCACACATCCAACGGTGGAGAAACTGAATGTGCTTTTGTTCAAGTTGCTGGTGCTGCAGTCCCTCCCTTTTCAAGTGGTGGACTCTGCACCTTTCAGAGAACTGATGGCTTGTGCTGAGTCGAGGTGGAGAGTCCAAAGCCGTCATTTCTTTGCGAAGAAGGCACTACCAGCTCTGCACAGTTTTGTGGAACAGAAGGTGGGCCAGTTCTTGAGCTTATCAATGTGTATCAAAGTGCATGGCAGCACTGACGTGTGGAGCTGTAACTACGGTCAGGGACAATACATGTCCTTTACGGCCCACTGGGTGAATGTGGTTCCTGCACAGCCACAACAGCAACTTGGACAGGTTATTCCGCTTCCTCTTCCATGCTCTCAGGCCATTGGTCCTGTGACAGTGTGTGACTCCGCCTCCTCATCCTCCACCGTGTCCTCAGCCTCAACTGCACGGACAATTTTCAGTGCCCCTCCAGCATACCATGTGTGCAGGGCACGGTGGTGCCACGCTGTTCTTCACATGGTTTGCCTTGGCGAATGGAGTCACATAGGGGAGGAACTGCTAAAAGTCATTCATCAAGAAATTGAATCATGGCTTACTCCACGAAAATTGGAAATGGGAACCACGGTGACCGACAACGGGAATAAAATCTTGTCTGTGCTGTGACAAGGAAGCCTGAGACATGGCACACGTGTTCAATCTGGTTGTCAAGTGGTTCCTGAAGTGTTCCCCCCATCTGCAAGACATCCTAACAATGGGAAGGAAACTTTGCATGCACTTCAGCCACTCGTACACCGCAAAGCAGACTCTCCTTGAGCTACAGCGTCAGAACATAGATCCAACATAGTCTCATTGCGAAGCTGCCACACGTTAGAATTCCATCCTCCATATGTTGGACCGACTTTATGAACAGAGAAAAGCCATCACCGATTTCTTGATGATCCAAGCGGATAGGGGTACTCCCCTGTGTAACTTCAATGTCAACCAGTGGTAGTTCATACGTGACACCTGCCGTTTGCTCAGGCCCTTTGAGGAAGCCACATTATTTGTAAGTCGCCAGGATTATGGGATGAACGACGTCATTTCACTGCTTCATTTCCTACACGTGGAAACGATTACTGGCAATGAAGATGTGGCCCTACATCTCACGGCCACATGAGCCCTGTGGGGGCTGAACTGGAGGAGGGGCACAGTGGAGCACAGTTTACGTTTTGTGAGATGGGCGGTTTTTCTAGTCATCTGACAGGAGAGGAGGAACAGCTAGACGAGCTAGAGAGTTATGAGGAAAGCGAGACAGTGGGCTGTACAAATGAAAAATTACAAGGACCACTGTTCCAAAAATCTGTCAGACACCTGTGGGGCATAAATGCTCACTGCACCCCTTATTACATTATGTGAGGGGTGTAGTTTCCAAAATGCTGTCACATGTGGGGGGGGGGTCCATTGTTTTGGCACCATGAGGGCTTTGTAAACACACGTGGCCTTCAAATCCGGACAAATGTTCTCTTCAAAAGCCCAATGGTGCTCCTTCTCTTTTGAGCATTGTAGTTTGCCCGCAGAGCACTTTACATCCATATATGGGATATGTTCTTACTCAGAAGAAATGTGGTTACAAATTTTCGGGGGCTTTTTTCCTATTTTCCCTTGTGAAAATGAAAAATTTTGGGTAACACTAGCATTTTAGTGAAAAAAAAATTTTTGTTTCATTTTCCCATCCAACTTTAACGGAAATTCGTCAAACACATGTGGGGTGCTAAGGCT
This sequence comes from Hyla sarda, assembly GCF_029499605.1. NCBI lineage: Eukaryota > Metazoa > Chordata > Amphibia > Anura > Hylidae > Hyla > Hyla sarda. Next base: position 109,750,423 of record NC_079197.1, on the reverse strand, counting down.
CACTGTACCCCTTGTTACATTCCGTGAGGGGTGTAGTTTCCAAAATGGGGTCACAGGTGGGTATTTATTTTTTGCATCTATGTCAGAACCGCTGTAAAATCAGCCACCCCTGTGCAAATCACCAATTTCGGCCTCAAATGTACATAGTGCGCTCTCACTCCGGAGCCTTGTTGTTCGTCCACAGAGCATTTTACGCCCACATATGGGGTATTTCTGTACTCAGGAGAAATAGCGTAAAAAAATTTGGGGGTCTTTCATTCCTTTTACCTCTTGTAAAAATAAAAAGTATGGGGCAACACCAACATATTTGTGTAAATTTTTTTTTTTTACACTAACAGGCTGGTGTAGACCTCAACTTTTCCTTTTCATAAGGGGTAAGCGGAGAAAAAGACCACCAAAATTAGTAACTCAATTGCCCCCGAGTATGGAAATACCCCATATGTGGCCCTAAACTGTTTCCTTGAAATACGACAGGGCTCCGAAGTGAGAGAGCGCCATGCGCATTTGAGGACTAAATTAGGGATTGCATAGGGGTGGACATAGGGGTATTCTACACCAGTGATTAACAAACAGGGTGCCTCCAGCTGTTGCTAAACTCCCAGCATGCCTGGACAGTCAGTGGCTGTCCGGAAATGCTGGGAGTTGTTGTTTTGCAGCAGCTCGAGGCTCCGTTTTACAAACAATGGCGTACGGTACGATAAATTTTTCATTTTTATTGGGGGGGACAGTGTAAGGGGGTGTATATGTAGTGTTTTACCCTTTATTATGTGTTAGTGTAGTGTAGTGTTTTTAGGGTACATTCGCACTGGCAGGGGTTTACGGTTTCCCACTAGAAGTTTGCGCTGAGGCGATAAATTTGCCACAGCTCAAACTTGAAGCAGGAAACATTCACATGGGGCAAACCTCCAGCTGTAGCAAAACTACAACTTCCAGCATTCCAGCAGACCGTGCATGCTTGGAGTTGTACTTTTGCAACAGCTGGCAGCACACTAGACACTGGTTGGAAAACCTTCAGTTAAGTTCTGTTACCTAACTCAGTATTTTCCAACCAGTGTGCCTCCAGCTGTTGCAAAGCTACAACTCCAAGCATGTACTGATCGCCGAAGGGCATGCTGGAAGATGTAGTTATGCAACAGCTGGAGGTACGCAACTACAACTCCCAGCATGCCGAGACAGCTGTTTTGCTGTTTGGGCATGCTGGAAGTTGTAGTTTTGCAAGATCTGAAGTGCACAGTGATCTCCAAACTGTGGCCCTTCAGATGTTGCAAAACTGCAAATCCCAGCATGCCCAAACAGCTGTCTGGGCATGCTGGGAGTTGTAGTTTTGCAACATCTGGAGGGCTACAGTTTAGAGACCACTGTATAGTGGTCTCAAAACTGTAGCCCTCCAGATGTTGCTAGGCAACTCACCGGCTTCCGTAGTATCGCCGCACCAGGGAGCCGCATCACCGTCCTCTGCCGCCTGCTGCCAATGGTAAGTGGACCTCCGGCGCCGGTCACAGTCGGTTCCCCCATTCTGCCCGGACTACTGTGGGTGGGCAGAACGGGGGAACCAAACTTTAACCCCCTTGCCCCCGATCTGCTATTGGTCGGTCGCTTCTGACCTACCAATAGCAGGGATAGAAGGGGTTGCACCCCTGCCACCTCACTCCTATCCCTTCAGGGGGATTGTGCGTGTCTTGGACAACCCCAATCCCCCTTATTTCCAGGTCACTGGGTCACCAGAGACCCGTATGATCCGGAATCGCCGCAAATCATCAGACCCCCTGGGCATTGGCACTGGATGCCTGCTGATAGATATCAGCAGTCATCCCAGTCCGGTCCCCGCCCGGCACGCAGCTGGGACCAACATTCCAACTGGCGTACAGGTACGCCCTTGGTCCTTAAGTACCAGGGAGCGAAGGCGTACCTGTAAGCCCTTGGTCCCTAAGTGGTTAATCTTCTCAATTGTGAGGCCCTCTGGTGCCGTCAGGCTGTTGCCACCTCCAAGCTTAGTCATTCAGCCACTATATGGTCTCCTCATGCTGCCGCCACCTCCACGCTGTGTCATTCAGCCACTATATGGTCTCCTCATGCTGCCATCAACTCCAGGCTGTGTCATTCAGCCACTATATTGTCCCCTCATGCTGCCGACAACTCCAGGCTGTGTCATTCAGCCACTATATGGTCTCCTCATGCTGCCGCCAACTACAGGCTGTGTCATTCAGCCACTATATGGTCTCCTCATGCTGCCGCCAACTACAGGCTGTGTCATTCAGCCGCTATATGGTCTCCTCATGCTTCCGCAACCTCCAGGCTGTGTCACTGTACCGCCATGTGGTCTCCTCATGCTGTTGGCACATTAAATTAAACTTTTTAGGTTCATCTATTTGAAATCTTCAATTCAAATGTTAAAAAATATCTTTAATCTTTTCAATTGTGAGGCCCTATGGTCTCGTCAGGCTGTTGCCACCTCCAGGCTGGATCATTCAGCCACTATATGGTCTCCTCATGCTGCCGCCACCTCCACGCTGTGTCATTCAGCCACTATATGGTCTCCTCATGCTGCCGCCAACCCCAGGCTGTGTCATTCAGCCACTATATGGTCTCCTCATGCTGCCATCAACTCCAGGCTGTGTCATTCAGCCACTATATTGTCTCCTCATGCTGCCGCCAACTCCAGGCTGTGTCATTCAGCCACTATATGGTCTCCTCATGCTGCCGCCAACTACAGGCTGTGTCATTCAGCCACTATATGGTCTCCTCATGCTGCCGCCAACTACAGGCTGTGTCATTCAGCCGCTATATGGTCTCCTCATGCTTCCGCAACCTCCAGGCTGTGTCACTGTACCGCCATGTGGTCTCCTCATGCTGTTGGCACATTAAATTAAACTTTTTAGGTCCATCTATTTGAAATCTTCAATTCAAATGTTAAAAAATATCTTTAATCTTTTCAATTGTGAGGCTCTATGGTCTCATCAGGCTGTTGCCACCTCCAGGCTGGGTCATTCAGCCACTATATGGTTTCCTCATGCTGCCGCCACCACCACGATGTGTCATTCAGCCACTATATGGTCTCCTCATGCTGCCGCCACCTCCATGCTGTGTCATTCAGACACTATATGGTCTCCTCATGCTGCCGCTACCTCCACGCTGTGTCATTCAGCCACTATATGGTCTCCTCATACTGATGCCACCTCCAGCCTTTCTCATTGTGCCGCGCTGCGACAGTGATTCTAATAGCGACGCCTTTAATCGGCATGTCATACTGAATAACAGTATTATTTCACTAACCCAGCACACACCTTATGCATGTTTCAGCAAGGCAAAGTGTTCTACACCCCTATTGAGGCTCTCTGTAGGCCATCAATTGCCGTTGTTAATACAGATTCGCCGCAAATAAATTCGGACCAAATCGATTTTTTTGCACAAATTCGCTCATCTCTAGTAGGGAGACCATTAGTGGTCAGTTTTTACAAGTCAAAATAAATACATAAATATACATTTTTTTAATGACATGGTATTAGAAAGTTGTTTCTAATACATTAATTAACAACATATAAAAAGTTTTTGTGATGACAGGTACACCTCATAAAATATGGAAAAAGGTGATCAGAGTGTCACATGTACCCCAAAATGTAACCAATGAAAACATAAATTTGTCTCACAAAAATATTTAAGAACCCAAAGGCCCCTGCATCTTGATAAGATGTTTACATATATTCAAAATAAAAGACCTAAAATTCACATGCCACTTCGTCATGTCTGAGGCCTGTGTGTGAGTCATGTAGTGCACAAGGGCCACATATGGGATATTTCTAAATATGTTAGAATTAGGGGAATAAATATGGAGTTGCATTTCTCCGTCAGTACTCGCTGTGTTTCAGAAAAAATTTAGCAAAAAAATTTCTATGAAAGACCTAAAGTGTTAATAAACTTCCCAAATGCAGATTATATAATGGGGTGATTTATAGGAGGTACTTACATACAGGCCCCTCAAATCAACTTCAGAACTGAACTGGTCCCTAAAAAGATCTGATTTTGAAATTTTCTCCATAATATTAAAAATTGCTGCCAAACTTCTAAGCCTTGTAACGTCCTAAAAAAACAGAAGAATCTTTAATAAATAAAACCAACATAAAGTAGACATATTGTAATTTGTAATGAAATAATAACCAATTTATATTGTATTACTATTTAGAGAATCTGGAATAGAGAAAAACCCGCACTATAGCACTGTTTAAAGGGTTTAGTTTGGGTAACCCAGCTGTTAGTTTCCCTTCAATTATGCCCAGCAATTGCACTCAGTCTAAAAAAGGATTCACCCTGGCTGTGTGGCATACGACTGGGGCACTTGCCCTAAAAAGGGTGACTCATGTTCCTCTGCTCCCTACCTCTAACCTTAGATGACCCTAAAAGATATTAGCCTCAGATGACTAAAAGATACTTTAAGGCTCCTTTCACACTATGAATTTCTCCGTTTACAAACTTCCGTCACATGTTCCGTCACTACAGCTGCAAAAAGCTGCGTTATGCAGTAATTTTTCCGCCACGATGTCCCATCACTTTATAACGCCCGTAATGAATTACGGGTATATACGGGTGCAAACGGGCAGTTACAAAACCCCATAGGCTGCAATGCAATTTAGTCACGGCCGTCAGGGGTTTTGTAACGGCTGGGTTTTGCAGCTGTGGTGACGGAACATGTGACGGAAGTTTGTAAACGGAGAAATTCATAGTGTGAAAGGAGCCTAAGTAGTAAACTGCTGAAGATAAGCCAGGATTCTTTAGATAAATAAAGTGCAAATATAAAAATCACATAACAAACGTGTCTCCAACCCAGCATTTCACGCTGATAATGATGTATGTATATCAACAACCACAGAGGCAGTGGCTCTCACAATGTGGTGGGCTCCTGTAGGTGTAGTGGGTGTATAGTCAAGAAGGTTTAGTGGGAAGCAGATAGAGTTGGATAAATTCCCATCTGATAACTATGATCAGCTTGTTTGACCAATAATTGTCCCATGTTAAACGTCCTCGAACCTTTTTTTTTTTTTTATTACTCACTTTTTCATCACAAAATCTCAGATTTTAGAATGACATAATGTTACCCCTTTAATCATCTCTGTGTCCGAATAAATAATCTATTAACACTGCTGTAATGTAGAAAGGGGTCTTAAGTTTGATAATATTGGACTATGGTTTTAAATGGGCAGGGTTAGACATCAGTTGTTTACATGAAAGCAGGATTGCATCATATATAGTGGGTATGTTTGGCTCAATTTTTGAATTGAGTTTAATAACCCAAATTCATCTCTACATGTTCTAAAGAAGTATTAAAGGTGCCCATTTTCAAGAAACCCATTGATGCTCCCTATATAATATACATAAATAAAAATGTAACATATCACATGCACACTAAAAAATGCTATTTCCTGCCTACGTGGTTAAATTGTCAAGTATTATTTCAGACATGCAAATTAAATTTTAATTTAAAATATATGTGAATCCAGACTCTGGTCTTTGTAGTGCCCACATAATTGCAGTGGTCTAGGATGCAATAAAGTGCCTTCTACCCTTTATTCAATACGTCTACTCAATCTTTTTCTATATCCCATTTTTTCCCATTCCTTTCTTACTTTATCCTTCTTTTATCCTTAGCTCTAGTTGACTATCATTTTTAAATTATATTTTCTCTTCCTTATGTTTATATTTAATGCCCTTGGAGTCTTTGCAGGCCTCCTGCCAGTTCATCTCTTCTGAATGACACATTTGTCTAAGTTTCCATTATGAGCTTTAGAATTTTGTCAACTCTTTGTCCTTGTAGTAATACATTTTCATTATGCTGAGTGGCTTATGGATCCTCTTATTTCTTTAAATGTACTAAACTATAAAATGTATTTTACTGAAGGCAGACACAGTGATAATTCAATGGGCTATTTAACCAGGTTTAGGGTAGCTGGACTTGAGGTTGTGTTATTGAAAAATCTGTTGATGAGTGCACAGATGTGTTACATATAACAATAGTAACCAAATACCCTTAAATACACATTTCAAATTAATTGATAACCAAATGGCAGTGTACTACTTGTGTAAAATAACAAAAAACATCATACTCATCTCACATGGTCCAGTGTTGACACTCTGCTGCACCCCATTCGTTCTGTTTACTTACCTGATGCCCTAAATCACTGAGCCAAACACTAAGGGTGCATTCACACAATGATTTCTTCATATGGCTGGGGAAATTTCAAAACCGGCTGCTGCCGTATCCCCGCTGGATCTGCGCTGCATCTCATTCATTTAAATCATACCATGGTTTTCAGTCCGGCTACAATATCGGATACTGTGCAAAATGAGATGACCGGAATCATTATCTGACTCCAGTCAGCTCATTTAAATGAATTAGATGCGGCGCAGATTCAGGGGGATACGGCAGCCGCTGGTTTTGACATTTTTGCAGCCGTATGAAGAAATCGTGGTGTGAATGTAACCTAAGACTTCAGTGGGTTTAGATTGTCATCAGCAAAACATGGAGTGTACATCATCATAATAAATAAACAGGGGTTCTGGAGAGACTGGAGCACCAGTGCTGGGCCGGCTTAGATGGGAGTGCACTAGTAGTAATTATAATAGTAAAATAGCCTTTTTAATAGCGATTCACTACGAATATATTCGGATCGAACCAAATTCTTTCGGAAAATTCGGCGAGTCGATTTAAAATTTTTGAAGAATTCACCTATCTTAATGCGCTATTGCATAGCATTGCACAGCAGGCTGAAGCAGCTGAGAAGTCATCAGACAGCATGAAGACAGGTAAGGGCCCTGCAGCTATCATGTAAGATGATCAAGACCCCTTGATTACCTTGTGGAGGTCCAAATTAGCAATCTCCACACACGGTGACCAGCTTTATTTATGAAATTTGATTGCGGGATCTAAAGATTTAATAGCCTAGCAGCAGATCTTTGCTGCATGCTATAAGCTAAGGTCCTTGGCTGAAGATTTCACCCGGGGGGTGCGCAGAACAGAGCGGGATGACATCACAATCCCACTCAGATGCCGAGCCCCCTGAACTTTTTGCTAATAAGGTACTCACGAATCCACTATGGGATGCAAGGCTTATCAAAAAACATGAAGAAAGAAATACAGTAATGATAACCATATGATAACCAACCATATGATAACCAAAATATTTATGGAAGCAGGATCAGTATCAGCACCAACATACTGCAAGTTCACAGCCCATGCCCTCTCTTTCCCCCTTGTACAGCATTAGCTAACTTTCTGTAGTCATTTGCTGTTACTTGAGACATACTACGCCTACCAACAGCCAGTAAACTGCAAATTGCAAGAAAATTAGACGACTATGAGTTAATGAGTAAAAGGTTTTCTACTAAAAACATATCAAACCATGCTAGATGAAGACTTGATATATTCCATTGCTGTTCATTTAAATAATGCATCAATAAAGAAGAGAATGTTATTGGAACTTGTTGGAAGCTAGACTTTAGTTCTATTGATTGTAGATGTTGCGCTTGTGTGATATGCGTGATAATTGGGAGACCCTGGATCAGTGAAACTGAGCGGTGAGCTGAACTTATTGTGTTGGCTATATTAACTTGTTTTCACCATAAGCAGGCAGTCTTGAAAAAGCGTCAGGTGAGACGGGGGGTGCTCACAAGGGAAACAAATGTTTCACACCTACAATGCTTCCTCGGGCACCGTGAACAAAATCTGCTTATGGTGAGTGCTCCATTTATTTGCTACATTGTGCAATTTTGGATTTGTACTCTCGTCTATCATATGTGTAGCACCACCTATTCTTCATGATATTTTGAGGTTCCATTTTTTTTTGCCATAAGGGTCAGTATGTATACAGACAGCAGAGCAGAAGTGTTTTCACTCCTCTTGTATTCATATATTACCTTGTGTCTGGTCACAATAGTGCACAAATAGCATCACAGACACCCCAAGTTCCATCCACCAGACACACAACATAGGGTGGTCCCCAGGGGGCAGAGATTACTACCAACATCAGTGCGCCCTTTTTTTTTTTTTACTGTTTGACAATCTGGGGAAGAGTACAAAGGCCAGGGATCCAGCTTCAGCTACTGTGACACTGCAACTGATGACCTCAAGCACCTCAACCCTGTCTGTCTCCACAGTCATCATACACAGTCCAGGTTGAGTAACACATACCTACAATCTATGAATCTGTCAGCCTCACTACTGTGTGTACACAGTGCTGCCTCCTGAATGTAATAAATCTAGCCCTCTTACTTTAGTCTGCAAGCTTGTTATCATTACTCTCATCAGCAGTAACATGCCCCTTCCTTGATGCATAGCACAAACCCAATTCTCTCCCATATGCCATGTATGGTAGCATACTGTAAATCATCTCCAGCACAGTGCCAGCCTGTTCAGTCAAATGCACTTTCATTAGCACTATGACATGGCATAGCAGAGAGGAGTAAGTGCTGTCCTGTGATTGTCCAGACATGTAAGGGAATGGAAGTGCTTGTGAGTATTACTGGCAAACAGTCCAGCTCCAGAACCACCTACATACATGTAGATAATGAGAAATAGCTGTACTAAATGGAGGGGACTTTAAGGGGCTCAATAACAGCAGTAAGAATTACCTTTTTACTACTCTAACAGGTTAATATATCTACGCTATGCAGGTTTTTTTTAAATTTTTTTTATTATTACAAGTATTTTTTTTCATGTAACTGTCATTTGGAACAAACTGTTGACACGTCACAGAAATATGTCAAAAATGTTGATCATTCAGGCTCTGAGTGTTCAGACCCACACTATACTGTCATTAGATATAGCCAGAAGTGTGTGGTTAAAGGGGTACTCCCCTGATTTCTTTTATTTTTCCACTCTGTCTGGTTTGCAAAAATAAAATACCCAACTTTCACTCACCTAAAATGCAGGTACAGGTTCCTCACAGCCTCACTCACAGCCTTTATTAGTATAATAATAATAAAGGGGTCAACGTTGACAGTGGATTATGTAGGAGACAGTGGAGCTTGGCCAACTAGTACCCCTGCCTCCAATGCACGCTGGGGCGGAATTAGGAATGAAACTATTCACAAGAATAACACAGCACCTAGTGATTTATTAGCCTATTAAGGACGCAGGGCGTACCTGTACGCCATGTGCCCGGTCCCGGTGTTTAACCTCTTAAGGACGCAGGGTTTTTCCATTTTTGCATTTTCATTTTTCCTCATCACCTTCTAAAAATCATAACGCTTTACATTTTGCACATAAAATTCCATATGATGGCTTATTTTTTGCGCCACCAATTCTACTTTGCAGTGACATTAATCGTTTTACCCAAAAATCCACAAAGAAATGGAAAAAAATTCATTGTGCGACAAAATTGAAGAAAAAATTTAATTTTGTAACTTTTGGGGGCTTCTGTTTCTACGCAGTGCATTTTTCCATACGGTTAAACTGCTACCCTACTTATATGGGTTGGATATTGTCATAACTACATGCAGGAAAATTTATATGTTAAAAATTCTCATCTTCTAACCCCTAGAACTTTTTTATTTTTCCGCGTTCGGGCCGGTATGAGGACTCATGTTTTGTTCCATGTTCTGAAGTTTTTATCGGTACCATTTTTGTATTGATCGGACTTTTTGATCCCTTTTTATTCATTTTTTCATGATATAAAAAGTGACCAAAAATATGCTATTTTGGACTTTGGATTTTTTTTGCGCGTACGCCATTGACCGTGCGATTTAATTAACGATATATATTTATAGTGCAGACATTTCTGCACGCAGTGATACCACATATGTTTATTTTTATTTGTATTTACACAGTTTTTTTTATGGGAAAAGGGGGGTGATTCAAACTTTTATTAGGGAAGGGGTTAAATAACCTTTGTTAGCTTTTTTTTTTTTTACTTTTTTTTTGCAGTGCTATAGCTGCCATAGGGACCTATAACACTGCACACACTGATCTCTTATGCTGATCCCTGCAAAGCCATAGCTTTGCATGGATCAGCAAGATAGGGGCTCGATTGCTCAAGCCTGTAGCTCAGGCTTGGAGTAATCAAACCCCGATCGGACGCAGCAGAGACAGGTAAGGAGACCTCCGCTCGCGTCCTAGCTGATCGGGACATCACGATTTTATCGCGATGTCCCGATCAGTCCGGCTGAGCTTCCGGGAAGTGTTTACTTTCACTTTCAGACACGGTGGTCAACTTTCAACTTTGATAGCCGCGTCTGAAGGGTTTTAAAGCGCACGGCACAACGATCGGTGCAGCGCGCCGTTAGCCCAGTGTCCCGCCTATGAATAGCAGCCGGGACCGACCTGGTGTGATGCGGGGTCACTGTGTAACCCCGTTTTAACCCCTTAAGGACTCAGCCCATTTTGGCCTTAAGGACTCAGACAATTAAATTTTTACGTTTTCATTTTTTCCTCCTCGCCTTCTAAAAATCATAACTCTTTTATATTTTCATCCACAGACTAGTATGAGGGCTTGTTTTTTGCACGACCAGTTGTCCTTTGTAATGACATCACTCATTATATCATAAAATGTATGGCGCAACAAAAAAACACTATTTTTGTGGGGAAATTAAAACGAAAAACGCAATTTTGCTAATTTTGGAAGGCTTTGTTTTCACGCCGTACAATTTATGGTAAAAATGACATGTGTTCTTTATTCTGAGGGTCAATACGATTAAAATGATACCCATTATTATGTACTTTTATATTATTGTTGCGCTTAAAAAAAATCACAAACTTTTTAACCAAATTAGTACGTTTATAATCCCTTTATTTTGATGACCTCTAACTTTTTTATTTTTCCGTATAAGTGGCGGTATGGGGGCTCATTTTTTGCGCCATGATCTGTACTTTTTTTTTATACCACATTTGCATATAAAAAACTTTGAATACATTTTTTTAATTTTTTTTTAAATAAAATGTATTAAAAAAAGTAGGAATTTTTGACTTTTTTTTTTTTTTTTCGTTCACGCCATTCACCGTACGGGATCATTAACATTTTATTTTAATAGTTTGGACATTTACGCACGCGGCGATACCAAATATGTCTATAAAAAAAATGTTTACGCTTTTTGGGGGTAAAATAGGAAAAAACGGACGTTTTACTTTTTTATTGGGGAGGGGATTTTTCACTTTTTTTTTACTTTTACTTTTACATTTTATTACATTTTTTATTACACTTGAATAGTCCCCATAGGGGACTATTCATAGCAATACCATGATTGCTAATACTGATCTGTTCTATGTATAGGACATAGAACAGATCAGTATTATCGGTCATCTCCTGCTCTGGTCTGCTCGATCACAGACCAGAGCAGGAGACGCCGGGAGCCGGACGGAGGAAGGAGAGGGGACCTCCGTCCGGCGTTCTGAATGATCGGATCCCCGCAGCAGCGCTGCGGGCGATCCGATCGTTCATTTAAATCGCGAACTGCCGCAGATGCCGGGATCTGTATTGATCCCGGCACCTGAGGGGTTAATGGCGGACGCCCGCGAGATTGCGGGCGTCGGCCATTGCCGGCGGGTCCCTGGCTGTGATCAGCAGCCGGGATCAGCCGCGCATGACACGGGCATCGCTCCGATGCCCGCGGTTATGCGCAGGACGTAAATGTACGTCCTGGTGCGTTAAGTACCACCTCACCAGGACGTACATTTACGTCCTGCGTCCTTAAGGGGTTAAACACCGGGACCGGGCTTAGGGCTACGTCCTTAAGAGGTTAAAAGGGGATCAAGCCGTGACCCTGCATCACACCGGGTCATTCCCAGCTGTGAATGATAGCCGGGACCCTGGGCATGGCACAGATTGTTGTGCCACGCTAATAACCCTTCAGACGCGGCGATCAACTTTGAAAACGAAAGTAAAAGCTGCCCGGCAGCTCTTTCGGGCTGCTCGGGACTATCACGATAAAATTGCGATGTCCCGATCAGCTACGATACGAGCGGAGGCCCTCTTACCTTGCTCCGTCGCGTCCGATCGCTGTTTGATTGCCCCAAGCCTGAGCTACAGGCTTGAGCAACCAACCCCCTTTTACGCTGATCCATGCAATGTTATGGCTTTGCAGGCATCAGGGTAAAAGATCAGTGTGTGCAGTGTTATAGGTCCCTATGGGGGCTATAACACTGCAAAAAAAAGTGAATAAATAAAATACCTGTTTGAATCACCCCCCTTTTCCCATAAAAAAAAACCTTTGTAAATAAAAATAAACATATGTGGCATCGCCGCATGTGTAAATGTCCAAACTATAAAAATATATCGTTAATTAAACCGCTAGGTCAATCGCGTATGCGCCAAAAAATTTCAAAGTCCATAATAGCGTATTTTTGGTCACTTTTTATATCATAAAAAATGTATAAAAAGCGATCAAAAAGTCCAATCAATGTAAAAATGGTACCAATAAAAACTACAGAACAGGGTGCAGAAAATGAGCCCTCATACTACCCCATATGCGGAAAAATAAAAAAGGTATAGGGGTCAGAAGATGACAATTTTAAACGTATAAATTTTCCTGCATGTAGTTATGATTTTTTTCAGAAGTACGACAAAATCCAACCTATATAAGTAGGGTATCATTTTAACCGTATGGACCTACAGAATAAAGATAAGGTGTCATTTTTCCCGAAAAATGCACTGCGTAGAAACGGAAGCCCCCAAAATTTACAAAATGACATTTTTTCTTCAATTTTGTCGCACAATGAATTTTGTTTCCATTTCGCCGTGGATTTTTTGGTAAAATTACTGATTTCACTGCAACGTAGAATTGGTGGCACAAAAAAATAAGCCATCATATGGAATTTTATGTGCAAAATTGAAAGCGTTATGATTTTTAGAAGGTGATGAGGAAAAAATGAAAATGCAAAAACGGAAAAACGCTGAGTCCTTAAGGGGTTAATAATAATAAAGGGGGCAGGGTCGACAGGGGAGCTCAGCCAACCGGTTCTCTGACTCCAATGCGTGCTGGGGCGCATTAGGAATTAAATATTCACAAAAAAAAACACAGCACCTAGAGAATGTATTTCAGCGAATAACCTCTCATTTTACAGCTCTTCACCCACACTATAATTTTTAGTGCGGGTGAACAAGCTGTCAGGTTCTCTTTGTATACCTTACATAAATACTTCTATTTCCCTACCTAGCTTTTGTAAGTTGACTACTCCCTAAACAAAAATAAACTGCACTTTTTATTTCCTGCTGACAATGGTACTTCCATGCAGATGCTATCCATTACTACCGTAGAGAGTACACATTAAGTCAATGTACAGTAAGTGTGAACAGAGTGCATCACAGGAAGTTATGTAATAGAATCCTCCTGACCTTCATATAATGGAGACTGTATATTTCATGAAAGACAACAGATTAGAATCCAAACCCAATATACCAATAGATACAAAATAATGTATTGTACACCAGCCACTAATATATGTCTATACATTTAAATATTCAGCAAAATTATCAATAGATAAAATGTATGAAATGATACAACTTGAAATGTGCGAATCATATTGTTTATTTCTAACCTGAAACATAACTGCTGAACAAAGTATAGAAACCCAATGTATTTGCCGGAATAACATAGAATGTGACATTAACTGAAAGCTAAGTATATATGTATTAGTATCAGCAAAACCGCACAGCTCTTGGACATGAAACAGCGGCACAACTATGAATGGTGAATCAAATACCCAGCGATGGGTCATCTCAGTATGGCATTTTTGTTGTTTCTCGAGAACTTTCTTTGTGGTCCTGTCCCAAGCAGTGTTACTCACCCTGTGACCCCAATCCCCCTCCCCCATTTCTAACTTTCCACCATGTAGCATAATATAGAATAAGGTACAAAAGACCCTGCTGCCAGCTTTAACATAGTCCTGTTCAGGGTTACAAACCAGAATTTTAGTATTTTCTTGAATACTTGTTAACCCCTTAAGGACACAGGATTTTTTCATTTTTGCGCTTTCGCTTTTTCCTTCTTGGCTTTTAATAATCATATTGCTTCCAATTTTTTTTTATCTTCGTACTCATATCGGGCTTATATTTTGTGCCACCAATTGTACTTTGTAATGACATCACCAATGTCACCACAAAATCTACAGCAAAACCAAAATAAAGTTATTTGTGTGGTTAAATTGAAGGGGAAAAAAAAACACCAGTTCGTAGATTTTGGGGGCTACAGTTTCTAAGCAGTGAACTTTTCTGTAAAAATTACAGAATATCTTTATTCTGTAGGTCCATATGATTACAACGATACTCAATTTATGTAGGTTTTAGCTTCTTTTACTACTTTAACCCCTTAACGATCATAGACGTATATTTACGTCCGTGGCCGGATCCCATTATGTGAAGCGTGCTCAGGAGCATCATACCCGGTAGGTACCGGTTGCTATCAGCAACCAGGATCCGTGGCTAATGCCGGACATCGCCGATCGGGCTGATATCTGGTATTAACCCTTTAGACGCTGCAATCAACAGTCTAAAAATGGGAGAAAACTGTTGCCGGTTAGCTCAGTGGGCTGTTCGGGACCATCGCTGTGAGGACAGTGGGAGGCTTCTTACCTTGCTCCTCCCTGTCCGATCAGCATTCTATTGCTCCAAGCCTACCATGCAGGCTGAAGCAGCAGAGCACCGTTAACACTGATCAATGCTATCCTATGCTATGCAGTATATGCAATCAAAGAATTGCATGTAATAGTTCCCTATGGGGACTAAAAAAAAAAAAGTGTAAAAAAAGTTTTTTGAAAAAAGTAAAAAAATGTGATTTAACCACTTCAGTAATAAAAGTTTGCATCACCCCTCTTTTCCCATTTAATTAACCCTTAAGGACATAGCGTTTTTCCGTTTTTGCTCCTTACATTTTAAAAATAATAATCCTTTCAATTTTGTACCTAAAAATCCAAATGATGGCTTATTTTTTGCGCCACCAATTCTACTTTGTAAGGACATCAGTCATTTTACTCAAAAATCTATGGCGAAACGGAAAAAAAAATCATTTTGGACAAAATGGAAGAAAAAACACAATTTTGTAGATTTTGGGGGCTTCCATTTCTATGCCGTACATTTCCTGGTAAAAAGGACACCTTATCTTTATTCTGTAGGTCCATACGATTAAAATGATACCCTACTTATATAGGTTTGATTTTGTCGTACTTCTGAAAAAAACTACATGCAGCAAAATTTATATGTTTAAAATTGTCATCTTCTGACCCCTATTTTTTGCGTCATGATCTGAAGTTTTTATCGGTATCATTTTTGTTTTGATCGGACTTTTTGATCGCTTTTTATACATTTTTTAATGGTATAAAAAGTGACCAAAAAGACGCTATTTGGAATTTTTTTGCATGTACACCATTGACCGTGCTGTTTAACTACCAATATATTTTTATAGTTCGGACATTTACGCATGCAGCAATACCACATATGTTTATTTTTATTTACACAGTTTTTGTTTTGTTTTTATGGGAAAAGGGGTGTGATCCAAACTTTTATTAGGGAACCCCCATAGGGGACTATAACATGCAGAACATTGATTCAATACACTGAACAATGCCTTTGCATTGCAATGCATTGATCAGTGTTATTGGCGGTTGATTGCTCGAGCCTGGATTTCAGGCTTGGAGCAATCAATCGCCGATCGGACACGCAGGAGGAAGGTAAGGCACCCTCCTGCTGCGTCCTTGCGATATTACCGCGATGGTCCCGATCAGCCCGACTGAGCAGCCGGGAAGCTTTCACTTTCACTTTAGACACAGTGATCAACTTTGATCGCCGCATCTAAAGAGTTAATGTCGGACATCTGCCTGAACAGCAATATCCGACATTAGCCACGGGTCCTGGCTGCTGATAGCAGCTGGGACCGTGCGGGTATGATGCGAGCTCAGCTCCTGAGCTTGCTTCATAACCCTCCTGTGCCGCAGCACTGTATAATTATATATATATATATATATATATATATATTTTTGGTCACTTTGTATACCCTAAAAAAATGTATAAATGTATCAAAAAGTCCCATCAAAACAAAAATTGTACCCATAAAAACTTCAGATCACGGTGCAAGAAATGAGCCCCATACATCCCTATATACGGAAAAACAAAAAAGTTATAGGGGTCAGAAGATGACAATTTTACACATAATAATTTTGGAGCATGTAGTTATATTTTTTTAAGTAGTAAAATAAAATAAAACCTATATGAATTATGTATCCTTGTAATCGTATGGACCTACAGAATAAATATATGGTATAATTTTTACCGAAAAGTGTACTGCGTAGAATCGGAAGCCCCCAAAAATTACAAAATGCCGTTTTTTTTTTACAATTTTGCCCAACAAATATTTTTTTTCTGGTTTCACTGTGAATTTTGTGGTGAAATGGTTGATGTCATTACAAATTAAAATTGGTGGCACAAAAAATAAACCCTCAAATGGGTCTGTAGGTGCAAAATTGAAAGTGTTTTGATTTTTAGAAGGTGAGATGGAAAATACGAAAGTGCAAAAATGAAAAAAACTGTAGTCCCTAAGGGGTTAAAAAATTATAAATTTTTGTACGAAAATGAGTTTGCTGAAAATTGTCCTATTCTGATCCATATAACTTTAACATTTTTCCATATATAGGGATGTGTGAGGGCCCATTTTTTTGCTCCGATCTATAGCTTTTAAATGTATCATTTTTGTTTTGATAGGAGTTTTTGTATAGTATATGAACTGACCAAAAATACGCAAATCTGGATTTTAGAAAGTACAGTGACTCCCCCCCCCCGACCTACGATGACCCCGACATACGAAAATTTCAACATACGATGGTCTCTCAGAGGCCATCGCATGTTGAAGGCAGCATCAACATACGATGCTTTTGTATGGCATGGCCATCGCATAAACGGCTATCCGGCAGCACAGACTTCTTTAGCCGCCGGATAGCCGTTTACAGTGCCCCGTGTGGTCCACTGACGATCATTTACCTGTCCTCGGGGCTCCGGCGCGTCCTCTTCGGTATCCCCTGCATCGTCGGCACTCTCCATCGTCGTCATCACGTCGCTGCGCACGCCGTCCTGTCATCCAATAGGAGCGGCATGCGTAGCAACGTGATGGCGGCCACGGAGAGCGAGGATGCCGGGGAAGCAGAGGCCTTGCTGGAGCGTCAGGGACACCCCGGGGATGCGGCAGCAGCGATGGAAGGTGACATCCCGGGCAGCGGTGACGAGCGGTGGCAGTCCGGAGCGGCGGGGACAGGCGAGTACAACTTCCTCTACTAGTGGTCTTCAACCAGCGGCCCTCCAGATGTTGCAAAACTACAACTCCCAGCATACCTGGACAGCCGTTGGCTGTCCGGGCATGCTGGGATGTTGTAGTTTTGCAACATCTGGAGGTCTGCAGGTTGTAGACCACTGTCCTATACTTTACATTGCACGGATCCCTCAACATACGATGGTTTCAACAAACGATGGTCAGTTTGGAATGGATTACCATCGTATGTTGAGGGACCACTGTATATGCCATTGTCATTGTGGTTTATTTAACATTATATTTCATCACCTTAAAGGGGTACTCCCATGGAAACCTTTTTTTTTTTTTATCAACTGGTGCCAGAAAGTTAAACAGATTTGTAAATCACTTCTATTAAAAAATCTTAATCCTTCCAGTACTTTTTAGGGGCTGTATACTAAAGAGAAATCCAAAAAAGAAATGCATTTCCTCTGATGTCATGATCACAGTGCTCTCTGCTCACCTCTGCTGTCCATTTTAGGAACTGTCCAGAGCAGGAGAAAATCCCCATAGCAAACATATGCTGCTCTGGAGAGTTCCTAAAATGGACAGCAGAGGTCAGCAGAGAGCACTGTGGTCATGACATCAGAGGAAATACATTTCTATTTTGGATTTCTCTTTAGTATACAGCCCCTAAAAAGTACTGGAAGGATTAAGATTTTTTAATAGAAGTGATTTACAAATCTGTGTAACTTTCTGGCACCAGTTGATTTAAAAAAAAAAAAAAGTTTTCCACGAGAGTACCCCTTTAAGGACTCAGGGTTTTTTAATTTTTGCACTTTTGTTTTTCATAACGTTTTTAATTTTCCACCTACAGACTCATATGAGGGCATGTTTTTTGCACCACTGATTTCTAATGACAGCAATCATTTTATCATATAATCTACATGGAAACAAAGAAAAATATTTGTGGGGCAAAATAAAATAAAAATATGCCATTTTGTAATTTTTTGGTGCTTCCATTTCTACGCAGTGCACCTTTTGGTAAAATTGACACTATCTTTATTCTGTAGGTCCATATAATTGCAACGATACCTAAATTATACTTAAAGGGGTATTCCAGGAAAAAACTTTTTTATATATATATCAACTGGCTCCAGAAAGTTAAACAGATTTGTAAATTACTTCTATTAAAAAATCTTAATCCTTTCAGTACTTATGACCTTCTGAAATTAAGGTTGTTCTTTTCTGTCTAAATCCTCTCTGATGACACCTGTCTCGGGAAACACCCAGTTTAGAAGAGGTTTGCTATGGGGATTTGCTTCTAAACTGAGAGTTTCCCGAGACAGGTGTCAACAAAAATTTGTTTAAAATTGTTCTCTTCTGACCCCTACAACTTTTATATTTTTCTGTATATGGGGATGTGGGATCATTTTTTGCGTCATCATCTGTAGTTTTTATCGGTAACAGTTTTTGTTGTGATGGGACTTTTTGATTGCTTTTTGTAAATTCGGGAGTTTTTATATATACACCATTGACCGTGAAGCTTAATTAACATTATATTTTTATAGTTCAGACATCTATGCACACCACAATACCACATATTTTTATGTTTGTATTTTATTTGTATTTTTTTTTTTTTAAAGGGGTTGATTTATTTTTATTTATTTATTTATTTATTTTTACAATTTTTTTGTCCCCACAATTACTATTACATGTAATTTTCTGTTGCATATATTGTTAAATGCTATTCCATAGAACAGTATTAAGCAGGGGAGGCTACATCCCTAGTGAGCAGGAGAGGCCACGTTTCTAGTAAGCCGAGGAAAATAAATCTCTAATGAGCAGGGGAGGATACATCTCTAGTGAGCAGGAGAGGACACATTAACAGTAAGCAAAGGAAGATACATCTCTAGTGAGCAGAGGAGGCCACAGCTCTAGTGAGCAGAGGAGGACATATCTCTAGTGAGAAGGGAGCATACATCTCTAGTGAGCCGGAGAGGATACATCTCTAGTAAGCCAGAAAGGACACATGTCTAGTGAGATGGGGAGGACACATCTTTAGTGAGCAGGGAAAGACACATTTCTAGTGAGAAAGGGAGGCCACAGCTCTATTAAGCAGAGGAAGATATGTTTCTAGTGAGCAGGGGAATACAAATCTTTAGTGATCAGGGGAGGATACATCTCTAGTAAGCCTGGGAGGATACATCTGTAGTGAGACGGACACATCTCTAGTAAGCAAGGAAGGACACATGTCTAGTGAGCTGGGGAGGACACATCTTTAGTGAGCAGGGGAAGACACATCTCTAGTGAGCAGGGGAGGCCAAAGCTCAAGTAAACAGAGAAAGATATGTCTCTAGTGAGCTGGGGAAGACACATCTCTAGTGAGCCGGGGAGGACACAGCTCTAGTGAGCAGGGGAGGTTACATGTTTAGTGAGCCGGCGAGGATAGATCTCTAGTAAGCCGAGGAGGGCACATCTCTAGTGAGTAAAAGAACAAGCGCTCCATATGGTAAAACCAATTATACCCAGTGTGAGGAAACAAATGGATAACTGCTCACCCTGTGGTGGTTGTGTAGAATCATACACAACAATGTTTCAGACACAATGAATGAATGGTTGTCTGCTGCCCTCCGGTAGATAATGTTGGATGAAAGTGCAGAGATTGGCTTTAGTGGAGATAATCGGCTCAAACGGAACTGACTGACCAAGACACCTGTCCTGGTCAGTCAGCGCCATTTGAGCCGGTTATCTCCACTGAAGCCAATCTCTGCACTTTCATCCGACATCTCTAGTTAGACAGGGAGGATACATCTCTAGTAAGCAAGGAAGGACACATGTCTAGTAAGCTTGGAGTACACATCTCTAGTGAGCAGGGGAAACCACAGCTTTAGTAAGCAGAGGAAGATATGTCTCTAGTGAGCAGGGAAAGACACATATTTAGTGAGCAGGGGAGGATACATCTCTAGTGAGCAGGGGAGGATACAACTATATTGAGCCAGGAAGGGCACAACTCTATTGAGCAGGGGAGGACACGTCTCTAGTAAGCAGGGGAGATTACTTCTTTAGTAAGCAATGAAGGACACATGTCTAGTTAGCTGGGAAGGACACATCTTTAGTGAGCAGGGAAAGACACATCTCTAGTGAGCTGGGGAGGACAAATCTCTAATGAGCAGGGTAGGACACATCTATAGTGAGCCAGGAAGGATGCAACACTACTGAGCAGCGTCTCTAGTGAGCAGGGGAGGACACGTCTCTAGTGAGCAGGGGAGGACACGTCTCTAGTGAGCAGGGGAGAACACGTCTCTAAGTGAGCAGGGGAGGACACATCTGTAGTGAGCAGGGGAGGATACATCTGTAATGAGCAGGGGAGGACACATCTGTAGTGAGAAGGGGAGAACACGTCTCTAGTGAGCAGGGGAGGACACGTCTCTAGTGAGCAGGGGAGGACACGTCTCTAGTGAGCAGGGGAGGACACGTCTCTAGTGAGCAGGGGAGAACATATCTCTAAAGAGCAGGGGAGAACATGTCTAGTGAGCAGGGGAGGATACATCTCTAGTAAGTAAGGAAGGACACATGTCTAGTGAGCAGGAGAGGACACATCTGTAGTGAGCAGGGGAGGACACTTCTCTAGTGAGCAGGGGAGAACATATCTCTAAAGAGCAGGGGAGAACACGTCTAGTGAGCAGGGGAGGGCACGTTTCTAGTGAGCAGAGGAGGACACATCTCTAGTGAGCAGGGGAGGACATGTCTCTAGTGAGCAGGGGAGGACACATTTCTAGTGAGCAGGGGAGACACGTCTCTAGTGAATAGGGGAGAACACGTCTCTAGTGAGCCGAGGAGGACAAGTCTCTAATGAGGTAAAATTGGTAAAACCAATTATAACCAGTGTGATTAAACAAATGGATAACTGCTCACCCTGTGGTGGTTGTGTAGAATCATACACAACAATGTTTCAGACACAATGAATGAATGGTTGTCTGCTGCCCTCCGGGAGATAATGTTGGATGAAAGTGCAGAGATTGGCTTTAGTGGAGATAACCGGCTCAAACGCCGCCATTTGAGCCGGTTATCTCCACTGAAGCCAATCTCTGCACTTTCATCCGACATCTCTAGTTAGACAGGGAGGATACATCTCTAGTAAGCAAGGAAGGACACATGTCTAGTAAACCTGGAGGACACATCTCTAGTGAGCAGGGGAAGCCACAGCTTTAGTAAGCAGAGGAAGATATGTCTCTAGTGAGCAGGGAAAGACACATATTTAGTGAGCAGGGGAGGATACATCTCTAGTGAGCAGGGGAGGATACAACTATAGTGAGCTGGGAAGGGCACAACTCTAGTGAGCAGGTGTGTTACGCCTAGCGCTCCGGGTCCCCGCTCCTCCCCGGAGCGCTCACGGCGTCTCTCTCCCCGCAGCGCCCCGGTCAGTCCCGCTGACCGGGAGCGCTGCACTGTCATGGCCGTTGGGGATGCGATTCGCACAGCGGGACGCGCCCGCTCGCGAATCGCATCCCAGGTCACTTACCCGTCCTGGTCCCCTGCTGTCATGTGCTGGCGCGCGCGGCTCCGCTCTCTAGGGCGCGCGCGCGCCAGCTCTCTGAGACTTAAAGGGCCAGTGCACCAATGATTGGTGCCTGGCCCAATTAGCTTAATTGGCTTCCACCTGCTCCCAGACTATATCTGCTCACTGCCCCTGCACTCCCTTGCCGGATCTTGTTGCCTTAGTGCCTAGAGAAAGCGTTTACTGTGTTTGTCCATACTGTGTACTTGACCTCCTGCTATTGCCATATTGACTACGATCCTTGCTGCCTGCCCCGACCTTCTGCTACGTCCGACCTTGCTCCTGTCTACTCCCTTGTACCGCGCCTATCTTCAGCAGTCAGAGAGGTTGAGCCGTTGCTAGTGGATACGACCTGGTTGCTACCGCCGCTGCAAGACCATCCCGCTTTGCGGCGGGCTCTGGTGAAAACCAGTAGCAGCTTAGAACCGGTCCACTAGCACGGTCCACGCCAATCCCTCTCTGGCACAGAGAATCCACCTCCTGCCAGCCGAATCGTGACAAGGTGGAGACACGTCTCTAGTAAGCAGGGGAGATTACATCTCTAGTAAGCAAGGAAAGACACATATCTAGTGAGTCGGGGAGGACAAATCTCTAATGAGCAGGGTAGGACACATCAATAGTGAGCCAGGAAGGATGCAACACTACTGAGCAGCGGTGGACATGTCTCTAGTGAGCAGGGGAGGACACGTCTCTAGTGAGCAGGGGAGGACACGTCTCTAGTGAGCAGGGGAGAACACGTCTCTAATGAGCTGGGGAGTACACGCCTCTAAGTGAGCAGGGGGGGGACACATCTCTAGTGAGCAGGGGAGGACACATCTAGTGATAAGGGAAGGACACATCTCTAGTGAGCAGGGGAGGACACGTCTCTAAGTGAGCAGGGGAGGACACATCTCTAGTGAGCAGGGGAGGACACCTCTCTAGTGAGCAGGGGAGGACACATCTCTAGTGAGCAGGGGAGGACACGTCTCTAGTGAGCAGGGGAGGACACGTCTCTAGTGAGCAGGGGAGGACACGTCTCTAATGAGCAGGGGAGGACACGTCTCTAGGGAGCAGGGGAGGACACGTCTCTAAGTGAGCAGGGGAGGACACGTCTCTAGTGAGCAGGGGAGGACACGTCTATAGTGAGCAGGGAAGGACACGTCTCTAAGTGAGCAGGGGAAGACACGTCTCTAGTGAGCAGGGGAGGACACGTCTCTAGTGAGCAGGGGAGGACACGTCTCTAGTGAGCAGGGGAGGACACGTCTCTAGTGAGCAGGGAAGGATACATCTCTAGTGAGCAGGGGAGGACACGTCTCTAGTGAGCAGGGGAGAACATATCTCTAAAGAGCAGGGGAGAACACATCTAGTGAGCAGGGGAAGACACGTCTCTAGTGAGCAGGGAAGGACACGTCTCTAGTGAACAGGGGAGGACACGTCTCTAGTGAGCAGGGGAGGACACGTCTCTAAGTGAGCAGGGGAGGACACATCTGTAGTGAGCAGGGGAGGACACATCTCTAATGAGCAGGGGAGGACACATCTGTAGTGAGCAGGGGAGAACACGTCTCCAGTGAGCAGGGGAGGACACGTCTCTAGTGAGCAGGGAAGGACACGTCTCTAGTGAGCAGGGGAGGACACGTCTCTAGTGAGCAGGGGAGAACATATCTCTAAAGAGCAGGGGAGAACACGTCTAGTGAGCAGGGGAGGACACGTTTCTAGTGAGCAGGGGAGGACACGTCTCTATTGAGCAGGGGAGGACATGTCTCTAGTGAGCAGGGGAGGACATGTCTCTAGTGAGCAGGGGAGGACACATCTCTAGTGAGCAGGGGAGGACACGTCTCTAGTGAGTAGGGGAGAACACGTCTCTAAGTGAGCAGGCGAGGACACGTCTCTAAGTGAGCAGGGGAAGACACGTCTCTAGTGAGCAGGGGAGGACACGTCTCTAGTGAGCAGGGGAGGACACGTCTCTAGTGAGCAGGGGAGGACACGTCTCTAGTGAGCAGGGAAGGATACATCTCTAGTGAGCAGGGGAGGACACGTCTCTAGTGAGCAGGGGAGAACATATCTCTAAAGAGCAGGGGAGAACGCGTCTAGTGTGCAGGGGAAGGCACGTCTCTAGTGAGCAGGGGAGGACACGTCTCTAGTGAACAGGGGAGGACACGTCTCTAGTGAGCAGGGGAGGACACGTCTCTAAGTGAGCAGGGAAGGACACATCTGTAGTGAGCAGGGGAGGATACATCTCTAATGAGCAGGGGAGGACACATCTGTAGTGAACAGGGGAGAACACGTCTCTAGTGAGCAGGGGAGGACACGTCTCTAGTGAGCAGGGAAGGACACGTCTCTAGTGAGCAGGGGAGGACACGTCTCTAGTGAGCAGGGGAGAACATATCTCTAAATAGCAGGGGAGAACACGTCTGGTGAGCAGGGGAGGACACGTTTCTAGTGAGCAGGGGAGGACACGTCTCTAGTGAGCAGGGGAGGACATGTCTCTAGTGAGCAGGGGAGGACATGTCTCTAGTGAGCAGGGGAGGACACATCTCTAGTCAGCAGGGGAGGACACGCATCTAGTGAGTAGGGGAGAACACGTCTCTAGTGAGCAGGGGAGGACACGTCTCTAGTGAGCAGGGGAGGACACGTCTCTAGTGTGCAGGGGAGGACACGTCTCTAGGGAGCAGGGGAGGACACGTCTCTAAGTGAGCAGGGGAGGACACATCTCTAGTGAGCAGGGGAGGACACGTCTCTAGTGAGCAGGGGAGGACAAGTCTATAGTGAGCAGGGAAGAACACGTCTCTAGTGAGCAGGGGAGGACACATCTCTAGTGAGCAGGGGAGGACACGTCTCTAGTGAGCAGGGGAGAACACATCTCTAGGGAGCAGGGGAGGACACGTCTCTAGTGAGCAGGGGAGGACACGTCTCTAGTGAGCAGGGGAGGACACGTCTCTAGTGAGCAGGGGAGGACACGTCTCTACGTGAGCAGGGGAGGACACATCTCTAGTGAGCAGGGGGGGACACGTCTCTAGTGAGCAGTAGAGAACACGTCTCTAGTGAGCAGGGGAGGACACCTCTCTAGTGAGCAGGGGAGGACACCTCTCTAGTGAGCAGGGGAGGACATGTCTCTAGTGAGCAGGGGAGGACACATCTCTAGTGAGCAGGGGAGGACACGTTTCTGGTGAGCAGGAGAGAACATATCTCTAAAGAGCAGGGGAGAACACATCTAGTGAGCAGGGGAGGACACGTCTCTAGTGAGCAGGGGAGCACACGTCTCTAGTGAGCAGGGGAGGACACGTCTCTAGTGAGCAGGGGAGGACACCTCTCTAGTGAGCAGGGGAGGACACCTCTCTAGTGAGCAGGGGAGGACATGTCTCTAGTGAGCAGGGGAGGACACATCTCTAGTGAGCAGGGGAGGACACGTCTCTAGTGAGCAGGGGAGAACATATCTCTAAAGAGCAGGGGAGAACACGTCTAGTGAGCAGGGGAGGATACATCTCTAGTAAGTAAGGAAGGAAACATGTCTAGTGAGCAGTGGAGGACACATCTGTAGTGAGCAGGGGAGGACACATCTCTAGTGAGCAGGGGGGAACACGTCTCTAGTGAACAGGGGAGGACACATCTCCAAGTGAGCAGGGGAGGACACGTCTCTAGTGAGCAGGGGAGGACACGTCTCCAGTGAGCAGGGGAGGACACATCTCTAGTGAGCAGGGGGAGGACACGTCTCTAGTGAGCAGGGGAGGACACGTCTAAGTGAGCAGGGGAGGAAACGTCTCTAGTGAGCGGGGGAGGACACGTCTCTAGTGAGCAGGGGAGGACACGTCTCTAGTGAGCAGGGGAGGACACGTCTCTAGGGAGCAGGGGAAGACACGTCTCTAGTGAGCAGGGGAGGACACGTCTCTAGTGAGCAGGGGAGGACACGTCTCTAGTGAGCAGGGGAGAACACGTCTCTAGTGAGCAGGGGAGAACACGTCTCTAGTGAGCAGGGGAGGACACATCTCTAGTGAGCAGGGGAGGACACGTCTCTAGTGAGCAGGGGAGGACATATCTCTAAAGAGCAGGGGAGAACACGTCTAGTGAGCAGGGGAGGATATATCTCTAGTAAGTAAGGAAGGACACATGTCTAGTGAGCAGGGGAGGACACATCTGTAGTGAGCAGGGGAGAACACGTCTCTAAGTGAGCAGGGGAGGACACGTCTCTAAGTGAGCAGGGGAGGACACGTCTCTAGTGAGCAGGGGAGAACACGTCACTAGTGAGCAGGGGAGGACACGTCTCTAAGTGAGCAGGGGAGGACACATCTCTAGTAAGTAAGGAAGGACACATGTCTAGTGAGCAGGGGAGGACACATCTGTAGTGAGCAGGGGAGGACACGTGTCTAGTGAGCAGGGGAGAACACATCTCTAGTGAGCAGGGGAGGACACATCTCTAGTGAGCAGGGGAGGACACGTCTCTAGTGAGCAGGGGAGGACACGTCTCTAGTGAGCAGGGGAGGACACGTCTCTAGTGAGCAGGGGAGGACACATCTATAGTAAACGGGGGAAGGACACGTCTCTAAGTGAGCAGGGGAGGACACATCTCTAGTGAGCAGGGGAGGACACGTCTCTAGTGAGCAGGGGAGGACAAGTCTATAATGAGCATGGAAGAACACGTCTCTAGTGAGCAGGGGAGGACACGTCTCTAAGTGAGCAGGGGAGGACACGTCTCTAAGTGAGCAGGGGAGGACACGTCTCTAGTGAGCAGGGGAGGACACATCTCTAGTAAGCGGGGGAAGGACACGTCTCTAAGTGAGCAGGGGAGGACACATCTCTAGTGAGCAGGGGAGGACACGTCTCTAGTGAGCAGGGGAGGACACGTCTATAGTGAGCATGGAAGAACACGTCTCTAGTGAGCAGGGGAGGATACATCTCTAGTAAGTAAGGAAGGACACATGTCTAGTGAGCAGGGGAGGACACATCTGTAGTGAGCAGGGGAGGACACGTCTCTAGTGAGCAGGGGAGGACACGTCTCTAGTGAGCAGGGGAGGACACGTCTCTAGTGAGCAGGGGAGGACACATCTCTAGTAAGCGGGGGAAGGACACGTCTCTAAGTGAGCAGGGGAGGACACATCTCTAGTGAGCAGGGGAGGACACGTCTCTAGTGAGCAGGGGAGGACACATCTCTAGTAAGCGGGGGAAGGACACGTCTCTAAGTAAGCAGGGGAGGACACATCTCTAGTGAGCAGGGGAGGACACGTCTTTAGTGAGCAGGAGAGGACACGTCTATAATGAGCATGGAAGAACACATCTCTAGTGAGCAGGGGAGGACACGTCTCTAAGTGAGCAGGGGAGGACACGTCTCTAAGTGAGCAGGGGAGGACACGTCTCTAGTGAGCAGGGGAGAACACGTCTCTAGTGAGCAGGGGAGGACACGTCTCTAAGTGAGCAGGGGAGGACACATCTCTAGTGAGCAGGGGAGGACACATCTCTAGTGAGCAGGGGAGGACATATCTCTAAAGAGCAGGGGAGAACACGTCTAGTGAGCAGGGGAGGATATATCTCTAGTAAGTAAGGAAGGACACATGTCTAGTGAGCAGGGGAGGACACATCTGTAGTGAGCAGGGGAGGACACTTCTCTAGTGAGCAGGGGAGAACACGTCTCTAGTGAGCAGGGGAGGACACGTCTCTAAGTGAGCAGGGGAGGACACATCTCTAGTGAGCAGGGGAGGACACGTCTCTAGTGAGCATGGGAGGACATATCTCTAAAGAGCAGGGGAGAACACGTCTAGTGAGCAGGGGAGGATACATCTCTAGTAAGTAAGGAAGGACACATGTCTAGTGAGCAGGGGAGGACACATCTGTAGTGAGCAGGGGAGGACACGTCTCTAGTGAGCAGGGGAGAACACATCTCTAGTGAGCAGGGGAGGACACATCTCTAGTGAGCAGGGGAGGACACGTCTCTAGTGAGCAGGGGAGGACACGTCTCTAGTGAGCAGGGGAGGACACGTCTCTAGTGAGCAGGGGAGGACACATCTCTAGTAAGCGGGGGAAGGACACGTCTCTAAGTGAGCAGGGGAGGACACATCTCTAGTGAGCAGGGGAGGACACGTCTCTAGTGAGCAGGGGAGGACACGTCTATAGTGAGCATGGAAGAACACGTCTCTAGTGAGCAGGGGAGGATACATCTCTAGTAAGTAAGGAAGGACACATGTCTATAGTGAGCAGGGGAGGACACATCTGTAGTGAGCAGGGGAGGACACGTCTCTAGTGAGCAGGGGAGGACACGTCTCTAGTGAGCAGGGGAGGACACATCTCTAGTAAGCGGGGAAGGACACGTCTCTAAGTGAGCAGGGGAGGACACATCTTTAGTGAACAGGGGAGGACACGTCTCTAGTGAGCAGGGGAGGACACGTCTATAGTGAGCATGGAAGAACATGTCTCTAGTGAGCAGGGGAGGACACATCTGTAGTGAGCAGGGGAGGACACGTCTCTAGTGAGCAGGGGAGGACACGTCTCTAGTGAGCAGGGGAGGACACATCTCTAGTAAGCGGGGGAAGGACACGTCTCTAAGTGAGCAGGGGAGGACACATCTCTAGTGAGCAGGGGAGGACACATCTCTAGTGAGCAGGGGAGGACACGTCTCTAGTGAGCAGGGGAGGACACGTCTCTAGTGAGCAGGGGAGGACATATCTCTAAAGAGCAGGGGAGAACACGTCTAGTGAGCAGGTGAGGATATATCTCTAGTAAGTAAGGAAGGACACATGTCTAGTGAGCAGGGGAGGACACATCTGTAGTGAGCAGGGGAGGACACTTCTTTAGTGAGCAGGGGAGAACACGTCTCTAAGTGAGCAGGGGAGGACACGTCTCTAAGTGAGCAGGGGAGGACACGTCTCTAGTGAGCAGGGGAGAACACGTCACTAGTGAGCAGGGGAGGACACGTCTCTAAGTGAGCAGGGGAGGACACATCTCTAGTAAGTAAGGAAGGACACATGTCTAGTGAGCAGGGGAGGACACATCTGTAGTGAGCAGGGGAGGACACGTGTCTAGTGAGCAGGGGAGAACACATCTCTAGTGAGCAGGGGAGGACACATCTCTAGTGAGCAGGGGAGGACACGTCTCTAGTGAGCAGGGGAGGACACGTCTCTAGTGAGCAGGGGAGGACACGTCTCTAGTGAGCAGGGGAGGACACATCTATAGTAAACGGGGGAAGGACACGTCTCTAAGTGAGCAGGGGAGGACACATCTCTAGTGAGCAGGGGAGGACACGTCTCTAGTGAGCAGGGGAGGACACGTCTCTAGTGAGCAGGGGAGGACACGTCTATAATGAGCATGGAAGAACACGTCTCTAGTGAGCAGGGGAGGACACGTCTCTAAGTGAGCAGGGGAGGACACGTCTCTAAGTGAGCAGGGGAGGACACGTCTCTAGTGAGCAGGGGAGAACACGTCACTAGTGAGCAGGGGAGGACACGTCTCTAAGTGAGCAGGGGAGGACACATCTCTAGTAAGTAAGGAAGGACACATGTCTAGTGAGCAGGGGAGGACACATCTGTAGTGAGCAGGGGAGGACACGTGTCTAGTGAGCAGGGGAGAACACATCTCTAGTGAGCAGGGGAGGACACATCTCTAGTGAGCAGGGGAGGACACGTCTCTAGTGAGCAGGGGAGGACACGTCTCTAGTGAGCAGGGGAGGACACGTCTCTAGTGAGCAGGGGAGGACACATCTATAGTAAACGGGGGAAGGACACGTCTCTAAGTGAGCAGGGGAGGACACATCTCTAGTGAGCAGGGGAGGACACGTCTCTAGTGAGCAGGGGAGGACACGTCTCTAGTGAGCAGGGGAGGACACGTCTATAATGAGCATGGAAGAACACGTCTCTAGTGAGCAGGGGAGGACACGTCTCTAAGTGAGCAGGGGAGGACACGTCTCTAAGTGAGCAGGGGAGGACACGTCTCTAGTGAGCAGGGGAGAACACGTCTCTAGTGAGCAGGGGAGGACACGTCTCTAAGTGAGCAGGGGAGGACACGTCTCTAGTGAGCAGGGGAGAACACGTCACTAGTGAGCAGGGGAGGACACGTCTCTAAGTGAGCAGGGGAGGACACATCTCTAGTAAGTAAGGAAGGACACGTCTAGTGAGCAGGGGAGGACACATCTGTAGTGAGCAGGGGAGGACACGTGTCTAGTGAGCAGGGGAGAACACATCTCTAGTGAGCAGGGGAGGACACATCTCTAGTGAGCAGGGGAGGACACGTCTCTAGTGAGCAGGGGAGGACACGTCTCTAGTGAGCAGGGGAGGACACGTCTCTAGTGAGCAGGGGAGGACACATCTATAGTAAACGGGGGAAGGACACGTCTCTAAGTGAGCAGGGGAGGACACATCTCTAGTGAGCAGGGGAGGACACGTCTCTAGTGAGCAGGGGAGGACACGTCTATAATGAGCATGGAAGAACACGTCTCTAGTGAGCAGGGGAGAACACGTCTCTAAGTGAGCAGGGGAGGACACGTCTCTAAGTGAGCAGGGGAGGACACGTCTCTAGTGAGCAGGGGAGAACACGTCTCTAGTGAGCAGGGGAGGACACGTCTCTAAGTGAGCAGGGGAGGACACATCTCTAGTGAGCAGGGGAGGACACATCTCTAGTGAGCAGGGGAGGACATATCTCTAAAGAGCAGGGGAGAACACGTCTAGTGAGCAGGGGAGGATATATCTCTAGTAAGTAAGGAAGGACACATGTCTAGTGAGCAGGGGAGGACACATCTGTAGTGAGCAGGGGAGGACGCTTCTCTAGTGAGCAGGGGAGAACACGTCTCTAGTGAGCAGGGGAGGACACGTCTCTAAGTGAGCAGGGGAGGACACATCTCTAGTGAGCAGGGGAGGACACGTCTCTAGTGAGCATGGGAGGACATATCTCTAAAGAGCAGGGGAGAACACGTCTAGTGAGCATGGGAGGATACATTTCTAGTAAGTAAGGAAGGACACATGTCTAGTG
The DNA here is from genome assembly GCF_029499605.1 of Hyla sarda. Classification (NCBI taxonomy): domain Eukaryota; kingdom Metazoa; phylum Chordata; class Amphibia; order Anura; family Hylidae; genus Hyla; species Hyla sarda. The sequence continues at coordinate 109,719,744 of NC_079197.1, read as the reverse complement.
AGCAGGGGAGGACACATCTGTAGTGAGCAGGGGAGGACACGTCTCTAGTGAGCAGGGGAGAACACATCTCTAGTGAGCAGGGGAGGACACATCTCTAGTGAGCCGGGGAGGACACATCTCTAGTGAGCCGGGGAGGACACCTCTCTAGTGAGCAGGGGAGGACACATCTCTAGTGAGCAGGGGAGGACACGTCTCTAGTGAGCAGGGGAGGACACATCTCTAGTAAGCGGGGGAAGGACACGTCTCTAAGTGAGCAGGGGAGGACACATCTCTAGTGAGCAGGGGAGGACACGTCTCTAGTGAGCAGGGGAGGACACGTCTATAGTGAGCATGGAAGAACACGTCTCTAGTGAGCAGGGGAGGATACATCTCTAGTAAGTAAGGAAGGACACATGTCTAGTGAGCAGGGGAGGACACATCTGTAGTGAGCAGGGGAGGAAACGTCTCTAGTGAGCAGGGGAGGACACGTCTCTAGTGAGCAGGGGAGGACACATCTCTAGTAAGCGGGGGAAGGACACGTCTCTAAGTGAGCAGGGGAGGACACATCTCTAGTGAGCAGGGGAGGACACGTCTCTAGTGAGCAGGGGAGGACACATCTCTAGTAAGCGGGGGAAGGACACGTCTCTAAGTGAGCAGGGGAGGACACATCTCTAGTGAGCAGGGGAGGACACGTCTCTAGTGAGCAGGGGAGGACACGTCCATAATGAGCATGGAAGAACACATCTCTAGTGAGCAGGGTGGACACGTCTCTAAGTGAGCAGGGGAGGACACGTCTCTAAGTGAGCAGGGGAGGACACGTCTCTAGTGAGCAGGGGAGAACACGTCTCTAGTGAGCAGGAGAGGACACGTCTCTAAGTGAGCAGGGGAGGACACATCTCTAGTGAGCAGGGGAGGACACATCTCTAGTGAGCAGGGGAGGACATATCTCTAAAGAGCAGGGGAGAACACGTCTAGTGAGCAGGGGAGGATATATCTCTAGTAAGTAAGGAAGGACACATGTCTAGTGAGCAGGGGAGGACACATCTGTAGTGAGCAGGGGAGGACGCTTCTCTAGTGAGCAGGGGAGAACACGTCTCTAGTGAGCAGGAGAGGACACGTCTCTAAGTGAGCAGGGGAGGACACATCTCTAGTGAGCAGGGGAGGACACGTCTCTAGTGAGCATGGGAGGACATATCTCTAAAGAGCAGGGGAGAACACGTCTAGTGAGCAGGGGAGGATACATCTCTAGTAAGTAAGGAAGGACACATGTCTAGTGAGCAGGGGAGGACACATCTGTAGTGAGCAGGGGAGGACACGTCTCTAGTGAGCAGGGGAGAACACATCTCTAGTGAGCAGGGGAGGACACATCTCTAGTGAGCAGGGGAGGACACGTCTCTAGTGAGCAGGGGAGGACACGTCTCTAGTGAGCAGGGGAGGACACGTCTCTAGTGAGCAGGGGAGGACACATCTCTAGTAAGCGGGGGAAGGACACGTCTCTAAGTGAGCAGGGGAGGACACATCTCTAGTGAGCAGGGGAGGACACGTCTCTAGTGAGCAGGGGAGGACACGTCTATAGTGAGCATGGAAGAACATGTCTCTAGTGAGCAGGGGAGGATACATCTCTAGTAAGTAAGGAAGGACACATGTTTAGTGAGCAGGGGAAGACACATCTGTAGTGAGCAGGGGAAGCCACAGCTCTTGTAAGCAGAGGAAGATATGTCTCTGGTGAACATAGCAGGATACATCTCTAGTGAGCCGGTGAGGATACATCTCTAGTGAGCCGGTGAGGATACATCTCTAGTGAGCCGGTGAGGATACATCTCTAGTGAGCCGGTGAGGATACATCTCTAGTGAGCCGGTGAGGATACATCTCTAGTGAGCCGGTGAGGATACATCTCTAGTCAGCAAGGTAGGACACATCTCTAGTGAGCAGGGGAGGACACTTCTCTAGTGAGCAGGGGAGGACACGTCTCTAGTGAGCAGGGGAGGACACATCTCTAGTAAGCGGGGGAAGGACACGTCTCTAAGTGAGCAGGGGAGGACACATCTCTAGTGAGCAGGGGAGGACACGTCTCTAGTGAGCAGGGGAGGACACATCTCTAGTAAGCGGGGGAAGGACACGTCTCTAAGTGAGCAGGGGAGGACACATCTCTAGTGAGCAGGGGAGGACACGTCTCTAGTGAGCAGGGGAGGACACGTCTATAATGAGCATGGAAGAACACATCTCTAGTGAGCAGGGGAGGACACGTTTCTAAGTGAGCAGGGGAGGACACGTCTCTAAGTGAGCAGGGGAGGACACGTCTCTAGTGAGCAGGGGAGAACACGTCTCTAGTGAGCAGGGGAGGACACGTCTCTAAGTGAGCAGGGGAGGACACATCTCTAGTGAGCAGGGGAGGACACATCTCTAGTGAGCAGGGGAGGACATATCTCTAAAGAGCAGGGGAGAACACGTCTAGTGAGCAGGGGAGGATATATCTCTAGTAAGTAAGGAAGGACACATGTCTAGTGAGCAGGGGAGGACACATCTGTAGTGAGCAGGGGAGGACGCTTCTCTAGTGAGCAGGGGAAAACACGTCTCTAGTGAGCAGGGGAGGACACGTCTCTAAGTGAGCAGGGGAGGACACATCTCTAGTGAGCAGGGGAGGACACGTCTCTAGTGAGCATGGGAGGACATATCTTTCAAAAAGCAGGGGAGAACACGTCTAGTGAGCAGGGGAGGATACATCTCTAGTAAGTAAGGAAGGACACATGTCTAGTGAGCAGGGGAGGACACATCTGTAGTGAGCAGGGGAGGACACGTCTCTAGTGAGCAGGGGAGAACACATCTCTAGTGAGCAGGGGAGGACACATCTCTAGTGAGCAGGGGAGGACACGTCTCTAGTGAGCAGGGGAGGACACGTCTCTAGTGAGCAGGGGAGGACACGTCTCTAGTGAGCAGGGGAGGACACATCTCTAGTAAGCGGGGGAAGGACACGTCTCTAAGTGAGCAGGGGAGGACACATCTCTAGTGAGCAGGGGAGGACACGTCTCTAGTGAGCAGGGGAGGACACGTCTATAGTGAGCATGGAAGAACATGTCTCTAGTGAGCAGGGGAGGATACATCTCTAGTAAGTAAGGAAGGACACATGTCTATAGTGAGCAGGGGAGGACACATCTGTAGTGAGCAGGGGAAGCCACAGCTCTTGTAAGCAGAGGAAGATATGTCTCTAGTGAACATAGCAGGATACATCTCTAGTGAGCCGGTGAGGATACATCTCTAGTCAGCAAGGTAGGACACATCTCTAGTGAGCAGGGGAAGACATGAAGTCTTGTCTCCGTATTTGTGACATATCTATATGAGAACATTCACTTGTGGAGTCGCCCTCATGGGATGTATTCGGTCCCAGTGCCCAGAGCAGCACCAGCTGGAAACCCAGCCCCGGTGACAGCTCTCCCGTATATAAATAACCCTGCCGTCTCCTCATAAGACCTCACTCTCTCTCTTTATTCCCTATAAGTCAATAAGACTACATCTCCCATCGCTCACCGCGCAGCGAGTTCCAGCCCCGTCCAATCCTAAGTGTCGCTTCCACCCAAGCCCCTCCCCGGTCGGGATCACGTGACGGTCGCTTGGGTTGTTCTCCTCCGGAGAGGTGAGCGGCGCTTTCAGAACTTCCTGTCAGGCTGAGCGGCCCTGGAGGCGGATCTGACCCGCACAGGTAGGCGCCGCTGTCTGGGCTGAGGTCGCTGCTATGACCCGGGGGAGTCTGGTTACTGGAGGAATTATGCCATGGTGCCCGCTTGTTGTACCCGGCTGGGCTCCCCGGCTGTAGTGGTAGAGAGTAGGCGGGGGCAGTGAGGAGTGCCCGGCTGTCAGTGCGGGATTGTCCCCTTCCCATTGCCGTATATGTATCATTAGGAGGCGCAGGTGTTATTTATGGCCCGTCCCGGCACTCGTCCTTATCTGGAACTATGGGGAGAGCTGAGCTGTATATTCTGTGCCAGGACTGGCTGCTATAGTGACCCCCCATCTGTGTACCCTATTCTATAGTGACCCCCCATCTGTGTACCCTATTCTATAGTGACCCCCCATCTGTGTACCCTATTCTATAGTGACCCCCCATCTGTGTACCCTATTCTATAGTGACTCCCATCTGTGTACTCAATTCTATAGTGACCCCCATCTGTGTACTCAATTCTATAGTGACCCCCCATCTGTGTACTCAATTCTATAGTGACCCCCCATATGGCCCGTCCCGGCACTCGTCCTTATCTGGAACTATGGGGAGAGCTGAGCTGTATAATCTGTGCCAGGACTGGCTGCTATAGTGACCCCCCCCATCTGTGTACTCCATTCTATAGTGACCCCCCATCTGTGTACTCCATTCTATAGTGACCCCCCATCTGTGTACTCAATTCTATAGTGACCCTCCATCTGTGTACTCAATTCTATAGTGACCCCCCATCTGTGTACTCAATTCTATAGTGACCCCCATCTGTGTACTCAATTCTATAGTGACCCCCCATCTGTGTACTCAATTCTATAGTGACCCCCCATCTGTGTACTCAATTCTATAGTGACCCCCCATCTGTGTACTCAATTCTATAGTGACCCCCATCTGTGTACTCAATTCTATAGTGACCCCCATCTGTGTACTCAATTCTATAGTGACACCCCATCTGTGTACTCAATTCTATAGTGACACCCCATCTGTGTACTCAATTCTATAGTGACACCCCATCTGTGTACTCAATTCTATAGTGACACCCCATCTGTGTACTCAATTCTATAGTGACACCCCATCTGTGTACTCAATTCTATAGTGACACCCCATCTGTGTACTCAATTCTATAGTGACACCCCATCTGTGTACTCAATTCTATAGTGACACCCCATCTGTGTACTCAATTCTATAGTGACACCCCATCTGTGTACTCAATTCTATAGTGACACCCCATCTGTGTACCCTATTCTATAGTGACCCCCCATCTGTGTACCCTATTCTATAGTGACCCCCCATCTGTGTACCCTATTCTATAGTGACCCCCCATCTGTGTACCCTATTCTATAGTGACCCCCCATCTGTGTACCCTATTCTATAGTGACCCCCCCATCTGTGTACCCTATTCTATAGTGACCCCCCCATCTGTGTACCCTATTCTATAGTGACCCCCCATCTGTGTACCCTATTCTATAGTGACCCCCCATCTGTGTACCCTATTCTATAGTGACACCCCATCTGTGTACCCTATTCTATAGTGTCACCCCATCTGTGTACTCAATTCTATAGTGACACCCCATCTGTGTAGTCAATTCTATAGTGACACCCCATCTGTGTAGTCAATTCTATAGTGACCCCCCATCTGTGTACCCTATTCTATAGTGACCCCCCATCTGTGTACCCTATTCTATAGTGTCACCCCATCTGTGTAGTCAATTCTATAGTGACACCCCATCTGTGTAGTCAATTCTATAGTGACACCCCATCTGTGTACTCAATTCTATAGTGACACCCCATCTGTGTACTCAATTCTATAGTGACACCCCATCTGTGTACTCAATTCTATAGTGACACCCCATCTGTGTAGTCAATTCTATAGTGACACCCCATCTGTGTAGTCAATTCTATAGTGACACCCCATCTGTGTAGTCAATTCTATAGTGACACCCCATCTGTGTACCCAATTCTATAGTGACCCCCATCTTTGTACCTTATTCTATAGTGACCCCCATCTGTGTACTCAATTCTATAGTGACACCCCCATCTGTGTACTCAATTCTATAGTGACACCCCATCTGTGTAGTCAATTCTATAGTGACACCCCATCTGTGTACCCAATTCTATAGTGACCTCCATCTTTGTACCTTATTCTATAGTGACCCCCATCTGTGTACTCAATTCTATAGTGACACCCCCATCTGTGTACTCAATTCTATAGTGACACCCCATCTGTGTACTCAATTCTATAGTGACACCCCATCTGTGTACCCAATTCTACCCTATTCTATAGTGACCCCCCATCTGTGTACCCTATTCTATAGTGACACCCCATCTGTGTACTATGATTGTGATTTCTTTAAACTATAGTGACACCCCACCTGTATACTCTCTAATGCTATAGTGACACCCCACCTGTACACTCTCTAATACTATAGAATTGTCTAGATCCCTAATCCACAGCCTGACATGCTGGGAGTTGTAGTTTTGCAACAGCTGGAGAATCACCGCTTGGGGAGCACTGATATAGTAGATAGCAGTTTGTACCCTTCTTAAAGGGCTACTCCAGCTTAGAATCTTTTTAGCTCATCATCCCTGGGGTGCGGTCTTCTTCCTGCTTGCTGGTGGTGGACACAGTGATGTCCTGCCTAGGCAAGCGATTGGCTGAGCAGCATTGTCACGTATTGAGCCTGGTACCTGAAGAAGACCAGTGCCAGGGCTCAGTACATCACACTGTAGCTCTGCCTATTGCTGGCTGTGGTGGGAGATAAGCTTATCAACACCAGAGAACTCGGACACAGATAAGTTCAGGGTGTTGCTTTATATGCCGTCAGCCCTGGCATGATGGCACAAAAGTTCTAAGCTCGAGAACCCCTTTAAGACTTACAGCCTGTGTCCTGCTTGGCCACATGTCACGTATGCCTGAATGTCACATATCCCTTGTTATACAGACTTCAGTGCACACGGCTGGTGTATAGAAGTGCTGTATGGATAGAGAGTGATCATCAAGGCCTGGAGATTAGATACAAGCGCATTACACTTTCCATGCTGGAACATTTAGAACATTACAACTACTGAGGCTGCAGTGGGTTAAAAATGTCATTGGCTGCATGAACTTTTGCCAGGATCATGGTCACCCCATCATTAAGGTGAGAAAAGGCTAGCCTATGTTCACAATGCGGAATCTCCTCTCGCAGAATTCCGCAAGCAGAGACTCCGTCTGGCGGCCACTGCCAAAATATTTTAGTAGTAGGACAGTGCGGCACTGCGCAGTCACCACTGACGGCTATGCAGTGCTCGTGGACTTATGCGCAAAGAATGAACATGGAATTGTCCGCCGCTGAAATTCCTCAGTGTGAATGGGTCTCGCGGAAGACCCATTCAGACTAATTTTAAAGTTCACCGCTGTATATTTCCGCTCGTGGAATTATACAGTGTGAACATATCCCTACTGTAGCACAAACCCCTGCCATCTTCAAAACTAGGCCCTGAGGAATGGAGCTGTGACTGGGGCATAAACAATTCCTCTGCGTTCGTTCTCTGTGAGCTGTAAAGATAGCCAAATGCTATTCACAGACATTGATCGGAGCAGCAGTGTGCATCATGCACTAGTTGGCACTTGATTTAGTACAAAGGAGTGTGGGCCCCATTATCACCATGGAGCCAGAGCACTCGGCAGGAGCGCAGTATTCTGTTCGGCGGCAGGATACTGGGGGGGGGGGGGGGGAGTGCAATCCTGTTGCTTGTTACTAGCACCAAAAATCACTTAATCGGACAGACTGGCTTATGTGCCATCCAAGTCTACGAGATGTGATATTGGGTGCTGGTCTCTGCCAACAGGATTGCACTTTTAGGCCGGTTTCACTCTACGGAACTTCTGATCGAAATTCTGGTGCAGCAAAGTCCCGGCAAAGGGATTTCACTGCACGGTGCAGTTTCAGCCTAGAAATTCCCCTCAAGATATTCTGCCAAAACCTTCAACTTGTTTAAAGGGGTATTCCAGGCAAAAACTTTTTTTTATATATCAACTGGCTCCGGAAAGTTAAACAGATTTGTAAATTACTTCTATTAAAAAATCTTAATCCTTCCAATAGTTATTAGCTTCTGAAGTTTTCTGTCTAACTGCTCAATGATGATGTCACGTCCCGGGAGCTGTGCATGATGGGAGAATATCCCCATAGGAACTTCACAGCTCCCGGGACGTGAGTCATCAGGGAGCAGTTAGACAGAAAACAACTCAACTTCAGAAGCTAATAACTATTGGAAGGATTAAGATTTTTTTTAATAGAAGTGATTTACAAATCTGTTTAACTTTCCGGAGCCAGTTGATATATAAAAAAAATTTTTGGGCCGGAATACCCCTTTAATGTTCTGGCGGATCTCTGCTCTGCAGACATTGCTGTCTATGGGGATGGCAAGGTCTGCGCGGTCCTGGAGCTGCCCGAACACTGAATCTACGGACGGATTTCGTCTGTCCGGAGATTCCCTAGTGTAAAACCGGCTTTAATCTCACAGTATCCTGCTGCGAGGCGGCATGATAGTAACTAGGGATGCACCGATATATCGGCGGCTGATACATATCGGCCGAAAATAGCTGTTTCGGGGAAATACCGAAACAACTAAAAATGTGCCGATAATGACCACCTCCCCTGCCCGCCCACAGCACAAGTTACAAACACTGCCAGTGCCAGAGGCACTCGTGGGGGGTGCAGGGGGGGCCGGCCGTAACATCTGAGGGGGGGGGGGGGTCGCGCTCTCCGGGATAGGAATACTTCTTTTTATGTGCCCGGGCCGGCTCCCGTGTGTGGCTGCAGGCGGGGGCCGGCCAGAGCATATAAATACTAATACTGTATACTAAAAACCAGGGGGCCTCCAGCTGTTGTGAAACTACAACTCCCAGCATGCCCGGACAGATTTTGCCGGTCCGGGCATGCTGGGAGTTGTAGTTTCACAACAGCTGGAGGCCCCCTGGTTTTTAGTATACAGTATTAGGTTTTATATGCTCTGGCCGGCCCCCGCCTGCAGCCACACACGGGAGCCGGCCCGGGCACATAAAAAGAAGTATTCCTAATCCTATCCCGGACATCCCTGTGTCCCGAAAAAACTTTTCGGGACATAAGGATGTCCGCCGGTCACTCACCATTCCCCGGCGTCCTCCTGCGATCCTCCTTCGGTCCCTTGCTTCTCCGCCTCTATGGTCGTACGCACGGGACGTCACTGACGTCCCGTGCGTACAACCATAGAGACGCAGGAGGAACGAAGGATCGTCGCAGGAGGACGCGCACTGGCCGGGGCCTGGTAAGTGACCGGCACGTCATCTTCTTGAGTGATCCGATCACCGCTCCTCCGGTCCCGGCACCTACTGCTATGGTCCATAGGCCATAGCAGTAGATGTGACCCCGGGCCCGAGGAGCGGTGACCGGAACACTGTGGGGGCAGCAGTACAGACATACAGCCTCCAGCCATACACTGTATATGTCTGGAAGCTGTATGTCTGTGGGGTGGGGGGAAGCTGCCTACTATTGTGGGGGGGAGCTGCCTAATATTGTTGGGGGGGCAGCTGCCTACAAATGTGAGTGGGGGGGGGGAGCTGCCTAATATTGTTGGGGGGGGAGCTGCCTAATATTGTTGGGGGGGGAGCTGCCTAATATTGTTGGGGGGGGAGCTGCCTAATATTGTTGGGGGGGGAGCTGCCTAATATTGTGGGGGGGGAGCTGCCTAATATTGTGGGGGGGGGGGAGCTGCCTAATATTGTGGGGGGGGGGGAGCTGCCTAATATTGTGGGGGGGGGGGAGCTGCCTAATATTGTGGGGGGGGGGAGCTGCCTAATATTGTGGGGGGGGGGGAGCTGCCTAATATTGTGGGGGGGGGGGAGCTGCCTAATATTGTGGGGGGGGGGGAGCTGCCTAATATTGTGGGGGGGGGGGCTGCCTAATATTGTGGGGGGGGGGGAGCTGCCTAATATTGTGGGGGGAGGGGAGCTGCCTAATATTGTGGGGGGAGGGGAGCTGCCTAATATTGTGGGGGGAGGGGAGCTGCCTAATATTGGTGGGGGGGAGCTGCCTAATATTGGTGGGGGGGGGGGGGGAAGCTGCCTAATATTGTGGGGGGGGGGGAGCTGCCTAATATTGTGGGGGGGGGGGAGCTGCCTAATATTGTGGGGGGGGGGAGCTGCCTAATATTGTGGGGGGGGGAGCTGCTGCCTAATATTGTGGGGGGGGGGAGCTGCCTACAAATGTGGGGGGAGCTGCCTACTATTGTGGGGGAACTGCCTACTATTGTGGGGGAACTGCCTACTATTGTGGGGGAACTGCCTACTATTGTGGGGGAACTGCTGACCTAATATGGGGGGGAGCTGCCTAATATTGTTGGGGGGAGCTGCCTAATATTGTGGGGGAAATGCTGACCTATTGTGGGGGAGCTCCCTATTAATGTGGGGGAGCTGCCTATTAATGTGGGGGAACTCCCGACCTAATGTGGGGGAATCTAATGAGCGGAGCGCTGCATTTTACCAGAAGACAGGGGAGAAGTCATTTTCGGTTTCGGACGGACATTTTTTTTTTTATTTCGGTTTCGGTTCTGAAATTTCCATTTCGGTGCACCTCTAATAGTAACCCTTTAATAGGTCACACATTGTATCACAGCTAGTCATGTATTACACAATATTAACCAGATTGTTTAAAAAAAAAAAAAAAAAAAAAAAACACCTCATCTGTCGGTTTAATGTCTTCACACTCTAGAGCAGTGGTCTTCAACCTGCTGACCTCCAGATGTTGCAAAACTACAACTCCCAGCATGCCCGGACAGCCGTTGGCTGTCCGGGCATGCTGGGAGTTGTAGTTTTGCAACATCTGGAGGTCCGCAGGTTGAAGACCACTGCTCTAGACCCCATTTTTAGCTAATGAAAAAAAAAAACTGCTTCAAGACTGTAACATCTGAACTGGATGTCACCTTTGTCCTGAAGACTAAGGCTGCATGCACACCACATTTTTGCTATACAATTCCCGTATACGGTTTCTAGTTAAAAACCGTACGGAACTGTATAGAAAACCGTATGCATTGACTTAACATTGTAAACCGTATTTCAAACGCATCGTCCGGTTTAGTCTGTTTTGCATCTCATACGGTTTTGTCCAGTTTTTTTTCCCGCACCCAAAACCGTAGTCTACCACGTTTCTTGGTCCGAGTAAAAAACTGTATTAAACCGTATACGTTTTTTTTATTAACATGGGAGTCAATGGGAACCGTACAGAACTGTATGTGTGTACGGTTCCATCAGGTTTTCACCATACGGTTTTTGACTTTGCACAGTTTTTTTTTTCTTGGAATTTCAATCAAACAAGTGAAACTTTATTCAAAATGGAGTGAAAAGTTAAAAACTTATACTTTTTTTCTTTAAAAAAAAACAGATGCAACCGCACATCATTTTTCAAACCGTATACGGTTTTCAACTGTATATGGGTTTAAATTTGTACACACTTTTTGATACAGTTTAGGCTAGGTTCACACTACGTTTTGTACTTACGGTTCCCGTATACAGCTGGGAGGAGGGGTGGGCGGGGCTTAATCGCGGCACCCACACTCAGCCGTATACGGGAACCGTATTATATGTATGTCTATGAGCCGACCGGAGTGAACCGCAGCCTCCGGTCGGCCGTATGTGGTTTCCCGACCGTAGGCAAAAACGCGGTTGACCGCGGTCTCCTGCCCAGATGAGTGTCTCCCGATTGCAGTTTAGTGCTGGGCGATATACCGATTCGTACTGGTATCCTGGGGTGTTTTTTCTTTATGATATGAATTTTTCACATACCACAATACCATTTCCATAGCAACCAACTCCAATGCGTGATGGCGTAGAGAAATGCCAAAATACCATTAAATACTGTGAAACCTCCATGATTTAGAAAAATACCGTGATATACATTTTTGGTTATACCGCCCAGCACTAGTTGCAGTCATGTTAATTTATGGAGAAAAAGTGCTGGCGCTCTAGGCTATATAGTACTGGATGTATAAATGTATGTATATAGGTCTAAGGTAGTGTTCCTTATTTATTTTTATAAACAGAATAATGAAATATACACACTCTAATAACTAGCAATAATTATATCATATAATGCAATTTTCTGTCCAAATTCGGAGGTGCTTGGAAAATGACCTGAAGGTAGTCCCTAGCTGGCTATGATCGCGGCCATAGGAGTGAATACACACAGGCCTGTCCGTGCACGTATACGATTGCTGCAGATTTGTGAACATGGCTTTACTTGTAAAAATCTATGGCCAGATTTATTCATGTCTTCGGAAAGTTTTAAGTCTTTTAATTTTGCTTTGGTTTTGCCTACATGCAACGTATTTATCTTACTATTGCAGGGGAGCGGGGATAAATTTGGCGCACGTAAGCAAAAAACAATCATTTCAGAACAGCGTATTGTATGATTCCTCTCCAAAGGCCGGTTGTAAGCCAGATCTGGTCTGCTGTAGGTTTGTGAGGTTTTGGAGGGGTTTGCGACATTTGCACTTGATATATCTGTTACCACTGCAAGTTTAAAAATGAAATGAAATGAAATTTTGCAAGACTGTTTGTTGATTTTTGCATAAAGTCACAGAATAAAAGTGCAGACTGGCGCAGGCGCTATGGGGGAGACTTACCAAACCCTGTCCAGAGGGAAAGTTGTCTATAGCAACCAATCAAATTGCCTCTTTCATTTTTAACAAGGCCTCTAAAAAATAAAAAAAGGAAGAGATCTGATTGGTTGCTATGGGCAACTTTTCCTCTGGACATGTGTCAAAATAACCCAACAAAAACTAGTTTTTTTTTTTTTTTTTAGCTTAGTAAGGGTGCGTTCACACGGCCGTCTGTCCCAGTTTTTTAAAGTTTTTTTATATTCCTGTTTCTGTTCCATTCTTGCAGGCTGTAAACGGATTTAAAAACAGTTTGTAAAAAAAATCCCACTGACATGAATAGGATTTTTTTTTTATCAGTTTACATCCGTTTGTAGCCGTCTGCACTCATTTTCCGTTTTTTTTGACTGGAGAAAAAAACGGCACAAATTTAACATAGAAGTCTTTGGAAAATGGATGAGCCTTTAAAGGGGTACTCCGGTGGATCACTGGTAAATCAACTGGTGCCAGAAAGATAAACAGATTAGTAAATGACTATTAAAAAAAAATCTTAATCCTTCCAGTACTTATTAGCAGCTGAATACTACAGAGGAAATTCTTTTCTTTTTGGAACAGTGCTCTCTGCTGACATGTCTGTCCATTTTAGCAACTGTCCAGAGTAGCATCTGTTTGCTATGGGGATTTTCTTCTACTCTGGACAGTTCTCAAAATGGACAGAGATATCAGCACAGAGCACTGTTCCAAAAAGAGAAGAATTTCCTCTGCGTACTGGAAGAATTAAGATTTTTTTAATAGAAGTAATTTACAAATCTGTTTAACTTTCTGGCACCAGTTGATTTAAAAAAAATAAATAAATAAAAAATTGTTTTCCACCGGAGAACCCCTTAAGGACCAAGGACGTACCGGTACGTCCTTGGTCCTGCTCTCCCGATATAACGCGGGGTTACACAGTAACCCCGCGTCATATCACGGCGGGCCCGGCGTCATAGTGAAGCCGGGACCCGCCTCTAATAGCGCGCAGCGCCGATCGCGCCGCCCCGTGCTATTAACCCTTTAGCCGCGCGCTCAGAGCTGAGCCGCGCGGCTAAAAGTGAAAGTGAAAGTTGCTGCTAGCTCACTCGGGCTGTTCAGGATAGCCGCGGCTACTCGCGGCATCCCGAACAGCTGACAGGACAGAGGGAGGGCCCCTACCTGCCTCCTCGCTGTCCGATCGCCGAATGACTGCTCAGTGCCTGAGATCCAGGCATGAGCAGTCATGCGGCAGAATCGTTGATCACTGGTTTCTTATGAGAAACCAGTGATCAATGTAAAAGATCAGTGTGTGCAGTGTTATAGATCCCTATGGGACCTATAACACTGCAAAAAAAAGTGAATAAAGATCATTTAACTCCTCCCCTATTAAAAGTTTGAATCACCCCCCTTTTCCAATAAAAAAAAAAGTGTAAATAAAAATAAACATATATGGTATCACCGCGTGCGGAAATGTCCGAATTATAAAAATATATCATTAATTAAACCGCACGGTCAATGGCGTGCGCGCAAAAAAATTCCAAAGTTCAAAATAGTGCATTTTTGGTCACTTTTTATATAATTTAAAAATGAATAAAAAGCGATCAATAAGTCCTATCAATGCAAAAATGGTACAGTTAAAAACTTCAGATCACGGCGCAAAAAATGAGCCCTCATACCGCCCCATACACGGAAAAATAAAAAAAAAGTTATAGGGGTCAGAAGATGACAATTTTAAACGTATTAATTTTCCTTCATGTAGTTATGATTTTTTCCAGAAGTACGACAAAATCAAACCTATATAAGTAGGGTATCATTTTAATCGTATGGACCTACAGAATAAATATCAGGTGTCATTTTTACCGAAAAATGTACTACGTAGAAACGGAAGCCCCCAAAAGTTACAAAACGGGGTTTTTTTTTCAATTTTGTCGCACAATGATTTTTTTTTTTCGTTTCACCGTAGATTTTTGGGCAAAATGACTGACGTCATTACAAAGTAGAATTGGTGGCGCAAAAAATAAGCAATCATATGGATTTTTAGGTGCAAAATTGAAAGAGTTATGATTTTTTAAAGGCAAGGAGGAAAAAATGAAAATGCAAAAACGGAAAAACCCCGGTCCTTAAGGGGTTAATGTCATCTGTTTGCATCCGTTTTTTCAACCTGTTTTTTGATCCGTTTTTACTTTTGAGCATTCTCAGAACAACATTTTTTTTTTGTTTATTAACTGAAAGATAACAAATCCAAACGGATAACATCCTTTATTGTCTGTTTTGTTTTTATTTTTTTAAAGCCTTTTTTTAGATTTTTTTTTTTTTTGACGGGAGACGAGCGGGACGGGTCTAGACGGCCGTGTGAATGCAGCCTAAATGAGTGCCATTGTGTAGATATTTATCTTGGTTAAATGTTTCTCAGTTTTTACAGTATACATGGTGCCTTTTCTTTCACCTCTGTGTGTCAGGAGCAGTTTACAGCAGCAGCAAACCTTTCTGTTATCAGTATCTGTAACACTGATGTGAACATAGCCTAATACAGGGGTCTCAAACTGTGGCCCTCCAGATGTTGCAAAACTTCAAATGCCACCATGCCCAGACAGCCAACAGCTGTCTGGGCATGCTGGGAGTTGAAGTTTTGCAACATCTGGAGGGCCACAGTTTGAGACCACTGGCCTAATAGGATTCCTTAAGACATGGTTCTAGCAGTATTACACAGGGTAAGGGTGTTATTGGTTATTCACAATACTGCCCTGCACCTGGTATCTTGGGAGATGTCCGAGAGCTGAGACATAAGAGCGCACAGAGCAGGTGTCACTTCCCTTTTCCCAGACGGCGGGGAGGTGTTGTGGCGGTCACATCTGACTGCAGTCACGTATTAATGTTGTTGTTTTTTGTTTTGTTTTTACACACAAAATAAATAATTTTCCATGATTGTGGTCCACCTTATTGGTGAGGTGTTAAATATGTCTCTCAGTTTTTAGTGTGATTTTACTGCCACCTCGGTTTGTGTCAAGAACTGTCCACAGCAGCAGCAAACCTCTCCTCCACTCTGGACAGTTCCTGACATGGACAGAGGTGGCTGTAGGAAGCACTGCGTCTGACTGGAAAGAACTACACAACTTCCTCCAGAGCGCACACAGCAGCTGATAAACTGGAAGGCTTGGTACATTTTAACCCCTTTAAAGGAGTACTCCAGCGCAACATAACTTATCCCCTATCCAAAGGATAGGGGATAAGTTATAGATCACGGGGGTCTGAGCGCTGGGGCCCCCCGGGATCTCCTGGACGGTGCCGCGGCAGTCTGCAGGAAGTGCAGTTTTGTCCCCAGCAGAAAGCTGTGGCAAACACGCCCCCTCCATGTATCTCTATGGGGTACATGGAGGTGGCGTGTCGGCCACCGCGTCATGTGGGGACGGAACTCCCCCTTTCCAGCATACTGCTGCGGCCCTGTCCAGGATATCCCGGGGGGCCCCAGTGCTCGGACCCCCCCCCCCCCCCCCCCCCCCGCGATCTATAACTTATCCCCTATCCTTCGGAAAGGGGATAATTTGTATTGCGCAACAGATGTCCTTTAACGACAATGGACATTATGGTGCGGTGGACGTGACCGCGAGCATCGGAGCGGTGCTTGCATCATACGTGGCTGCTATCAACACCTGGGGACCCGCCGGTAATGGCGGACATTAGCGATTACGCCGATGTCCCCCATTAACGCCTCAGATGCCGTGATCGATACAGATCATGGCATCTACAGGAGGACGGTCAGGAAAAGGGATGATCGAAACGCCTGCAGCGCTGCCGCGAGCATCCGATCATTTGTAATGGCGGACGGAGGTCGAGCAGACCAGAGCAGAAGATGACCGATAATACTGATCAGTGCTATGCCCTATGCATAGCACTGAACAGTATTAGCAATCAAATGATTGCAATAAATAGTTGTCAAATAATAATTAGAAATAACTAAGTGTTCCAACCAGGTGTGCTTAATACATAACTTTTACTAGATTTCTATTTAAAATCCACCAGTAATAAGAAAGTGCCTATGTATTCCAACACCAAATGAAGAATAAACATAAAATTGGTCATCACCATTAGTAACCAAGCATATTGAGGCTCTGCTGGGCCCTGCCAGCCCCAAATGCATAAATGGAATATTATACAGAACCGCTGACGCGTTTCTACCACCTAGTAGACGGCGGTTTCATCAGGGAAGAGTTGAATATAATTGACCAAAACATATGACAATAATCAAGCTTATGGTATGTGCCGCATGAGGTCCCCTCATAACAAAGTGTATAACATAATAGGACTAATAAAGCGGGCTCAATTGATCCTGTAAGGAAAAGAATGCTCCACTCCTGTGTCCTAAAAAGAAAACGTTTTTGGGGGCCAATAATCCGTAGCTGCTTCTACCACGGTAAGCTGTCTCGAAGTACGGGCACGGCATTACCTGCAGTTGCGCAGGGAGCCGGATCACAGTCCAGCTCTGCTCGCTTGGTGTAGCGAGGTGCCGACGTCTGATAGAAAGTATGTAATCATGGGTATAATTTTATTAGTATTGACCCACAGAATAAAGTAAACATGTCATTTTAATGTAACTTGTACAGCATGAAAACAAAACCTTCCATTTCGGTTTTCTTTTCAATTTCGGCACACAAATAGTATTTTTTTTTTTTTTGTTGCGCCATACATTTTAGGGTAAAATTCATGATGTCATTACAAAGGACAACTGGTCGTGCAAAAGACAAGCCCTCATACTCGTCTGTGGATGAAAATATAAGAGTTATGTTTTTTAGAAGGCGAGGAGGAAAAAACGAAAATGCAAAAATAAAATTGGCTGCATCCTTAAGGCCAAAATGGGCTGCATCCTTAAAGGGGTATTAGCTGCTCAGCGTTTGGAACAAACTGTTCTGAACGCTGGAGCCGGCGCCGGGAGCTTGTGATGTCATAGCCAGCCCCTCAATGCAAGTCTATGGGAGGGGCGTGACAGCCATCATGCCCCTCCATAGATTTGCATTGAGGGGGCGGAGCGCGACTCTATGAGGGGGCGTGGCTATGACGTCACGAGCTGCATGCTCCAGCGTACGGAACAGTTTGTTCCAAACGCTGAGTAGCGGCGTACCCCTTTAAGGGGTTAAAGGAGTATTCCAGTTAAAAAAAAAATATCTCCTATGTGCAGGATAGGGGTTAAGTGTCCAAATGTAGGTTTTCCCAACCGTTGAGACCCCCCCCTCCCACAATCTCCTGCTTGGTGCCCAGTCCCTCCCCATGAATGCAGTGTGTCGGCCAACGATGGCAGACACACACTCTCCATGTATGTCAATGGGAGAGCCGGAGATACAACTCGTGCATCTCCGGCTCTCGCTTAAACATACATGGAGGGGGTGTATCGACGGAGGTCAGACCCCCCACGATCTGATCTGCAGGACAGGGTTTTTTTTTTTTTTTTTTTTTAAACTAGAGTACTCCTTTAACAACATAAGTGGAGATTGGTGAGCCAGCAACTACCCCTTTGTATGTATCCAAAATGACTAGTACATGTAAGTTAGATGAAGGGAGCTAATACTTAAATGGAGACGACGAACGGTACAACAACTTTATCTGATTCTTGTAAATATACTAATGCAGTGTTGAATGGAAAGTGGCACTCACCAGTGTAGGTATGTTAAAGTCTTTATTGTAGCATTCTTAAGATGATCAATTTCAGCAGAAGATTGGAGCAGGAAGAGTACAGACAGGATACCGGTAGCTACTTTGCACATTCCATGCGATTCTTTTTTTACCCTTTTAATGACCAGGAAAAAGTTTGTTTTTGTGTTATATTTTTTTCCTCCTCGCCTTCTAACAGCCATTGCTTATTCTGATAAAATATAATGCTAAACCAATTAATAAAAATATTTGGGGGATGATAGAAAAGACAGTTCTGCAACTTTGAGGGGTTTTGTTTTTATACCATTCACTGTGGTAAAGCTGACACTTTGAGGGAGTTTTATCAAACCCTGTGCAGCAGTTACCCATAGCAACCAATCAGGTTTATTCTTTTATTTTTCACCCCATCACGACAGCACCACCAGAGAGTTGGACTCCTCCAGGAACAGGAAACCTAGAGTACAAAAAGGATGCACATCCCTCTCTGCCTCAGTGGTTTCCTGTTCCTGAAGGAAGCCTGGAGTAGTCCATGCCTCTGGTGTGGATATTGTGATGGTGGGGGGTCCAGAGGAGGCCTTTTCTCTCCTAGTTGGGAGAGTAAACTGGACCTCCAATAACCCCCTATTTGGGGGGTTTTCATTCTATGCCCCCAGTTGTGGTATTCAATCACCGTCACCAGCCTCCCTTCTCCCTTCGCCTCCTCATCTTAAGTGTCGCGCAGCCGGCCTGTAGTTATGGGTCGGGCTGCGCTTTTTACCTTGTAGCCTTGCATTGAGAAGGTCCGGAGCTCTGGTGGAGTCAAGCGGAGAGCTCCATGGCCGAGGCCTTCCTGGAGGTGGGGCTAAGAGGTCACATAACGTGACGGCGGATGTGACGTTAGACGCTGCAGTCTAGGCCTTCCAGGGTGGCAGATTTAAAAAGGAAATCCTTTCTGCAGCCCTGCCTCTGTTGCACAGAGGACAACTGTCTGGAAGCTGAAGCTGCTGGCCTCCAGGATGGAGAAGTGTAAGGGTATGTTCACACTGAGGAATTGGAGAGGAATTTCCACGAGTAATTCTGCTCGCTTATTCCTCTCCTAAAGAGCAGAAATCTTTTCAAGACATTATGTTCCAATATGAACCATTTCACAATTAACAAAGCATGGGAGACTCCAGATAAGAACCTTCATTCCTAGGGCAATTAAAAGGAAATACCCTTTTCAGAGGCCGACACTAAATATTGGGATCGTCCTCCTAAGATTGATGTGGCAGTTTCCAAGGTCTCCAGAAAGGGGTCTTTACCTTTTGAGGACTTAGGTACCTTAAAGACCCTATGGACAGAAAAGCGGACACTTTTTTCTTAAAAGGGCTAGGGAGACTGCAGGGGCCACTCTAAAACCCACAGTCGCTGGTACCACTGTTGCAAGATCCCTTGTGATGTGGGTTGACCAGTTGTCTTCATTTGTGCAAAATGATGTGTCCAAAGAGCAGACTCTTTTAATGGCTACAATTAAAAAACCCTCTGCTTTTCTGGCGGATTCATCTTCAGATGCAGTTAGGTTGTCCGCCAGATCTGCAGCACGTACTAACTCTGCCAGAAGAGCGCTCTGGACAAAAAAATTGGTCAGGGGAAAGTGGCTCTAAAAGTAAGTTGTATGCCATCCCCTGTGAGGGAGAATATTTGTTTGTTTCTGTCCTCTCTGATGTATTAGACAAGGCTGGGGATATAAAAAAAAAAAAAAAGGGGGTTCCCATCTTCCCAGCCCCCTAGGCAAAATAGGCCTTTCCACTTTAAAGGGAAGAAAGGTGGTCATAGCAAGAGTAGAGATCCTTCTAACAAGTGGAAGTTTTCTCGCAAGGGGAGTGGCCTTATTTTCAATCAACCTAGCACTCCCACCAAAAAACCTGACTCCCAATGACGGGATCTCCGAGTAGGTGACAGACTTAGAGTTATTTCCAGAGTGGGAAAAAAACTGTTCTTGGATAATCCAAACTATTCGAGACGGTCTCTGTTTGGATTTTTTGTTTGCCACCTACTCTGTTCTTGGTCACTAAATCCCCTCCAGGTCCTTCAGGTCAGTCCTCTTACAGGGAGAAGTATTATCCCTTTATAGAGAAAGGTGTTTTGTTTCCTGTACCCCCACAAGAACAGGGTTTGGGGGTTTATTCTACTTTTTCTTGTGGGAAAGCCAAATGGAACATTCAGGGTGATTATTAATCTTAACCTCTTAAGGACGCAGGGCGTATGGATACGCCCTGCATTCCGAGTCCTTAAGGACACAGGGCGTATCCATACGCCCGTGGGAATTCCGGTCCCCACCGCTAGCCGGTTGGGGACCGGAGCCGGATGCCTGCTGAAATCGTTCAGCAGGCATCCCGGCATATCGCCCAGGGAGGTCATTATGCCCCCCCATGTCGGCGGTCGCAGCACATCGCTCATCAATTCAGTCCAGCGATCTGCGGCGATTCCGGGTCAATCGGGTATCCAGTGACCCGGAATTACTGGCTGTTCGGGGCCGTCAGAGACGGCCCCGAACAGCCAGAGCCTGCAGGGGTGAGGTGGCACTGGTGCCACCTCACGATCGCCCTGATTCGTCGCCCGGATTACCGGCCGACCAATCAGGGCGCCTGCTGCGGGTGTCACTCCCGCACCCGCTCCGCCCCTCTTCCAGAGGACGTGAGCGGGTACGGGAAGACGAACCCGGGTGCTGGGGACCCCGATCCCCGGCGTCCATGTTGGGATCGGGGCCCCAGGAGCGACGGCGGCGGCGAGGGACAGTCTGCGATGGAGCAGCAGCAGGAGGTGAGTTACAGCCTTCTGCTGTTGCTTAGCAACAGCTCCCAGCATGCAAAAAGGGCATGCTGGTAGCTGTAGTTATGCAACAGCAGGAGGCAGACCACCACAACTCCCAGCATTCCCTTATGGGCATGCTGGGACTTATGGTTTTGCAACAGCTGGAGGCACATTTTTTCTATGGAAAAGTGTACCTTCAGCTGTTGTATAACTACAACTCCCAGCTTGCACAAACAGCTAAAGTGCATGCTGGGAGTTGTAGTGGTGCATCTGCATGCAATGGTTGCATAACTACAACTCCCAGCATGCCCGTTGGCTGTCGGTGACTGCTGAGAGTTGTAGTTTTGCAACAGCTGAAGGCACACTGGTTGTGAAACGTAGAGTTTTTTTTTTTACCTAACTCAGTGTTTCACGACCGGTGTGCCTCCAGCTGTTGCAAACTACAACTCCCAGCGGTCACCTTACACCATGCACCGTACATGCTGGGAGTTGTAGTTTTGCAACAGCTGGAGGCACACTGGTATTGAAACACTGAGTAAGGTCACAAACTCCGTGATACATAACCAGTGTGCCTACAGCTGTTGCAAAACTAAAACTCTCAGCATGTACAGTCTGTCAGCGCATGCTGGGAGTTGTAGTTTTACAACAGCTGGATGTCCCCCCCCCCCCCCCCCCCCCCATGTGAATGTACAGGGTACACTCACATGGGCGGAGGATTACAGTAAGTATCGGGCTGCAAGTTTGAGCTGCAGCAAATTTTCTGCAACAGCTCAAACTGCCAGCGAGAAACTACTGTGAACCCCCGCCCGTGCGACTGTACCCTAAAAACACTACACTACACTAACAAAAAATAAAATAAAAAGTAAAAAAAACTACATATACACATACCCCTACACAGCCCCCCTCCCCTCCCCAATAAAAATGTAAAACGTCTGGTACGCCACGGTTTCCAAAACGGAGCCTCCAGCTGTTGCAAAACAACAACTCCCAGTATTGTCGGACAGCCGTTGACTGTCCAGGCATGCTGGGAGTTTTGCAACAGCTGGAGGCACCCTGTTTGGGAATCACTGGCGCAGAATACCCCTATGTCCACCCCTATGCAATCCCTAATTTAGGCCTCAAATGCGCATGGCGCTCTCACTTTGGAGCCCTGTCGTATTTCAAGGCAACAGTTAAGGGTCACATATGGGGTATCGCCGTACTCGGGAGAAATTGGGCTTCAAATTTTGTTGGGTATTTTCTGCTTTTTACCCTTTATAAAAATGTAAAGTTTTTGGGAAAAGAAGCATTTTAGGTAAAAATTTTTTTATTTTTTTTACATATGCAATAGTCGTGAAACGCCTGTGGGGTATTAAGGTTCACTTAACCCCTTGTTACATTCCCTGAGGGCTCTAGTTTCCAAAATAGTATGCCATGTGGTTTTTTTTTTGCGGTCCTGGCACCATAGGGGCTTCCTAAATGCGGCATGCCCCCAGAGCAAAATTTGCTTTCAAAAAGCCAAATGTGACTCCTTCTCTTCTGAGACCTGTAGTGCGCCAACAGAGCACTTTTCACCCCCATATTGGGCTTCAAATTTTGGGGGGTATTTTCTGCTTTAACCCTTTGTATAAATGTAAATTTTTGGGGAAGCCAAGCATTTTAGGTAAATTTTTTTATTTTTTTTTTACATATGCAAAAGTCGTGAAACACCTGTAGGGTATTAAGGTTCACTTTACCCCTTGTTACGTTCCCCGAGGGGTCTAGTTTCCAAAATGGTATGCCATGTGGGTTTTTTTGCTGTTCTGGCACCATAGGGGCTTCCTAAAGGTGACATGCCCCCCAAAAACCATTTGATGCTCCTTCCCTTCTGAGCCATCTACTGCTCCCGCCGAACAATTAACATAGACATATGAGGTATGTGCTTACTCGAGAGAAATTGGGTTTCAAATACAAGTAAAATTTTCTCCTTTTTACCTCTTACAAAAATTCAAAAATTGGGTCTACAAGAACATGCGAGTGTAAAAAATGAAGATTGTGAATTTTCTCCTTCACTTTGCTGCTATTCCTGTGAAACCCGTTAAGGGTTAAAATGTCATTTACTGAATGTCATTTTGAATACTTTCGGGGGTGCAGTTTTTATAATGGGGTCATTTATGGGGTATTTCTAATATGAAGACCCTTCAAATCCACTTCAAACCTGAACTGGTCCCTGAAAAAAAGCGAGTTTCAAAATTTTGTGAAAAATTGGAAAATTGCTGCGGAACTTTGAAGCCCTCTGGTGTCTTCCAAAAGTAAAAACTCATCAATTTTATGATGCAAATATAAAGTAGACATATTGTATATGTGAATAAAAAAAAAATGTTTTTGGAATATCCATTTTCCTTACAAGCAGAGAGCTTCAAAGTTAGAAAAATGCTAAATTTTCAAATTTTTCATCAAATTTTGGGATTTTTCACCAAGAAAGGATGCAAGTTACCAAAAAATTTTACCACTACGTTAAAGTAGAATATGTCACGAAAAAACTATCTCGGAATCAGAATGATAACTAAAAGCATTCCAGAGTTATTAATGTTTAGTGACAGTGGTCAGATTTGCAAAAAAATGGCCGAGTCCTTAAGGTGAAAAAGGGCTCAGTCCTTAAGGGGTTAAACCTCTGAATCGTTATTTGCTTTATAATCGTTTTAAAATGGAGAAAATAAAATCCACAGTTAACCTTTTTGTTTAAGGATTGTTTTATGTCGTCTTTAGATTTAAAAGATGCATACCTTCATGTCCCTATTCACTCAGATTATCAGAAATATTTAAGGATTGCAGTTTTTGTAAATTCTCAACTCCTTCATTTACAGTTTTGGGCCCTGCCGTTTGGTATAGCCATTGCTCCTAGAGTATTCACAAAGGTAGTTTCAGAAATGGCAGCCCATATCCGGGAGTGGAAAGGGATTTTTATTCCCTATCTAGATGAGTTTCTACTGGTAGCAGACTCAGAAGTAAAAAATGTTTTGTCCCGTACTATTGATATCCTCCATAAGTTGGGCTGACTTATTAATTTGGGAATAATCCTCCCTTATCTCTTTTCAACAGAGAGTTTTTTGGGGCATTTTGTTTGACTCTTCAGTACAAAAATCTTTTCTCCCTCCAGCTAAGATAGAGAAGATTATCTCTTCAGTCGGGGAAATTATTAGGTCTCCCTGTATATCTATTAGGAAGGGAATGTCAGTTTTAGGTTTGTTCACAGCAGCCATCCCTGCAGTTCCCTTGGCCCATTTTCACTCTTGAGTTTTACAATTAGAACTCCTTGGGACTTGGTATAGTTCCCAACAGGATTTGGATTAACGCGTTGTGTTTCCCCCTTAAGTGCTGGCTTCTTTAGACTGGTGGTTAGTGAATGATAACCTTTCTAAAGGTGTAGATTGGGTTTGTCAGGACCCTGTTGTCATCACTACTGATGCCAGTCCTTTGGGTTGGGGTGCTCATTTGGATAATCTTAATTTTCAGGGCCTCTGGGAGGATGAGGTGATGGCTAGATCCTCTAATTTTAAAGAGCTTTTAGCAGTGTCTAGGGCTCTTGAATCAGCTAGTGACTGCATTAGGGACTCTAATGTAAAGATCTTCCCGGATAATACCACCACTGTGTCTGTCATAAATAGACAAGGAACTACGAGAAGTCCATCCCTTATGAATTTGTCTTTTCAGGTCCTGTCCTTTGCAGAATCCCATCTAAAGACAATCTCTGCAGTGAATCTAAAAGGGATCTCTATTTCAGGGCAGACTTTCTAAGCCGCTAATTAATTCTTCAAGGGGAATGGCGGTTAAATCCAAAAATATTCATAAAGATCACAGCCCTATGGGGAACCCCTCAAGTGGATCTTTTCGTTACCAGGCTCAACAGACAGATCAGAGACTTTCTTTCCCTAAATCCAGCAGACAGTCCCTTAGCGTAGTGCTGGGCGGTATACCGGTATGAACCCGGATACGTTTTTTTTTTTTTTTTTCTCCCACGGTATGGATTTTTGCCCATACCGCTATACCGGTCGGGCCCCTCCAGATGAATTGTAGAGCCCAGAGTGGCGCCCTCACTTGTCCCAGTGTGCTTCTGTGGCCCGATTACAGAAGCTAATCCATTTACTGTGTCCCCCCCGCTGCACCTGTCAGCCAATGTCCCCGCGAGCACGATCAATCTCCACTGCTAGCAGGATCCATGTGCCCACTAGCGGTGTCACAAGAATGCCGAGCACGGCTCTGTTCCCCGACCCTGCTCTCAGGGTACGGGAACAGATTTAAAAGCCTCGCGCGTGGCTAACATAGTACTGCACAGGCGCAGCACTACGCAAATAGTGTAGGGCTAACATAGGCAACGCTAGGAGTGCAGTACTACGTTAGCTGCGCGCGAGGCTTTTAAATCTGTTCCCGTACCCTGAGAGCTGACAGGGACGGGGGAACAGAGCCACGCTCGGCATTCTTGTGACACCGCTAGTGGGCACAGGGACCCCGCTAGCGGTGATGGTAGTGATCGCGCTCGCGGGAGGCATTCTTGTGACACCGCTAGTGGGCACATGGATCCCGCTCGTGGGGGGGGGGGGGTAATACCGTGATAATAAAAAAAAATACTGTGATATTCATTTTAGGCCATACCGCCCAGCACTACCTTAGCGGTGGACGCACTTTCTCAGACTTGGGATTGGAACTTGGCCTACTTGACATACTTTCAGCTTTTGGGGGTACAGTCTCCAAAAAGGTTGAGAACCACTGCCCTATGGGGACAAAAAAAAGTTAAAAAAAAGTCATTGTGTATAACCCCTCCCCCTAATAAGTTTGAATCACCCCCCCCCCCCATTTTCCCATTGTTATAAATAAAATTATGTATAAAAAATAAACATGTGGTATCGCGATGTGCATAAAGTCTGAATTATTGAACTATAATGCTAAATAAACCGCACAGTAAATGGCGTAAATGTAAAAAAATCTCCAGAATTGCGCATTTGATCACTTCATATAACAGAAAAAAATCCATAAAAAGTGAAAAAGTCCATTATAAACAAAAATGGTACCGTAAAAAAACTACAGATCACGGTGCAAAAAAAAATCACAACATATTTACTAAGGTTTCCACAGAAAAAGTGGTGGATTTGAGATGGGGGGGGACACAGCTCAGAGCATGTGGAGGGGGAAAAGAAAAAGCAAACCGTAGGGGGGAAAAAAACCCACAAAGAGAACTCCACTCTAAGGCTGCTTTCACACTATGAGCATTCATCCGTTATTAAACGTCCGTTTTCTGTGTGAAAACGGATGTGAAATAACGGGTGCTAACGGATGAATAAATATTCATCCATTAAGACCCGTTATAACATCCCTCATATATGGCCATAACACCTCTGCCTACAGACTCCCACAGCCGGACTTCTACTACTCCCATAATGGAACAGACTTTTCCATGATGGGAGTAGTAATTCCCTGGCTGCGGGAGTCTGCAGGCAGCTGGGGAGGCTACATTAGTGTTCTGTAGTGCAGGGGCTGAGGGATTGATCGCACCGGGTTTCACTTCTGAGACCCGATGCTATCAGAATTTATTAAGCAGGGGAGCGGGCGGCATGGTCCACATCCCTGCAATGTATTGTGTGTTTTAACTTTCATTTTTAAATCCCCCGCGGGGAGCCCTGAATGGCCAGTACTGAGGAGCCATTCAGAGCTCTCCTCGGGAGGTTTAAAAATGAACATTGTGAGTAGCAGGGGGGCATATCTATATTAAAAGCGCTTTGGGGGGCAAGCTATATAGTGCTGCAGGGGTGGACAGACATATAGCCTATATATCTAGTCCCCCCAGCGCATTTATAATATGCCCCCTGCAGCGCATTTATATGTATATACCCCCCGCCGTCGCATTAATAAATATATACCCCCGCAGTGCATGTATAATGTGCCCCTGCAGTGCAAGTATAATGTGCCCTCGCAGCACAGCCATCTATATACATATGTCACCGCAGCGCTATATGTGAAAAGCATTCTTGCAGCAGCATCGGCCGGCCCGATGCTGCTGATAGAAATACTTTTCATTCATAGCGCAGCACCAGCATATGTAAATAGAAGCGCTGTGGGGGGCAGATAATATGTCTGCACCCCCAGCACTTCTATATACACATACCCCTGCAGCGCTATGAATGAAAAGTATTTCTATTAGCAGCGCATAGTGCCAGCAGACGGCAAATCTCCTGTCCCACTGGGACAAAAGTCATTTGTCCCCAGACAGCATGATTCCAATCTCCTTAGTGACCAAAAGATCCCTGGATTGGTTGCAGGACAGGAGGAATCTCTTCATAGGAATATTTTGGTTCCCTTCCCTAGTGATTATGACTACAGACGCAAGCGGGACTGGCCGTGGGGTGGTTTCCCAGTGGTGCTCCGTTTAGAGAATCTGTACTCCAATTACAGGGAACTCAGGGCAGTTTGGGAGGCTCTTATGTCCCTTCAGAACCATATTGTAAGGAGGCATCTAAAAAGACTACGCCCTCATATACATAGTCTGTCCAGTAGGGATCGACCGATTATCGGTTTGGCCGATATTATCGGCCGATATTCACGATTTTTGACGTTATCGGTATCTGCAATTACCTTGCGGACAATCCGATAATGTCACGCCCCCACTGCACCTCACGCCAACCCCCCACCGCACCGCACACCGCCCCCCCCCCCACCGCACTGCACGCCACCCCCACCACCACACGCCGCCCCCATTGCCTCCCCAATCCCCGGTTTTATAATTACCTGTTCCTGGGGTCTGGGACCCGCGCTACTTCTGGCTCCTGCTGCGTCCTGCGTTACGCTGTGCGCTGCGCAGCGACGTCCTCAACGTGACGTCACAGTCAGTGCGCTCAGTGATAGCTCAGGATGGGAGCCAGAAGTAACGCGGACCTTGGACCCCGGGAACAGGTAATTATAAAACCGGGGATAGGTGAGGGAATGGGGCAGCGGCAGTGGGGGTGGTGCGGGGGTAGGGGGGGGATAGCAGCGGTGTGCGGTGCGGGGGTAGGGGCAGATGGCTGGGGGGCTGTTTTTTAAAAAAAAAATTTTATACTCTCGATGTTAAGAGGATTATTCTCAGGTACCTGGAAGCTATGGCTGAGTGAAAGTCAGATGAGAATTCATAAAGAATAGGACATATAAAGGAAGGGCTTATACTTCTCCTCCCTTCTGGATCCACTTCTGACTTTGGCTCAAAAACTGCAGTGGCAGATATCCAAAAACTGCCAGAAAAAAAAACCAAGTGAAAACTTGGCCTAAGATGTCTGTATCAGTCATAATACAGGACTCCAATTTCAAGCTATTCTCAAGGTGGTACTGTACAGGGTTCCATCACTCCTACACATACCATCCCATTGTCCTTCATATCTGCTGCAGGTGCAGGAGTCCAGAAGTAAGATGACCTATGTTTGGTTTGATGTCAAATCTCCAAAATTTTCAAAATTACAAGTAAAATTGTTAGGCTTCTATTACATTTTAAAATGGTGATTGTTGAATAAAATAATTATGATAAAATAAAGTAGCCATATGAAATTATAAGTTTTATAACCTATTTGCTCAGTATGCATAAATATATGCAACATATAAATGTTAAAATAAGTAATAAATTTAAAAAAAAGTATTCCGAAAAATGTAATGATTGTTTAGCATTTTAAATAAAATAAAAAATACTATCGGCTGGCTTACGGTACTTTAAAAAGTACATGTAGCACAACTTGTGGCAAAAAAAGTCAGTACTGTTTTGATTTGCGAAACATTACCAGTTATTTTCAAGTCACACATCCCAGAGTTGAAAAAGCAGGCTGGTTCTTTAAGGACCAAGCCCATTTTGGCCTTGAAGGGGTACTCTGGTGGAAAACATTTTTGTAAAATGAACTCTTGCCAGAAAGTTAAACAGATTTGTATATTTCTTCTATTAAAATAAATCGTAATCCTTCCATTACCTATCAACTGCTGTATACTACAGAGGAAGTTCTTTTCTTTTTCAATTTCTTTTCTGTCTGACCACAGTGCTCTTTGCTGACACCTCTGTCCATGTCAGAAACTGTCCAGAGCAGGAGAGGTTTGCTGTGGGGATTTGCTCCTACTCTGGACAGTTCCTGACATGGACAGAGGTGTCAGCAGAGAGCACTGTGGTCAGACAGAAAAGAAATTGAAAAAGAAAAGAACTTCCTCTGTATTATACAGCAGCTGATAGGTACTGGAACGATTACGATTTTTTTAAATAGAATTAATTTACAAATCTTTTTAACTTTCTGGCACCAGTTGATTTGAAGAAGAAAAAAAAAGTTTTCCACTGGAGTACCCCTTTAAGGACACACAGATATACGATAGCTCTGTGTAGCGCTTGTTTTATTAAGCGCAATGATAGAATTTGCTCTGTGGTCTTTCCTAGCCTCACAGGACATTTATCTGACTCTTAAGTATACAGCTCAGTAGGTCAGTGTTCTTGACAGAACCCTTCTGGATTGTAGGCAGCCCCCAGCACTGTGTACTCATATTGCACTACGTGCGACAGTGTAACACAACCACTTAGGCTAGGTTCACATAGCCATTGTTATCCGTCCTGAACGAACCCTGAAACGGGTCGAGTGCAGACGGCTACTGCCCATTCACTTGCATAGTGGTCCGTCGTTGATCTGGTAATTTTACAGGAATTTAGCGGGGGGAAAATGTGCTCCCGTCGTTCTGATCGGATTGCCAGCGGAACTCCGAATAGCTGAGTTTGAGCCCTTAGCAGTAGAACCTTCTGTAGTTGGGGTATATATATATATATATATATATATATATATATATATATATATACACACACACCGTATTTATCGGCGTATAACACACACTTTTTAGGCTAAAATTTTTAGCCTAAAGTCTATGTGCGTGTTATACGCCGATATACCCCCAGGAAAGGCAGGGGGAGAGAGGCCGTCGCTTCCCGCTTCTCTCCCCCTGCCTTCCCTGGGGTCTAGAGCCGTGCTGCCGGCCCTTCTCACCCCCTGGCTATCGGTGCCGCTGCCCTTTCTGTCCCCCTGACTATCGGTACCGGCGCCGATAGCCAGGGGGAGAGAAGGGGCAGCGGCACCCATTGCCGGCGCCGCTGCCCCGTTGCCTCCCCCCATCCCCGGTGGCATAATTACCTGGGACGGGTCCGCGCTGCTGCAGGCCTCCGGTGTGCGTCCCCTTCGTCGTTGCTATGCGCTGCACGGCGCGGCGCATGACGTCAGTGCGCCGCGCCGTGCATAGCAACGGCGCAGGGGACGCACGCCGGAGGCCTGGAGCAGCGCGGACCCGTCCCAGGTAATTATGCCACTGGGAATGGGGGGAGGCAACGGGGCAGCGATAGTCAGGGGCAGAATCGCCGGCACCGATAGTCAGGGGGACAGAACGGGCAGCGGCGCCGATAGCCAGGGGGAGAGAAGGGCCGGCAGCAGCGCTCTAGACCCCAGGAAAGGCAGGGGGAGAGAAGCGGGCAGCGACGGCCTCTCTCCCCCTGCCTTTCCTGGGGATGTATCGGGGTATACACGCGCACACACGCACCCTCATTTTACCATGGATATTTGGGTAAAAAACTTTTTTTACCCAAATATCCTTGGTAAAATGAGGGTGCGTGTTATAGGCCGGTGCGTGGTATACCCCGATAAATACGGTGTGTGTGTATGTATATGTGTATGTATATATGTATATGTGTGTATATGTGTGTATATATATATATATATATATATATATATATATATATATATATATATATATATGTGTGTGTGTATATGTATATATTAACCTGTGGATTTCACTTCTCACTATAGGATGTGTGGGGCTTTTTAAACACCATTCACATGGCTTGTTCTGTATTTTATTCCACATCGTGTTCACCACTTCTTGAGTTAGAAAAGCTGTTTATGTATTATGTGCTCTTTTATTGGTTAGTGTGAGTAGAGGAACTGAGGAAATACATTTAGGTGGATCACTATAGTGATGTCCAAATTCTTCTTGACAGAACGCTAGGAGTAGCGGACACATGTCATGTATGGGCAGGATTCCCCTTACACTCTCACTTCCTATGGCTACGGGAATACAAATTCAAGTAAAAGTCATAGATATACCTAGAAAAAGAAATAGTGGAGAGTCTATTGAAACCAGTGCAAAATGTAGAGCAGTGGTCTTCCAAGCAGTCACAATTACCAAGGACCTTAGAAAATTGTTGGCTGTGCTTTGATTGGTTGCAAATATTTATTTTTGTTAAATATGACGTATTCCCCGTTAGTGCAGTTTTCTGGTATAAATACATTGAAAGATATATAGGCCTATAGTTTACTCTAGCACTGCTCACCCATAGACTAGCATTAGCCTTTTCCCACACTCCATTTATGGACACTATTACTGGGGCGTCCTGAGCCAGAAACAGAGAACTCCTACCTCTCTTCCTTCTGATCTCCCTTGAGAGTTGTGGTAGGGCGACAGCCTCACATTTTGTATTAGGGTGCGTTCCCACAGGGCGTATACGCAGCGTATTTGACGCTGCGCAAAATGTATGGTAGCAGCGGGAATATACGCTGCGTATTCCTTGCTCACTATACACACAGGGTTTTCCGGCGGCAGCCCTATGCGTGTAGTGAGTTTTGGAGGCGGAGCCGTGCGTCAGTCACATCGGCACACGGCCCCGCCTCCAAAACTCACTGCACACATAGGGCTGCCGCCGGAAAACCCTGTGTGTATAGTGAGCAAGGAATATGCAGCATATTTCCTGCTGCTGCCATAAATTTTGCGCTGCGTATACGCCCTGCGGGGACGCACCTGTGGTGTCCCGGTACCGCATCTTATACGGTACCTATGTATGTGTGGGTCCCCATAGCCAAAGTCCCTAGGACGTAGGGATCCCTGTTGTGTAGCCTACCCCTTGTCGCCTCTATTCCAACTAATAGGTCAGTAATTTATGTAAGGTTGATGTAAATATAGTAATATATATGTAAATAGATAGTTAATTACCTGTTCCATAGCATTGCAGGACCTGTGGGTCACGTGACTAGGTAAACTCTATGGTATTCTGGTTAAGGACCTTTTGGAGGCCCTGTGACGTATGCAATCCCATTACTCTGTGTAATGGTGAATGACAGATGTTTGGACCAATCTGATTCACCCCGCCCCCTGCCCATATAAGGGAGTGACATCCAGAGCCTTGCGGTAATGGCTGAGTAATTCAGAATAGAGAGTGTATCAATCCCCAGACACTCTACAGCATCACCGGACCTAATATAACCCCTAAATCCGGACAGATCTGCCAATATCTGCCCTAAATTCAGAGACTTTCTAACTAGCTCAGGGTCCGCAACAACTGTCAGTCACTGATCAATATAAGGACTGTCTGCATGAGACTGTTACTGTGCCTTGGATGTATCGCAAGCACTTAAGTAAAGTTGTTCAAGTTCAATCTCCTTGTGGACCTTCAGTCATTTCATGCACCTATTGTTACTGGGAAGGGCGGCGATAGGCCGGAGCATTACCTCAGCATACCAGCCCTCAGCCTGGCGTCACGAACTATAGGGTTAACATTAACCCCTCATATATCGAAACCATACCACCACTACCATACACCCCCCAAGGGCTACCACACACCCTTAAAGGGAATAGGTATACCATAGCATACATTTAGGAACTGTTTAAATGGACATCACAACATATTGCTGTGGTATAGATGAGTATGTTGTTGTCAGTGAGCCCTTATTGGCTTCCATAGGAAAGATCAGAGGATGCAGGTGCCCATATATGCACAGTTAGGTCCTCAGGGCTTTATCATTTATCCCTATACAGTGTGATACCTTGTAGCCTTTTATCAGAAGTATACTTCCAGAGTATCTTGAGTTTCACCGCACCGCTTGTACACCAACAGATTTTTGCAATGAAAGCCTGAAGCTCGAATGGTGAGTGCCACTTACATCCGTTTTCTTCCTCGTTGGATTTTAAAGTGCCTGTTTACTGGGTGAGCACCACAAGAGCAGGCATTAAAATTGCCAGTTCTGTATGACAAGAGGGAAAGCCAGCCAGGAGCCTTATAAATAGTAGTTCCACCTCTTTTCTTTTCAATCTATCTCTGATGGAGCTGTCAAAACATGATGTGAATTGGGCCTAAGATGTGACTGTTCAATGAGTAGATAACAAATAGATTCTGTGCGTAGTAGATGCTGCTTCAACTCGACTGCCCTGCCTGGACTTCCTGCTGCCGAATCCCGAACTATAAGACTCTTTAGAAGATTACTGTACAGTTTCATACAAAGTGTTATAGTCTGAAAAATACAGTAAATTGTAGGGGTAATAACTGAACTTAAAGGGGTACTCTGCTGCTCAGCGTTTGGAACAAACTGTTCCAAGCACTGGAGCCAGCGCCGAGAGATCATGCTGTCATAGCCCCGCCCCCTCATGATGTCCCGCCCGCCCCCTCAATGCAAGTCTATGGGAGGGGGCGTGACGGATGTCACGCCCCCTCCCATAGACTTGCATTGAGGGGCAGGGGGCGTGAGAACATTAGGGGGCAGGGCTATGATGTCACAAGCTCCCGGCTCAGCAGCAGAGTACTCCTTTTTAAGATTTAGGTGATACTTGTAGTCAAATTTCTTATTACTGAGCTAGGATGCCAGGTCCTCCTCCTCCAGATGTTCGACACAAGCCTTCTATAGACCCTCATGATGCAGGTCTTGTCTCCAGTCATTGGTCTACTATCTCTTTACAAGGACAGCCATCCATCATCTGCTGGAGTTAGTTTCTTTTTAAGATTAGGTTTCCTTTTTATTGTTTTTGGATTCTGGACGTTACATGAGCAATAGAATTCTGCTGGGTCACAGTTGCTAACATGTCTCCATGTATAAGGTTTGCATTCTGAGAAAATACAAGCACAATTCTCACTGTATATCTATTGCATGTGATTTCTTGGCCGCCGCTGTTCATAGTTCCTCTCGAGAACAATACTGCTCTTAAGAGTTGACAGATGTCAAAGTTTAGAGCGATGCTATTGTCCTGCTCTGCTCTGCCGTCATGCCCAATCCTCCTATAAAATAACGATGATACATATGAAGACACAGCTTATTGTGTATTATGTCTCAGACCATAGTGAGCATCTTCCAGTTATGTCTTAGAAATTCTGTTGGATCAATATGATTGACATGCACTTGTCAGGATTGTAGCGTTGGCTGGTCCCAATGGCTTGTCATACAGTAGTTTGGATTGTGTATTAGACAACTCTTCATCTAACACTTCTTGATCCTTATGTACAATTATTTGGTTGTTGGTAAGTGAGTTTATATAGGAAACACTGCCTAAAAACTGTAGAACTTTGTCATAGGGATTCTCTGTACAGAAGGGATGTAGTGGCATGTAGAGGGGATGTAGTGGTGATGTGGACCAATGGAAACTTATCTAATTCACTGTTACCACTATATCACTGCTATCTGTAACCTGTATACTGTATAAAGACGGCAGGGAACACAGAAAGTATATACTCTAACGTGTGCCTGTGGCAAACCTATGTACCCTGTTTCCCTGAAAATAAGCCCTAGTGTGTTTTTTGTGACTAAAATTCATATAAGATCCGGTCTTATTTTCGGAGAAACACGGTATATGGTTTATTTATTTATTTATTTATTTATTTATTTATTTTTAAGCAAATCCCCATAGCAAACCTATGCTGCTCTGGGCAGTTGCTGACATGGACAGAGGTGTCGGCAGAGAGCACTGTGGTCAGACAGAAAAGAGCTTTTAAAAAAAGAACTTCCTGTGGAGCATACTAAAAGGATTAACATTTTTAAATAGAAGTAATTAACAAATATGTTAAACTTTCTGGCACCAGTGGATTTAAGAAAAACTATTTTCCACTGGAGTACCCCTTTAATTCTGATATCCAATTTTTGTCTATTCTCCCATCGACCCTATGTGGTTTTGGCTACTGCAGTTTAGGTGGGCACAAGGGCGCAGATGGTTATCCTAAGCTTTGGTGAGAATAAACAACTTGTTTTTGACACTTTTGAGGCCTTCTAGCTTTAGACCATAAGGGAGTGTGTGTGTGTGTAGATATAGATATATATATATATATATTAATATGCTTTTTGGGAAGAATAATT
The DNA here is from genome assembly GCF_029499605.1 of Hyla sarda. Classification (NCBI taxonomy): domain Eukaryota; kingdom Metazoa; phylum Chordata; class Amphibia; order Anura; family Hylidae; genus Hyla; species Hyla sarda. The sequence continues at coordinate 109,684,922 of NC_079197.1, read as the reverse complement.
CCCAATGTAGCATCACTGGCCTGTACATCTTTATGGAGCTCTCCTCAAGGAGAAACATGATCATCTTGGTCTTTTAGAGAAGACATATGTTAGACCAGTGATCTTAAACTGTGGCCCTCCAGATGTTGCAAAACTTTAACTCCCAGCATGCCCCAACAGCCGTTACCTTCTTGGAAAATAAAATGTGGAGGGTCTCGGATTATTTTGTCTGCTGTTGGTACAGTGAAGGTATTCGGTACTGTTGCATGGATCCATTTTTTGGCAGCATTAGTACTTGGCATTATGAAGATCAATCGCTGCTATTACTAGAATGTCTTGGTTAAATGAAATTGCCAGAGGCAAAAAATCCTTGTTCCTGTTATTTGCACAGACAAAGTGTGTTATGTCCTCCTTGTACGTGTGGTTGGACGCACCTCTATTCCCAATCTTTTGCGTCACTGTGGAGAGCTCCAGCTCCAATGCTTTAAAAGGGAATAAATACAATCCTCTCCCTTTCCGGCTCCTTGCATCTTTGTGCTATTGATTCTTTGATTCATGGAAATGAACCATTGTGTGTAATGGTTGCCGGGCAACTGGACTATATTTTATTTCTTCTGTCTGTGACTATTTTGCTTCTCTGTTTTGTAGACTCTCCCTGTGACACCCGGCAGCTCAGATCAGTGCTTTATTATTTTCCAAATGTAGTAATGTTTGTCTGAGGTTTATCCTGCTAAACACCGGGGATGTGTTGAGGAATGAAAGGGGCTTTGTGTAAATTCATCTTAGTCCATGGATACGAAGTGCAACCTTCTGAATTATTTTATTTTTCAATTCTTGACCATTTTTAGTGTCTTTGTTTGCTTTCACTGAAGGGAAACATCCTTGCAAACTTTTTGCTGTCGCAGACCTGGCTTGGGTTGACAGAAGCCAGACTAGTAAATCAGTGGACTACAATACCTAGAAAAATGATCAGATCTGTTTGTGAATCTAGTACACTTCCACAGCTGCCAAATTTATTAAGAAATATTGAAGGGGGAACTCCGATACTTAACTACTTATCCCCTCTCTTATAGAGATGCATATGGGGGGCGGGGGTGTTAGCCACTGCTCCATGGGATAGTCAACACAGGTCTGCAGACAGAGCGCTGGGCGCTCTGTGCATGAGAAGAGCCGGGAGGTGTCCCCCGAGCTACTACCCCCATCCCCTGCCCTGACTGGGATTCTTTGCCAAGTCAGGGATCTCTCCAAAAGTTAAGAATACCAATCTGCAGACAGCTATTTTGGGGCGCATGACTCTCATCAGTACCGAGCAGGGTGAAATCCGCTGCAAAACATGAAAGAAATCTATAGCTGAGGGGAAAAAAATACCATATGTGACTCTTTAACGGGAATTGGGTTTGGGTAGTATGAAACAGGGACAGGCCCTCTTATGACAATTATATATGACTATATACAGACAGTACATTGGGCAGTTTTTCTGTACCATAAAATTTTAATTTTGATTCTATTAAGACCACTGGAAAAAAAAAGCTGGTAAATCCCATTTAGTTTTATGACTGCAAAATTGTGCTAAGTGCTTGGTCCTTTATTTTTTTCCTTTTTTTATTTTATTTTTATTTTTTTTTCCATTTACAATTTGAAAATCGTCTGGTTTGCAATTTACATAATAATATTTGCTTTAAAACAGGCAAATGTCTAAATAAAAAAAGTTTAAAAAATCCCTTAGTTACTTAATGGCAGTTTCTGCTTGTAAGATTACATTATTTTGTAGACTAAAATTTTGGCACAAAACTTAGTAGGGACATAACACATAACTCTGCGCCGTTTCAAAGGAATCCTAGTTGTAACAATGTCCAGGATCAGGGCAGTCCCCAGCGACTTCCCCCTGCCCTACCGGATTTAATCAATCTCCATGCTCTTATAGGGAGAGATCTATCGATCACTAATGTGTGTTATTCTATTTCATTCAGAAGATTTCCAGATTCTGTACATGGCATCCATATAGCTTATTCTGAGACGTGTAGCACTTACCGATGTCACAGTGAGCATGCCACACACGCCTGTAGATTTGTCTGCTGGTCACTTAGTAAAGGGAACATAAATGGAGTTGGACTCCTGCAGACACCAGCCTTTCCCTTATTGCTTATGTTGTTAGCCTGTTCTGCTCCATTGCCTCACTGTTATCAATTTGCCATAGGGAATTTTTGAATCGTAAATTTGTTTTCCCTCCTCTGCGAGAGTCCTGAAATCGAATTAGATCTATTTGTACTCTGTCCAGAATGATAAACTGGACTCCATAATTGGCCCGCAGCCGTTTTTATTTTCCTTTTTACCCATTTTATAGAAAATATTAGTATTTGAGATTGTACTTGTGAGGGTGTCAGAAGGATTTGGGGAGGGCTGATTGAGACCAGAGTGTGGTCACTTGTGGAACGAAGGGAAACTCTGGATTCATTTTACAGATTCCGAACATTTACATCCTGTTGTGATCTTTACTTCTAATAGCATTCAATGGGACAGATCTATTATTAAAATGCTTGAAATTCTTTTTTCTGCCACCCCTGACAAAGGGGCATGGCTTTGGCAAAATGGGTGTGCCAGGGCTCCTCTCCACTGTGCTCCATTGTACGAAGACTCCTCCCTCCAGCGGCTCTTTAGTGGGCTGAGACTCCTCCCCCACGGCTCTTGTCAGGCCCCTCCCCTCAGCAGCTTTTGTATGTTCTTATGCACCTCCCACTCATACATTTTTGGTTCTGGCTTTGTGATCTCTACAGCTTGGAATCTATTTTCTGTTCATCCTAAACTTACTAGAGCTGGTGAATTTATTGATTTTGATCCCTTTTGTTATGTAATGGTGCAGTTTATGCAGACCACAAAATACAGGACAAATTCTTAAAAACAGGTGGTCCCAGTCCTAAAGCTACAGACAACAGCATCTCTCAGTGCAGAAGATTGTATTAATGCTAATATCAAGTGCATAGTCATAAGTAATGTTGTGGTCCCAAAAGGTCACTTGTCACTATGCACTTGATGGTGGGATAAATGAAGCCTCTCCTGCGTTGGCAGATGCTGTCGTCTTTCTACATTTATTGGTGGATTTTATGTTGTCAGCATTATGGTCTGCTGCTTATCATTGCTTGCTTGGTTAATATAATAGCTTCCAGCGTTCACCACTCCAGTGTTAATAGTAGGACTATATTGACACACATACAGCTCCATTCACACCAGCCATGTGTACAGTTTGAAGTGAAATCTCTTCAAGGGGTACTCCTATCCTAGTCCTCTTACGCCCCCTCCCGCCCCCTTCCTGACATATGATATGACCAAAAATCAGCAATTCTGGTGTTTGGTATCTTTTTACTTTTACACAGTTTACTGTGCAGGATCATAAACATAATATTTTAATAGTTTGGGCTTTCCTTCACTCGTTGCAGCTCCGTACATTGGTGACACGTGTCCTTAAAGGGGTACTCCACCCCTAGACATCTTATTCCCTATTCAAAGGATAGGGGATAAGATGTCTGATCGCGGGGATCCCGCCGCTGGGGACCCCCGCAGTATAGTATGCGGCACCCACCTGTTTATTGTCCGTAGAAGCGCTGGAGGGTCTGGGTCCCCTCAATGCAAGTCTATGGGAGGGGGCGTGACGGCCGTCACGCCCCCTCCCATAGACTTGCATTGAGGGGACAGGCGTGACGTCACCCTGGGGCGGAATCCTGACGTCACGGACTTCCGTTCCCGTAGTCGCGACTCGGACCCTCCAGCGTTTCCAGACAAAAAACAGGTGGGTGCCACATGTAATACTGCGGGGGTCCTCAGCGGCGGGACCCCCGAGATCAGACATCTTATCCCCTATCCTTTGGATAGGGGATAAGATGTCTAGGGTGGGAGTACCCCTTTAAGTAACTGTAGCACTTGATAATCTTAATAATCCTCATGTAGGTATTTTCTTCTTTCCTTTTCCAAGGTTCCTCATCATGGCTTCATCCTCCGTAACAAGGTACAATTCAAACTCCTTGGAAAATGCTTCCATAAAAAGGGTAAGTCCGCAGTTAATGTTTATAGCAAAACATTTTTAGCACACTTTTCTCCTGAGGAAATTCAATCAAGGACAAAGTAATCTTCACTAAACCTTCTGCCAGTACAAGGGTCACAGACAATCTTGATATATTAACCACCATGACTTTTTGTTTGTTTGTGGATCATTGCACGTTGGTGTGTGTGTGGCATTCCAGAATTAGAAAACCATAATGGGTTGTATTGCCAAGGTGTTGGGATGTGTTCACATGGAGCTGAACTTTACCCCTATTATGAAAGGTTTTAGTGGTTTTGTATTAGCCACAAAACATAAAAAAAAAAAAAAAAAAAAAAAGTTTAAAACTATAAATGCAGTGCAGCCCCATGGCAGAGTTGTGGCAATTTACAGCAAAATGTTTGTAGTTTCTGACCATGATGCAAACTTACCACCCTGTGTGTATACTTGTAATGTTATTAGTATTGATCTTTAAAGAGAATTTGGGTTATAGTGCAGGTGAGCAGCTATAAAATAAGGGGATACTGTAGGTTGTGTGCAGAGATAGGCTTGTACACAGCTTCATTCCTAATGCGCCCCAGTGCAAACTGGAGGCGGAGAGCCGCCTGGCTGAGCTCCCGTGTATCCTCCATATTGCCCCGTACCCTTCATTCATGGGGGCGGGACGGATGGAGGATTTTGGAGGAATGAAGGGAGCTCATCCAGCCGCCTCCAATGCGTGCTGGTGCGCATTAGGAATAAAGCTGTTTACAAGCCTAACTCTGCTTATAACCTACAGATTTAAGTTTGATACCCCTTATTTTACAGCTGCTCATCTGCGCTATAAACCAGTATACAGTGACCCCTCGACCTACGATGGCCCCGACATAGGATAATTTCAACATGCGATGACCTCTCAGAGGCCATCGCATGTTGAAGGCAGCATCAACATACGATGCTTTTGTATGTCGGGGCCATCGCATAAACAGCTATCCGGCAGCGCTGACTGCTTCAGCTGCCACCGGATAGCCGTTTACGGTGCCCCGTGAGCTCCGGTGATGGTCACTCGCCTGTCCTCGCGGCTCCGGCGCGTCCTCTTCGGGATCCTCGGCATCGTCGGCGCGCTCCATCGACGTCATCACATCGCTGCGCACGCCGTCCGGTCATCCAATAGAGCAGCGTGCGTAGCGACGTGATGGCGGCGACGGAGAGCGAGGATGCCGGGGAAGCAGAGGCCTTGCCAGAGCGTCGGGGACACCACGGGGACGCGGCGACAGCGATGGACGGCGACATCCAGGGCAGCGGTGACGGTCCGGAGCGGCGGGAACAGGTGAGTACAACTACTCTAACTAACTAACAGTGGTCTACAACCTGCGGACCTCCAGATGTTGCAAAACTACAACACCCAGCATGCCCGGACAGCCATTGGCTGTCCGGGCATGCTGGGTGTTGTAGTTTTGCAACATGTGGAGGTCCGCAGGTTGTAGACCACTGTCCTATACTTTACATTGCACGGATCCCTCAACATGCGATGGTTTCAACAAACTATGGTCCGTTTGGAATGGATTACCATCGTATGTTGAGCGACCTGGGTTTAGACAGATGAACTAGCTGTCAGATTCTCTTTAAGTGGTTTTCCGAGATGTACAAAAATGAATAAAACAAAGAAATGAAATAAAAGAACAAATGAAACAATACTCGCCTGACATTCCCCTGCCACACTAATGCCACTGCTCTATCCTCCTTGCTGACCTGTGTTCACTTAGCTGCAGCAGTGATGGGCCATATACCCACATGACTTCAGCAGCCAATCGCTGGTACAGTTTACAGTGTGAGACTGATGATACCTGTGATGTTTTGCACTTTTTGGGAAACCCCCCTCAATAGCTTCATGTAGATAACACCCTAGAAAAATTCTGTTTATGATGATTGATGTGTACCCCCAGTTATACATAACTCTTTATCAAGGTTATGTGGAGTGCTTCTTTTAACCCATAAAGGACACTGCCCATTTTGGCATTTAGGATACATGCAGGTTTCATTTTTGCGTTTTTGTTTTTCCTTCTCACCTTTTTAGAGACATACATTTTATTTTTCCATCCACTGAGCCATATGAGAGCTTGTTTTTTTACAGGCCAATTTTCTTTTACCTTATTTAAAATGTACAAAAAGGCAAAAAATATATATATATAATATATATTTTTTTCTTTTTTTTTTTTTTTTTTTGGAGGAATTGGAGGGAAAAAAACACAATTTAGCAACTTTTTGGGGTTTTTGTGTTTATCTAGTGCATTTTATGGTAAAACTGACTTCTTTAACCTGTGGGTCAGTAGATTAACATGATGCCCATTTCTGTACTACTTTTAAAAAGTCAAACTTTTTTGACAAGAGAAGTATGTTAAAAACTGCCCTTATAACTTTTCTAATTTTCCTTTATGTGGGGCTATCGTGATCTGTAGTTTTTATTGGTACAATTTAAGTTTTTAAAGAACTTCTTTCTCGTTTTTTTTATTTTTATTTCCTGACATATGATATGACCAAAAATCAGCAATTCTGGTGTTTGGTATCTTTTTACTCTTACACAGTTTACTGTGCAGGATCATAAACATAATATTTTAATAGTTTGGGCTTTCCTGCACTCGTTGCAGCTCCGTACATTGTTGGCACGTGTCCTTAAAGGGGTACTCCACCCCTAGACATCTTATCCCCTATCCAAACGATAGGGGATAAGATGTCTGATCGCGGGGGTCCCGCCGCTGGGGACCCCCGCAGTATAGTATGCGGCACCCACCTGTTTATTGTCCGGAAGCGCTGGAGGGTCTGGGTCCCCTCAATGCAAGTCTATATGGGAGGGGGCGTGAGGGCCGTCACGCCCCCCTCCCATAGACTTTCATTGAGGGGGATGGGGCGTGACGTCACACGGGGGCGGAGTCATGACGTCACGGACTTCTGTTCCCATGGACGCGACCCAGGCCCTCCAGCGCTTCCGGGCAATAAACGGGTGGGTGCCGCATACTATACTGCGGGGGTCCCCAGCGGCGGGACCCCCGCGATCAGACATCTTATCCCCTATCCTTCAGATAGGGGATAAGATGTCTAGGGGTGGAGTACCCCTTTAAGGGGTTAAAGGCAGTTTGTCACATTGAAAACCTAGTCCAATTTGCAGACAATGTTATAGAACAGGAAGAGCACACTGATATAGATTTTGTGGTAAAAGTTCTGGGAGAATTTATCAATTATCACGTGAATCTCTGCTCATTCTGGCCTGAGTAGTCATGTGGGAGGTCCTAGTTAGCGATTGTAAGCTATATGTGTGTTTAACTATACATGTAGAGAGACCTGTCAATCACTGGGACCATCCACTTTACTACTAGCCCAGAATGAGCAAAAATAGTCAAGTGGGTGGTTATACTCAGTGGTTGACAGCAGTAGGACCACCTACTTGACTGTTTAGTGCAGAATAAGAAGAGATGTGCACAAATAAATGACAAGTTAGCCACAATTTATCCCACAACACTATCTGGGAGATTTATTAAAACCTGTGCAAAGGATCTGGGGAGCAGTTTCCCATAGCAACCAACTATTTATTTCTATTTTAAAAGACCTCTGAAAAATGGAATCTGGTTGCTATGGGTAACTGCTCCACTTCCTCTGCAATATGCTTAGCTTCAATTGCTCTGTAACTTGTGTCTGCAGACGATCCGTCAGCATTTTCAGTGACCGGTTTCCTTCAAATCTCCCACTGAATGATAAAACAGAGAGTGGGTGGTCCTGTGTCTAAGGTATTTGTACCAAACTAGAAGCCTCTTCTGCAAAGCCGTAGTATAAGTGGGGGATGCACTTTTGGGGTTAGGCGAGACAGATGGTCTTTTTACATGTGGCTGAAATATGACAGCCTATGGTCTTGGCAAACTTGTGCAGCCCTTGACTACCGCTCTTCAGGCTTATGTAGCCTTACCCTTAAAGTGTACCTGTCAGATCCAACAAAAAACATTCTTTTAATATATCACTCAGTACCTAATCCTGACCATGTGCGTTTAATTTTTATGTGTCTAGCACCTTTTATTTATTTTATTATTACACTTTTAATTTAGCTCACTTCTCTGAATTCTTATCAAAGGGAGGGGCGTGGCCTCACTGTGCAGGTCTCCGCCCCCTTCCTCAGTATGCTGTCTGCTCACATCTCCCCTAGCATTAGCAAAACTACAACTCCCAGCTTGTCCTCACTGACAGTAGTGGGACACAAGCTGACAGTGGGAGGATTTTTCCTCCAGCTGTGAGCCCTGCACTCACAGCTGTCAATCAAGGATGTGTGTCCATGACATAGGTGATGACGCATGGACACAGCAGGACTAGTATGTGTCCTAGCTGGCAGGGGGGGGGGGTCAATTGTTTACTGGCTTTTTCAAAATTTCTAATGAAAGCAATTGCAAGACCTATTGATTTTGCATGCTTTACAACATATCAAAAGTTTTTGTATCTGACAGTGCCCATTTTAAAACAAATTTTTTGATTTTAGTTTTATTCCCCAGTTTGCCATTTTTTTCATATATATATATATATATATATATATATATATATATATATATCTCTCTATCTATCTCTTGAGTTTTATAGTTTTACAAAACATAACAGACACGAACTAGATGCCCCTTGGCAATTGTGAGGCATGGGGACCAGAATAGACAGGAAACAATGCAGCAGATCAAATAGGCACATCACATACTGCAAGAATTCAAATGCCAAACAAAAACCCCAGTGCTCATTCCATATATATATATATATATATATATATATATATATATATATATATACAATATATATATATATAAGAAAAAAATAAGGCCCTCGTTCACCACAGTTAGGGCATTCCTTCAAGCTGTCAGGTCTGTTTAACGTCCTAGGGAGTGTAAAACCATATACGCCATGTTGCATAATCTTGAATTGCGTCTCCCTCCACACTTCACTAACTACTGCTTTCCTAACTTTCGCCCAACCCTCCAAAACACCTTTATCTAAGTCCAACTTCCCCAATTTCCATTCCCAGGAGTGAAACACGGAGGCACATAACGCATCACTACCCCGCCTCCTCATTTTCCAATAAAGATAAATCAAGGAATGAATGGCAGAAGTGTCAGTAAAGAATGCATCAAATGGGTTAGGGCCCCTTTCTACAGTCAAGTCTATTGGGCTGTTAATTCAGGTAGGGTATAATAGCAGGATTCAGTGGGATGTAAAAGATGCCTCATCAGAAGTACCCCTGCTGCTCTCCAGTGCAGATATAAAGGATTTTGATACCCCAAGGGAAACTCTGGGTGAGACCACAATGGCATGTCCTTGCTAATGAGGAACGGCAATTTCATAGCCTCCCTACAAGCCTTCCATGAAGCAATAGTGTCTTTAAAAGTAGACTACCCTTAACGAGTCTCGGTAAGGCCAAGAATCTCATGTGCAGTAAGGCTGGTACAGTTTGTCATCGTTAAATGACAAGAACTCAATGGATTCACCTGTACTCTTGCTCTTGTATGTATATACACCCTTTGATACATTGGTGGTGGTTACATTACACTAACAATAGTCCCCAAATATTTTTTGGACTAGTAAAGGCTTTTTGTTTAGTGACCTCCAGAAATAATATAAGAGGTGATGTCCTTTTTGTAAATTTTTTAAATTTTTCATTATTTTGTGTTGCTTCGATGCATCTGATTTGAAGGGGTGGTCTCATTAAAGAAAGCCCCTTTCTAAATGCATTCCCTCTCCTCACTTCCTAGGCAAATATCTTATTTTGCCAGGATTGCCGCAACCAAGCAGCCTTTGGTAAAATTACATTGTGGGAATGTAGATGAAAGCCCACCCATGTAATGCATTGCTCAAGTCTGCCAGAACTGAATCTACAATTTGAAGAAAAACCATGGCACTTTATTTTTCATGAAGAACACAAAGTCCTTTTATTAGTAAGGTTAGAGATGATGACAACATGGAGGTTAGGTAGTTAAGTGAAAAAGTAATTTAGACACCACATAGATCAAAATCACCTGCTGGGCCTTGTTCATGTCTGATATGTGGAAGGCTATTCTATAGAAAGGCTATTCCATGCATCCACTACTCTCTCAGTAAAGTAATACCTCCTAATTTACTACATAAACCTTTGTCCCTCTAATTTAAAACTATGTCCTCTTGTGGTAGTTCTTCTTTTAAATATGCTCTCCTCTTTTACTGTGTTGATTCCCTTTATGTATATAAAAGTTTCAATTGTATCCCCTCTGTCTCCTCTTTCAAGCTATACGTGTTAAATGGGTATTCCAGGATTTTTTTTTATTTGACTATGCTACAGGGACTGTAAAGTTAAGTGTAGTTCATAATATAGTGTCTGTACCTGTGTGTGAATTGTGGGATTTGTAGTCAAAAAAAGAAAAGTCAAACAGGAAATACCAGTTCTCAAACAGCTAGACACAGTGTTAAGGGAATCTCACAACATGGTCATTTAGCCCCAAGACAAGCGCATATCCTTCCTAATCATGTCCATTACTGTCTGCCAGGTACATACTAGAATCGCCTTATGTGGATAACCGCTTTAAGGTCCCTTAACCTCTCCTGGTAAGTATCTAAATCCTTCTGGAGATACAGTCTCTAGTACTGGGTACAATACTCCAACTGAGGTTTCACCAATGCTCTGTACATTTCCCTATACACCCAAGTATTTTGTTAGCATTTCCTGCTGATCTATGACATTGTCTGGCTACCTTTTTAAAGGGGTATTTCCGGCAAGTATATATAGAAAAAAAGCTCCAAAGCCATCACACTACCTGGATATGTTCCCTGTTAGCCATCCTGTCTGATATATATGACTCCTGTGGCCCCTGTTATCTTCACTGGCTGCTTTATATTCTTTGCCATCCTTCCCTCCCCTTGCCTACATATCGCTGCAATGATTGCAGCTCTGCTTTGCCAGCCCCCACCCTTCTGCTCTGAGCAGCAGAGAGATTGTGTCTGATTGGTTGAGGCTGCACACACCTCCCAGCACTAAGGTTGCGTTCACACGGCCATTTGCCCCCGTTTTTTTTTTTTATCCCTGTTTCAGCTCCGTTTTTGCAGATTGTAGACTGATTAAAAACGGTTTAAAAAAAAATCCCATTCATGTCAATGGGATTTTTTTACAATCCATTTACATTGGTGTGCACCCGTTTGCACTAATTTCCATTTTTTTCATGGAAGAAAAAAAAGGTACATGCAGTATTTTTTCTTCCGTGAAAAAAACGGAAGAAAACACTGACATCATAATTTTAACATTGAAGTCTATGGCAAATTGATGAACCTTTATTGTCATCCGTTTGCACCGGGTTTAAAATATCCGTAATTACATCTGAGCATGCTCAGAAGAGGTGACATAAGCAGACTCCTGCAGTGTTGTGGGACTACTACTACACTCATCATGGAAAAGTCTGTTCCATGATGGGAGTAGTAATTCCCCGGCTGCGGGAGTCTGCCGGCGGCTGGGGAGGCTACATTAGTGTTTGCACCACAACCCCCATCATGGATCAGACTCTGTTCCATGTTGGGGGTAGTAGTACAGGGGCTGAGGAATTGATTGCAACTGGTCTCACTTCTGAGACCCGATCCGATCAGAAGTTATTAAGCAGGGGAGCGGGCGGCATTGTCCGCAACCCTGCGATCACCGATATACTGCATTTTACTTTCATTTTTAAATTCCCTGCGGGGAGCTCTGAATGGCCAGTACTGAGGAGCCAATCAGGGCTCCCTGCAGGGATTTTTAAAATGGACAATGTATATTAAAAGCGCTGTGGGGGCAAGATATATAGCGCTAAATATCTAGCCCCCCAGCGCATTTATAAAGATATAACCCCCGCCAGCGCAAAAATATATACCCCTGCAGAATAAAAAAAAATATATATTTATAATGTAACCCCCGCCTGAGCCTTTATAATTATATACCCCCCGCCAGCGCATTTATGTGACACCCCGCCCCCCCCCCCCCGCTGGCGCATATGTCATTACTGCAGCGCATTGTATGAATAGTATTTTACTGGCAGAGCATCGCACCAGCCGCTGCCGGCGCGATGCTGCTGATAGAACACTATTCATACATCGCGCTGCAGCCTGCAGGGGCATATTATATAGAAGTGCTGTGGGGGCCAGATATATAGTATTATCTGCCCCCACAGCACTTCTATATAATATGCCCCTGCAGGCTGCAGCGCGATGTATGAATAGTATTCTATCAGCAGCATTGCGCTGGCAACGGCTGGTGCGATGCTTTGCCAGTAAAATACTATTCATACAATGCGCTGCAGTAATGACATATGCGCCAGCGGGGGTATATATTGATAATTGCGATGGCGGGGGGGTATATAATTATAAAGGCGCAGGGGGGGGGGTTACATTATAAATGCGCTGACAAGGGGTCACACACACACACACTCACACACACACATATATATATATATATATATATATATATATATATATATATATATATATATATATATATACTGCAGGGTATATATTTTTGCGCTGGCGGGGTTATATCTTTATAAATGCGCTGGGGGGCTAGATATATAGTGCTATATATCTTGCCCCCCACGACGCTTTTAATATACATTGTCCATTTTAAAAATCCCTGCAGGGAGCCCTGATTGGTTCCTCAGCACGGGCCATTCAGAGCTCCCCGCGGGTAATTTAAAAATAAAAGTAAAATACCGTACATCGGTGATCGCAGGGTTGCGGACCATGCCGCCCGCTCCCCTGCTTAATAACTTCTGATCGGATCGGGTCTCAGAAGTGAGACCAGGTGCAATCAATCCCTCTGTCCCTGTACTACTACCCCCATCATGGAACAGTCTGTTCCATGATGGGGGGTAGTAGTACAAGCACTAATGTATCCTCCCCAGCCGCCGGCAGACTCCTGCAGCCAGGAACTACTACTCCCACCATGGAAACAAGTCTGTTCCATGATGGGAGTAGTACTGGTCCTGGCTGCAGGAGTCTGTAGGTGGCTGATTTTTTCATTCAGAATAAAAAAACTGATTTAAAACGGTTACAAACACTTCAAAACGGATACCGATTTGATCAGCCGTTTTTTTTAAATCCGTTTTTTTTTCTTTTTTTAAACGGAATCGGGGCAAACGGCCGTGTGAACGCACCCTAAAGGGAGCATGAATCATCAGTGCAGGGCAGAAACCACATCATCTGTGAGAGTGTAGGCTGTTTTTAGAGAGGGATTTGGACAGAGACAGAGTGGGTGGGTGGATGATGTCATTCCCTCACTTCATGCATGCAAGTGACAATCAAAGAGGGGAAACTTCTCTATATAGCTAGTGAATGATATTTGGACTATTAAATAGGTTGATGAGAGGGAAAGGATAGGCTATTGGTTTAGTTCACCGGTGTACCCCTTTAAGACTTCTGTAATAATGACCCCTAAATCATTTTCCTCAGATCCTGAATTTAGGAATGTTTCAAATATTCTCTGTTCTCCCCTTGGATTTTTTTCACCCCAGGTGCATTATCTTGCTCTTATGCACATTCGCTGTTAGTTTCCAAAGTACTGACCATTCCTCTAATTTGCCTAATTCTTTTTCATTTGGTGTATCCCTCCAGGAACATCAACCCTGTTACAAATCTTTGTGTCATTTAACAATAAGGGAGTCCAGTCTCAAAGACTGCAGTTTATTGAATTGTCCTCCCACCTCTAATCCACTTAACTCTTTGACTACCTGCAATCTGGCTTCTGTCCCCACCATTCTACTTAAACCGCCCTAACCAAGGTGGCCAATGATCTGTTGACTGGAAAAGCTGAACGCCAATACTCTGTACTCCTTCCCCTTGACCTCTCCCCTAACTTTGACATAGTAGACCCCTCTCTCTTGTTACAGTCCCTGTCATCCCTAGGCATCACAAACTTAGCCCTCTCCTGGATCTCCTCATACCTCACCAACCGCACATTGAGTCTCCCACTCTCATGTTTCCTCCTCACCTCGCCCTATTTCTGTTGGAATCCCCCAAGGCTCTGTCCTGAGGCCCCTACTCTTCTCTATCTACACCCTCGTTTTGGGACCAAACCAAAGTCTGCTGCCTTGGGGTCACCTTTGACTCTGTACTGTCTTTCAAACCACACATCCAGATCCTTACCACTGCCTGTCGCCTTCAGCTCAAAAACATCTCTCGAATCCGCTCATTCCTCGACTTTGACTCAAGTAAATTACTGGTACATGCCCTCATCATCTCTTGCTTGGACTACTGCAACATCCTCCTCTGTGGCCTTCCATTACAAACACTCGCTCCCCTGCAATCCATCCTCAACTCTGCTGCTCAAATAATCCACCTTTCACCTCTCTTCTCCTCTTCCTTTCCCCTGTGCCAATCCCTTCACTGGCTACCCATTGCCCAACAAATTCACTTTAAACTGTTCACCATGACATACAAGGCCATCTACAACCTGTCACCTCCATCACCTCCGACCTGATCTCCCTATACTTCCGCTCATGTAATCTACGATCATCTCAAGATGTCTGCCTATGCTCCCCCGGTCCACACTTCACATGTCCGTCTCAGACTTCTCCTAAGCTTCCCTTATACACTAGAACTAGGTACCCCAGCACATTCGGCTCTCGCCCACCATCAAGACCTTCAAAAGCAACCTGTTTAAGCAAGCCAACAACCTTCAATAATCTTGCTGCCACTGCACCGCTAATGGCTGCTTTACCACCTGCTCACAGATGACCTGCTGTCCCCCTCACCTACTGTTTCCTTTCCCTCTTCTTATATATTGTGAACCCTTAAGGGCTGGGCTCTCTGTGTAATGCTTACTGTTCCTATGTCAGTGTTATGTACGGTTACCATTATCATATGTAAAGTGCCCTGGAATCAAGGGCGCTGTAATGTTTGTTGGTGGTTGTTTGTTGTTTGGTGTCCCTCCTAATGGTGTAGGGGAGGTGTGTGTGGCCATCAGGTTCCTCAACTCCCTGCAAAAACCCCGGGTACTCCTTCATGGGCAGGATACTGACAGTTTACGACTCTGCAGGCAGATACCTTGCCCAACGCCTAGGGGGATGCCGGGAGCATTTTTTGTCCCTTAGTAGCTTCGGCGAAAAGGGACATCGAACCTGGAACCTTGCAGGTACCTTTTGGTCCGGAGGCGAAGGGCAGGGTTTGTTGTGGGGGCTCTCTCCTGTCGGAGAAGGGATTGCAATAGACCGTATCCTTTGTCACATTTTTTTTAGTGTAACATAGCACTTTTTTTCTTGCATTTTTGGTGATTCGAGAGCACGTTCCTTGGCTCTTAGAAGAAGAATTAATCCTTAAGCTGAATCAATTTATTCAGTTTTTAAGTTGACATGTCACTGTGGTTAGATTACAAGCCAACTCTGTGTAGTCTGAACCTGCAGTTATTGTGCTGGGTATAGAAGTGTAAAGAACAAAAGTCAAACATTTTCTTTCCATCCTTTCAATTCTCCTGACGTATCTGTTATAGTAAATACTCAAAAAAATAACAATTCTGTTGCATCTTTACCTTCATCCTTCACAGGGATAAACGGGAGTTGCCAAAACATGGTTGCACTTCATGGTCTTCATGGCTTCTGTTATCCAGGAATTATGGAAATCTTGCAGTTCAACTATGTTTATGCAGCTCCTATTGGAGTCCTGGGAGCTACACAAATTAGCTTCTTGACCACCTCTGGAAGCTGCAAGCCAGGCCAGAGGGGTGGAGGAACCCTCCTACTGAGATGGGAATACCCCTTTAAGGTACACCAGAATTGTTGTGATTGGTGACATACACGTATTTGCTAAAACGGACAGATTAGGAGAGGCATGATGCTCTTATAAATACGTTAAAGGGGTACTCCGGTGGAAAACACATATATTTAAAATTCAACTGGTGCCAAAAAGTTAAACAGATTTGTAAACTAATTATATTTAAAAAATCTTAATCCTTTCAGTACTTATTAGCTGCTGTATGCTCCAGAGGAAGTTGTAAAGTTATTTTCATTCTGACCACAGTGCTCTCTGCTGCCACCTCTGTGCATGTCAGCAGCTGTCCAGCAGGAACAAATCCCTTTAGCAAACCTCTCCTACTCTGACAGTCCCTGACATGGACAGAAGTGGCAGTAGAGAGCACTGTGGTCAGACTGGAAAGAACTACACAACTTCCTCTGGAGCAATACTGCAGCTGATAAGTACTCGAAGGATAAAAATTTTTTTATATAGAAGTAATTTACAAATCTATAACTTTCTGGCACCAGTTTCCTCTGCAGTACCCCTTTTTAAGGCTGCATTCACACCACGTTTTTGCAATACAGTTCCCGTATCAGGTTTTTGAGAAAACGGATTCCTCAAAACCTGACTAAACTGTATCAAAGCATGTGTACAAATTTTAACCCGTATACAGTTAAAAACCGTATACGGTTTGAAAAATGACATCCGGTTGCATCTGTTTTTTAAGAAAAAAATGTATATGTTTTTAACTTTCCACTCCATTTTGAATAAAGTTTTACTTGTTTGATTGAAATTCCAAGAGAAAAAACTGTGCAAAGTCAAAAACCGTATGGTGAAAACCTGATGGAACCGTATGCACATACAGTTCTGTACAGTTCCCATTGACTGCCATGTTTAAAAAAACGTATACGGTTTAATACAGTTTTTCAACCGGACCTAAAACCGTGGTAGACTACGGTTTTGGGTACAGGAAAAAAACCTGACAAAACCGTACAGGATGCAAAACGGACACAACCTGATGCATCTTTTGGCATACGGTTTTCAATGGAGAGTCAATGCATACGGTTTCCAATACAGTTCCATACGGTTTTCACATAGAAAACGTATAAGAGAACTGTATTGCAAAAACGTGGTGTGAATGCAGCCTAACAATGTGTTCCCTTAGTTAATAATATAGGGTATATCCTATTCTTACAAAGGGAGAGATTCATGAAAACCTGCGCAGATGAAAGGAGACTAATTGTCTGTAGCAACCAATCTGTTGTTTTTTTTTTTTTTGTGTTTTGAATCGTGAAAGAAGCAATCTGATTGGCTGCAATGGTAACAGTCAACTTTTTCTTTGCACAGATTTTAATTAAAAGAAAATTCCCCAAAATCTAAATGCAACCTAAAAAGAACTTTTATTTTTGCAGACTCCAAACGAAGAGCAGAACAATGAAGTCCCACTCTTGCCTGGAGAAACCCACATGACAGGTGAAGATTCCTTTCTGCATGTTGTATTTACTTAACACAAAGGGAGACTAAATGTCCTCCTGGATTTCCACCCTGACCTCTCAACATCATCAAAAGTTATCAGTCATCCATGAATCCCTGGATCCTGACTGCTACTTTCCCCTCTGCAGTTACCTAGAACAGATATTGACCTCTCTGTTCTGGTGTTATGTCTGGATCTTGTCCATTGGTGTTGAACTATACCCAAACACATTGAAACTGCTGCCTAGCAAAAGGGATGGCAAAAATGTTACTCTTTGTGTAACTGCAATGGGAAACTCTAGAATTACTGGGGTTCCCTTTTTTAGAACAGAAATGAATTTATACCTTAAAATAGATAGTGTCTACAGTTTTGTTCAATCTGTTGGTCTGATGTTTCGTCTGGGCATTCATGTGTATGCAGGGGATGTGTAGGACTTAGCACGAGTCACTCAAATAACTATCCTAGCATGGGCAAACTTGCTCATCAAGTGGGGTACTGAGCTAAGGACATCCTTCTGTGATCCATAGCACTCAATAAGGTATGGGCATGGGGTCTTTTAACCCATTATGGACCAAGCCTATTTTGACCTTAAAGGGGTACTCCGCCCCTACACATCTTATCCCCTATTCAAAGGGGACAAGATGTCTGATTGTGAGGGTCCCAATGCTGGGGACCCCCGGGGATCTCGGCTGCAGCACCCTGCTGTCATTACTGCACAGAGCAAACTCGCTCTGTGCGGAATGACTGGGAATACAGGGGCCGGAGAATCGTGACGTCACAGCTCTGCCCCTCATGACGTCAAAGCCCACCCCCTTAATGCAAATCTATGGGAAAGGGCGTGAAGGCTGCCACTCCCCCTCCCATAGACTTGGAGGCGGGCCGTGATGTCACGAGGGGCGGAGCCGTGACGTCACGATGCTTCAGTCCCTGTATTGTCCGTCATTACGCACAGAGTGAGTTTGTTCTGTGCAGTAATGACAGCAGGGTGCTACAGCCGAGATCCCGGGGTCCCCAGCAGCGGGACCCCCGCGATCAGAAATCCTATCCCCTATCCTTTGGATAGGGGATAAGATGTTTAGGGGCGGAGTACCCCTTTTCAGGACCAGGCCAATTTTATTTTAGCATTTTCGTTTTTTCCTCCTCACCTTCTAAAAATCGTAACTCATATATATATATATTTTCATCCACAGACTAGTATGAGGGCTTGTTTTTTGCGCAACCAGTTTTCCTTTGTAATGATATCCCTCATTTTACCATTAAATGTATGGCGCAACCAAAAAATACTATTTGTGTGGGGAAATAAAATAAAAAAAACGCTATTTTGAAAATTTTGGAATGTTTCGTTTTCACTCCGTACAATTTTACGGTAAAAATTACGTGTTCTTTATTCTGTGAGTCAATACTATTAAAATGATACCCATGGTTACATACTTTTCTATTATTCTTGCTCTAAAAAGAAATTGCAAACTTTTAAACGAAATTTAGTTTGTTTAATATACCGTATATACTCGAGTATAAGCCGTCCCGAATATAACCCGAGGCCCCTAATTTCACCCCAAAAACCCAGGAGGGAAAAAAAAAAAAAAAAGTTGACTCGACTAATAAGCCTAGGGTGGGAAATACATCATCCCCCCCCCATGTCATCATCCAGACCGCCGTCATTATCACCCTCGTCATCATCACCCTGTGATCATCCCCCCTTCAGCTGCCTTGACGCCACCGCGCAGGGACGGTGAGTAGAAAACAAGAGGGGGTCTGGATGATGACGAAGGCAGCAGTGGTCTTCAACCTGCGGACCTCCAGATGTGTCAAAACTACAACTCCCAGCATGCCCGGACAGCCGATGGCTGTCCGGGCATGCTGGGAGTTGTAGTTTTGAAACATCTGCAGGTCCGCAGGCTGAAGATCACTGAGAAGGGATTGACAGGCGGAGATGGACGGCCGGAACCATCCCCTCACAGCTAAAGTTAGACACGTTTTTTTGGTTCACTCGAGGGGGGCGTTTTCAGCACGAAAAATCGTGCTGAAAAACTCGGCTTATACTCGAGTATATACGGTACCTCTAATTTGACGACCTATAACTTTTTCATTTTTCCGTATAAGTGGCGGTATGAGGGCTCATTCACGCAGTTCACCGTACGGGATCATTAACATTATATTTTAATAGTTTGTACATTACGCACGTGGCGATACCAAATATGTAAATTTTATTTATTTTTTTACACTTTGGGGATAAAATGGGAAGAAGAGCCATTTTACATCTTTATTGGGGGGAGGGAATTTAAAAACGAAATTCTTTTTTCTTTTTAAACTTTTTAATTTTTTTATTTTTTTTAAATTTTTTTACACTTTAAAAGTCTCCATAGAGGACTATTTATAGCAAACATTTGATTGCTAATACTGTTCAGCACGATGCATAGGGCATAGCCCTGATCAGTGTTATCGGCTATCTGCTGTTCTGGTCTGCTCGATCTCAGAGCAGAAGTCATCGGCGGAGGCAGGCGAGGGGACCTCTGTCCGCCATGTTAGCTGATCCGATCCCCGTGGCCCATCAGATCAGCATAAAAAGTATCCACACTGCCGCAGATGCCGCGATCTGTATTAATCATGGCATCTGAGAGGTTAATGGCAGACATCCGTAAGATCGCTGATGTCTGCTATTACCGGCGGGTCCCTGGCTACTGGACCTGCTGCACGTGACCTGATCACTGCTCCAATAAACGTAATACTGCCGCACCAGGACGTACATTTACGTATGGGGCCGTTAAATGGGTTAATTAGACCATTGTGTATATTAGAGTTTGACAAATTTTGTTATGAATCTAGGAGCCATCAAATAAAAATTTTAGCCGCCAGCATGCCTGGGCGTTGCTTGACATCATATCAGTCATTGGTGTCCCCTTATCTTTCCCTTTTGTCACGGGTATTACTGTCTGCTCATCTCCCCCGGTGTGTCAGTCCTCTTATCTTTTATATAAAAAAATAAAATAAAAAACTTACTTACCTTCACCTCCAGTGTTCAGCATCAGATGTTTTTGATCAGCGCTCTGGTATTCAGCAGCGGATGTCTTCAGTCGGCACTCCAGTGTCACGTGGCATCTGCAGCCAATCAGCATCCTCGGGGGTGATGCTCCGTACTCCTGTGTATGCCCCATCACTGCTGAGGCTGCTGATTGGCTGTTGTGGTCACCTAAAGTCCGCTACCCATGTAACACCGGAGCCTCGACCGCAGGCAGAATGGGGGACTAGCACAAGAATGAAGGTGGAGCGAAGGAATTTGAAGATGGACACTTCTTATTGGAAATGGCTGGAATTTGTCAAGCCCTGGTGTATATAACGCACAAGAAAACTATTTGAATAGATTCTGTAACTTCGTCACAAACCTTTTTATCATCCTAGAGTCTTCAGGTAGTTTTGCATTTTACCATTTAGCTGAGACTTTTTATAGACCTTTACACACACACAAATAAATTTAAGTTTTTAAAATGTAATCTACAGTATTGTTTCTTATTGTGTGTTCTGTTCTTTTGGCAGATAAGGAAGTAATTTACATGTGTCCATTTAATGCTCCAGTTAAAGGAAGGCTATATGTCACAAACTATAAACTGTACTTCAAAGGTGAGGAGACGGTAAGTTAAAACTTTGTCTCTGGCGTTTTTTTGTTTTGTTTTTGTTTTATTAAAAAATTGACCTATTCAAAGCTTTCTGTTGAACTATATGACAAAGTGCTGCTCTCTACAAGTTGCCTCGCTGTAGTGGTGAGTGGCCTAAATTCTAAAGAAAGTTGTGGGTCCCACATCTAAGACTCGCACTTATATAAAAGACCCACACCTAATACAGGTCCATAAATATTGGGACATCGACACAATTCTAACATTTTTGGCTCTATACACCACCACATGGGATTTAAAATGATACGAACAAGATGTGCTTTAACTGCAGATTGTCAGCTTTAATTTGAGGGTATTTATATATCAGGTGAACGGTGTGGGAATTACAACAGTTTGCATATGTGCCTCCCACTTGTTAAGGGACCAAAAGTTATGGGACAGAATAATAATCATAAATCAAACTTTCACTTTTTAATACTTGGTTTCAAATCCTTTGCAGTCAATTACAGCCTGAAGTCTGGAACGCATAGACATCAGCAGACATTGTTGGGTTTCATCCCTGGTGATGCTCTTCCAGGCCTCTACTGTATCTGTCTTCAGTTCCTGCTTGTTCTTGGGGCATTTTCTCTTCAGTTTTATCTTCAACAAGTGAACTGCTGCTCAATCGGATTCGGGTCAGGTGATTGACTTGGCCATTGCATAACATTCCACTTCTTTCCCTTAACCCCTAAAGAACATAGCGTTTTTAAATTTTTTTGCACTTTCGTTTTTTCCTCCTTACATTTTAAAAATGATAACCTTTCAATTTTGCACCTAAAAATCCAAATGATGGCTTAGTTTTTGTGCCACCAATTCTACTTTGTAATGACATCAGTCTTTTTACCCAAAAATCTACAGTGAAACAAAAACAAAAAAACTCATTGTGCAACAAAATTGAAGAAAAATGCAATTTTGTTACTTTTGGGGCTTCTGTTTCTACGTAGTACATTTTTCAGTAAAAATTACACCTTATTATTCTGTAGGTCCATATGATTAAAATGATACCCTACTTATATAGGTTTGATTTTGTCATATTTCTGGAAAAACTCATAACTACATACACAAAAAATATGTTTAAAATTGTCATCTTCTGACCCCTATAACTTAAATTTTTTTATTTTTCTGCATACGGGGCGGTATGAGGGCAAATTTTTTTGATCTGAAGTTTTTGTTTGTACCCTTTTTGTTTTTGATCGCTTTTTTTTTATGGTATAAAAAGTGACTTTTGAATTTTTTGGCGCGTACGCCATTGACCGTGCGGTTTAATTAACGATATATATAATTTTATAGATGGCACATTTACGCACATGGCGATACCACATGTGTTCATTTTTATTTACTTTTTATATTTTTTTATGGGAAAAGGGGGGTGATTCAAACTTGTTTTTAATTAGGGGAGGGGATAAATTATAAAAAAAATTAAAAAAATTTTTTGCAATGTTATTGCCTCCATAGGAGACTACAGCATGTATTACACTGATTTCTTACTGTTCAGTGCTATGCCATTGCAATGCATTGATCAGTGTTATCGTCGCTTGACTGCTCCTGCCTGGATCTCAGGCATGGAGCAGTCATTCGGCAATCGGACGTGCAGGAGGCAGGTAAGGGACCCTTCACATCCGTTCTAGCTGATCGGGACACCACGCTTTCACCGTGGTGGTCCCGATCAGCCCAACTGAGCTGCCGGGAAGCTTTCACTTTAGATGCTGCTGCTTTAGATGCTGCGATGTCCGGCATTAACCATGGGTCCTGGCTGCTGATAGCAGCCAGGACCATCCGGGTATTATGCGAGCTCAGCTCCTGAGCTCACTTCATAACCCTGCCATGCCGCAGTGCTGTTTATAAACTGCATTTTGCAGCAAGGGGTTAAACTCTTTTTGTAGTATGCTTTGGGTCATTGTCCATCTGCACTCTGAAGCGCCGTCCAATGAGTTCTGAAGCATTTTGCTGAATATGAGCAGATAATATTGCCCTAAACACTTCAGAATTCATCATCAATAAATACAAGAGAAGCAGTTCCATTGGCAGCCATACATGCCCACTAGGCCATGACACTACCACCACCATGCTTCACTGATGAGGTGGTATGCTTAGGATCATGAGCAGTTCCTTTCCTTCTCCATATTCTTCCCTTCCCATCACTCTGGTACAAGTTGATCTTGGTCTCATGTGTCCATAGGATGTTGTTCCAGAACTGTGAAGGCTTTTTTAGATGTCATTTGGCAAACTCTAATCTGGCCTTCCTGTTTTTGAGGCTCCCCAGTGGTTTCCATCTTGTGGTGAACCCTCTGTATTCTCTCTGGTGAAATCTTCTCTTGATTGTTAAATGAAAAAAAGAAGAAAAAACAAAAGTGCGCTCCTAGTGTAGAAGATTTAAGATAGCATCAATGTTCAGGGCACAACACCTCAGCAGGCGTGTAGACTCGCAATAGATGTGGATGTCAGCAGCCACGGTGTCCTTTCCAGATGCCACAAGGTCAGCTGGATGTGGTTTGCAGAGTATATGGATATAATCCAAAAAGGACTTCCCAAACGGCGCTTCTCCTCCCAGGATTGATGCAAAGGCAGCCGTCCACAGTTAAAATTGGGTAGTTTATTGCAACACAAGTTTTGAGCCAGTGCTGGGCTCTTTGTCAGGCATAATGTCAAAGTACAAAACACAGTATTTAAAAAGCCCTGGGAAGGAACTTCAGCCGGGTCAGAGGTCACCATACAATAAATAAAATGCATTAAAAACTAATGGTTATTATGATCTGTATAGTCAACATAAAAAGAATAGGCACACAAGTAATAGAATTTAAAATATAGTGTAAGTTTGACATTTTTCTGCAGCGCTGGTACCTGTGTTCGTGGCCCCTGCTGGATGAATGAATATCAGAGCGAGGCTTGTAAATAAACAAACAGTAGTAAGACCACGGGACCTTTATTGTCAGACTGCGCTGACTCGAGTGCGGGACTGTGTCGGTGGCGCATTCTGTGACAAGAAGTGAATAGACAGATCATGGACACAGCAGTGAGCCCGTGCTTTTTAAATACTGTGTTTTGTACTTTCTGACATAATGCCTGTCAGAGAGCCCAGTATGGGCTTGAAACTTGTGTTGCAATAGACTACCCAATTTTAACTGTGGACGGCTGCCTTTGCATCTATCCTGGGAAGAGAAGCGCCGTTTGGGAAGTCCTTCTTTTTGCATTATATCCACACACTCTTTGTTTGATTGTTGACTTTGACACACATACGTCTATCTCCTGGAGAGTGTTCTGGATCTGGCCAACTGCTGTGAAGGGGGTTTTCTTCACCAGGGAAATAATTCTTCGCTCATCCACCACAGTTGTTTTCCTGGGTTTTCCAGGTGTTGGTGTTAAGCTCACCAGTGCGTTCCTTCTTTTTAAGAATGTTCCAGTTGCTTTGGCCACACCTAATGTTTTGAGTATCTCTCTGATGGGTTTGTTTTGTTTTTTCAGCCTAATGATGGCTTGCTTCATTGATAGTGACAGCTCTTTGGATCTCATCTTGAGAGTTGACAGCAACAGATTCCATGCAAATAGCCCACTTGAAATTAACTCTGGAACTTTTATCTGCTCTTTGTAATTGGGATAATGAGGGAATAACACACACCTGACCATGGAACAGCTGAGAAGCCAATTGTCCCATTACTTTTGGTCCCTTAACAAGTGGGAGGCACATATGCAAACTGTTGTAATTCCTACACTGTTCACCTGATTTGGATGTAAATAACCTCAAATTAAAGCTGACAATCTGCAGTTAAAGCAAATCTTGTTTGTTTCATCAAGCCAAAAATGTTAGAATTGTGTTGATGTCGGAAAATTTATGGACCTGACTGTATATAAGATATTTACAGCACATCCTTCAAGTTTTGAGCGGAGACGTTAAAGTGACCCTCCAGTATCAGGTTTTCTTCCATGTCAGAGTATTGCATTTAGACCGTTCTGTGAGCACAGCTGCCTATTGAGAATGTAGAAATAACTGACCATTCTAAGTGATGTTTGTGTTCTGGTTCTAATTCCAAAATTTTGGCAAATCAACCACAGCGTTTAGTGAGATTATCATGAAATTACTAAAGAGGCTCTGTCAGTCCTCTTATGTTACCTTGTCTACATAGGATAGAGGGAGGAGAAGCTGAGCATGTCCTGAAGACCTACTATAAGTCTCCTAGATACTTAAAGGGGTACTCCGCTGGAAAACATTTTCTTTTAAATCAACTGGTGCCATAAAGTTAAACAGATTTGTAAATTGCTTCTATTATAAAATCTTAATCCTTCCAGTATTTATCAGCTGCTGTATGCTTCAGGGGAAGTTCTTTTCTTTTTGAATTTCCTTTCTGTCTGACCACAAGTGCTCTCTGCTGACACCTCTGTCCATATCAGGAACTGTCCAGAGCAGGAGAGGTTTGCTATGGGGATTTTCTCCTACTCTGGACAGTTCCTAAAATGGACAGGTGTCAGCAGAGAGCACTGGTCAGGCAGAAAAGAAATTCAATAAGAAAAAAACTTCCTTTGGAGCATACAGCAGCTGAGAAGTACTGGAAGGATTAAGATTTTTAAATAGAAGCAATTTACAAATCTGTTTAGACTTTCTGGCACTAGTTGATTTAAAAAGAAAAAAAAAAAAAAAAAAAAAACTACTTGTCAATGGGACTAAAACAGAGCTAAATCTACTTGTCCCTGATGATGATCTACTTGTCCTGGCCAATTTTCGCTTTTACACTCTCTTGTTTTTCCTGCTCTCCCTAGAATAGCCATAAATAACTACTATAATGATACTACTTTTAATTGTTCCATAACATATGCTCCGAAGGGAAATTTAAATAAAAAGATATTTTTGCAAATTTAGTGGTTTTCTTTTCTACGCCATTTACCTTGTGGTTGGTCAAACATGTTATTTTGATTCTTTAGGCCGGCCTGATTACAGAATACCAGATTTGTATAGTCTGTCATGTTTTACAAATTTTAAAAAAATTCAGAACTTTTTGGAATTTTTTGAATTGCCTTTTTCTAACCCCTATAGCTTTTTTTTTCTTTTTTTTTTTTTTTTTTTTTTTTTTTTTTTTCTTTTTTGCATACAAGGCTGTATGAGGGTTAATTTTTTTGTGCCATTATCTATTTTTTGTATCTGTACCATTTTGGTATTGATCTGACTTTTTAGGGTCTATTAACACACACAGTATTCTACGCAGATTTGATGCGCAGGATTTTCTGCTGCAGATTTCAATGAGTTCAAATCCTGCGCATCAAATATGCACATCAATATGCACAGAATACTGTACGTGGGAATAGACCCTTGATCGCTTTTTTTCTGGTATATTATAAAAATTGCAATTTTTTTTTTTTTTTTTTTTACACTTACGTCATTTACTGTACGGGATACATAATGTTATTTTTTTACATACAGTTACGTACGCAGCAATAACGAATATGTTTATTTTTATTATGTTTACATGTTTTTATATAGGAAAGGGGGGTGATTTAATATTGAAGGGGTTAATGTGTGTCTTTTAAACTTTTATTAAAACATTTTAATTTTTTTTAGACTTGTCCCTTAGGGGTCTTTTAGGAGGAATCGTTAGATTCCACATGCAGATCAATAGAGTTCTATTGAACTACATTGATCTGTGTGCTCAGCGATCCATTGATAGAGCCTAGTCCAGCCAGGCTCTATCAATGACAGAGCTACAGACACCAGGGAAGCAGAGGTAAGCCCTCCAGCTACCTCTATAGTGGATTGCCCCCCCCCCCTTTGCGATCGTGCTGCAGGGGGGGGGGGGCAATACACCCCACTAGCCCACCAGGGAGCATTCACATGTCCCTTTAGATGCCGCTGTCAGCTTTGACAGTGGCGATCTAAAGGTTTAATAGCCAGCCGCGGCGATTGCAGCATGCTGGCTTTTACTGGCGGCCCCCAGCTACTGAAAACAGCCAGGGGCTGCAGAGTATGGAGCGAACAGGAGTCCGGAGCCCACTCGATACACTCCTGAGAGGCTCCGTGCTTGTCGGGGGCTTTCAGGTCCCGCCCTACTTGCCCGAAGCAGCGCTAAGGAACTGAAAAAATCACCTGTCTGGCACCCAGAACCATAAATGTACGTCCTGGTGATGCGGTACTTAACGCACCAGGACGTACATTTACGTCCTAAGCATAACCGTGAGCATCGCAGAGATGCCCGGATCATGCGCGGCAGGTCCCAGCTGCTGATCGCAGCCAGGGACCCACCCGTAATGGAGGACACCCATGATCCCGCAGATGTCTGCCATTAACCCCTCAGATGCTGTGATCAATACAGATCACGGCATCTGCAGCATCGTGGTCACTAAAATGGATGATCGGATCGCCCGCAGTGCTGCCGCGGTGATCCGATTAACCAGCACGGCAGACGGAGGTCCCCTCACCTGGTACCGCTGCCTTCCCGGCATCTTCTGCTCTGATCTGCCTTCCGGCAGACCAGAGCAGAAGATGACTGATGACCCTGATCAATGCTGTGTCCTATACATAGCACTGAACAGGATTAGCAATCGAATGATTGCTATAAATGGTCCCCTATGGGGACTATTAAAGTGTAAAAAAAAAATGTTAAAAAAATTTGAAACCTCCCCCCCCAATAAAAACGTAAATTGTCCCATTTTCCATATTTCACCCCCAAAAAGTGTTAATAAAATATTTTATATACATATTTGGTATTGCCGCATGCGTAAATATCTGAACTATTAAAATAAAATGTTAATGATACCGTATGGTGAACGGCGTGAACGTAAAAATAAAAAAATTCCAAAATAGATACTTTTTTATAACATTTTATTCCCAAAAAAATGTATAAAAAATGGATTAAAAGTTCTATATAAGCAAATATGGTATCAATAAAAAGTAAAGATCACGGCACAAAAAATGAGCCCTCATACCGCCGCTTATACGGAAAAATGAAAAAGTTATAGGTCTTCAAAATAGGGGGATTTTAAACATACTAATTTTGGTTAAAAAGTTTGCTTTTTTTTTTTTTTTTTTTTTATAGCAACAGTAATAGAAAAGTATATTATCATGGGGATCATTTTAATTGTATTGACCCAAAGAACACAATTCATTTTTACTGTAAATTGTACGGCGTGAAAACAAAACCTTCCAAAATTAGCAAAATTGCGGTTTTCTTTTTAATTTCACAAATAGTATTTTTGGTTGTGCCATACATTTAATGGTAAAGTAAGTGAGTGGCATTACAACGGACAACTGGTCACGCAAAAAACAAGCCCTCATACTAGTCTGTGGATGAAAATATAAAAAAGTTATGATTTTTTGAAGGCGAGGAGGAAAAAACAAAAACGTAAAAATTAAATTGTCTGCGTCCTTAACCCCTTAAGGACTCAGCCCATTTTGGCCTTAAGGACTCAGACAATTAAATTTTTACGTTTTCATTTTTTACTCCTCGCCTTCTAAAAATCATAACTCTTTTATATTTTCATCCACAGACTAGTATGAGGGCTTGTTTTTTGCGCGACCAGTTGTCCTTTGTAATGACATAACTCATATCATAAAATGTATGGCACAACCAAAAAACACTATATTTTTGTGGGGAAATTAAAACGAAAAACGCAATTTTGCTAATTTTGGAAGGTTTCGTTTTCACGCCGTACAATTTATGGTAAAAATGACGTGTGTTCTTTATTCTGAGGGTCAATACGATTAAAATGATACCCATTATTACATACTTTTATATTATTGTTGCGCTTAAAAAAAATCACAAACTTTTTAACCAAATTAGTACGTTTATAATCCCTTTATTTTGATGACCTATAACTTTTTTATTTTTCCGTATAAGCGGCGGTATGGGGGCTCATTTTTTGCGCCATGATCTGTACTTTTTTTTGATACCACATTTGCATATAAAAAACTTTTAATACAT
The DNA here is from genome assembly GCF_029499605.1 of Hyla sarda. NCBI lineage: Eukaryota > Metazoa > Chordata > Amphibia > Anura > Hylidae > Hyla > Hyla sarda. Next base: position 109,656,170 of record NC_079197.1, on the reverse strand, counting down.
TTTTTATAATTTTTTTTTTATAAAATGTATTAAAAAAGTAGGAATTTTGGACTTTTTTTTTTTTTTTTTTTTCGTTCACGCCGTTAACCGTACGGGATCATTAACATTTTATTTTAATAGTTCGGACATTTACGCACGCGGCGATACCAAATATGTCTATAAAAAAAATGTTTTACGCTTTTTGGGGGTAAAATAGGAAAAAACGGACGTTTTACTTTTTTATTGGGGGAGGGGATTTTTCACTTTTTTTTTTACTTTTACATCTTTTTTTCATTTTTTTTTTACACTTGAATAGTCCCCATAGGGGACTATTCATAGCAATACCATGATTGCTAATACTGATCTGTTCTATGTATAGGACATAGAACAGATCAGTGTTATCGGCTATCTTCTGCTCTGGTCTGCTCGATCACAGACCAGAGCAGGAGACGCCGGGAGCCGCACGGAGGAAGGAGAGGGGACCTCCGTGCGGCGTTATGAATGATCGGATCCCCGCAGCAGCGCTGCGGGCGATCCGATCATTCATTCAAATCGCGCACTGCCGCAGATGCCGGGATCTGTATTGATCCCGGCACCTGAGGGGTTAATGGCGGACGCCTGCGAGATCGCGGGCGTCGGCCATTGCCGGCGGGTCCCTGGCTGCGATCAGCAGCCGGGATCAGCCGCGCATGACACGGGCATCGCTCCGATGCCCGCGGTTATGCACAGGACGTAAATGTACGTCCTAGTGCGTTAAGTACCACCTCACCAGGACGTACATTTAAGTCCTGCGCCCTTAAGGGGTTAAGGCCCAAATGGGCTGCGTCCTTAAGGCCCAAATGGGCTGCGTCCTTAAGGGGTTAAGCATACTAATTTTTGTACAAAAAGTTATAGGGGGAGATTTATCAAAACCTGTCCAGAGGAAAAGTTGCTGAGTTGCCCATAGCAACCAATCAGATCACGTCTTTCATTTTTCAGAGGCCTTTTCAAAAATGAAAGAAGCAATCTGATTGGTTGCTATGGGCAACTCAACAACTTTCCTCTAGACAGGTTATGATAAATCTCCCCCATCATTTTTTTAAAGTACGGTAATAAAATAAAACCAAACCTATATAAGTTGGGTATCATTGTAATAGTATCAACCTACAAAATAAAGATAATGGCCCTGATTTAATGGCCTCTTAACAGTGGAGTGTACATTTTTTCTTTTGTGGCTTTTAATTCCCTACAATTGTGTATTTCCACAGTATTTTTACTAATGTTTTCCTATGTTTTGTAATGTGATGTATTTTGTAATGACAACTGGTGGCGCATAAAACAAGCCCTCGTATGGGTCTATAGGTGGAAAATGTAGTTATGGCTATTAGAAGGTGAGGAGGTAAAAAAAAAACCCCCCCCCCCCCCCCCCTTTTTTTTTTTTTCTGGATCTAAAGGGAAGTTGCTCCCTCCTCTTGCTCCCTCCCACGTTGCTGTGCTGCACCATAGAGCAACGCCAGAGAGCGTGCGGACTATACTATATCAGGCCAGGCATCTAATATGCGCAGGAGGAATTAAGTTAATGTCTCCCCATTTCACATCCAATCCACTCAATTTTATGTTCAGTCAATGAACATGAATTTGGTGGGGGGTGGCTATATCAATTAGGGGATTTGATTTGAAATGGAGGCGATTTCACCATTTGTTTTTTATATCGCAATCTCATATCAAAATAGCAATAATTAAGTCCATAATCGCAATCACACTATGCCCCCCAGTGAGTGTGGAGACGTTCTCGGTGATCGCCACCATACACAATTTCCTCCATGTCTTTCTTCAGTGAAAATGTGAAATGCCTGTGTTTGTAAGCAGAATGTCTAGTAATAATTTTGTGATATGTTTTTATCATTTAGGAGCAGATAATTGTGTTTGAAGTTCCTCTTGGTGTTATTGCAAGGATTGAGAAGATGGGCGGTGCATCAAGTAGAGGAGAAAATTCATATGGTCTTGATATAACCTGCAAAGTAAGTATGACAGCTGTACTGAATGCTTGGGGTCTGACTATTTGGGGACCCTCACTGATCCTAAGAACGGGGAACTAATTTACCCCAGGATGAATGGAATGCCCTGTGCTTATGTGTGCAGCACTCCATTTATTCTCTATGGGGCAGCGAAAAAAATTTAGTTCAGCAGAGCAGACAGCTGGCTCTCTACTCTAGCAGTGGCACAATTGCTGCTATGATACTCTACACAGATATTCAGAACATCTGTGCAGAGTTTTCTGGCCATCACTCGGATGTTTATAGTCTTAAAGTGGTTGAAGAACAACTGTGGTGAAACAGTCTTCATTTGCCCTTTTCACTCAGCTTCCTATGTTCCCCTATTGTGCCGATATCAGTGTCATGGTACTCCGGTGCTGGTCTTCTTCCTGCTTCCTAGGGATGGTGAGTCATACTGCGCTCAGCGTATCTCCGGCCACAGCGATGTCCCATCTCGGCAGGTGATAGGCTGAGCGCATGTAAGAAGCCTGGGCCCCACCTTCTCCCTGCTGCCTGGGCTCCTTACATGACAGTACGCTCAGCCTATCACCGACCGAGGTAGGACATCGCTGTGGCCGGCGATATGCTGAGCGCAAGTATGACTCACCATCCCTAGGAAACAGGAAGAAGACCAGCACCAGAGGACTGGGACGCCTATATCGGTGCAATGGGGGAATGTAGGAAGGTGAGTTAGTGTTTTTTTTTTTTTTTTTAAGCCCTGGCACAGGGAAAATGAAAAATGTTTTACCACAGTTTTCCTTTAATGCTTAAATGCTGTCACTTGGAATGATTTCATGTTATAATAACCATTACTATAAGTATTTTTTTAATTTATTGTAATGAAGACAAGTTTTTTTTGATAGAAAATCTATAAAGTTATGGCCTTTAGGGGTCCCCCCGATAGCGATGAACGCTGTCCTGTCCCAGCTACACTTACTGTTTGTCTCTGCCACCGCCCGTGCTGAGACCAAATACAGGAAGTGTTGGTGGGACTAGCTGGACTCTGTGCTCTTGGGCTGTTAATTATCTTGCTCCGAGCGAGCATCGGGAGCGTGTCATAGAGCCGGCTTCAGTGGGCATTACAGAGCCAGCAGCCAACAATGACTGTGCTAGTGGATCTATCCTGAGACAAGCAACACAATGATGAGGAAGGGTGGAAGTTCTACATAGATGTCAGGGCAAACCCGTTTGCCCAAAGAAATGCCCCTTCTTTTTATAAGAATGGCAGGGACAGTGAGCTGCAAAAAAGGGCAACAGAGAAGTGGGGTACTCCGGTGGAAAACTTTTTTTTATTTTATTTTTTTAAATCAACTGGTGCCAGAAAGTTAAACAGATTTGTAAATTACTTCTATTAAAAAATCTTAATCCTTCAGTACTTATTAGCTGCTGAATATTACAGAGGAATTTTTTTTCTTTTTGGAACACAGAGCTCTCTGCTGAATCACGAGCACAGTGCTCTCTGCTGACATCTCTCTCCATTTTAAGAACTGTCTAGAGTAGGAGAAAATCCCCATAGCAAACATATGCTGCTCTGGACAGTTCCTAAAATGAACAGAGATGTCAGCAGAGAGCACTGTGCTTGTGATGTCAGCAGAGAGCTCTGTGTTCCGAAAAGAAAATAATTTCCTCGTAAGTATTCAGCAGCTAATAAGTACTGGAAGGATTAATATTTTTTAATAGAAGTAATTTACAAATCTGTTTTAACTTTCTGGCACCAGTTGATTTAAAAAAAAAAAAAAAAATTCCACCGGAGTACCCCTTTAAATGTGACACAAACCACATGAACATGCTTGTTAGGTGTTGGTGAGTTTTGCTGATCATATATTTTTTTTTTTTATGTGAGAACATGACAGGTATTATTTATAATACAAAAAAAAAAATTAAAGTGGGGGGGGGGGGGGGGGGAAGTACCTCTAAAATGTGTCTTCTCTCTGTAAGGGTAGTTGTCAGCTGCTGTATTCTCAACAGGAAGTTGTATAGTTCTTTTCAGTCTGACCACAGTGCTCTCTGCTGACACCCTTTTTCCGTGTCAGGAACTGTCCAGAGGAGGAAAGGTTTGCTATGGGGATTTGCTCCCACTCTGGACAGTTCCTGACACTGACAGGCATACAGCAGCTGATAAGTACTGGATGGATTAAGATTTTTAAATAGAAGTTATTTACAAATCTGTTTACATTTTTTTGCACCAGTTGATTTAAAAAAAAAAATAGTTTTCCACCGGAGTACCCCTTTAACCCCTTAAGGACGCAGGACGTAAATGTACGTCCTGGTGAGGTGGTACTTAACGCACCAGGACGTACATTTAGGTCCTAAGCATAACCGCGGGCATCGGAGCGATGCCCGTGTCATGCACGGCTGATCCCGGCTGCTGATCGCAGCCAGGGACCCGTCGGCAATGGCCGACGCCCGCGATCTCGCGGGCGTCCGCCATTAACCCCTCAGGTGCCGGGATCAATACAGATCCCGGCATCTGCGGCAGTTCGCGATTTAAATGAACGACCGGATCGCCCGCAGCGCTGCTGCGGGGATCCGATCATTCAGAACGCCGCACGGAGGTCCCCTCTCCTTCCTCCGTGTGGCTCCCGGCGTCTCCTGCTCTGGTCTGTGATCGAGCAGACCAGAGCAGGAGATCGCCGATAACACTGATCTGTTCTATGTCCTATACATAGAACAGATCAGTATTAGCAATCATGGTATTGCTATGAATAGTCCCCTATGGCGACTATTCAAGTGTAAAAAAAAATGTTAAAAAATGTAAAAGTAAAAAAAAAGTGAAAAATCCCCTCCCCCAATAAAAAAGTAAAACGTCCGTTTTTTCCTATTTTACCCCCAAAAAGCGTAAAAAACATTTTTTATAGACATATTTGGTATCGCCGCGTGCGTAAGTGTCCGAACTATTAAAATAAAATGTTAATGATCCCGTACGGTGAACGGCGTGAACGAAAAAAAATAAAAAAAGTCCAAAATTCCTACTTTTTTAATACATTTTATTAAAAAAAAAATTATAAAAAATGTGGTATCAAAAAAAAGTACAGATCATGGCGCAAAAAATGAGCCCCCATACCGCCGCTTATACGGAAAAATAAAAAAGTTAGAGGTCATCAAAATAAAGGGATTATAAACGTACTAATTTGGTTAAAAAGTTTGTGATTTTTTTTTTAAGCGCAACAATAATATAAAAGTAAATAATAATGGGTATCATTTTAATCGTATTGACCCTCAGAATAAAGAACACATGTCATTTTTACCATAAATTGTACGGCGTGAAAACAAAACCTTCCAAAATTAGCAAAATTGCGTTTTTCGTTTTAATTTCCCCACAAAAATAGTGTTTTTTGGTTGCGCCATACATTTTATGATATAATGAGTGATGTCATTACAAAGGACAACTGGTCGCGCAAAAAACAAGCCCTAATACTAGTGTGTGGATGAAAATATAAAAGAGTTATGATTTTTAGAAGGCGAGGAGGGAAAAATGAAAACGTAAAAATTAAATTGTCTGAGTCCTTAAGGCCAAAATGGGCTGAGTCCTTAAGGGGTTAAAGGTATTAAAATTAGCAACTGAACATTGCCAAACTGAAAACCTTCTGGGAATAAGTTTGATGGACAGATGAAACTAGATTTCTTTGATAATGCATACCAATGTTGTCTATAGCCTGTACCTATAGTGAAGGATCTATAATGCTGGGAGGCTGCTTTGCTGCCCTTGGAGGCCTTATAGGAACAATAGAAGAGAATTATTGGGGTATTTTAGAGGAAAATGTCCCCTCGGTTTTTTGTGTTTTGATGTTAAAAGAAATCTCTGGTAATTCTCATTGTAATCTCTGGTAATTCTTTAGGTGGTCTTTTCTGAGCCCTGTTGACCATTGAAAATTAGCTGAATATTGTGAGATTGCTGCTTGGTTAGGAGGGATAATGCTGGTCGGTATCCGTTGTGTTTAGACTCATTGGCCCTTATTTACTAAGAGTGGAGTGCAGGTTTCTTTGTGGGTTTTAATTCCCTACAATTTATTTTCCACGGTATTTACTAAGGTTTCCCTACATTTTCCACTTTCCCTACACTCTGCTTTTTTTGTACACATTCTCTGATCTGTAGGCTTTTCCTCAGCTGAAATCCAACACATTTTATGTGGAAACCTTAGTAAATATGTTGGATTTTTGTGAAAATGTTGGGAACACGCCCCTTTTCGGAGACCACGCCCCATTTTCCTGGCAGCCACGTCCCTTTTTCGGAGTTAGTCAGGGTTTTTTCAATTCTGGCGCACTGCGACAGAATGTCGGGTTTGCAATAGTAAATGAGGGCCATTGTCATCTTTGTTTTGGTAAACGCATGTAGGAACAAATATCTACATTTGGTGACAAGAAAGGGGGAAATGTTCTTTGGAACACAGAGTATTGTGTGGACCTCAGATGTGCATTGAAGGGGCGTGGCTGTGGAGTCACGAGGGGTGTGGCCTTCCCCGCAGCGTAAAACAGCGTTTGGAACATTTACTTCCAAATGCTGGCCAGTGGAGTCCCCCTTTAACTAATAATGCAGAAGTTGGGGTAGAGACGGCAGAGGACTGTCTTTATCAATCTGGTATCCTTCTGAAATCTGCTCACAGGCTGGTTCCTGTATAAAAGATTTTATGTGTTTTGATCACCATGTGTTTCTTATATATAGTTATATATATAATTATTTTTTTTTTATCACAAGCCTTTTACATATGCTACAATTCATGAGCATGAGATGAATACAATGATTCATTTATATCCATTTCCAATTTAGGACATGAGAAACTTGCGCTTTGCTCTAAAACAGGAAACACACAGCAGAAAACAGATATTTGAAGATCTGACAAGACATGCCTTTCCTCTTTCACATGGTTTGGTAAGCAGCTTTGTATCTTATAATTTAAAGTTCTAGTAATATTCACCACACTGATCCATCCAGCTTACTCTCACTATTTTGATTGTGCAAAATACTTGGGTTTGACCGCATAGGTTGCCAAGGTTGTTGCTTAATACATTAACAAGATGCTCAAACAGCAGTGATGTTGCACTTTATATGTCCCATCATTATAGACTACAGCTTTAGTATTTTACTGTATGGACAGTGTAAGCTCTCATGCACACAACTTTGTGTGTAGAGTAGAGGCATTACAAAGTTACAAAGTAGATTTTCAATATTTACCGCCAATACTAAACTGGATAAGCTAATCCCCACTGAGGAGAATCTGGGGAATTAGGAAGCTTTGGCAAAGACATGGCAAATGAAGCTTGATGTGGATAAATGTAATAAATTATGTAATAAATAATTGAACACTGGGTAAAACTGCTACCGAAAAGGACTTGGGGATACTGGTGGACAGTAAACTCAACTTTAGTGATCAGTGCCAGGCAGCTGCTGCCAAGGCTAATAGTCATGGGATGTATCAAGAGAGGCATAGAGGCTTGTGACAGGGACATAGTGACTGAACTGGAGAGGGTGCAGAGGAGGGCGGCAAATATAATTATATAGGTATATGGGAGGATTACAGGACCAAGACAGGTTATCAAGCTTGGGGTTATTTAGTTTTGAGAAAAGACTTCTTAGGTGCAGTGCAACCATGACATGTGGGAAAGAAGGTTTTACCATTATTACAGACAGGATTCTTTACGGTTAGTGCAGTGAGACTATAGAACTCTCTGCCACAGAATGTTGTGATGTCGGTCTCAGTAAAAATATATTACAAGTTATAGATGCTAGGTTCATGGAGATAGAACTTTGATTCAGGAATTTATTCTGCCATATTTGGAGTCCAGAATACATTCCTACGACACCCCCGGTATTTGTCAATCAGCATCTACTTAATACAGTTTTTTGTTTTTTTTTCCTTCTCAATTTTTTTATTTTTATTTTTGGAAGGGAGGGGGGTGTGTTTGTCTTCTACAGATCAATACAGTATGGTTATAGTGTATGTATAGAGAAAGTATAGAACTCACCACACCATTTCTTTCTTGAACATCTCAGCGGGGATCGGCTTCATGCAGGCCTGCATGCGGATGTCGGGGATCTCACAGCTGGAGAGATCACCGGCGTCTGCATGCAAACCTGTATGGATGCCGTTCCCTGATGTTCACAAGCGAATTAAGATTTAGCAAGAAAAAAGAAACTGGTGAGTGCTATCCTTCCTCTATACATATATCATTGGATGCAGCATCTTCTTGTGCGTTATATAGGACTGAGCCCCCCCCCCCAACCTATATTCCGATCCCTGCTCTGACCAGGACATTTGCACACCTGCTAAGATAATCGCATAGAGTCTATATAACACAGCGCCAGACGTAATTCACTATATCTGCTACCCATGCAGTATGGTTATAGGCTGAACATGATGGACTCCTGTCCTTTTTTTTTTTTTCTTTTTTTTTTTTTCTCTTCATGAACTGTGTACAATGGATATAAAAAGTCTACACCACCTTTTTAATATGATAGTTTCTTCAGTGATGTTAAAGAATTTTAAAACTTTTTCAACCTTTTTAATGTGACCTATAATGTGAACAATTCAGTTGCAAAACAAACTGAAATCTTTGAGGGGGAAGGCAAAAAAATGTATAACTCCAATATAATGTGGTTGCACAAGTGTGCACACTCTCTCTTATTACTGAGGATAGTTGCTTAGAATTAACTGATCACATTCAAACTCATGTAAAATAATAATAATTACACACCTGTCATTGTTTGAAGAGACTGAATAACCACAAATAAAAATTCAACTGTTTTAGTAGGATTTGCTTAGTTATCTCTCTCAGGACAAAAGTCATGGTCCATGGAGAGCTTCTAAAGCAGAAGGATCTCCTTGTTGAAAATATGAGTCAAGAGAAGGATAAAAAAAGAATGTCAAAAGCAGCAGATATACCATGGAACACAATGAAGACGGTCATCAACAAGTGGAGAAAATATGGCACAACAGACCAAGAACTGGATGTCCCTCCAAAATTGATGAAAAGACTAGAAGAAAAGTGGTCAGGGGGCTTCAAAGGAACCTTCTGCAACATTAAAGGAACTACAGGAATTTCTGACAAGTACTGGCTGTGTGCTACATGTGACAAAGCAATTTGTCACATATAGCAATGAAGCCTTTTCTTACAAAAAACATCCAGGCCCCACTGACATTTTCAAAAACAAACATCAAGCCCCTAAAGCATGTGGAAAAATGTGTTCTGGTCTGATGAAACAAAAGTTTTTGGCCATAATTCCAAAAGGTATGTTAGGCTCAAAAACCCACAGTGAAGTATGGTAGTGGCAGAATCATGCTTCAGGTTGTTTTTCTTCAGCTGGAATCGGGGCCTTAGTCGAGGGGAGGGAATTATAAACAGTTCCAAATACTAGCAAAATTTTGGCAAAAAACCTTTAGATGTCCCTTAGAAAGCTGAAGATGAAGTTCACTTTTCAATGTGACAGTGACCCAAAGCACACAAGAGCCTGTCTTCACCAGAAGATTAACTTTTTCCTTTCCAACACCCAAGCCAGAACCCAGAACTTAATCCAATTGAACATTGGTGGGGTGATCCGAAGAGGGCTGTGCACAGGTGATGTCCTGGCAATCTGACAGGTTTGGAGCCTTTTTCAAGGGAAAGTGAGCGAATATTGAAATTGCCACATCAATATATGTCAGGCTTATATACTACCCAAAAAGACTGCTGTATTAAAATCAAGGTGCTTCGGCAAAGTATTAGTTGAAGAAAGTGCACACGTATGCAACCAGGTCATAGTGTAAGTTTTTTTTCCACCTCTCAGATTTCAGTTTGTTTGTAATTGAATTGTTCAAGTTATGGGCCACACTAAAGGTGGGAAAAGTTCTGACAGGTTTTATCTTTGTCTTATCCTTTAACATCACAAGAACTTGGCATTTTAAAAGGGAGTGTAGCCCATATATATATATATATATATATATATATATATATATATATATATATATATATATATATATATATATACATATACTGTAACTATGTATGGATCTGTAGTGAGGCACTCAGTATGGGGCCCTTGCTCTACCTCCGTGTTATTTTTTAAATTTTTTTTTTAAATACCTGCACACACACTTATTATAATCTATACTCTGTATAAAGAGAAATTGCGTTGTACTAGGGAAGAATACGCTATCATACGTGCCCATATTTTTTGTAAAGGACTTAAACTTTATTAAGAAAAGCCTTAAAACAGCTAAGGTCATGTTCTGAATTTATTTCATCTTCAGGAATTTCATTGAAGTCAATTGGCTATAAATTCATGCAGATTTCTGTGTAGAAATCCTGTTGTTTAAACAAAGCCTAACTGTGGGGTCTGCAGTTAAACAGATGGAATTTATGGCATTCTTTAGGGTGCGTTCACATGATAGCAACCAGCAGCGTTTTTCCTGCTGCCAGTTACACTACCATTCATTTAAATAGGTGCATGGACAGTCCACAGTAGTGTCCTTAGCAGAAAATCTGCAGCAGACCGCGTTGAGATCAATGTAATCTGTTGCAGAGATTCCACTGCGGGTAACTTGACCATGTTAACCTACCCTTAGATGCTCAGACATTGGATGATTGTTGCATGATATGAACGAGCCTGTCAGGATTTGGGCCATGTTCACATAGTGTATTTTTGCCAGCATATAAACATTGCTTTTATTGCTCAAAAGTTCTGTTGAACTCTATAAAAAAAAATGTTTATGTACATACTTTCGTTTTGTGGCCCCAATTCTTAAAGGGGTACTCCGGCGCTTAGACATCTTATCCTCTATCCAAAGGATAGGGGATAAGATGCCTGATCGCGGGAGTCCCGCAGCTGGGGACCCATGTAATCTTGCACGCAGCACCCCAGTTAAAATCAGTCCCCGGAGCGTGTTCGTTCTGGGTCTGATAACCAGCAACCACGGGGCAGGCGGCGTGTGACGTCACACTCCGCCCCCGTGTGACGTCACACTCCGCCCCCGTGTGACGTCACACTCCGCCCCCGTGTGACGTCACACTCCGCCCCTCAATGCAAGCCTATGGGAGGGGGCGTGACAGCTGTAAGTAGTCCCCTGGGGTGCAGTCCTCTGCTAGCGCCCCCTTAGTGTGATTGACAGCCTGTGTCACTGCTCTGTTCCCTAAGCAGACTGAGCAGATTGATGATGCGGGCCATGCCTGGGCTGTCAATCATGCTGAGTGGGCGTGCTTACAGCCGAGAGGACCAGTAAAAATAAATTTAGGTGACCCATTCACTTTAAAGATTGTAAAGTTGGCTTTCTAGGGCTAGAAGCCCTAAATATCAGTCTACATATGGGTGTCTGGTTTGGCTAATATCACAGGGTTAGTGGTAGCTATGTATAGATAGAGAGCAAATTTAGTGTTTCTGGAGGTCAGATATGAGACTTCCTTTTGAGGCTATAAATAGAGATGAGCGAATTTACAGTAAATTCGATTCGTCACGAACTTCTCGGCTCGGCAGTTGATGACTTATCCTGCATAAATGAGTTCAGCTTTCCGGTGCTACGGTGGGCTGGAAAAGGTGGATACAGTCTTAGGAAAGAGTCTCCTAAGACTGTATCCACCTTTTCCAGCCCACCGGAGCACCTGAAAGCTGAACTAATTTATGCAGGATAAGTCATCAACTGCCGAGCCGAGAAGTTCGTGACGAATCGAATTTACTGTAAATTCGCTCATCTCTAGCTATAAACTCTATTTTAAATGCTGCTGAAGGCATTCAGGTTTCTGCCTCAGAACATAGCACTTTAGCGGTCAGATACAGACCAATTGTACTGCAGTCTGAAGTGTGACTTTCATTGTGCATCACCTGAGCTTTACAGCAGAGCGAAGGGAAGATCTAAATAAAGAGCATTGCACTGTTGAGGAAAGTAATGCATGCTTGAGCGGAGTAGGCTGTTATTGATGGGAAAAGCCACTCAAGGCTGTTCTAATCCTTAATCCTCCTGGGAGCGTTGTGCAGAGTGACAGCACTGTAATGTAGACTATACTGTGCCATGTACAAATACCTGTCATTAAAGGGCTATTCTGCTGTCAGGACATACAGGCTATTCTTTGTGTAGTGAAAGTTATACAATTTTCCAATATACGTTCTGGATCTATTCTTCAGTTCATAGGATGTCTGCTTGTGGTCATTGACTGGTTGTTTACTTCCAGTGGATAAGTCTTGTCTTGCTCTCCCGATGATCACTTAGTGCAGTGGTCTTCAACCTGCAGACCTCCAGGTGTTTCAAAACTACAACTCCCAGCATGCCCGGACAGCCGTTGGCTGTCCGGGCATGCTGGGAGTTGTAGTTTTGCAACATCTGGAGGTCCGCAGGTTGAAGACCACTGACTTAGTGCTTAGTATAGTTGTTTCTGGCTCTGCTACACATATATATGAATGACCTACAGTACAGTGACATGAACATATCTGGCCATACACATTACATAGCTGTCGACTGGAAAAAAAAGACTTTTCCTCCCAATTCTCCCCCACCCAATACACATACACTCTCAGCCAAGTGTGGAGAGGAAAGAGTCACTGCTTGACTTCACTAGTGGAGACTTATTTATCCAAGAAGAAAAGGATTGGTCATATATTCTTCCCTGACATCTCCCGTCAGGATACAAGATGATCAGTGGGTTCAGCTGACTTGCTGTGTATGGCCAACTTAAAGGGGTACTACCCTGGAAAACATTATTATTATCATTATTATTATTATTATTATTATTATTAATAAAATATATTATATATATATATATATATATATATATATATATATATATATATAAATTTTTTTTTTTTTTTTTTTTTATCAACTGGTGCCAGAAAGTTAAACAGATTGCAAATTACTACTATTAAAAAATCTTAATCCTTCCAGTACTTATCAGCTTCTGTATTCTCCACAGGAATTTATTTTCTTTTTGAATTTCCTTTCTGTCTGACCACAGTGCTCTCTGCTGACACCTCTGTCCATTTTAGGAACTGTCCAGCTTTGCTCCTTCTCTGGACAGTTCCTGATATGGACAGAGGTGTCAGCAGAGAGCACTGTGGTCAGACAGAAAAGAAATTCAGAAAGAAAAGAACTTCTTCTGTAGTATACAGCAGCTTAGAAGTACTGGATGGGTTAAGATTTTTGAATAGAAGTCATTTACAAATCTGTTTAACTTTCTGGCACCAGTTGATTTTAAAAATAAAAAAGTTTTCCAGTGGAGTGCCCCTTTAATGTTTAGGCTAGGTTCACATCTTTGTTTTTTTCCAATCATTTTCTCAATCATTGGAGCAGAGGAACAGAAAAAACCCAGAGGCGGATGATCAGCTGGATACCCAGTGGCCAGCATACCCCATGCCTTTATTAGGATGTCTTGTTTCTGGAATGATGTCACTATTTTTTGTCCCATATTTTGGACATAACCTGCTATCAAGGCACCCAATGGAAATGTTAAGTATTACTGATCCTGGATGGGGTGTGTCACTTGGGAACCTAGTGTCTGTTCTCTTTAGTGACTTGTGATCTATACCTGCAGGGATATAAATAGTTCAAGGTAGATCATTACCGCAGTCTCCAGTGTCACTATCCATTATTTACAGACAAAACCTCTTGAAAATAAAGTATATGAATAATGAACTCCTTGGCTCTTTGACCACATATTTATTATTCGTACTAGATAAATGCACAGATAAAATAGGGGGATTGATCAAAACCTGTGTAGAGGAAGAGGGGTGCCATTGCCCACAGCAAGCGATCTGATTGGTTGCTATGGGCAACTGCACCACTTTTTCTTTACACAGATTTTGATAAAGCTCCCTAATGTCACATAGGCTTAAGGAAACTATAAACTCAGGGCTGGAAAGTTTTTAAAAGTAAATGTAAAACAATATTAAATCGGGGAGAGGAAATGCACCTGTATTAGTGTAGAACAACCTTTCTACCCTTCACAGGTCTCCAATCTGTGGAACTCTAGTTGTTGCAAAACGACACCTCCTAATATGCCTTAAAGGGGTACTCCGGTGCGCCAACTTTCTGAACATTTTGTTCAGAACGCTCGGAGCTGGAAGCAGTGATCGTGATGTCGCGGTCACGCCCACTCGTGAAACCACGCCCCCTCCATTCATGTCTATGGGAGGAGGTGTGGCAGACGACACGCCCCCTCCCATAGATATGAGTGGAGGGGGCGTGTCCGTGACGTTACCACCACTGCCACAGGGACACAGCGTTTGTTTAGAATGCCGGGTGCTGCGGGAGATTGCAGGAGGCCCCAGCAGTGGGACCCCCGCGATCAGACATCTTATCCCCTATCCTTTGGATATGGGATAAGATGTCTGGCAGCGGAGTACCCCTTTTAACCTCTCCTGCATCCTTAGGCTATGTCATAAATGTGCAGATGGGAATACTCTAGTAAGCTTTACCAATCTGGGAGGACTATGTCAGATTGGCAGGTCCTCTTCAGCAAAAGTAGGGTGAAACCCACTCCCTATATATTTACTGTGAATAGTTGATTGGCAGGGGTACAATTTATCGGCACTCCTCATGCAAGTATTAAAGGGTTTATCCAGGAAAAAACTTTTTTTTTATATATCAACTGGCTCCAGAAAGTTAAACAGATTTGTTAATTACTTCTATTAAAAAAAATCTTAATCCTTTCAGTACTTAGGAGCTTCTGAAGTTAAGGTTGTTCTTTTCTGTCTAAGTGCTCTCTGATGACACCTGTCTTATGACACCTGTTTTGAAGCAAACCCCCATAGCAAACCTCTTCTAAACTGGGCGTTTCCCGAGACACATGTCATCAGAGAGCACTTAGACAGAAAAGAACAACCTTAACTTCAGAAGCTCATAAGTACTGAAAGGATTAAGATTTTTTAATAGAAGTAATTTACAAATCGGTTTAACTTTCTGGAGCCAGTTGATATATATATAAAAAAAAAAGTTTTTTCCTGGAATACCCCTTTAATGATCTATTGTCCTCTAAGTATAGGCCAGTGTTTCCCAACCAGGGTGCCTCCAGGTGTTGCAAAACTACAACTCCCAGCATGCCTGGACAGCCAAAGGCTGTCCAGGCATGCTGGAAGTTGTAGTTTTGCAACACCTGGAGGCACCCTGGTTGGGAAACACTGGGATAGGCTATCAATTTCCCAGATAGCCTCTTTAAATTCTATAAGCCTACTAAATAAAGTAGGGAAAAAAACACATACCCAGAGCATTCTGCAGTTATGTATATAAAGCTGTGTGCTTTTCAATAATTCTTAGAGATTTCTATAGCAAATAAAAGAAGAAATGTTAACAATGCCAAGAAATATCCTGCAAAATGTATCTAAGTGTAGGCGCTGAAGGCAGCGTGTAATGTGCGCTCCTCCTAAGCTGCTTGTGCATTCCTCACTGACCCTTCTGAGTTGTAGAGAATTGCTGAGATGTTCTAAATTATGTTAATTTTGGATTGTTCATTATCTGGATGAGCAGGGAGCATTACGTGGTGATGTTTGTGGTCTTTCCATTTCGTCTGCATCCAGTAAGGTGCACATTATTGTGAGTTATGTTTCCTTATTAAGCTTTGCATATGTAGCTAATGCCTTGGTAATTAACCCACATATGAAGATGTGCTGTCCCCAAAGATGGAGCTCATTTTGACTGACGGCATTTTAGTAGCTTGTGGTGCTGGACCTGAGTGCTATTGTAATGCCAAATGCATATTTGCTAATAGATGTGATCTAAAGAGGAATTCGCTTCCTCTGCTGCTGCTGACCTTGCAGTAATAAAATTCCTTTGTTAATCTAGGTTGATTTGCATACAAAGAAAATGCTGTTTTACTGCTCCATTCTGGTGTTGCAGCAATGATTTTTTTATTTTTTTTTTGGCTGAATGCTGCAACTTGCGCTCCGGCCAGACATGCTGGTTGTGAGCGCTCCCCTCCTCTCTCCTCTCCAGCCGGTGGGGCTGGGATTCGCATCGCGTGCCCGTGTGCGATTCCCAGTCTGTGTCTCACCTCCTTGCTCTCCTGCTTCTTCTGTCCTTCCTCAGCGCTGACGCGCGTGCCCCCGCCTCCTAGGGCGCACACACACCGGAGTGCTTAGATTTAAAGGGCCAGTGCGCTCATAATTATGTTTTGCACCTGCGCCTTTTTTTTTTTCTTATAAATACCTGCTCCTCCAACACACCCCTGCCGGATCTGTGTTGCCCTAGTGGCAAGAGAAAGCGTATTCTGTGTTACCTTGCCGTGTTCCAGGCCCTTTTATTCCGTGACCTGACCTTGCTCCTTGCCCGCCTGCCTTTAGACCTCCTGCTACTTTCCTTTCTACGCACCTGTGCCGCCAGCTCTGACCTCCTGCTGTCCAGACCACGTCTTGCCTAAACCCTCCTGTGCCTCGTGTCACCTCAGCTGTATGTGTGGTCGAGTTGTGCCAGGTGTAGCGACCTGGGTGCCGCCTGCGGCGGGCTCTGGTGAACACCAGCAGCAGCATAGACTCCGCTCCCTGGCACAGCCCACGTCATCTGCCGCACAGGTCCAGCAGATCCACTACCTCCTGCCTACTTCCATGAGGCTTTACACTGATAAAGTTGTGTATTAAGATAATCAGTAGCCACTGACATAGTGGGAGTTATACATAGAAATAATCATAACCTGGTCAGTGTCAGAATTCATCATGGATTCATAAAGGATGGTTAGAATCATTATCGTTAAACATTTCCCTTTTTTACGATACTTTTGCTGCTATGATGAAACATTTGAAAATGGCGGCATACATATGATGGTTCCGATGTTATTGTCCATCAGATACTCGCTGCGATTCTTCAGACCACTGATAGCTCTTCGGAGGTTTGATAAATTGCTACGTGTAAATGGACATTTAGACATTAGAGAGCACTGCTTGTGATTTATATGAAGCGTGATAGAAATGTGTGCCTGCCAGACATCTCAGGTGCTTCCTATCTCAGAGGATGTTTGTTTTTTTTTGTTTTGTTTTGTTTTTAAATAGTAAAAACTCAGACCTGGTCATTTTCCCGGACAGAACATTGTATGCACTGCACAGACAGTGGGTCCTGTCAAAATCAATTGGCTCCGCTAACAAAAATCTCTTGTCTGTAGCCAGCTTTGTTGCAGGGATTTCATCATTTGTTTATTATATCGCAGTTGCATGTTGCAGTATTTACCTCCTATAATCACATTTGCACATTTCCCCCAAATCATGCAGCCCCAGTGTCAACGGTCATCAAATGTATAATTTTAATATTTACTATGGATGGTCACTGTGCATGAAAATCCATCACTCCAAACCTGGTCTCGGCAAGGGGGTGGTGTTTTGGAGAGGTGTCTCTGTATATATTTATATGTTGGAGAGGTGTCTCTGTATATATTTATATGTTGTGTATGTATTGGCTCTTGGCAGGCTGATTGTAAGTAGTCCCTGTATAGCGTTTTTGTCTTCCTTACTGAATTTTTATCTATGGCCCAGTAAGAGGCTCACATAAAAATCAAGTTGCATAACCGCATTCCTCTCTCCTATTTATAACTTCAATGTCTCGGCTCCATTTTGCCAAGATGCTGCAGTCACTATATATCAGTTATGTGTCCAGCTAAATAAACATTTCTTCCTCCTCCAGCAGGTTTGTTCTGATGAACTGTGCTGAATTTTGATGTGTATAACCTTGTCCTGCATCTTCCCAGTTGACCAAGACAAATGGCTTTTCTGTTTCAGTTCAGCCTGCTCTTCCATTATACCCTGACTGCTATTTTCACAGTTCACTTTCTGAAAATGTTCATGCCTGTAGTTCTAAAGTAAGATTGTAAGCAAGTCATCTGGTCCCATCTATAATGGTTCTGTCCTTGGCACCATATGGATTAAGAGATTCTGTTTCTTTTGCTTTCTACAATGCTCAGAATTCATAGCTTTAATTATGTGTCAATAATATATACTACATGTCTTAAAGGGGTATCCCAGCCTAAGGATAGCATAATTCTAAGAAATACCATCACTTTATGATCTCACAGGGCTAGCCTCTATTGATCTGGTGAGCGAAAAATCCCAACTCCTTGTGGCAGTGTTTCTGCACAGCCAGGGATCTATCCATCTGCTTTTTGGGGAGCGGTAACAGAGCTACATTCATATTTAAAGGACTGTGCTGCATTTTTCAGCACAATGGGTGAACAAAAGACTTTTTCAGCCAATTGTTTTCAGGTCTCATGCTCTCAATACTCACTGTTATAGTGGTGTCCCATGTAGCAGAGAGGCTGCTTACTCCATGGCACTTCCCCCCCCCCACACACACACACACACACACACACACACACACACACACACCCCCACCCACCCCCAAATATCAGGACATTTTTGTGCCCCTTACACTGGTAATTGAAGATTTTCCTATCCTTGGTGAAGGAAAATATAGATTTTATTAAAGACAAGACACGAGTATTATGCTTTAAAAACTTCTATTTACTGATCAGAAGCAAAAGAAATATATTAATATATAAGAAAACACTTTAGAAAGCGTGGGCATGATGTAGCCAAACATGCTACCATGCTGCATGCACCAATGAGAACACAGTATTCCTTCTTCTTTCGAGCGAAGAGATGGTGTAGCTTAGGAAGTCAAACTTGGTAGTAGAACTCGAACTTGAAGAAAGAACCTTCTCAATAAAAGAACGTCCATGGCAGAGAGGAGGTCTCTAGAATACATCTTCTTCCATGGAGTAGCTTTGATAACAGAAGAACTTCAGTTGAAGAAGATAGATCTCTTCGGATATGACCCTCTTATGTGGCTGTGAAAATAAAATAATAAAGAAATCAAAGCGATGGGTTCTTTGGGAGGGATAATACTCGCGTCTTGTCTTTAATAAAATCTATATTTTCCTTCACCAAGGATTGGAAAATCTAAAATTTTATTGAAATACAAGACGCTCCTATTATGCTAGTTTAAAGCTAAATGGTAAAAAAAACATAAGTGTTAAATAATATAAGTATTAAATAAACATAAATATTCACAAAAGTACCATTGATACATGAGAATCAGGTCTAAAATAAAATGTTTTGAACGTTGAATCAGAAGACCAATTTGCCGCTTTAATGCTATCCGAAAGGGAAGCGTCTGATTGAAACAATTTCGTAGATACCGCACCTCTAGTGGAATGAGCTCCAAATGTGGAGGTATCAATGCCAGCCATAGTCATGGTTAATTTAATCCAACG
Source organism: Hyla sarda (assembly GCF_029499605.1). Taxonomy (NCBI): domain Eukaryota; kingdom Metazoa; phylum Chordata; class Amphibia; order Anura; family Hylidae; genus Hyla; species Hyla sarda. Next base: position 109,637,031 of record NC_079197.1, on the reverse strand, counting down.
GGCCAAAGTGCTGGAAGAGACAGGTTTGTGGGGTTTACAGAAAGAAATCAGGAGTTGAGAGGAAGAAGGAGAATGTAGAGACTCTGTTCTAGTCTCATAAGAGTGTAATCAACGAGCACCACATAGTTTGTGTTGTTGAGGAAAGGTAGGATTAAATACAGAATGTAAATTAGCTTAAGTACGGTGGTAGACAGTGAAAATGACTCCTTCGGGGGAGTATTGTCTTCTAGAGATGTCGAGGGCTCTTACATCAGATATCCGTTTGATGGATATAAGGGATAAGAGAACCGTGAGTTTAAATGAAAGTAATTTAAGTGGTAAAGAATCATTGTCCTCCCAAGAAAGGAAGAGATTCAAAATATTGACATCCCAAGTAGAGTTGTACTTGGGTAAAGGAGGGCCACAGAAGTGTTTTTCCTTTTAAGTAGTTTGCATACAAGTGGGTGACGACCAATAGGAACAGAATCAATAAGGGAATGATTAGCCGAAATAGCAGAACGATAAAGGTTAATAATCCTATAAGCTTTACCTGCATCAATAGATTCGGAGAGGAAATTCAGGATGTTAGAGAAGTTTGAAAGGGATCCAAATCCCATAGAGGGATTTCTTTTTTTTTTTTTTTATGTAAAAAAATATCCAGGAGACAAATCACTTATCTGTTGCCACTGCTGAGCAGCAAAAGGAAGATTTTATGTGAACGGTCACTCATATATCGAATACGCTGTTCTTATTGGTGCATGCAGCATGGTAGCATGTTTGGCTACATCATGCCCACACTTTCTAAAGTTTTTTCTTATATATTATTATATTTCTTTTGCTGCTGATCAGTAAATAGAAGTTTTTAAAGTATAATAGGAACGTCTTGTATTTCAATAAAATTAAGGGATGTTATTCCACAAAGTATTTAATTGAAACACCTTTTTTTCTAATCATCTGGTGCCAGAAAGTTAAACAAATTAGTAAATTAGTTCTTGGTACTTATCAGCTGCTGAATGGGTGCAGCCTGACATGCACGGGTGTGGCCTGACAAAGCGCCAAGTGGCGTGATACGATCTGTGGCCGGCGTCTGACCTCCCCCCCCCCCCCCCCCCCCCCCCCCCCAGTACCATCTACCTCCTCCCTGCCAAGAGATGACTACACATCGGTTTCAGTCTGCCAGCTTTGGGAAGATTGACCGGGTCCGTTACTTATCTTCATGTTTTGATATTCACTGGAGTCACTTTGTTCCGTGTGAGCACCTCCCGAGATTCCGGTTCATAAATCAGCACGTCCTACCAATCCCTACCCGACAAACAAGAGCAGTCTGACAGTGCCGTTTCGCAATCTGTTTTTCTGTTTTGGTATAAAGTTCTTTTCTGTCTGACCACAGTGCTCTCTGCTGACCCCTCTGTCCATGTCAAAGCTGGCCAATCACATGACTGATCAAAGTCCTGGGGTTTGTTCGCATGAAAAGTCAGACTAAACTGGCAATTACTTTTTTTTTTTTTTATGAAAAAGACCCACCCAAAGTGGAAAATAGTCTAGTTTGTCTCATCATGCCACAGTGTTTTTTTTCTTTTCACTTTTTACAGACATAAGCTATCATGACAGATTGTTCATGCATAATTTACAGATAATGGTCGACCATTATCTTGTGTACGATCATCTTAAAGGAGTTGTCCGGTTATATAAAACTTATCCCCCCCCCCCAAGATCTCAAGAATGGGGCCGGTCTCTTACCTCAGAGCATTCTGCCCTCCACCTTCCGAGATAAACTGGTCTCGCGAGCAACAACTCGCTACACCAATCATCTGCTAAGGTGGAATATTGCCGCAGACGGTGATTGAGGGAGTTTAGAACGCTTTGCCCCCAAACTCGCGGGACAAAGAAAGAGACTGGCCCCATTCTGAAGTTTGACTAGGAATCTGCGGTCCCATTGGTCGAACCCCCCCCCCCCCCCCCCACACACCCATAATCAGACCCTTAGCCCCCATTCCTGTGGATAAGAAATATGTTTTCCACAACTGGAGCACCTGCTTAGGTCCTGTATGGATGTCTCATGCGGTCTACTGACAGCTTAAAGGGGTACTCCGGTGCTTAAACATCTTATCCCCTATCCCCTAGGGGATAAGATGCCTGATCGCGGGAGTTCTGCCGCTGGGGAACCCCGGGATCATGCACGTGGCACCCCGTTTGTAATCAGTGCCCGGAGCTATCACGCCCCCTCCCGTAGGCTTGCATTGAGGGGCGGAGTGTGACGTCACACGGGGGCGGAGGTGTGATGTCACACGCCGCCCGCCCTGCGGTCGACCATAATCAGACCCGGAGCGAACACGCTTCGGCACTGATTACAAACTGGGTGCCGCGTGCATGATCCCGGGGGTCCCCAGCGGCGGGACTCCCGCGATCAGGCATCTTATGTTAAATTCTGGCTCACGTTTTTCCCCTCCCCTCCTTCTAAAACCCATAACGTTAGCTGTGTAAGAGTTTTTTTTTTTTTCGCCATGAGCTGTAGATTTTAAAGGTACCACCTTTGTGTGGTTCGGGCTTTTTGATCACTTTTTCTAAGAAAATTTTTGGGATGTAATGTAACCAAATTAAGCAATTTTGGTGTTTGAAATTTGCGTTTACGCCGTTCACCTTGCAGGATCAGAAACATAATAATTTAATAGTTCGGACAGTTTTGTACGCGGCGATAACAATTTATTTTTTTTTAATCTAGTTTGTACAGTGTTTTATTTAAAAAATGGGAAAAGGGAAATTATTTTAATTTTTATTAGGGGAGGAATTTTTTTTATATTTTAAACTTTAACTTTTTTTTAATACACTTTTTGCATCTGTTCTGTTGCATCAGTGTAGATCTATGAAATCTGTGCTCGATTGCTAAGGGCTGCCAAAGGGACCCTAAGTAATCTCAGAGCCAGAGAAGACGCCAAGGACACGGCAAGGCCTTGGGCTACCCTAGCAACCCATAGCCCCCTTGCAATTTCATCACGGGGGGGGGGGGTTGTTGCGCTATGGGATCACTAGACACATGGGAATAGCAGCATTTAATGTTTAAATTACTGACATCGAAGCAATCCCTGATGCCTGTCCTTACCGGCAGATGGCAGCGGACATCTCCCGGTCATGGCGCGGACCCAACCCATGGGCCCCTGTCATGTCCACCCAGCCGACTCATGACGTACATGTATGTCATGGGTTGGGAAGGGGTTAATGTGACTTTTAGTATGAAATACATTTTCTTATGTCATTACATAATGTCCCATATTTGGTGTCCCCCCACCAGTGCCCTGTGACTACTCTGGAGGCACCCGCTTGCATCCTGTTGATCTCCTCCTGCCATAGCTTAGCTGCCACTTTAGGGGCTTACCCCCTGGGAGGGTGGGGGGGGGGGAAAGCATCCTACTGCGTTTTAAATGGATAGTGTGCATCCCCTAAACCTTTCCCCCACTTATCCACTCTCAACATCTTCTTTATAAGGTTGATTTACCCATCATCCTGTGCATAACTGTTGTGTTTCATAGTGTCCTTTAGCAAAGGCAGTCTGTTCCACAGTCTTTCCTGTTGACCCCGGACCTGTGCCACTCGCTTTGACTTTCTTGCCCACTACTGATAGTGACTCTGCTTGATCCCAGTGTATCTCCACTGCTTAACCCAGACTGCTGACTACGCCTCCTAGCCTGGTCCATTATTCTAGCTGCCACCCACACCAGGACCAAGCTCGTGGAGCAACCTGGTACCCTCTAGGTGAGGCTGAAGACCTAGATGGTACTTAAACTTCGTTTCCAGGCATGCTCAGAGGTTCAGGAGCCAAGCAGTTCCAGAGCCATTGCCATTACACGTTTTAGATATCTACACAATCTGAACCTGAAAAAATAATTTTATTTAGTATGAAAAGCAATTTTATTAATTTATTTTCATGATATTCATGGTGCAAAAATGTATTTTGATGTAACATTCCTGTGGAATAATAAATATACATATGACTGCAGAAATATTTATAGGTAAACATTCATTAAGGGGTTAAGCTCTCTCAAGGCCAAGATTTCTTTTCCCAGTGTCAGAACACATCACCACGCCAAGCTAAAATAGAAGAGGATAATATAGACTCCAGCACTAGGTTTACACATCCATTGATTTTAACAGTGAAGTGAATTCTTATTTTGCAGTATACATATAGTTTCCTGGCTGATTTCCATCATCTATGGACCATTTTATGTAAAAGCTTGGAGCACATGAAATTTGTACTTCTCCATATTTTAATTTAGTTTTTTGTAAATTTTAAAGGATTTGCCTATTGTTTGGACATATTGACTCATGGCAGTGACTTATACTCTCATACCCCTAATGGAGGCATCCCACTGCTCTATTTCTTTGAACCTGAATAGCCTCCCATGACGGTGCATTGATTTTAGTGAGGGAAAAAAGTGGCATTGAAATGAGTAAATGCATTTGAATTGGTTCCTAAAGGCTCAAGCAGTTCTGTTATTCAAGGCTTCATACAAATGTATGTTCTGATCTGTCGCAAACACTTAGTATTTTACGTACACAGTAGCTGGTCAGCCACCACCCTTGTGGGTAGGAATATATGGAGGAGCGCTATTTACACCATTTGTCAACTAGGGGTACAGACCAGTCGCTGGAATATGCTGTCTTTTATGTAGGTGGTGTCCACTCTAGAGAACATTGTTTTTTAATAGATACAATGAAATAAGAAAAGACGGGAGCAACTCACCCAGGACCCAAGATGGTATAGTGGGGGAGCAGTAGACAGCGGCGGGCCTGCCTGCCCGCCGCTGTCTACTGCTCCCCCACTATACCATCTTTGCCTCCCGTGGTATGCACCTGCACTTTCTGCAATAAAGAGCCATTTTGCTGAAACCTCGTGGGTCCTGGATGAGTTGCTCCCGTCTTTTCTTCTTTCATTGTATCTACTTGTTGGACTGTATCTACTGTGTGAGCACCACCTGCACCAGGACATATACCTTCTAGCACTTTCATTATACAAGGTGTTGCCGCACCTGTTCACCCGTCCATGCTATATACCAGTGCCGGACCATTATCTCTTCTTTAGTATTGACATTGTTTTTTAATATACCCTGAGGAGATTCTGCGTTAATACAGGAGGGGTGGTCATTTCACAATCTTTATCTATTGAGCAGAGTGACTAGCTGCTACAAAGAGCCTCTCTGGTGCACCTGTCTAGCACTATATAGACAACCTATTGATTTAAAGGATTACTCCAGTGCAGGAACACCCCTATATACTGGTTGGACCTCCAGCGATCTTCTGCACTTCACCCGGCTCTCCCCAGGAAGAGGGTGCAAAAAGCGGCAGCTTCCGGAGATGCGCAAATGCTATATCTGCGGCTCTCCCATAGAAGTACATGGAGGGTTTCCTAGAAACTGCCTGGATTCCGTGCAGAAGATCAAAGTTGGTCCGACTGCTGGGATAGGGGAGAAGTCTGTCTGCACCGGAGTACTCCTTTAAATGAGCAGTGTAATCCTTCACTTCCTCTGTGGCAGCACTACAGGAAAATTGAACATCTTCTGCAAGTTGTCCCCACATTTTTTCAGGTAATGCTGGGGTGTCCCAGTAGGTGGGCAGTTTTGATCAGGTTATTGACAAAATGCCTTTCTACCAAATAGGGATTGTCCAAAGTGAAGAATTCTTTAAAGGGGTACTACGCCCCTAGACATCTTATTCCCTATCTGAAGGCAGGTGTCTGGCTGCCTCACGGGTCCGCCCCACATCGCCAGTCATCCGACACAGGGCGAAGTGCACTCCGTATGTCTGGGGTGCCACAGCCTAGATCGCAGGCTCCCCAGATCCTTTGGATAGGGGATAAGATGTCTAGGGGCAGAGTACCCCTTTAAGAGGTAAGAAAAGTGGCGCTCTGAATTGTGTATCACTCTCTATGCCTTTTTTTCTTCAGGCTGGTGGGTCAGGGAGCAGCGGAGGGAACAGCTCCAATGGCTTCTTACCCTCTAAGCACTTTTAAAACTATGAATTCTCTGAAACACCCGAACGTTTCAGAGTAAACCCTGCTGCCTGTATTTGTTTCATGCTGCCCATTATTTGGGCAGTGTGGAGCAGGTGATAGGTTCCCTTTAATACTTGTTATAGCCTTCTATCAAACAGATATGTGGGAAGGATTTTCTAATATATACCGACATAGTACAGTTGAAAAAAGACATTTGTCCATTTTATTCAACCAGTGAGGTAAGGTAAGGGAAGGTGGAAGAACGAAAGGGGATGCTATGTTTCTGTAAATAATAATTTAAGTAGATGCCCTTTTAAGGGGTTCTCCAGAATACATTTTAACAAACTGCTTCCGGCCTTTCCTTTTTAACCAACACCATCATTTTTTAATCTCCCCATTGGCGATCCCCCATATCAATATGGCTTCATTCCCTGACACATGCTTCCATAGGGATACCATTCCCTACACACACGTTTGTAAATTACAATGCAGAGTGTCACAAGTGTTTTGTTCTGCTTTCCCTAAATCCCTGTTTTGATCAGTGAAGGCTACAAATGTCTTGTCAGTTATATACAGTATGCATGGGGAAACAGGAAGAAGCCGCGCAGAGTGTTTCCTTCCACCCTCTCTAAGTGCTTTAGTCATACTCAGACTAGTTTTACATGTCACACTGCTTATTTTCTGTTTGAAAGACCTGATGGTGCAAAACACGAGCGTTACGTTGTGTATTTAGGAGCCATCAATCATCTGTGTTGTGTAGGCTTATGTAATGACATGCTTCTATGGTAATATCTGTGCTGGTAATAAATGGGTGGCTTTCCCTAATAAATGGTTAATTCAGTTTCACTGGAGAGGATTTCATGTCTACTGCTCATTTTATATTTTCAGAAAATTAAAATCAGAGTTTCACCTCTTCAGTACTGTTTTATATATTGGTGTACCACAAATTTAGAAAGAAAGATGTGGGTGGGTGGTGTGGCCCAGGAAACTGTTGGCACTCTGCTGCCACACTTCATCCACTTCATTGTGGACAGGTGAAAAGAAACTTACCTGGCTACTGCTGCTAGTATAGAGCTATGCTCTGCATTCTTGAATCAAAGGTACAGGATGCTATCTGGGGTTCTTGGTGCTTAATGTTTTTTAGGAAAGTCCATAAATTTATAACAATGTGGATTAAACTGAGCAACTCACCAGGTTACCACTGTAAACAAGATTCCTTTTTTTTCCCCCCACCCTAGCACCATATTAGATGAAGAACTGGCTTTTAATGGTCTGTTCTAAGGGTAGGCCACCAACTTTAATAATCTGGATAACACTGTTATTTTTTTTTTTTTTTTTTTTTTTTTTTTTTTTTTTTTTTTTTTTTTTAAATCAACTGGTGCCAGAAAGTTAAACAGATGTGTAAAATCTTAATTCTTACAATACTTATCAGCTGCTGTATGCTCCAGAGGAAGTTGAATAGTTCTTTTCAGTTTGACCACAGTGCTCTCTGCTGACACCTCTCTCTGTCCATGTCAGGAAATGTCCAGAGCAGGATATGTTTGTTATGGGGCTTTGTTCCTTCTATGGACAGTTCCTGACACAGACAGAGATTTCAGCAGAGAGCACTGTGGTCAGGCTGAAAAGCATTCCAGAAAGAAATACAACTTCCTTTAGAGCATACAGCAGCTGATAAGTACTGAAAGGATTAAGATTTTTTTAATAGAAGTAATCTACAAATCTTTTTAACTTTCTGGCACTATTTGATAAAAAAAAAATAATTGTTTTCCGCCAGAGGACCCCTTTAAAATACTCAGCAAATACTGACAAAAATACTTAGTGTGAAGCCACCCTGATCCCATATGATCTCATTTTATTCATCACTGTTAAATTTAAAGGGATGTTCCCATGTCTGTAAAAGATGGCTTCCTGACCTCTGGCCTTTTTGTGGCTGAGATGCCAAAAACAGCCAAGCTGGCATTCTCTCTCCCACAGTTTTACACAACTCCCATTGAAGTCAATAGGAGTTGTACAGAGTAGGGCGGCAAACTACACTGTTCATGTAAACTAACTAAATGGGCCCTTGTAGGTCCAGTTGCAGATTAATGCAATGTTCTAAGGAAGTGTAGGGATGTTCTTTCATGGGAAGTGCTGTCTGGGATACCCTGGTTGACTGTGGTCAGTCATATGTTGCTAGGTGTTTAACCCTTTTCCTTCTTGGCATCGTGGCATTTATTGATTTATTGTCCTGTTCGGAGCCTACCTTTTGTAGTTTAACCTTAATCTAAATGTGTTAAGTGATGGAGCAGTAAGAAATTGCTGGGTGCTTGTAAGTAAAGGAGATGTTTCTTTGTGCAGAAATTGCCATGTTGGGGAAAGATACTGATCACAGCAAATCTGTCATTCAAAGCACAGCAGTAGACACATTGTTCAGATCGCTTTCTGTACACATCCCCCTCCCTCTCCTGCGCCTTCTTTCATTACAAGACTTTTTCTTTTCTTTCTTTAACAAGAACTGTGGACACTGCCATAATTTCTTGTGAAATTGACTTGTGTAGTCTGTTATGGAAGGGGTGCTCAATGTTTAGTGTCCCCTATAGGTGCACCCGTTGTCAACTTGTTGAAACAGATTTCTGCAGATCACTCTGACCCAATGTTTCCCAACCGGGGTGCCTCCAGCTGTTGCAAAACTACAACTCCCAGCATGCCCGGACAGCCTTTGGCTGCAACAGTTGGAGGCACCCTGGTTAGGAAACACTGCTCTGGCCTGATAAAAACACCTTAATAGCCTAAATGTGGCAGTACTTGTTTTCCCCTTGCTCTTGCCATTCTGCACTGCAGGCAATGCTGGACTCTCTTAGAGCAATATGGTAGACTGGAATTCTCTGATGCAATATTTCCAGGATCACCAATTCAGCAGGTGGATGTTTTAAGTATAAGACCCTCAAAACTGCAGCTTGGTACCCCCTTATAGTGTATATACATCAGGACTCGGGAAATTTATCATAACTAGTGCCAGGGGAAAGTGGGGCATAGCAACTGATTGATTGCTATGGGCAGCTGCTCCACATTTTCTGGCTATAACAAATTGTCCCTATTGTGCATGCTGGTTTAACTGTTTGTAGATGAGTGCATAATTTAATCTGGACCATTTGCCCATGCTAGGTAAGATGGACGCACATTGTTGGCCCTCAGCCTGGCATTTCAGTATTATTCACTAGGATACTGGCAGGTTTTGAGGTATCCCTGTAGATATCTGAAATGTTAGGGGTGATTTTCCAAATTGATCATGTCTATTGTTTGTATGAAAATGCTTTCCTCATAGGCTGGTGGATGACAAAGTGTGTATATTACCTGTAGGTTTTGCCTGTGCTTCTTATTTAGATAAAACACATCATAGCTGTAACGGTCTTGCCGTGATCTGCTGACCTGTGTGGACAATGGCTGAACCACACCAGGGACCGGAGTCTATGGTGCCGCTGGTTTTCACCAGAGCCCGCAGCAAAACGGGACAGTCTTGCTGCGGCAGGCGGCACCCAGGTCGCTACCCCTGGCACGATCCATCCACACAGGTTGCCCAGATGTAATGTGGCACAGAGAAGGAAGCGTAGTCAGACGTAGCACGGGTCAGCAGACAGGCAGCAAAGAAGCGTAGACAGGCAACAGGCACAAGGTCAGGAGACAGGCGGAAAAGGAGCATAGTCGGGTCACAGGCACAAGGTCAGGAGGCAGGCGACAAAGGAGCAAAGTCAGGTCACAAGATGGAGGTCTGGAACACTAAAATGGCACACTCCACAGAAACTCTTTCTCTAGGGAACTAATCACCAAAATCCGGTACCATAATAGGGAGGTTCCAAACTAATATAGAGTCCGCCCAGCAGACTATTAATTATGGGCGTACTGGCCCTTTAAATCTGGCAATGGCGGCGCACACCCTAAAGGAAGGGGATGCGCGTGCTGGAAAAGCAGAGCAGGAGGACAGACTGGAGCAGCGAGAGGTAAGGGAATGCCCACGTCCCGCATAGCGAGCCCCGGAGCCGTCGCATACACTAGACGGGGAGCGCTCACGGCCGGACAGAATGGGCAGAGCGTTGCCCCTAGCAACGCCTGGGACACGCGTGCAATTGCGTCCCGCACCGGGATTCCCGGGACCAGCTCATGGCCAGGATGGATGGCCGGAGCACTGCCCCTAACAATAGCATCGTGCTTTACATGCACAAGCTGCGTATCCTAAAACCACTTTGAACACATGGTAATTCATAGTCATATGGTGGGCAGGTTTCCACCATGTGTATAGCCACACTAATGATTTATGTACTTGGGCTGTTTAGTGTTCTGTACAGTCAACAACCTATTCAACTGTAAGGCTTGGTTTGCGTCACAGTTCGCTGATACTTCATCGGTGGCATCCTGTCAACGTGGGATGCAGACTTACAGGAACCAGCCCTATTGACTTCAGTGGCCTGGACATAGTCAGCTGGCGACTTCATTTTCTTAATGTACACGTGGGCTTGAGCCCAAAAGCACGGTTTTCTGCGCTTTTGGGCCAGAGCCCAAAAAAACATATATTAAGACTGACCTTTGCCAGTATGGACTTGTGTATATAGTCATCCCACTTTGACAGGATACCAACATATACATGAACAATAGGTATTGTGTAACAAACTCCACTACAACTGTGACACCATAAAAACCTGCAGGTGCACTCTAAGAAATAAATTTAAAAAAATGTGTGTGTGTTTTAGGGTATGTTCACACTATAAATTCTGGCTGCCGCAATACTTCGGCGGTAGGACCGCGCAGCACTGCGCCGTCACCATTGACGGCTATGCAGTGTTCTTTCTTTGCGCGGAACAATTTCAGCTGCAGAATTGTCCGCCGCTGAAATTCCGCAGTATGAACGGGTCTCGCAGAAACCCATTCACACTGATGTTTATGTTCACAGCATGTAATTCCGTTTCCGGAACTACGCGGGAATTACGTAGTGTGAACATACCCTTAGAGTAAATAGTTGTATGCATCCAAACAAGGCTAATGTTTAAACCATGAAGACTTCTAGTGCTGACTTTTTTTTTTTCTTCTTTTTTAGCAATTCTTTGCATTTGTAAGTGAAGAAAGATTTTCCAATAATGGCTGGAATATTTATGATCCTGTTAAAGAGTTTCAGCGGCAGGTAAGTGAAATGCTCAGTCTTGCATGGTTATGGTCTGTTGCTGTTCTCATGTTCACTGTATTTGCTTGCTACGGAGGACACTTACAGTAAATGTTCAAAGGGATTCTCCCTTCAGGAACCAAATCTCTTGGCCAGACTGTAAAACCGTTATAAGGAGTATTACTCTCTCAAGAGGACCTCTTCTGTCCTACATTACACACATTACCCATTAATTTTACTTTTTTTTTCTTTTTTTTTTTTATCAATGGGGATCTCAGTGCTTGCCCCCATACCAATCAGACGGGTGAGCAGAAATAAGCACTGGAGCTTTACTCCCTAACTCTTGGGGATATCACAGACACTTGATTGATCCAATAAAACACTAGGCTTGAACATTACTTCAGGCCTCCGACTGTGGTGTGACCTTATCTAGTTTTTGCTACAGTATGACATTTGCCAAATGCATTTGTTTACAGATATGTCATAAACTGTTCAGAAGCCCATAAGGTATCTATCAAAAGGATCCCATATTTGGGCAATAAGTGATGGATGCCATTGTTGGGCTATGTTCACATCAGGGCTTTGCACTCTGTTCATTAAATCCGTTGAAATGACGAGACTATGACGAGAATGAAGAGAGCTAAAATCATGGACAGTAATGTCCATCTATCAGAAACGAATTACCCCATTTAAAGTTCATGGGGCTCATCAGTTTTGTTGATGTCCCATGTCACAACCTCTGTCCCTAGCTGTAAAGGAGCTCCACAATGCTGATGTGAGCATAGCCTTAGGTATCCGTCCAAGCCTCCGTTTAACGTATAAATGGAGGTGGGGGGGGGGGGGGGTTGTAATGTAGTGTGAACTCAGCCTTACAAATGCACAGTGCCTTTTCTGACCACTGTATGCAGAGCAAGTGCATGGTGTCTTTTCTTACTTTGCTCTCAGTCTGTAGTTTCAGTACCACAGTATCTTAAAGGAGAACTCCGGAATATAAAAATTGTCGCCCATACTGCCAGCAGTAAAAAAATAAAGATGTACATACCTTCCTCCGCTCCCCCGGGGCCTCCGGTAACCGGCTCCGTTCTCCGCCGCGATCCACTTCCTGGTTGCTGGTGGTCGGATGAATCAGCCAATCACCGACCGCAGTGAAGTCCGACTCGGCCGGCGATAGGTTGAGCGGCAGTGTGAAAACACTTCAGGACACAAAATTCTTCACTACATCGGCACCTGCGGCCGGGGCCGAAAACGTCACACTGCCGCTCAGCCTATCGCCGGCCGAGTCGGGACTTCACTGAGACCGGTGATTGGCTAATTCATCCGACCACCGGCAAGCAGGAAGAGGATCACGGCGGAGGCCAGAGCCAGTTACCGAAGGCCCCGGGGGAGCGGAGGAAGATATGTACAGCTTAATTTTTTTTTACTGCCGGCACTATGGGGGACAATTTTTATGTTCTGGAGTTCTCCTTTAAGCCATCTAAACTGTGTGGCTTAAGGTGCTATGCTTTTTATGCAACTTCTAATAACTTCGATATGCAAACTTCGTAGAACAGCCGTCCAGCTATTTACAACTTTCTTACCCTTACCACCTTCGGTCTCTAGATGCGACTCCCATGTCTGGAAGCCACACCGATCAGTGGGGATACCGCTGTAAAGATAAAAACCCATATAAGAACCCCATCAATCTGCTGCATATACATTGCAGGAGATACTGCAGCAACTGTGCTTAAAGGAAAACTGTCACCCATTCACCCGCACTTTAACCCAATACACCGGATTATAGTGCGGGTGAACAGGAGACCGATGCGGGGTCTCAGACTGCTATACTTACCTGCAGTCTGGAACCCCGATTCTCCGAAGGTCCCCCTCTTACAGCGCTGACTTGCGCTTTGGAGGCGGGCCTGACGGCTGCATTTAAATATTCCTACACGCTGGTCATGTGAGCACTTGTGCCTACTGAGCGCTCATGTGACCAACGCTTATAAATATTAAAATCCAGCTGGCGGGCCCGCCTCCAGAGCGCCAGTTAGCGCTGAAAGAGGGGGACCTTCGGAGAATCGGGGTTCCAGACTGCAGGTAGGTATAGCAGTCTGATACCCTGCATCAGTCTCCTGTTCACCCACACCAAAATCCGGTGTACCCGGTTAAAGTGCGGGTGAACAGATGACCATTTTCCTTAAAAAAAAAAAAAGAAAAAACACAATTCCACTCACTTAGAAAACCAAGAAATGTTGACAATATGTAGCAGTGGTTTACAAACGGTGTGCCTACAGTATTTGCCAAACTAAAACTCCCATCATGATGGGAGTTGTAGTTTTGCAACAGCTAGATGCACACTGTTTGTAAAATGCTGCTAAAGAGTGAGACAAAAGTCAGGAAGATACATAATGCACTTGTCTATCTTATAAATGTATGCCTATATGGGGCGAAAAAAGTAGAAAAAAAAGTTATTTAGGGCTTTATTCTACATTTTATAAAATCTAAAACATCTGCAGAGTTTTCAAAGTCAAATATTTCAGCCACAGCATTGGCCAGGACACCACAAGTTATGTGACTGTGGGCTTTGGCTCTGTTAATGTGGCCCAGTCCAGCGACACACTTTCCCACAACGGACTGTGAAGACAACTGTTGGCATGATCTGTAAGTTAGTATCTAGTATCAAGGGCTAGTTAAGAACACTTGATCCTGCTTCCCGTACTAGGGAGGAACCAGCCCAACTAAACTTTGAGTGATCCCAATTGTATCTCTTTATATGAAAAGTTCTTATTAAAGGGGTAGTCCAGTGGTGAAAAACGTATCCCCTATCCTAAGGATAGGGGATAAGCTTGAGATCGCGGGGGGTCCGACCGCTGGGGCCCCCTGCGATCTCTCTGTATGGGGGCCAGGCTCTCCGCCAGATAGCGTGTGTCGACGACCGCACGAAGCGGCGGCCGACACGCCCCCTCGCGATCTCAAACTTATCCCCTATCGTTAGGATAGGGGATAAGTTGTTCACCACTGGGTCACCACTGGACTACTCCTTTAAAGGGGTTGTCCAGGAAAAGGATTTTTGTAAAAACATGCCCAGGCTACAAAAAAAAAATATATTAAACTTTATACTTGCCTCTCACTCAGTTCCTGTAGCCACCGGTATAGCTGCTCTGGTGTCCTGCCACACAGCCTATCACCCGCTGAGGCAGGGCACTGTCTTGGCCAGAGATTGGCTGGGCTCCCATTGAACTGAAAGGAAGATGAGCTGCAGTAACCTAGCACAGTCTCTATACAATGAATGGAGCCTTCTGCTTCTGGCTCTGTTCACTGTGGGTGCCCTATGTTGTGTGAGTGCCATGGCTCTACCGAACAGCTGATCTAGCAGAGGTGCTGAAGGCTGGCACACCACCAGGCAATCATTTTTCACTGGACAACCGGTATAAAGGAGTTGTTTCATGATAGCCACTATCACCCTCCTACAGCATAGGGCCCTTATTACACAGGGCGGTAATCTGCTGATATCACCCTGTGTAACATCAGCCAAAGACCAAACAAATGCTTGTTTGCCATACCTCTTTCCGTGTAATAGGGGATGTGCAGCAGACAGCAGACAGCTGATCATAGGAAAGAGCCGCTCGAGCCATGACAAGGCTGTGTAAACGAGTGCAGATCTACAAGATTCAGCGTCTGCCCATGTCATAGTGCCTATATGTGATAAGTGTCTGATCTCTTGGAGGCTCACTGCAGGGACACTCACCGATCACAAGATCTCTGCAGCTCCATTTACTCTGTTACTGAAGAAGATAGCTGATCATTCTGTTCTTGTGATCTGTAATAGTCCTGGTGATAAGAAAACCAGTATCCTCCTTTCGGTAATAAGCATCTGTCTTGAAACAACTCCTTTTAAAGAGTACCTGTCACCAAACTAAACTTTTAATATATTGTTCCTTATGTAATTATAAGACACTTTGCTATTTACTTGCTATTAAAATTCTCAACCCTTATATGTTTTTAATGTGATTGAAAAAAAAATGCCCACTAGGTGGCTCTGTTCTGTTCCCTGCCGCAAGTCAAACAGTTAGTTTGGTCTCCTCCCGGCCTGGCAGGAGACCAAACTCAGGAAGTGCGTGCGGGGAATGGCAAGGCACAGCTCTCGCAGGCTTCAGTGAAGTCGCACCTGCTGGGGAACGCCCACTTTCTCTTGCCGGGAGCTCACACAATGTGAGCAAAGGAAAAGGTATGATACACAGCTTTTTAAAGCTCAAAAACATTTTTTAAAGGCAGGAGGGGTGTTAGGAGAAGTTGGGAGTATAATCAGAGTTTACAAAATATGGTTTGATGACAGGTACTCTTTAAATGGATCACGTCATCAGTTGTTTCATGCTACTTTTGTTCATATGATACAAGTGGACCTGTCAGTGTGAAAATGGTTGTAAATAAACGCATGGCTACATAGGGCTTGTCATCAGGTTTCCAGGTATACTTTTGGCCTATAACCTCTTTACCTTGTGGCTGTCAGTCAAACTGGGTAGGCAGATACAAGAGGACATGGGCTGGGCCTTTTCAGTCTCATTTGCATGATGGCATAAAGCAGAGTTTTCCACACTGTGTATCTCCAACTGTTGCAATACTACAACTGCTAGCATGCCCGGACAGCCGAAGGCTGTCCGGGCATGCTTGGAGTTGGAGTTTTGCAACAGCTGGAGATACACAGTTTGTCAGGCTTATAAAGGCTTATATCTAAGTGCTGGAAAAGACCATAGAATTAAAACAATCTGCCAAGAATCTTGATTACTAGCCCTATCTAGCCATAGGCTTACTTATATCTCTGCTTTAAGGATCTTTTACATGAGGTGGATATTGTGTAAAAAAATATATATATATCCCTTTACATATAAATGCATGCCCTTAAGATGTTCACAGCTCACCACACAGCTGACTGTACGTGTAAATGCACCTCTTAGCCTTTAATAAATTCAGCAAATCCCTATAATTCTATAAATTTGATAGCGATTATAAACTGTGTTAAGTATCCAATCTGTAGCCTCTACAATAATAGTAGGAATATCTGCGCTGGGGTTTACTGTCCCGGAAGGGAGGCGATGGATTAAAATGAGTGCTCATCCCTCCTTCTCTTTGGGTGTGAGCTTAGTGTCTATGGAGCATATAGGCAGCACCTAGAGCTACAAGTGGCATTGTAGAGCATTGCCCTATGTGATGGGTCGGGTTTGATGTCATTATACAATGGTCGTGGCAGGTGTCACTATCATAGCTCTAGTCATTATAGAAAATGTTTTATCAGTGTCAGGCTGACATACAAAGCAAGAAGTGGTTCACATTATTGTCTGAAAACTTCCATGTGGTATGAGCAAGGCCTCCGGGCTTCCTGCCCAGGTTGAGTCAGCCTGTTAGTGCAACAGCTGCCAGCTCAATGGCCACTCCGCCCTCCTAGCATTTTCAATCGCTTTGCCATTAAAGCGATTACACCCATTTTATGTCTGTACGTTTCCACTTAGGGCTCAGATACACCTCCGAGCTCTCTACACATCACGGGCTTGTTCACGGATGCTATCGAACACCATGGTGTGAAATATTCAGCCTGGTATTTATGTCTTTTGTGTCTTGTCTCTTTCTATATTGTTTGTGAAATCCTTTTGCGCAGATGGCCCATATACTGTGAGATTTGATCACCACCCTGTGGTTACATGGCCGAAGTACAATGGACGAAGAAAAAAAATTTCAAGAAGTCAAATGACTGACTTTTTTTTCCTGTTTTTTATTTTTCCCCGCAGGGTTTACCGAACAGTAATTGGAGGTTAAGCTTTATTAATAAAACTTATGAATTCTGTGATACCTACCCTTCTCTGTTAATGGTGCCGTTTAATGCCTCGGATGATGATCTCAGGAAAGTGGCTGCCTTCAGGTCCAGGAACAGGATACCGGTATGTAGCGGATGAACAACTGTGCACTGTTAATTACAGAGAACATCACTCTAATGTGACACGTGAGTGGTTATTGTCTGCAAAAATTGTTCATGCCACCCGAAAAAAAGTGAATTTACAGTTTGTCTAGATAAATAAAATTAAAATTAAACACTAGTACCTAAAGTAACATCAGTGGTAAATGGCCGGTGACAGAAAATCAAAGAGAAACTGCCCATATCAACCAATCACAGCACAAGTTTCATTTTTAAAAACAAAATATAAAAAAAGTTCTTACAAAAAGTGACCTAAGATGGCGACATCGAAGCAAGAAAAAGAGTTTTGCGTATTCAGATTTTGCAGGAATAGGATCTGTTGTGGCAGAACAGTGCAAATTTCAGGATAAACTTGTTAAATGTGGTCCACATAGAAAACTGCGTTTAAGTGTGGTGAAGCAATTTAAAACCACGGGGTGTTCGTCATGGGAGAAGCTGGACCACCCAAAGACTTTGGAAGAACAGGATTCACAGGATACGAGCGTAGACCTTGACAGTCCACAGATTAGTATGAACTACAGGTGCCACAAACCATGGTATGGTGTATCTCCCGAGATAAAACTAAAAGATAAACTGAAACGCCAGTTTTTTTGCATTGACTTTTAGGACTATTGGAAATAGCACTAATTGCTGACAGGCTGGTGTTCAGCGATGAGCTGACCTTTCACCTCAGTGGATCGGCCATGTTGTGCTAGCTTCCATGATCTCCAGGTCCCACACCCTGTGAGTTCTTTCTATTCTGTGGCTATACACAGAATTCTTAAATAACCTGAGACAAGGCATCACTGAACCGGTGGAGTCCATATCCAAGGATATGCTGGCACATGTCTGGACAGAACTGGACTACTGCCTAGACATCTGCCGTGTCACCAAGCCAAGTTTTATCTATACACTACAATGTTCAAATAACTTTCAATATTTCTTGTGTACAGATAAAAGTTGGATAGATAGTGTATTTTCATGTTAATACACTTGTTTTGTTCTCTGGATTATGAATACTAAGGCTATAATTTTGCACAATCTTTTTTAATCACCTTGTAGTTCTACTTTGGAAGTACTCAGATCCCCTGGAAAATCATACCAGACTATTACAGCAAGACACACAAGAACTTATTTTACTTGTATTTGTGTTCATACTCTAATGTATCTGGAAAAGTGTTACCTCATTTTTCTGGAGGTGCTAGATATATTCAATAGTTCAATAGTACCACACAACCAGTCTCCATTCCTGAGCACTCTTTATGCAGACATCGTGGCCCTAAGGTGAGCTACTAAAATCATTTATTTATTTACTTTTTCTGGACAAAATAAACCTATTTAAAAAATAAATCTTCTCTAGTTATCCCCTTTGAATAGGATATGAAATACCAAATTAATTGGTGGGAGTCCGACTGGGCCCCTTACTGATTCCAAGAATAGGAACAAAATTGTCTTTTCATTCTGGGGACATTTTTGTCATCGTCCTTGGGAGCAGCAGGGGTCCAAGCAGACTGACCCTGTCCCTCCAAATTTGTGCTGTAAATTCACTCATCTCTACTGCTTGGCCTCTGTTCATATTAGTGGGACTGGAATCTGTTCTTCCTTATTTTTTCACTAACATCAGAACAAGCTCCTAAAATAGAAAAGGGGCAAAACTACCTGACTTTTCCTTTCTCCCGGGGTCCATTCCAGTAGTATGTGGACATGAAATGAAACATTCCTTATGACAGGCTTTCCTTCTAGAAACTTGCATGAATGTCTTTATTCTTGTATGTTATTAAATTATGTATGAATCTCTCTTTTCCTTTTTTGCTGTTATATGGTCTTATCTTAGTTATAATCTCTCTTGCTCTCCGAATAATAAAGGTCTTTCCACTGCAGGTTTTGTCATGGATACATCCAGAAAATCAGCACGTCATCACAAGGTGCAGTCAGCCATTAGTGGGTATGAGCGGCAAGCGGAATAAAGACGATGAGCGCTACCTAGAGATCATCAAGGATGCCAATAACCAAACCTCAAAACTGACCATTTATGATGCCAGGCCAAATGTAAATGCTGTGGCCAACAAGGTGAGGGGCCTTGTTAAAATATTACAACCGCTCTCTATATATGTTAATGATAAAAGTTGGCTAAAGTTTGCAGCTGCAGATTTACACAGGTAAAATCTGCAGTGGGCAGTGGTGGCAAGCCGTGGATGAGATTTGTAAATCTTATCCCCATGCTGGGGAAACATAAGCATACTCTTCACTTTCAGATTTGAAGCTATTTTTCATAGATTTCACCTCTAGAGGTAAAATCCATGGTGACAGATTTACATTGAGATCCACAGTGGAGAATTTCTGCCATGTGGAACATGTGATGAATGAGCGTTCATGTACGTGGCACTGTTGGCTGTTGAGGGAGTATATGAACCTCTTAAAGAGCGGTCATGTGTAACCTGTTCTATTAGAATAGCAATAATTTCCCTCAAGCAAAACGGCACAATTTCTATTATTACCTGGTTTCTCAGTGTATAAACCTATCTAGTACAGCGCCTCTAGTAAAAATAAAATCTAATGGAGCATTTGCCAATCTCACCTGTATGAACTGTATTTACCAGTTTCTCCTCTGCCAAGATGCACATAAATACAAGAAAATATTGCTTCCAATAGGAAGCATACAAAATGACATTTTTGTTGGCGCAGACTAAAATATTCTCAGTGAAGCCATAATGTAAGAAAACATGAGAGACTGTAACTGGTGTTCGTATATCAAATTATATATGGCAGAAAAATGGCACAAATCCATCATAAAGTATGAAAACATACCATATGTAGCAAACCTTTTGCTGTATACGGCTGTATAGAAACAAGCCAACCGGCACCAGAAAGCCTTCAAAATAATTAGAACAATGTCCAAAGCCCGCACTGCGGGGGACCAGGTGTGTCGGCAAGAGTGGAGGTGCTAACGAAGTGAAAAGCTATATGTGGTGTACAGGTAATAGAAAAAGTAACGTTGCACTCACCACAAGACACAGCATGGAGGTTTTCAAATCCGGGTTTATTCGTAAATACGAAGTGCTATACAGTCAAAGCAGGTTGGAGGGAAGGGAGCAGACATCAGCTCCGTGGAGCTGGCTGAGTGCAACGAATCTTTTCACAGTGAAACTGCTTGATCACGCTACCAGCATGGTAGAGTGATCAAGCAGTTTCACTGCGAAACGATTCTTTGCACTCAACCAGCTCCACGGAGCTGATGTCTGCTCCCCTTCCTTTCCCTTCAACCTGCTTTGACTGTATATCACTTCGTATTTACGAATAAACCCAGATTTGAAAACCTCCGTGGTGAGTGCAAAGTTACTTTTTCTATTACCTGTAAACCTTTTGCTGTGTTTTCCCCTAAGATAATTTTAATACTTTTTTTTTCCCCTATGTTATTTTTTCTAGAAAAACCTGTGAGGGAAGAGTTTCAATGTTGCAATATATGTATCAATTCTTAAAATTTTTTGTAAAAACAATTAAGGCTGCATTCACACGGCCGTCTAGACCGGTCACGTTCTTCTCCCATCAAAAATAAAAACAGACTTTAAAAAAAAATGGACAATAATGGATGCAAACGGATGTTATCCATTTTTTTTTTTTTTGTTCTGAGCATGTGAGAAAAAAAAAAAAACAGATCAAAAAGTGGATGCAAACGGATGACATTAAAGGCTCATCCATTTTCCATAGACTTCAATATAAAATTTACTGTAGCTGTTTTTTCTTCCGTTTTTTTTGACGGGCTAAAAAAAATACTTCATGCAGTCTTTTCTCCCGTAAAAAAAAAAAGGAAATGAGCACAGACGGATGTAAAAGGATTGTAAAAAAAAATAAAAATCCCATTGACATCAAGTAGCAACAGCGGAACCTAAACGGGGGGGGGGGGGCACTAAACGGGGACAGACGGCCCTGTGAACGCACCCTAAGAAAGCACATGAAGGACTGGAGGCTTCTGTCTGGAGCAGGTTGTGACATAGGTTTGAGGTGCTATGCAATGTTTTAGGGGTATTTCTTATTACCAGGGTATGCATTCACTTGGTGATCATAGGGGTGCAACCTCTGACATCTGCACCAATTCTGAGAATGAAGGGACAGCAGTGCCATGTCGACACCATTAATTGTTTCTGCACAGCAGCACAGTCACCTACAAAGGGACAGCAACAGACAAATGGACTGGATGGGGACTGGCTCATAGAATAGTATTCAAGCATATCTCCAATAAGCGTCTTTTCCTTCCATCCAGTGTACATGTATAAGGTAGCCTAGAAAAGGTCACACATAGGTAATAGTGGATTTTGGGATTTCGTTACTACGATTATTGTTAATAAGTCATGAAAAAATATCTTGTAAATGGTTACAATAACAGAATGGAACATATCCTGTGTTTTACTTGTTCTTTCTGCAGGCAACAGGAGGAGGCTATGAGAGCGAGGATGCATATCCCTTTGCAGAACTTGTCTTTCTAGATATCCATAACATTCATGTAATGAGAGAATCTCTGAAAAAACTGAAAGATATTGTATTTCCAAACGTCGAGGAATCTCACTGGCTATCCAGCTTGGAATCTACGCACTGGTTAGAACACATTAAGGTAAGGTAGATAAAACTTAAATGTAGTGCTAAAGATAGAAATGAGAGGCAATAAGAGGCAACATTGGATAGTAAAAGTACATTTATGATGTTTGTGTTCAATGTATATTTCACATGGTAGTCCTTTTTTGTAGATGTGATTGTGACAATGTTGGCTGGTACTTGACATTTTCCTCTTTTAATCTCTCCAGCTGGTCTTAACAGGAGCCATACAAGTAGCAGATAAAGTGGCCTCTGGAAAAAGTTCTGTGGTTGTGCATTGCAGTGATGGCTGGGATCGAACCGCCCAGCTGACGTCTCTGGCCATGCTGATGCTGGACAGCTACTATAGGACGGTAGAAGGCTTTGAAGTGTTGGTACAAAAGGAGTGGATTAGTTTTGGGCATAAGTTTTCATCGGTAGGTATAGAAACATTAAAATTTTCTAATAAATTACATGAGCACAAACTGCTACAGAGGGGTGTTACACTTGTTACAAATAAGTGCAACTAAAGTGCATACTAATGACCCAGGACACTTGTCAGTCCAATGAATCCAAAGCAAGATGTAAATATTGAAACTGTAAATATTAAATAAATTGAAAGAATACTTACTGTTATGAAAAAAAAAACATGGTGGAGGTTAGGGGATAGGTGTGGGCAAATTGTCAACAGTGGTTCAGTCTGAATAGGGTAAACCTAGCCAGGAGAATTCTGATCCAGAGTTGAGTTGTGCTGAGGCTACCTCTTAAAAAGTTGATAAGCTATTCGTGGGCTGAGGGACTGTAGGGTGCAGTGAGAGGCGAGGATGAAAATAAATAAATACAAAAGATTAAAAAATCTCTTTGAAGAAAAGGGGGTAATAACGTCGCCACGGTTTAATGTTATGTACCCAAACACATAATAGAAAAAAACATTTGTAACAAAAGTAGAAGTTTGCTGCATGAAGAGTTTAACAGTATTCTGAATAAAACAAAGTATAAGATGATCTATACAGATGGGCCTCACTTCAACTTAGGCCTCATTCACACTGCCGTTAGGTGAAGCTCAGCCAGCAATTCTGTCAAGTTTAGCGGAGAAAAAAACTGTGCAAGCACTATTTTTTTTCTCTGCTAAATTCCTGTATTATTACCGGATCATTGACGAGCCCCATGCAAGTGAATGGATCTGTTTGGACCTGACAGTAGCAGTTTGCATCCGACCCTTTTCAGGGTCCGATCAGCTCAAGTAAAAAAAAAAAAAGGAAAAAAGCTGATTGGACCGTTAACCAGTCAGATGCAAATGGCAATGTGAACCTAGCCACTGCTGACGTAAAGGTCAGTAGGAGGAGAGCTGAAAGACAACCGAAAGGAAAGAGAGGAATATAGAGAAGTTATAAGGGCGAGGAGAAAAAAGGCGGAAGGTAAGTGCACCCCAGAAGAGTTTAGTTAACTTTGAGAAACAGATGATCCTGGGAGGTCTGTTGGGGCATAGTGTAAGGGCCCGTTTAAAGAGCAGAATATCTGCCCAGAAAAGTTCATTTATACCCAATTAACTCGGAGCCAGGACTGCTCGGGCATGTGCCGTCTCCATTGACAGCAATGCATGTCCAAATGGATTCTGCTTTGAAGTTTCCACCACAAAAATTATGCCATGTGCATGTTGCAGCAAAATCCATTTGAAAACCATGAGAGGCTGCTGCATCGGAATTCCTGAACTGCATTTTTCCACCAGATTGCGCTCAGAAATTCCGTCAAATTCTGTCTGTGTTTTGAGGTCATATTGCAATTGAGGGAGTTTCAGGTCGGCATATTTTGTCATACCTAATTGGTGGAGGACGGAGCCGTCTGTAAACTGTGGTATTGATCTGGTAGTGATGGAACAGAAACAATGCAGGGCCTAGCCCCATGCAGTAGTGCTCTCAGTAGTCCAGTACTATTCAGATCCTAACCACAGAGAATGGAGAAACATACTTTCCCAGTCATGGCCGTAAATGATGGCACCTCTGACATTTTTCTAGAAAATGAAGTGTTTCTCACAGAAAAGGATTGCAGTAACACATGTTTTGCTATACACATGTTTTATTCCCTTTGTGTGTATTGGAACTAAACCAAAAAAGGAGGAAAAAATACCAAATTGGACATAATGTCACACCAAACTCCAAAAATGGGCTGGACAAAATTATTGGCACCCCTTCAAAATTGTGGAAAAATTAGCTTGTTTCAAGCATGTGATGATCTCACCTGCGGCAAGAAACAGGTGTGGGCAAAATAAAAATCACACCTGAAAGCTGATAAAAAGGAGAGATGTTCACTTAATCTTTGCATTATGTGTCTGTGTGTGGACAACAGAAAGAGAAGAGAACTGTCTGAGGACTTGAGAACCAAAATTGTGGAAAAATAACAATCTCAAGGTTACAAGTCCATCTCCAGAGATCTAGATTTGCCCTTGTCCATAGTGCACAACATTATCAAGAAGTTTGCAACCCATGGCACTGTAGCTAATCTCCCTGGGCGTGGACTGAAGAGAAAAATTGATAAAAGGTGTCAACGCACGATAGTCCGGATGGTGGATAAGCAGCCCCAAACAAGTTCCAAAGATATTCAAGCTGTCCTACAGGCTCAGGGAGCATCAGTATCAGCACAAACTATCCATCAACATTTAAATGAAATGATACGCTATGGCAGGAGACCCAGGAGGACCCCACTGCTGACACAGACATAAAAAAGCAAGACTACATTTTGCCAAAATGAACTTGAGTAAGCCAAAATCCTTCTGGGAAAACATCTTGTGGACAGTTGAGACCAAGATAGAGCTTTTTGGTAAAGCACATCATTCTACTGTTTACCGAAAACGGAATGAGGCCTACAAAGAAAAGAACACAGCACCTACAGTGAAATATGGTGGAGGTCAATGATGTTTTGGGGTTGTTTTGCTGCCTCTGGCACTGGGTGCCTTGAATGTGTACAAGCCATCATGAAATCTGAGGATTACCAACGGATTTTGGGTCCCACTGTACAGTCCAATGTCAGAAAGCTGGGTTTGGTTCCGAGATCTTGGGTCTTCCAGCAGGACAATGACCCCAAACATACATCAAAAAGCATCTAGAAATGTATGGCAACAAAGCGCTGGAGAGTTCTGAAGTGGCCACCAATGAATCCAGATCTAAATCTCATTGAACACCTGTGGAGAGATCTTAAAATTGCTGTTGGGAAAAGGTGCCCTCCAATAAGAGACCTGGAGCAGTTTGTAAAGGAAGAGTGGTCCAACATTCCGGCTGAGAGGTGTAAGAACCTTATTGATGGTTTAAGGAAGCAACTGTGCAACCAAATATTAAGTTAAGGGTGCCAATAATTTTGTCCAGCCCATTTTTGGAGTTTGGTGTGACATTATGTCCAATTTGCTTTTTTTCCTCCCTTTTTTGGTTTAGTTCCAATACACACAATGACAATAAACATGTGTGTAGCAAAACATGTGTTAATGCAATCCTTTTCTGTGAGAAATACTTCATGTTCTAGAAAAATGTCAGTGGTGCCAACATTTAAAACCATGACTGTATATGGAGAGCAGTAAGTCCCACTTTATTTATTATGGTTCGTGTGATATCCAAAATATTTCTTACTTTTGTTAATGGAGAAAACCATGAAACTTTGGATAAAGCACTTTAAGGATAAAGTCCTTTAAACAAAAATTCAAAACCATTTATGTTCATGTTGTTTTAGCTCTCCAAAATATACATTATTTGTAATGTGTATATGCATAAAGATCACAAGAAAAGGAATTATGGTGCAGAAACCTTTTCAGTCTGTACATTCTGTAAAACCTGGAGAGGCTGGGAATGTTATACATTCACTTTTAAATATTTATCTTTCACAAATTCTTACAATGCCCTTCTTTTGGAAATAAAAAGATTTCAGAAAAATATGGGGCGTTCACACTCAAAGTCTAGAGGTATTGATGACATTGCCCACATTCTCAGAGGGTTCGAAGAGGTTTATGACCTTTTTCTCATGTGGAACTCTGTCAGATTTTTCTGCTTGGTCTAATTTACTAGACCTGCACCCACCCCATACCTACATCTCCCTACTAGTACTACAGTATAGGGATCGACCGATATCGGTTTTTTAGGGCCGATACCGATAATCTGTGGAGGTTAGGGCCGATAGCCGATAACTTATACCGATATTCCGGTATAAGTTATCGGCTATTTATCCCCCCGCAACACCGCTGCAGATCATTGATTTAAAGCGGGTGCTTTAAATCAATGCACTGCAGTGGCTTTTGCGGTGCGGTGGGGCATTATCGGCTTATAGTCAAGGTAATTGCCGATACCGATAATGCCCATAATCGTGGTTATCGGCCGATAATATCGGCCATACCGATAATCAGTCGATCCCTACTACAGTACCCAATTATTTGTATGCCTGATATTAAATCACTAATCATGCAATATTTACACCCAAAATCATACCCAAACCCCAGATATACCTCAGAGCACTTGGCATAGTCTTCTGTGATGTTATATGGGCAGATCGTAGAATTTTCTCTTTATAGCAGAGATAGTATGGGTAGGGGGGGAAGCGGAGTAGAGTTTATATCAGTGTTTCCCAACCAGGGTGCCTCCAGCTGTTGCAAAATTACAACTCCCAGCTGGAGGCACCCTGGTTGGAAGACACTGGTCTACATGGTAAGTGCTGGCTCTTATGCTCTGAAAATTGTTCATTTAATGTGTATAAAACAAAAAAATGAAAAGCTTTCTTTTATTTTCATGTGTTTATAATCCATATGCTGTCCACATTTATTGCTAGCGTCTGTTGTAATAACTGGCAAATCTCTTTGCATGCAGATGCATGCTGGGCATTCACTTTTGGACAAAAGGGAGTGTTCTGTTCTTAGAAATGTATAGCATAATATATGTTATACATGGGAGGACCTGATCCTATGTCAAGAACGAGAGTCCTCTAATTCTCCGCTTGCATGAGAAGTAGCTGCCACATCCAGACAGAGAATTAATGGAGAGAGGCTGTGCATGTCTCTCACCGATTCTCTTCTATTGGAGTTATGGTCGGCCTTTTGGCGAAGATCAGGTGTAGTATCTGTTCTTATCAGTTCATGCCGGTGGCCCGAAATGCCGGTATTGGGTTGGTGGGGATGGGTGCTGCATGGAAGGGGCAGGTGTACCAGGGTGTTCCTAGGCTGGTTCTGAGGAATCAGCTCGACGGCGGCCCCGATGTGACCTGTTCCCTCCGGGTCTCGCCATGAGGCTGAGAGGATCTAGAGCCAAGGTACTTTAGTGCCTTGGGGAGTGGTGACCCCGAGGTGCCAAAACTCACTTGGTGTACTGGCACCATGACCTATTCACCTTGTGGCACTCACCTCTTGATTCCCGGCCTTCTGGCTAGGATCAGAGAAATTTTTATAGATCCTGCCGTATGTCTGGGCAGTGTGCCTGCACACATTCACTTATTTATTTTTGTCACAGTGTCGTGTTGTGTGTTCACAGCATTGTTAGGATGCGGTAGCCCTTCTGGGTGTCCCTCCTAGTGATCTAGGGAAGGTGTGTGTGTGGCACCTCCCTGCAAAAACCCTGGGTACTCCTGCATGCCAGGAGCATTTGTGGTCCCTTAGTAGCTTCGGCGAAACGGGTCATCGAACCTGGAACCTCGCAGATAACTTTTGGTCTGGAGGCAAAGGGTAGGTTTTGTTGGGGGGGGGCCTCTCTCCTGTCGGAGAAGGGCTTGCGATAGACCACATCCTTTTTACACGTTTTTTTAGTGTAACACGTTTTGCACTTTTTCTTGCACTTTGGATGATTCGAGAGCATGTTCCTCGGCTCTTAGATAAAAGTTATGGTGAGAACAGGTATGTTCAGCTATTTTCATAGAAATAAATGGAGAATGAGGGAAGTGATTGGAGAGAGAGAAGCTGATATGCACAGCAACTTCTTCTTTCACTCTACTGGATGCGTCAGCTGGCAGCCACCTCATTCCTTATGGGAGTTAGCATTCTCATACCACGTTTATGAGATCCGGCTGCTGGACCCAGCGAATCTCATTTATTTAAATGAGCCGACCGGAATCAGATAGTAACTCCGGTCGGCTCATTTATATGTATGAGATTTGGTGCCGGTCCAAGTTTTGAAATTTCCCAGCCGAGTCTGGCAGCCGGGTCTCATAAACTTGGTGTGAATGCACCCTAAGTGATAAATGTTACATGTGTTGCAGTTACTTTGCCACTTTTACAGTTTGTTTGTTTTTTGTCTTTGGTCTTTGTTTGTTTTTTGTTTTTTTCCGTTTTCCTAGAAAGGTAGACTTAAATTAGTGTAAACTGTTATTTTTTATTCCAGAGAATCGGACATGGTGACAAGAATCACACTGATGCCGACAGATCTCCAATTTTCGTTCAGTTCATTGACTGTGTGTGGCAAATGTCTAAACAGGTATAATTTACATCTGTGCCCATCTACATTCAGCAGCCATTTATGTTTCTTATGTAACATATGTGCTTTTTTTCTCCCCCCCCCCTCTTAGTTTCCAACAGCGTTTGAGTTAAATGAGCACTTTCTGATCACTATTCTGGATCATCTCTACAGCTGCCGATTTGGCTCTTTTTTGTATAACTGTGAGTCCGTGAGGGAAAAAGAGGCAAGTATCTTTAAAGGACATCTGCAGTGCTGGGCAAAAAAACTTTTTTTTACCTCATATAATAGGTCTTTGAAAGACCTTTCCAACGATGTCTCCCCATCAAAATTGGCCCAGCCGTTCTCCCGTTATCAGCACACAAATTACTGAGAAGTGAAAGTAAAACTACATCTCCCATCATGCCTTTTGCTTACTTCCTGTAAGCTGCTGCCCTCCCCCTGTTCTATCCCCCAAGCAAATTATATTGTAACGCCCACATCTCCCTCCCCTATGCATATACCCTCCCCTTCTGCTCATCTCCCCCTCCCCATGCTGGCTCCTGTCCAGTGATGAAGCAGGCTGCCTCCATGCTCACTGTAGACACAGTCTGCATAGCTAGAATCAGCAGTGTCGGCACTGGAAAGTGGATATTAAAAGTAAAAATGGTAAAAAACATAATTGTTTGTCTATAAAACTGTCCTGATAGGGGTCCCTCCATCTTTTTCACAACTACAACTCCAAGCATGACCAGTTTTTTTTATGCTGTTCAGGCATGCTGGGAATTCCAGTGGTGCCTCCAGCTGTTGCAAGACTACAAATCCCAGCATGCCCTGTCAGCTTTCTGCTGTATGTGCATGCTTGGAGTTGCAGAAGTGACTCCAGCTGTTGCAAGACTACACATCCCAGCATGCCCTGACGGCTTTCTGCTGTTCATGCATGCTTGGAGTTGCAGTGGTGCCTCCAGCTGTTGCAAGACTACACATCCCAGCATGCCCTGACAACTTTCTGCTGTATGTGCATGCTTGGAGTTGTAGAGGTGACTCCAGCTGTTGCAAGACTACAAATCCCAGCATGCCCTGTCAGCTTTCTGCTGTTCGTGCATGCTTGGATTTGCAGCGGTGCCTCCAGCTGTTGCAAGACTACAAATCTCAGCATGTGTGATCCAGTGTATACAGCAGAGCTGGGTGTGTGATCGAGTGTATAAAGCAGAGCCGAGTGTGTGATCATATGTATACAGCAGAGCGGAGTGTGTGATTGTGTGTATACAGCAGAGCCGAGTGTGTGATTGTGTGTATACAGCAGAGCCGAGTGTGTGATCGGGTGCATACAGCAGAGCCGAGTGTGTGATCGTGTGTATACAGCAGAGCTGAGTGTGTGATCGAGTGTATACAGCAGAGCAAAGGCTCTGCTGTATACACTGGATCACACACTTGGCTCTGCTGTATACACACAATCACACTCGGCTCTCCTGTATACACTCAATCACACAAGTAGTCTCCTGGGAATTGTAGTTCACCAACACCTCTATTGTATCTCGGTAGTCTCCTGGGATTTTTAGTTCACAAACACCTCTATTGTATCAGTCGTCTCCTGGCAGTTGTAGTTCACCAACACCTCTATTGTATCTCAGTAGTCTCCTGGGGGTTGTAGTTAACAAACACCTCTATTGTATCAGTAGTCTCCTGGGAGTTGTAGTTCACCAACACCTATATTGTATCTCAGTAGTCTCCTGGGATTTGTAGTTCACCAACACCTCTATTGTATCTCTAGTCTCCTGGGGGTTGTAGTTCACCAACACCTCTATTGTATCTCAGTAGTCTCCTGGGATTTGTAGTTCACCAACACCTATATTGTATCTCTGTAGTCTCCTGGGATTTGTAGTTCACCAACACCTATATTGTATCTCTGTAGTCTCCTGGGATTTGTAGTTCACAAACACCTATATTGTATCTCTGTAGTCTCCTGGGATTTGTAGTTCACAAACACCTATATTGTATCTCTGTAGTCTCCTGGGAGTTGTAGTTCACCAACACCTCTATTGTATCTCTGTAGTCTCCTGGGGGTTGTAGTTCACAAACACCTATATTGTATCTCTGTAGTTTCCTGGGAGTTGTAGTTCACCAACACCTCTATTGTATCTCTGTAGTCTCCTGGGAGTTGTAGTTCACCAACACCTCTATTGTATCTCTGTAGTTTCCTGCGGGTTGTAGTTCACCAACACCTCTATTGTATCTCTGTAGTCTCCTTGGGGTTGTAGTTCACCAACACCTCTATTGTATCTCAGTAGTCTCCTGGGAGTTGTAGTTAATACACCAGTGTTTGCCAACCAGGGTGCCTCCAGATGTTGCAAAACTACTACTCCCAGCATTCCCTGGTTGGGAAACACTGGCATACACACACACATCAGGGACTACAACTCCCAGCATGTCATTCAGTAGTCCCCCCCCCCCCCCCCCCCCCACACACACACACAGAATCATCCCCGGTATGATATTTATGATATTTATTCCCTGTAGTCTATACACCACCAGCTCCTGCAGTGTAATATGTCTCCTTCACACACACGTCTTCCCCCCCCCCCCCCCCCCTTCCCGCTCTGTGGTTCCCCCGTGAAAACTTGAAACCTCCCCGTGATAAGTGAGGTCCTGTGTAGACAGAGCAGGGGAGGGGAAGGAGCTGTGGACGTCCTCATTCTCCCCCTGCTTGAATCTTACAGATAGGGACGTTTCTGAGGCTGAGCCTATGGCTGCCTCAGAAAGCACCCACTCATGCATATGCATAAGCAGGGAGGACCCAACGGAGGCTAGGGGGAGCACAAACACTGCTGGGAGGAAGAGATCTCCGTCCCCAAGATGGCGGCTGCAATATAATGAATAGGGGACGGCCGCAGGACTACTGGGCTATGCTGGCAACTCTAATATCTCAGAAGCGGCTGCATATAGGTAAATAGAACTAATTGACTGAATTGTATAACTTTTGTTTGGGGAACATTTGGGCAGGGATTTTTGACCACTACAGTTGTCCTTTAAGCTTTCTGCAACTGATTAAACAAAAAACAAAACTCTGCCACTGCTAATCCAAGTATGCTCCAAACAAAAAGATAACACACGGCTATACAGACCACATTAATAGGTTCGGTTGGTGCTCTACTTTCCAAGGATTAATATATTATGGGAAACATCAGAAAAAAAATTAAGTGGCACTCACCATTATGCGTTAAATATTTTTTGCTTTATTTCCACATACATTTAATAAAAACGTTAGTGGCCTCTAGCCACGTCCTAACCTGATGTTTTAATTGAACGTATGTGGAAATAAAGTTAAAGAATGTTTGAATGGAATATGGTGAGTGCCACTATATTTTTCTACTGTTTCCCATAATAATCTTCAAGCTTTCTGTTGTGTATATTTACCAGTGCAAAATAATTTACAAGTTTAATGAAAATTACTTTGGAAGGCAATTCTTTATTGGTCTGGATACTTTTTTGTGCTGGAGTATCACATTATAAATGAGCTCTCAGCTTATTGGAGCTAGATACCTTGCAGATCTATGTCTGAGCCATAAAGGAACCTTAAATCAGAACTAGGGATTATCAGTTAAACCAAATTTTTCTCAAAGTAAGAAGTACCCATCTGTAAACAGCTATTTCATACTTCTTGCCCCTCATTTGTACATAGTAGAATACTAGTTGGTTACTTCAGAGAAACCTTAAAATCAATTAAACCACCTACAACGAGTCTCTAACTACTATCTAATAGTTTGGACAGAAGAGTAACCTTTATTACTACATACATAAAAAGTGAAGCTTTTAAGTGGTTCTCTGGTTTACAAAACCCGTCATAATATTTATGGATAGAAATTTCTGAGTTAAAGGAGAAGTATCATGCCCAAAAACGTATCCTCTATCTGCAGTATAGGGGATAAGATCACTGGGACCCCCCACAATCTCCTGTACGAGCCCTGGCTCTCCCCGGGAATGGAACGTCGCAACGGCCGACACACCCCCTCCATATATCTCTATGGGAGAGCTGAAAATAGCCGAAAAAGCTCTCCCATAGAGATATATGAAGGGGGCAGGGGGCCCAGTGGATAAGGGATACGTTTTTGGGTTTTTTAGGGTCTATGCACACGTACAGTATTCTGTGTAGAGTTGATGCGCAGGATTTCAAACTGTTGTTCAATTTACATTGAAATCTGCAGCAGAAAATATTGTGCATCAACTCTGCGCATCAAATCTGCGTAGAATACTGTACGTGTGAATAGACCATTAATAGAGGGGTTGACATGTTAAGAATCCTTTTGCTTTTGACCAGAGCACTGAGCATCTCAAGTCCTGCAATACACACACATCCTATTTTATTTCCTGTCATGGCGCTGCAGAGAAATTGATCACTTACTGCCATGTTTCCTAACAGATTATAGCTGATCTCGGAGGGTCACAGCTGGAGGACACCATGCGTGCAGCTTATTGTCAATTGACCTCTTGAATAAGTAGGACCTTTCCAAAGTGGAGAACCACTTTTAATAGTCCATTCAGTCAGTCCAGTGAGATCATTGAAATCATTTTTATTATGAAACAGATAAATAACCATCCTTGTTATTTAGGAGAAAGGAAACAATAACCCTGCTTTTTAAAGCTTTATGATTGACCATAAACAAAGTCTATCTTGGTCATGCAGGTTTCATAACTGAGGCACTTCCCTCCCCTTTGGATGGCTCAAAACTGCTTATAATTTATGGTGAATTTCCCCTTTAACAATTCATGTAGAAAAAGTATGAATAGGTTCCGAATGTAATGACAAAGAAAGCTGGGACATAGACATAATGGGCCGGATTTGCCAATCTCTGAGACACAAATGTGCCTGATTTCTCAGCAACCAATCACAGCTCCCCTTTATTTTACCAGAGCAATTTGAGAAATGAAAGATTAGATGTGACTGGTTATCTGTCGGAGACAAAAATCCGGCACCTTTTAGTCTCTCTCCCATATTTATCAATCTCTCTATGGGCGCTCACTGATTTCATGTCTATCTCATGTTGTATTGAGGGTATTCCACAGCTGAGCCGGTACTCCTGTGTTCCATTCCCGGGGGGCCCCAAAGTCCTGGCAGCACTCTTCATGTTCCAATACTACATCCTGAAGTTATGTTTACAGTTGCTTAATCGTCCGAATGTGGTTGGAAATTAAGCAGGAAGATGTTTTTGTTGTCAGGTCCTCTTCAGCTACAAGATTTTTAATTTTATTTTTTTATCTTAGAAACTGAGAGAAAAAACACAGTCCCTGTGGTCCTGGATAAACAGTGACAAGTCAAAGTACATAAATCCCTTTTACACCAAGGAGTTGAATCGAGTCTTATACCCAGTTGCAAGCATGCGTCATCTGGAGCTCTGGGTCAACTATTATATTAGGTGGAATACAAGAATCAGACAGCAGGTAAACGTTATCATCTGTTGTTTATTGTTAATCTTTAGTATGTGATGGTACAGAACTGACAGAGAGCATAAGAAGGTAACTACTACTGACACACCCAGACATTGGCCCAGATTTATCAACCCTTAGTTAATTTGTTCATTGGGATTAGGTAAGTGAACATATGGCTAGATCATGGTTGGCACCCCCGTGATCTGTACGGTGTCTATCTCCCCTCATAAATGGAGGCATGTTGACCACCGCATGAAGCAGTTGCTGATGCAGGTTTGTGCTGTTGTCAATATATTGCTTTCAAGTTTCTATGAAGCGGGGGCAGGAGCTAAGTTCACTTCACAGACGGTAAGTGACGACAACTATCCGTTTTTAAACCTTTAGACATCTTGGTCCATGACGATCACTGTGTCTAGAAGAAGAAAATACAGTTACCGTGGGTTGTTGGTGCTTAATAAAACGCCACAGTGCAGGGGTCCATGAGTTTAAAATGACGGCAGAGGTCCCCTTACCCTCCTGCCGCCGGATCACTGCTCCTATGATACAGCATAGCCAGGCTGTATCAGTAGGGCGCTGATCTCCCTGTACAGCATAGCATTGTGCAGTGAATGCAGTCTAATGATTGCAAATAAACCCTCCCCCCCCCCTTAATAAAAATTTTAAATAACCCCCTTTTCCGATTTTCCAAAAAATATTTGGTATTGCTGCATGCAGAATTGTCTGAACTATTAAATATGTTTATGTCACATGGTGAACATGTAAACTTTGAAAAAGTGAGGAAACCGCAAACACCAGAAATGCTCATTTTGGTCAAACCATATATCAGAAAAAATAGATTAAAAGTGATCAGAAAGTCCCATCAAAACTTTTGCCATTACGGATATAAACTACAGTTCATGACACACAAAATTAACCCTCATACAACTCTGAATGCAGAAAAAAAAAAGTAAGAAGGGCAGAATAGGGCAAAGTTAGATTTTTTTTTTTTAAAGGTAAATAGAAAACTATAAATTGACTCATATTGAGTCACAGAATAAATAGAACAGTTGCAAAAAAAAAAAATTTCTGTCCCCTCCCCAACAAATAAAAATATTTATTATTATTACTTTCGCCATACATTTTATGGTAAAATAAAAGGAGTCATTACAAAGTACAAATAGTCGTGCAGAAATCAAGCTCTTGTATGGTTCTGTAGATGTTACAAGGCATGGAGAAAAATATGAAAGCACAAAAATGCTAATTGGCCTCAAGTCCAAAATGGGCCGTGTCCTTAAGGGGTTAAAGCACATTTATGGATAGTTAGAATAGTCATACAATTTATAGGCAGAGTTTTTAGTATTGGCACATCAAAGTTACTTATTTTACCTACATTCTTTTCTTCCTACCTCTGTCAATAGCAACCAAACCCAGTGGAACAGCGTTACGTTGAGCTCCTGGCTTTACGAGATGATTATATAAAGAAACTTGAAGAACTTCAAATCTCAAATTCCCCAAAAATGAACAACTCCTCCACCTCCCCTCCCTCACCTTCCCGAATCATGCAAACCCCGTTTTGAACAGAAGAGAAAATTCTTTGTATGAAGTATAAATACGGACTCTGCTCATATTGGAGGCCATTTTGAATGATGCCTTAATTTGGATGAAGTTTGAGTCTTCATGGTTGAATAGAAATGTGCCTTTTCAAGACTTCGAAATATTATCTTTTTATATGTTGCACTGATCTGTAGGTCCTGTTAAATATTCTATGTAGGAAAAGCTCCCTTGCTGGCTTTTAACCATATCACATTGGACTTGTGAATATATATTAACCAGAGTAAATGGTGCGATTTCTGTTGCTATTTTGAAGGATTTTTCTTTCTGTAAACGGCATCCTTCATGCTTCTGTTTGAGACAGTCCACATGTATTGTACAATGTGCTCCGGGATCATATATTCTCTGTGCTGGTCACACAGGGCAACTTGTATTTTGTACAGCTACATGGTATATTTCTCAGCATTTACTACTGTTCATCAGAAAAAAACATCTTTCCATAGGCTGAGTAGATGAGTAATCTATAGGTATGCACCCCGTGTATGTTAAATCTATTGGGTTGTGCCCTGATTCCCATTGTTCAGGCATTTGGACAGATACATTGCAGTAGATATTGTCTCCCACCATAGCTGTAATGATCAGTGTGTGTTTGTGGTTTAAAGGGTTACTCCGCACGTAGACATCTTATCCCCTATCCAAAGGATAAGGAATAAGATGTCTGATCACGGAGGTCCCACCGCTGGGGACCCCCACGATCTCTGTGCAGCACCCGGCCTTCGTTTAGAACGCTTGGAGCGGGCCGCGTGGGTCGTGACCTCACTGCCACGCCCCCTCAATGCAATCTATGGGAGGGGGCGTGGCATGCTCTCTCCCATAGACTTGCATTGAGAGGGCGTGGCCGTGACATCATGACCCACGCTGCCTGCTCCAAGCGTTCGGAACAAAATGTTCCAAATGCTGGGGCAGCGGAGTACCCCTTTAAGCCCTCTCTGTAGATGCTTGCTTGCTTGCTTGTTAACACTTAGGATTTGACACAGACTTTGTGATGTATTCAAGGGGTAGAGAAAGTTAAACAGATTTGTAAATTACTTCTATTAAAAAATCATAATCCTTCCATTACTTATTAGCTGCTGAATACTACAGAAGAAATGATTTTCTTTTTGGAACACAGAGCTCTCTGCTGAATCACAAGCACAGTGCTCTCTGTTGACACCTCTGTCCATTTTAGGAACTTACCAGAGCAGCATATGTTTGCTATGGGGATTTTCTCCTACTCTGGACAGTTCCTAAAATGGACAAAGATGTCAGCAGAGAGCACTGTGACCATGATATCTGCAGAGAGCTCTGTGTTCCAAAAAGAAAAGAATTCCCTCTGTAGTATTCAGCAGCTAATAAGTACTGGAAGGATTAAGATTTTTTAATAGAAGTAATTTAAAAATCTGTTTTAACTTTCTGGCACCAGTTGATTTTAAAAAAAATGTTTTCCACCCGAGTACCCCTTTAAGTGTAGCAATCCCGGTCAAATCTATTACCAGTCCATATCACATGCAACAGAAAGTTTCTGTTTAGAGTTTTGGCACCAAGCTTGGAAATAAGTAGCCAAGCCTTTGCCCTATGAAATGACAATTGGGCTGGGTTTGTGTGGCACTGAAGCACAGCCCTCTGTACATCCATGGCAGAAAGAGGGTCAGCTGTGGATTTCTGCTATGGGGCATACACATCAGATTGGAGCATACCCCCTAGCCTTACTCGCTTTGTGCCTTCCAATATTATTCTGTTCTTTCCACTGAAATTTCTCCTATTGATTACATGAAAATGATATGTATAGATAATGTTCACTGGACATAGGAAATCGGTTAGACTATAACTTCAGCATACTTTCTCTATGCTATATTCTAAGAAGGCTAGGTTCACAGTACGCTAATGCCGCCATATTTTAAAAGTCTTACTGCAGCTGCAATTTCTGCCCAACTAAGCTCTGGATGGCCCAAACCAACAGCTATCAGTACAGGTCATGAGATTTGTGGATGGGCCGTCCCGGCCCATCCACAAATCTGATGACCTGTACTGATAGCTGTTGATTTGGGCTAGAGATGAGCGAACTTACAGTAAATTCGATTCGTCACGAATTTCTCAGCTCGGCGGTTGCTGACTTTTCCTGCATAAATTAGTTCAGCTTTCCGGTGCTCCGGTGGGCTGGAAAAGGTGGATACAGTCCTAGGAAAGAGTCTCCTAGGACTGTATCCACCTTTTCCAGCCCACGGGAGCACCTGAAAGCTGAACTAATTTATGCAGGATAAGTCATCAACTGCCGAGCCGAGAAGTTCGTGACGAATCGAATTTACTGTAAGTTCGCTCATCTCTAATTTGGGCCATCCAGAGCTTAGTTGGGCAGAAATTGCAGCTGCAGTAAGACTTTGCAGCTGTAACATGGCTGTTTGAGGCTAGCGTAAATCTATCACAATAGCGTCTCATAGACCAGTTTCTCCCTATATTATTAGTGAGAATTTAGGAAATACACTAGTGCATCCCTCTTCAGAATAGTTTGTACCTATAGGTTTCATTATATCATATACATACAGTGTATATGTAATGTCCCTTCCAGATCAGTTAAACATTCTAAGTAACTATTTTGGACAGTATTTTTATCCAAAACCAGGAATGGCACTGACAGGGCAAACTACAATGGGAAGATTTGCTGCTTTTACTGGTTTTTACCTGTGTGAACCTAGCCTAGGTCTTGACTATAGGTTTACCAAATTACTGTCAGTAAGATCTATCAGGCAAAATGTAAAGTGGATGTATGGCCTTGTAATTAGTTTTAGAACTACTTTCCAGGTCCCCCTCTGTAGTTCCTTGTCCCTCTGGACTCAGGCTAGGATTTTTTTGGATTAAAAAAAACGCATGAAAAAAACGCCAGTGCAATGTCCTGCGTCTGGCATTTTTTTTCTGGCGTTTTTTCATTTGTGTGGAAATTGCATTTTTAGCACCTTTTTGGCGTTTTATAAATTTTTTTTTTGGTACCCAAAATTTGTTGGGTAAAAAAAAGGATGCAGCAGTGATGGAAAAAATGTTATCAAACGAAATTTTATAACAACATTTTTATTATTTTTTAATAAAGTGTGTGTGTGTCACTTTTTTTTTCTCAATTTTTTTACATTTTTTGGGTAGTACTACTACTCCCAGCATGGAACAGACTGTTCCATGCTGGGAGTAGTAGTACCTGTAGTAATAGACATATCGTTCCGGGTGTTGGTCTGACACCCAATGTGATCGTCCATAATATAGCAGAGATGTGGCTCTATACAGCGCTCTCATATTTGCTCTGTACTCCGGCCAGTGATGTAAATAGAACATCACTCATTAATATTTCCCTCCCAGAGCTGTGATTGGCCGGATGGTTGCAGCCAATCACAGCTCTGAGAGAAACATCAATGAGTGGCCGGAGTACAGAGCAGAGATGCGAGCGATTGTATACAGCCGCTCCATCTCTGCAATAGAGAGGACGATCACAGCTGGTGTCAGTAGTGATACCCGCTGTGATCTGTTCTTACCTGAAAGTACTACTACTCCCAACATGGAGCACACTCTGTTCCATTCTGGGTGCTGTAGTACCTGCATTAATAGACAGATCGCAGCGAATGTAACTTCTGACACTCGCTGCGGTCTGTCTATTAATGCAGGTATTACAGCTCCCAGCATTGAATGTGCTCCATGCTGGGAGCTGTAGTACTTGTAGTTAAGGAAAGATCACAGCAGGTATCACTACTGACACCCGCTGTGATCCTCCTGTATAATGTATAGATGCGGCCACTCTCCTATGGTCCCCTGCGCTGATGTGTATATATACACATTCCGATTTCCCACAGAGAGTTGTGATTGGCTGGAACCATCTGTCTCTGGTGCAGGGGACCAGAGAAGAGTGGCCGGCCGCATCTATGCATTATACAGGAGGATCACAACGGGCGATCTGTCAAATAGTACAGGTACTACCACTCCCATCATGGAACAGTGTGTACTACCTAAAAAAAATTTTTTTTAAATGTGAAAGTGAAAAACACACACTACATTTTTATTATTGTCGGCTACATTTTTAGGTTGCTCTTTAGGTCCCCACCCGCCCACGCAAATTGATCCTTGTTTAAAAATTAATAAAAATTTTGTTATAAAAAAGATACATTTCGTTAGATACAATTTTTTCCTTCACTACTGAATCTTTTTTTTTTTTTTTAATGGTACCCTATGAAATTTTATTAAAAAAGGTATCTCCATCACTTTTTTGGATCGCTATAGTCCAAAAAAAAGAAAACCGCCTGAAAAAACGCCAAAGTTAAAACCCACATTTCGTTTTTCTTGGCGTTTTTTTTACTCCCATAGACTTCTATGAGAGAAAAACGCCACGATTTTGACAAAAAATACGCCAGTGGCTCAACATGCTGCGATTACCAATGATTTCAAAAACGCAAGAAAAGAGTGAAAAAACGCCAAAAGGATAAAAAAAAAAAAAAACGCCAAAGTGAAAAACACCAAGTGGAATAAGAATTACAGCTAACATCTGTCCGCAGCGTTTTTTGACCGAAAAAAACGCAATGCGGCAGAATTGGCGTTTTTCTTGGCATTTTTCCAAAAAAACTAAACAAGTGGAATTCCAGCCTCAGACTTGTGATGCAGCAGTGGTGACCTCCTATAGCAAGTAATTGGCTGCAGCAGTTACAGGTCTGTGTCAAGGGTGACCTAGAAAATCTTAAAATGGGAGTGTCAAGGGGATCAGTAAGGGAAGAACTATATATATATAATTTGACACTATTCTAAACCGTTCTTAAGGGGTCACACAACACCCTTCATGTATGTGCATAGCTAGCTTTAAATCAATGTCAGAAATTCTTGTTTATAAATATCTGCAATAGGTTTATAAACTCTAAAAAAAAAAATTACAGAATTTTAAACCAATTGGGGGAGATTCATCAAAACCTGTCCAGAAGAAAAGTTTCTGAGTTGCACGTAGCAACCAATCAGATCGCTTCTTTTTCAACAAGGCCTCTTCAAAATGAAAGAAGCAATCTGATTGGTTTCTATGGGCAACTCAGCAACTTTTCCTCTGGACAGGTTTTGATAAATCTCCCCCATTGAAGCTATATTTGAGGAACCAATAAAGATCAAGTGGGATTAGTTTTGCAATAATGGTTGTGTGTGAATATATATCGACATAGTACAATACAGTGAATACATGGAAATGCTATTTATCATAGGAAGGCCACAAAAGGCTTTAAAGGGGTACGCCGGTGGAAAACAAATGTTTTCAAATCAACTTGTGAAAGAAAGTTAAACAGATTTGTTAAAGCGCAACTGTCATGAATTTGTACCCCCATAAACTTATCGCAGGGTAGCAAAGTTCTTTAGAATTCCTCTCCATGTATACCTTTTACTGCTTTCTAGCTGCTTTTATCAGGCTAAAAAAAGCTTTGAGACGGCCAGCAACAGCTGGATAGGCGGGGCTATGGCCCGGGGCCGCCACTCCTATCTCCTGTATGTCATCGCTAGGACCGCTGTGTGATTGGTCCCAGCACATAGGCCCCTTTATTTTCCTTATCTGTGGTGACGAACATACAAATGTATAAGTAAAACAAGTGCCCGTTCTATTAGGTTACAGTGCCGTCACAGGGGGATAGTCTGCATAGCAAGTGGCAGAGCATCACGCTGCGCACTGGGGCCGGGAGCGAGCGATCGCTATGAGAACTAAGCGCTCTCTCCTGATGTCCCCAGTATCACCGGCGCTGCGGGCGCATAGTTTTCATAGCGATCGCTCGCTCCCGGCCCCAGTGCGCAGCGTAATGTTCTGCAGCTTACTATGCAGACTATCCCCCTGTGACGGCACTGTAACCTAATAGAATGGGCACTTACTTATACATTTGTATGTTCGCCACCACAGATAAGGAAAATAAAGGGGCCTATGTACTGGGACCAATCACACAGCGGTCCTAGCGATGACATACAGGAGATAGGAGTGGCAGCCGTGGGCCGTAACCCCGCCTATCCGACTGTTGCTGGATGTCTTATAAAGCATTTTTTTTGCCTGATAAAAGCTGCTAGAAAGCAGTAAAAGGTGTACATGGAGAGGAATTCTAAAGAACTTTGTTACCCTGTGATTAGTTTATGGGGGTACAAATTTGTAACAGTTGCGCTTTAGCTACTTCTATTTAAAAATATTAATCCTTCCAGTACTTATCAGCTGCTGTATGCTACAGAGGAAGTTTTGGATTTCTTTTCTGTCTGACCACAGTGCTCTCTGCTGCCACCTCTGTCCATGTCAGGAACTGTCCAGAGCAGGAGAGGTTTGCTATGGACATTTGTTTTCCACCAAAGTACCCCTTTAAGTATTGTATGGAGTGTATGCTTCTGTTTCAGTAAAGTAGTTCGCAAATGTAATGTAAATCTGTTGTGCCTAAGGAAAAACTAAAAATATTTCATAGGCTCAGGGCAGCTCTTTTCTGTTCATAATGACTATATGATTGTTGCTTTTTATGTCAAACAGATTTAACACGTTCACATTAAGGGGCCTGAAAAGTGTCCTTTTCAATTGGACGTCATATCACTGAGATTCTCGGCAAGAAATGTTTCCTCTAGTTGAGTGTCTCCATAATACTGTCTCCTCAGCCCTCTGCTATAGGTTCATAATGTGTAAGTTTATATCACTAAATACTTCTGTATAGAGAACCAGAGAGGACATCCCTCATATACCAGACACCTTTTTGTTTCTTGTCTTATTTGTATTTAGTGAATACCTATTACTAATCCTGTCTTCATGATCTTTACCATCTTTACGAACTGCAGTATTTAAAGAGACGTTTTCTGTATTAGGTTGTAAATTATTGTAAAATTTTAGATTTACTCTATGAATGGGTTATTAAACATTAGTATAAAATGATGTAAAAGCATAATAAAACATTTTTATATATATATAGCATATTAGTAAAAGAAAAAAAAAGCAGTAATGAATTGGGCTTGAAGACATTATTTGCTTTAAAATAATATTTTTAGATCCGAAGAGAAGTTGCTGCACGTAGATTGAGTTTTGCACAATGCATTAATATATGTTCATGTTACTTTTGATGTCTGGATGTTGTTTTGCCATCTGAGAAAACAAGTCAGTCTGCTGATGTAAACCTTCTCTGTTCGGCATATTTTTTCCAGGTATGTGTATATTATGTATAAAATTAAAAGGTCACTGTGCCGTAAAAAATTTTTAACCGGTTTTCTATGGTGAGGTGGCACTTTTTGAGCTAAACCAACAAATTTTATTCAATGATTAACAATATTCCCTGATCATTGTTTTTTCCCCCACTCTTTATACTGGGAATTGTTAAAATACCTATAAACAGACCTTAAAGGAAATCTGTTACCTGCACTAACCTGTCAGTGCCGACAGTGCAGGTGACACTGATGACAACGGTACTTATCTTGTCCCGTTCGGTGGCAGGGATCTTCAGTAATTTCCAATGTTTGCTCCAGTCCCGGTAGCCGGCTTTGGCCATGGGCGGAGCTTACTGACGTCATCGCTGCTGTGAGACCCTGCAAAGAGCAACAGTGGTTTGGGGCACAGGCGGAGCTTAGTGACGTCAGCGCTGTTGCTCCCTGCTGGGTCCCGCTGTGAGAGAACAGCAACGGTGAGGTCAGTAAGCTCTGCCCGTGCCCCAAGTTGGGTGCCCGGAGCAGAGCTAACTGAGGAGATTACCGAAGATCCCCTCCACGGAACGGGACAAGGTGAGAACCGTTGTCATAAGTGTCACCTGCACTTTCTGTTGGTACTGACAGGTTAGTGCAGGTGACACTGGTGACAGATTTCCTTTTAACTTGGGCAAAAAAGTGTGTTTTCTAGCTTTGCCTGGCGTTATACATTATACACAATAGTACACAATTAATGTAACACAAATTGTATGTCTCCAAATGGATTATATTGGAAATTGGATAAGACAATACATGTTAATGATTAGCCTAAGGTTCACAGGCTTATACATGCTGTGTATACTTTGTGGACAATCCTTAGGGTGCGTTTACATGTTCATAACTTGCAGCTGCAACCTTAAAAGGGTATTCCAGCCTTAAACGTTTACCACCTATTCATTGAATAAGTGCTAAATTCTAGTCTCTCACTGATCGCCAGAATGGGGGGGGGCACTAGTCCTCCATTGCCCCATCTGCGAGATCGTGCCTAAGTGGAGTTCAAATAAATCGGTAGTCGAGCATGTGCCCTTCAATGTCTATGGCAGTGATTCCCAACTAGGGTGCCTCCAGCTGTTGCAAAACCACAACTCCCAGCATGCCCGGACAGCCGAAGGCTCGAGGCTCCCTGGTTGGGAAACACTGGTCTATGGTACCAACAAAACAGCAGAGCACAGTGTTTGGCTGTTCCCAGCAGAGCAATAGATTGGCAGACACATGATTGTTCGATGCAATCCTGTGGTCCCCTATTCTGGTAACGCAGTGGTTGGATCATGAGTGAACTAACATTTTTTTAATCTTTCCAATGGATAGGTGAAAATTCCTTCATTTACAATTTCCTAATGTAGGTTTATCCTACATGGACATTTTTACCCTGCACTTCACAACCTTTCTAACAAATAATTCCCTTGTGACTCTTGCAAACTGAATTGAGATCACTAGATATCCTTAGTGTTGAGGCTTTATTAAAGGGGTATTCCAAGCAAAAACCTTTTTATATTTAATATGTTCAACTGGCTCCAGAAAGTTAAACAGATTTGTACATTACTTCTATTAAAAAATCTTAATCCTTCCAGTACTTATCAGCTGCTGAAGTTGATTTTGTTCTTTTCTGTCTAAGTGCTCTCTGATGACACCTGTCTTGGGAACTGTCCAGAGTAGGAACAAATTCCCATAGCAAACCTCTTATGCTCCGGACAGTTCCTGAGACAGACATACAGGTGTCAGCAGAGAGCACTGTTGTCAGACAGAAAAGAACTCAACTTTAGCAGCTGATAGCTATAGGAAGGATTAAGATTTTTTTAATAGAAGTAATTTACAAATCTGTTTAACTTTCTGGAGCCAGTTGATCTTAAATAAAAATAAATAAAAACATTTCCTGGAATCCCCCCTCCTCCTGCCTGAATCTCAACCTTTTAGCTGATAAGATATCCCAAAAGTGCTCTTTCTGGCGCCATTATTAGAATAGAGGTAGAATACATGCACCATGTGGTCCCAGTTTTCACCTATTTTTCATGTAGGTGCATTCCCCCATTACCCAGAATACTCCCTTTTTGTAAAGGAATCAATTAGTGAAGTAGAACATTTGGACATTGCTTAAGGCTGATTCTGTTTGCAAGAAGTTGTCCTTTTAAAGGTGAATTTGTTAGATATTAGCAAGTATTGTTTTTATTCAGTATACACTGAGTTTACAAATGTGTATTTGTTAGTCTTTACTGTGGCGCTTCACTTTTCATCATTACATAGGAAGATTGTTATAGAAAAGTTCCATAATGATTGAGAATGCTCTATTTAGCTAACAGCGATCTCACCGCACTGACCTCGAAGTTTAGAATTCCCGCACACCCTCCACCTCTGTATACAGAGTACATTTCTGACTACAGAAAAGCTTCACTAGAGACGTCAGGTCACTGTTGGGTAAATGGTATATAATTCGACTAAGTAAAGAAATTGGTGTATGAGCATATGACATATGGCTGCGAGGTAAAGCAGTCAAACTTACTACATTATGTAGCCTTTATGTTTTTCCTCAGTAGAGATACAGAACATACAATATAATGCCTGTAGAAA
Organism: Hyla sarda; assembly: GCF_029499605.1. NCBI lineage: Eukaryota > Metazoa > Chordata > Amphibia > Anura > Hylidae > Hyla > Hyla sarda. The sequence continues at coordinate 109,592,305 of NC_079197.1, read as the reverse complement.
ATATGTCCAACATGTAGCTAAAGAAACAAACATTTTTTCTGTAATTGTATTCAGTTGTAAAATTGTCCTAGAATAATTTTTCTCAAACAGTATGTATGGCTTTTGTTTAATTTACATCCGTAAACTGAAATAAATATGTATATAGGCAACTAACTGTACGTGTGTGTGTGTGTGTTACCGTATTTTTCGCCGTATAAGACGCACTTTTTCTTCCCCAAAACTGGGGGGAAAGTCGGTGCGTCTTATACGGTGAATACACACCTATCGCGGCGGTCCCTGCAGCCATCAACGGCCGGGACCCACGGCTAATACAGGACATTACCGATCGCGGTGATGCCCTGTATTAACCCTTCAGACACGGCGATCAAAGCTGACCGCCGCATCTGAAGGGAAAGTGACACTAACCCGGCTGTTCAGTCGGGCTGTTCGGGACCGCCGCGATTTCACCGCGGCGGTACCGAACAGCCCGACTGAATAGCCGGGTTAGTGCTTACAGGACACCGGGGGGACCTTACCTGCCTCCTCGGTGTTTTCTCCGTTCAGGGATCCCCTGTATGGCCGGCGCTCTCCTTCCTCGTCATCGCGTCGTCGGGTACGTGCGTGATGACGGCGACGGAGAGCGAGGATACCCGGCCGGCAGCAGAGACGTTCCGGAGCGATAGGGACACGGCGACAGCGATGGAGCGACATCCAGGGCAGCGGTGACGGGTCCGGAGCGGCGGGGACACGCGAGTATTACCTCCTATGCAGTGGTCTTCAATCTGCGGTCCTCCAGATGTTGCAAAACTACAACTCCCAGCATGCCCGGACAGATTTTGCACCTAAAAATAGGGTGCGTCTTATACGCCGATGCGCCCTATAGGGCGAAAAATACGGTTTGTTGTTTTTGTTTTAAATCACAACTGTGAAAGTTAACTCCTTAATGACGCAGGACGTATATTTACATCCTGCACCAACTCCCACGATATAACATGGGGTCACTCGGTGACTCCGCGTCATATCGGATCGGTCCCGGCGGCCATCAACGGCCGGGACCCGCGGTGATGCCCGGTATTAACCCTTCAGACGCGGCGATCAAAGTTGACCGCCATGTCTGAAGTGAAACCGAAAGCATCCCGCCAGCTCAGTCGGGAACAGCTTACAGGACACTAAGAGGATCCCTACCTGCCTCCTGCGTGTCCGATCGCCGAATGACTGTTCAGGCTGGAGCAGTCGAGCAGCAATAACACAGATCAGTGCCGTGTTAATGCAATGGCAGTGAACAGTGTAGGAAATCAGTGTGTGCAATGTTATAGTCCCCTATGAGGGCTATAACATTGCAAAGAAAGTGTTAATAAATGTGATTTAACCCCTTCCCCCTTTTCCCATAAAAAAAACTATGTAAATAAAAATATAAACATATGTGGTATTGCCGCATGCGTAAATGTCCAAACTATAAAAATATATTGTTAATTAAACCACAAGGTCAATTGCGTACACTTAAAAAAATTCCAAAGTCCAAAATAGCGTATTTTTGGTCACTTTTTATACCATTAAATTTATAAAAAGCGATCAAAAAGTCAGATCAAAACAAAAATGGTACCGATAAAAAAAAAAAAATTCAGATCACGGCGCAAACAATGAGCCCTCATACATCCCCATATGCGGAAAAGTAAAAAAAAGTTTATAGGGGTCAGAAGAGGAAATTTTTTAACGAATACATTTTCCTGCATGTAGTTATGATTTTTTTTCCAGAAGTGCAACAAAATCAAACCTATATAAGTAGGGTATCCTTTTAACCGTATGGACCTACAGAATAATAGGGTGTCATTTTTACCGAAAAATGTACTGCGTAGAAACGGAAGCCCCCAAAAGTTACAAAATTGTGTTTTTCCATTTCACTGTGGATTTTTGGGTAAAATCACTGCAAAGTAGAATTGGTGATGCAAAAAATAAGCCATAATATGGATTGGTGCAAAATTGAAAGGTTTATAATTTTTAAAAGGTAGGGAGGAAAAAACAAAAATGCAAAAACTAAATGCTGATTCCTTAAGGGGTTAAATGTAACTTTAATGCAGAATTGACTGTAGATTATTTAATTAGGACAACCCTTGTGCAAGTGTCACATCAGGGCATTGGCATAATAGTCAATAATTGTCATGCCAGGATACTGCTGATAAGTCAACCATTGATCTTTATTAGATCATACAAAACATGCATGGTAGACTTAAAAAGTGAGAAAAAAACAACAAAAAATACAGGAAATGCATTTCAAATAAGTTATGCATTATTTAAAATGGGAAAACAATCTATAAGTGACCCCCACCACCACCAATCAGCAAAAATTCTGTCTCCCAGGTGTCGTTTATATAGGTAATGATTTCAAACCCCCATGGCCAAGACCAAAGTGCTGTCCAAGGATGTCGGGGAAAAGACGGTAGACCTACACAAGGCTGGAATAGCCTATGAGACCATCGCCAAGCAGCTTGGTGAGAAGTTTTCAACAGTTGGTGCAATTATTCACAAATGGAAGAAATATAAAATAACTCTCTCTCGGTCTGGGGGTCCATGCAAGATCTCACCTTGTTAAGTCTTAGAGATCCTGAGAACAGTGAGGAGTCAGCCTAGAACTACACAGGGTGATCTTGTCAATGATGTCGAGGCAGCTAGGACCATAGTCACCTAGAAAACAATTGGTAACACACTATGCCATATAGGACTAAAATCCCGCAACACCTGCAAGGTTCCCCTGCTTAAGAAAGCACATGTACAGGCCCATCTGAAATTTGGCAATAAACACCTGAATGATTTAGAGGAGAACTGGTTGAACGTGTTGTGGTCAGATGAGACCTAAATCAAGATTTTTTGGAATCAACTCAACTGGCCGTGTTTGGAGGAGTTATGCTTTCTATGACCCAAAGAATATCATCCTTACTGTCACACATGGAATCATTATGTTTTGGGGGTGTTTTCTAAGGGGATAAGACCACTTCACTGCATTAAAGGGACAATGGATGGAGCCCAAGTACCGTTAAATCATGGGTAAGAACCTCCTTCCCTCAGCCATGGCATTAAAATTGAGCCATGGATGAGTATTCTAGCATGACACTGACCGAAAACACTGCATATACCACAAAGGAATCAAGAAGATGCACATTAAGGTCCTGGAGTGGCCTTGCCATTCTCCAGACCTTAATCCCATACTAAAACTATGGGGAGCTAAAGGTTGAAGTTGCCAAATGTCAGCCTCAAAACCTTAAAGGGGTACTCCGGTGGAATTTATTAATTTTTTTTAAATGAACTGATTCCAGAAAGTTACAGATTTGTAAATTACTTCTATTAGAAAATCTTTACCCTTCCAGTACTTTTTAGCGGCTGTATGCTACAGAGGAAATTCTTTTCTTTTTGAATTTCTTTTTTGTCTTATCCACAGCGCTCTCTGCTGACACCTCTGTCCGTGTCTGGAACTGTCCAGAACAGGAGAAAATCCCCATGGCAAACCTATGTTGCTCTGGACAGTTCCTAACACAGACAGAGGTGTCAGCAGAGAGCACTGTGGACAAGACAAAAAAGAAATTCAAAAAGAAAAGAATTTCCTCTGTAGCATACAGCTGCTAAAAAGTACTGGAAGGGTAAAGATTTTCTAATAGAAGTAATTTACAAATCTGTTTAACTTTAATTAACTAGCACAGTTGATTAAAAAAAAATAAAAGGTTTTCCACCGGAGTACCCCTTTAATGACTTGGAGAGGATGTGTAAAGAGAAGTGGAGCAAAATCCCTCCTCAAATGTGTGTAAACCTGGTGGCCAACTACAGAAACCTCTGGCCTCTGTGATTGCCAGCAAGGGTTTTGCCACCAAGTACTAAGTCATGTTTTGCAAAGGTAAAATGTGAATCAAATAATATCTTATTTGAAATGCGTTTTCTGGATTTTTTGTTATTCTGTGTCTCACAAAATCTACCATAAAAAATATATAGGAAGACTTCCACTTCAGGAAAAGAGGGTCCAGCACTCCAGGGTATCTTAAAAAACTACTTCCAACTTTATTAACAATCCATTAGCAAAACATGTTAAAACCCACGCGTTTCGCTGATGTCTTTTTCAAGGCTTATAGAAAGTGGCCATAGACACGATTATAAGTAGGATATGGAACTTGGATAAGCCCACCTCTTCCTGCTCATACACCTGGATGAGAATTGACTCTCACGGCAGTGCAAAAGAGTTAACTCATTCCTTGCTACAGAAATCAGTATACAATGACAAAACACAATACTTATGGGCAATGCACCCTCGTAGCAATCAGACTGTAAATATGTACATACACAAATTTATACATCCGCAATAGACAACTGTCTTGTGGTAAAAAATGACAACAGGATACATTGCATATTGATACAAAATTGCGTAACTAAAGATTGTGCAGAAAGGCAGAGTGGTTCACACTAGAGACTGTCTATAAAGATATTTTAATAGAAATACTTAATATCTGTCTTGTAATTCAAGCCCTTGGGAATCCTTGTATCCATTTTAAGTATCCAATAGACCTCTCTTGTTTGTAACCTTTTAACCCAATCCCCCCCCCCCCCCCCCCCCATGTTCAAGGACGCACACTTTCATTTCAAAACAGGAACCATCATGGGGGTCTCTAAAATGTCTAGACGCTCCAGATACCGCTTTAGTGTGTATCCCAGGCTGAGGTTTTGCCCCTGCTACGTGTTCCACGATGCGCTTTCTTAACTTTCTCAAAGCAGACCCCATACACTGCATTTTGGACGGTGAGCAAGTTATGCAATATATCACAAATGAGGACAATGTTAAATGTTTGTTGTGTTGATTCAGATTTAAAACTAGAAGTCTGTATCATGTATTTGTGTTGCTTACCACATGCAACACTGCCTTTGTATGGTAACCAAGAAGAGGTTTTCTGCTTGGAAATGTTGTTTTTGTTCTGAAAAAAGCTGGGAGATAATTGGTTACCAAGGGTAACATTACGCTTCGCTACAAAAGTACATCCTTTTCCAGTATGCGTTCTAAAATGGGATCTTGCTTTAGAATGGTTAAGTATCTCTTTATAATGGTTTTTACTTGAGAATATTCTTGACTATGTTGGAACCTGCTGTATGGCTATTTCATGTTTTGCTGCCTTTGTATAGATAATTAGATCTAGGTCTAGAAGCGACCTGTTGTTTGGCATGGTCTATAAGACCCTTAGCATAGCCTCTACTCCTGAGGAGTCTCTCAATCTGTTCACATTCATTATGGAAAAACGTATCTTCCGAACATATTCATCTCACCCTAATAAATTCTCCCTTCCGGAGATATTTGACAGTGTGTCTTTCATGGGAGCTTTTAACATGTAACAATGTGTTAGCTGAAATGCTTTTCCTATATAATTTGGAAAGTATCCTTCCCGTTTGTACATCTCCAATGAGTTCTGTATCCAAAAAATGAATGGAAGTCTCTCCAAACTCCATAGTAAAACTTAAATTGTCATCATTATTATTTAAAAAACTCAAAAAGGAATCTTGCTCCCCGTAGGTCTGGTCCAAGAGAGGTCTATTGGATACTTAAAATGGATACAAGGATTCCCAAGGGCTTGAATTACAAGACAGATATAATGTATTTCTATTAAAATATCTTTATAGACAGTTTCTAGTGTGAACCAGTCTATTGATCTCAATAGTTACGCAATTTTGTATCAATTTGCAATGTATACTGTTTTAAAATTTTTTAACGCAATAGACAGTGAATTTTTGTATGTACATATTTATATTCCGATCGCTACGAGGGTGCATTGCCCATAAGTATTGTGTTTTGTCATTGTATACTGATTTCTGTAGCAAGGAATAGGTTAACTCTTTTGCACTGCATCTTCTCAACCAGGTATATGAGTAGAAAAAGGTGTCAAGTACTATATCCTACTTATAATCGTGTCTAGGGCCATTTTCTATAAGCCTTGATAAAGACGAAACGCGTGGGTTTTAACATGTTTTGTAGTCCACTGGATATTTTAATGGATCGTTAATAACATTGGAAGTAATTTTTTAATATACCCTGGAGTGCTGGACCCTCTTTTCCAGAATTACAGAATGGCTGTGAGTCTATGTTCCGTGCACCCGGGTTGGAAATTTCTACAATCAGTACCAAGAAGTGGTGAGCTGTAAGACATGGGGGGAGATTTATCAAAACCTGCGCTAAGAAAGAGTGGCCCAGTTGCCCACAGCAACCAATCAGATTACTTCTTTCATTTTGCAGAGGCCTTGTTAAAAATGAAAGTAGTGATCTGATTGGTTGCTATGGGCAACTGGGCAACTGGGCAACTTTTCCTCTGGACAGGTTTTGATAAATTTTCTTTTTCATAAAAATGATGTATTAATCATTCCTTTGTCTGTAGGCAAACAAAATCAGCAGGGGGTCAAATAATTTTACCCCTCACTGTACATTAGAAGGATTTTTGACATTTACCTTTGATGTACGGCTGCAATATATCATGCTGTATATCAAGATACTGGGACATGTTGCTTACCCAGCCCTATCTCCTATGGGCATCAGGAACCCGCTGTGACAACGTTCTGAACACATCGGGGGAAGCTCCAATGAGGATTACCAACTGTCCAATCAGTGTGATCATGGCAAGCCACCATACAGTGATATAAGAAACAAATGGTGAAATCCCTCATATTTCATGTCCAATCCACTCACTTCATATAGCCAACATAAAATGGGGGATTGGAGGACTTCAGTAAAACTGCTAAAACTCATTATTGCTTTGATTCACTCCCGCCTAGACTACTGTAACTCTTTACTAATAGGTCTTCCTTTCTCCAAACTGTCTCCTCTCCAGTCCATCCCTAATGCCGCAGCCAGACTCATCTTCCTCTCCAGCCGCTACACCGACGCCTCCTCCCTGTGCCAGTCACTACACTGATTACCAATTCAGTCCAGAATACAGTACAAAATCCTCAGTCTCACACACAAAGCTCTCCACAATGCTGCACCTCCCTACATCTCCTCTCTCATCTCCGTCTACCATCCTACACGTTCTCTCCGATCTGCTAATGATCTCACACTAACATCTTCTATAATCTGAACTTCTCACTCCCGTCTCCTAGACTTCACTCGTGCTGCACCGGTTCTCTGGAATGCTATCCCTCAATCCCTCAGACTCAACAACAACATCCATAGTTTCAAACGTGGCCTAAAAACACATCTCTTCAGACAGGCCTATAACATTCTCTAATTGGCCTCAACATATCCCCAACATATCCCCAACATATCCCCAACATATCCTCAACATATCCCCAACATATCCCCAACATATCCTCAACATATCCTCAACATATCCCCAACATATCCCCAACATATCCCCAACATATCCTCAACATATCCCCAACATATCCCCAACATATCCCCAACATATCCCCAACATATCCCCAACATATCTCCACACCTCTTGTTTGAATAGTTATTGTGTAATATTATGTCTGATACTTGTCTTTGTTTGTACCCCATAATTGTAAGCGCTGCAGAATCTGTAGGCGCTATATAAATAAAATTATTATTAAAAGGTATCCTCAATCCTAAGGATAGGAGATAAATTTTAGATTGTGGGGAGTCTGACCGCTAGGACCTCCCCCTGCGATCTCCTGCACGACACCCGGTGTGAGGTGAGATTTCCGAACCCATGCAAAAGTCGAACCACTCCTCCCCTCAGGGGAGGAGCGGTTCGACTTTTGCATGGGTTCGGAAATCTCACCTCACACCGGCAGTCCTTTGGAAGGGGGTGTGCCGACCCCCCACAGGAAGTGGCGGCCAATACGCCCCTCTATGTAGCACTATGCCATACATAAGTGGGTGTGTCCGCCTTGCTGGGGCCTGCCATCTAAAACGTATCCCCTATCCTTTGATTAGAGGATATGTTTTACTCCTTTAAATTCTCCTCTTCTGACCCCTAAAACTTTCTCATTTTCCCCATATACAGAAGGGGACATATTTTTTTGCGCTGTGACCTCTATTTTTATTGGCACCATTTCTGTTCTGATGGGACTTTTCAGATCACTTTTTATTTTCTGCTAGGTGAAGTGACCAAAAATCTGCAATTCTCAATTTTCTTTACGTTTACAACATTGATGGTGCGGTTTCCTTAACATTATATTTTATTGGTTCGGACATTTATGCACATGGCTTTCCCCCAAATGTTTATTTTTATTTTATTTGAAAAATTGGGGAAAAGGGGTGATTTAAACTTTAATTAGGGGATGGGGCTTTTTCACATTTTTTGTCTTTTTATTTTATACACCATTTTTTTAGGCTCCATAGGGCAGTTTTCACACATCTCCAGCCAAAAGCTGTACGAGCATGCTGGGAGTTGTAGTTTAGCGATGGTAATCACTGCTCTATTTCCTGTCACACAGAGCGGCTCCCGCACTACACAGCTTATCTGCGCCGCGGGGCATTGTGGGGACGAGATGAAGCGTTCCTCGGATTCTCTGCGCCGCGCTGCATTGTGGGTTGTTGTCCGCTGGCGCGGTGCATGCCGGTCCTAGCAGGGTGACAGCGGGGACGTCAGAGTGAATCTCCCCCCTCCATCACAGCAGGAAGCCGGCAGGAAGCGAGGCCTCCAATCCGGCCCATCCTGCGAGATAAGCGGCTCAGCTGCATCCCGAGCATCCGGGGAGGAGGTGGAGAAGGAAGGGACGAGTCATGGATAAAGTGCCGGGTCTGGAGAGCACAGCTGGAGGAGGAGGAGGCGGCACCGCTGGAGCATCAGCTGCTAGGAAACCTCCCAGACCGGCTGCCCCGCCGTCACTGCCCAGCTCCCGGCAGCCCAGCGTGGAGACCCTGGACAGGTAGAGCCCCGGATGAGGATTGGAGTGTCAGCTCTGCGGTCCAGTGTGCAGGGATACACCCACCGGCTCGTGTGAGGGATGGATGGATGGATGGCTGTGTACACAGGAGCCTCAGTCATCCCCAATCTGTGGCTTTTCAGCTGTTGTCATTCTGCAGTGTCTGGGCATGCTGGGAGTTGTAGTTGCAGCGGCTGTAGAGCGGCAGATTGGGGGGTGCTGCTTTTAGTATTTCCATGATTTTTGCAGTCTGAATCGTGACCTGTCCTGTCATGACACTTGTCTGAGTCCTCTGTTCTGGTGGATGATGCAGGTGATAGTTCTGTATGTCATTCAGATGGACTGCAGTTTTCTTCTGTAGGCAGTCTCATATGTGACAGGTCTCCTGTAGGCAGTCTCATATGTGACAGGTCTCCTGTAGACAGTCTCATATGTGACAGGTCTCCTGTAGGCAGTCTCATATGTGACAGGTCTCCTGTAGGCAGTCTCATATGTGACAGGTCTCCTGTAGGCAGTCTCATATGTGACAGGTCTCCTGTAGGCAGTCTCATATGTGACAGGTCTCCTGTAGGCAGTCTCATATGTGACAGGTCTCCTGTAGGCAGTCTCATATGTGACAGGTCTCCTGTAGGCAGTCTCATATGTGACAGGTCTCCTATAGGCAGTCTCACATGTGACAGGTCTCCAGTGTAGGCAGTCTCATATGTGACAGGTCCCAGTGCAGGCAGTCTCATATGTGACAGGTCTCCAGTGCAGGCAGTCTCATATGTGACAGGCCTCCTATAGGCAGACTCACATGTGACAGGTCTCCAGTGCAGGCAGTCTCATATGTGACAGGTCTCCTGTAGGCAGTCTCACATGTGACAGGTCTCCAGTGTAGGATGTCTCACATGTGACAGGTCTCCAGTGCAGGCAGTCTCATATGTGACAGGTCTCCAGTGCAGGCAGTCTCATATGTGACAGGTCTCCAGTGCAGGCAGTCTCATATGTGACAGGTCTCCAGTGCAGGCAGTCTCATATGTGACAGGTCTCCAGTGCAGGCAGTCTCATATGTGACAGGTCTCCTATAGGCAGTCTCACATGTGACAGGCCTCCTATAGGCAGACTCACATGTGACAGGTCTCCAGTGCAGGCAGTCTCATATGTGACAGGTCTCCTATAGGCAGTCTCACATGTGACAGGCCTCCTATAGGCAGACTCACATGTGACAGGTCTCCAGTGCAGGCAGTCTCATATGTGACAGGTCTCCTGTAGGCAGTCTCACATGTGACAGGTCTCCTGTAGGCAGTCTCACATGTGACAGGTCTCCAGTGTAGGATGTCTCACATGTGACAGGTCTCCAGTGCAGGCAGTCTCATATGTGACAGGTCTCCTGTAGGCAGTCTCACATGTGACAGGTCTCCAGTGTAGGCAGTCTCATATGTGACAGGTCTCCAGTGCAGGCAGTCTCACATATGACAGGTCTCCAGTGCAGACAGTCTCATATGTGACAGGTCTCCAGTGCAGGCAGTCTCATAAGTGATAGATCCCCAGTGCGGTCATCTTACTGGCATGGCACTGTGGTGAGTGCTGCTGTGCTGGGAATACTCTGGGCTTATGGAGCGATGAAGGAGAAGCTGTGGGGTTGGTGAGGAAAGCCAAGTGCTTCCTGACATAACAAGCTCCCTCAGACCGGCATACATCTCCTAGTGTGCCATGTGTGCTCCAACCCTGTATACAGGGAGGTGGTGCATTTACTCAGTTCCAGTGCGGTCCTCTTCCTGTTTCTTGTGACTCTTCCTGACACTTGTCCCGTAGTGATGTCCTGTCAGTGACTGGCTGAGCTGCCGTGTGACATATTGGGCCCCAGAGCCAGGACGATGACCTGATTCATAGTATAAAACTGGACAGCAGTGGAACTACACTCCCCGACCTGCCGGCCATCAGTGATTTCTCCCTGTACCCCAGTGTTTCCCAACCAGTGTGTGTTCTGATGGTGCAAAACTACAGCTCCCAGCAAGTGAGCATGTTCGGGGTGAAACATAACCCTGATAGGTTCCCTTTAAAGATTGGAGCCTATGATAATACTTCATTGGCCTCTCATAGATATATGTGAGAGATATACATCAGAGACAGAGACAGTAACTCCTTTCACACTGCCGTCGGGCTCTTTTTCTTTTTTTTTTTCGTCCGAAAACGGGCCCATTACCTGACAGTGCCGACGGGTCACGATGGACCCCGTTCACTATTATTTCACCGTTATTTTTTTTAGCAGTGAGTAGCGGAAGAAAAATTTATGTGAGCACACATTTTTCTCCTATTATTCGCGATCCTAAAATAACGAGCTTCACAGTGCCGGAGACAAACGACAGTATGAACGTAGGGTAACGTGGCATGGTTTATTGTGTCATTTCCTTATACTCATGTATGATCACCTTACACCTCCACACACATTGTATGTTCCCTATCCGAGGGTCTGTCGTATTTTAGGAGTGTGTGAGAGCTGTTAGGCTGGGTTCACACATACACTTTTAGATACAGTTTTTTTTAATTGAAGCCAAGAGGGAATTAAAAAGAAATGTAAAGGAACGACTTGCACTTCTTTCTGGTGGGCACACTTCTGCCTCAACTAGGGATCGGCCGATAATCACGATTTTGGGCATTATCGGTATCTGCAATTATCTTGCCGATAATGCCCCGCCCTCCGCACCGCAACCGCCCCACTGCACCTGTTCCCGGGGTCCACGCTACTTCTGGCTCCTGCTGCGTCCTACGTTACGCTGTGCGCAATGACGAGTTACGTGACGTCACCGTCATTGCGCACAGTGACAGCTCAGGAGGACGCCACCGGAGCCAGATGTAGAGTGGACCCCGGGCACCGGGAACAGGTAATTATAAAACCGGGGATGGGGGAGGCAATGGGGCCAGGGCGGGGTGTTGGGGGGTGCGATGTGGGGCGGTAGGGGGCACGGAGCGGTGGGGGGATTCGGGGGGCGGTGGCGGTGATAGGACTCAGGAGGACCCCCGGACAGGCAGGGGGAGAGAAGTGGGTGGCGGCGGCGGTCTATGGCACCGCAAAAGCCGCTGCAGTTCATTGATTTAAAGCGCCCGCTTTAAATCAATGATCTGCAGCGGTCTGTGTGTGTGGGTGTGTGTGTGTGTGTGGGGAGGTAAATAGCAGATAACTTATACCGGAATATCGGTATAATTTATCGGCTATCGGCCCTAAAAAAAACGATATCGGTCGATCCCTAGCCTCAACAACTGTAAATGTGTAAGGTCAGAGCAGGTATGACTGTTGTACCCCTACAAGTGCCGGGATGATGTTACTACAGGGCAAGAACCCTTAAAACCAGTGGTTTCCAACCTGCGGACCTCCAGATGTTGCAAAACTACAATTCCCAGCATGCCCGGACAGCCGATGGCTGTCCGGGCATGCTGGGAGTTGTAGTTTTGCAACATCTGGAGGTCCGCAGGTTGGAGACCACTGCTTTAAACCCTTCTCTCCTTGCTCAGTGTCAATGTGAGCAAGAAGGTCCCATAGACTTCCATTATATGACTCTCTTGGTCACATGACAGAGTGGAGAGAGGATGCGCTTCTCCTGGCTCATCCTATTGATCGGTCAAAAGTTTGGACACACCTCATTCAGAGTTTTCTTTATTTTCATGACTAGGAAAATTGTAGATTCACACTGAAGGCATCAAAACTATGAATTAACACATGTGGAATTATATACATAACAAAAAAGTGTGAAACAACTGAAAATATGTCATATTATAGGTTCTTCAAAATAGCACCTTTTGCTTTGATTACTGCTTTGCACACTCTTGGCATTCTCTTGTTGAGATTCAAGAGGTAGTCACCTGAAATGGTTTTCACTTCACAGGTGTGCTGGTGTGGAGGAGGAGGTGTGATGGTGTGGGGATGCTATGCTGGTGACACTGTTGGGGATTTATTCAAAATTGAAGGCATACTGAACCAGCATGTCTACCACAGCATCTTGCAGCGGCTGCTATTCCATCCGGTTTTTGTTTAGTTGGACCATCTTTTATTTTTCAACAGGACAATGACCCCAAACACACCTCCAGGCTATGTAAGGGCTATTTGATCAAGAAGGAGAGTGATGGGGTGCTGTGCCAGATGACATGGCCACCACAGTCACCGGACCTGAACCCAATCGAGATGGTTTGGGGTGAGCTGGACCGCAGAGTGAAGGCAAAAAGGGCCAACAAGTGCTTAGCATCTATGGGAACTCCGTCAATACTGTTGGAAGACCATTTCAGGTGACTACCTCTTGAAGCTCATCAAGAGAATGAGTGTGCAAAGCAGTAATCAAAGCAAAAGGTGGCTACTTTGAAGAACCTAGAATATGACATATTTTCAGTTGTTTCACACTTTTTTGTTATGTATATAATTCCACATGTGTTAATTCATAGTTTTGATGCCTTCAATGTGAATCTACAATTTTCATAGTCATGAAAATAAAGAAAACTCTGAATGAGAAGGTGTTTCCAAACTTTTGGTCTGTACTGTATATATGTATATATCTCTTTTTGTAATGACTGTGCCCACTTAACTATCACCACTTTTATCCGTACACTGTCTCAGTTCCAGCAGTTATATGTGCACTGATCATATATTATCTATGGGCAACAAAGGCCGTTTTGAGAAATGAGGCCCATTTTTCATAGGGGCTTTTGGTATGTAAGACTCTATTAGCATGATATTCTCTTTACATTGCTGGTGCTGCCCATTGAATGGCGTTAATTTGTGCTTGGATAGGCCGTGTAGTATTAATGGGGCTTCTCCATGACCCATGCTGGCACAAATGAGGGGGAACTCACAAGCGGTCGATGTTCAGACCACCTCCACTTGTATTTCAAACAAGAGTTTCCGGATTTCCTTCTACACATGCCCCCTACATATATACAGTACCCATTCAAGTCAATAAGCTGCCTGTGTAACAATCATAGTATCCCGTTATTTCTCTGACACATCCCATGATAAGCGTGCCCCAGTGTCCACATGAAGCGTGGCAGACTCGCCTTATTCTCTTTTCTATGGCAGACTCGCCTTATTCTCTTTTCTATGGCTTTGTGGTCTCCGAAGTTTTTTTGGTAGGAGTACTGTACTATTGCTAATATTATGGTGCCACAGATTCTTCCTGTTTCCTTCTAAAAGGTTTACTGATAACCCATGTACCCATGATTAACCCCTTTAAAGAAAGTCTGTGGGTGGTCTAAGCTGTGATATGTTGTGAGCTGTGAGCACCATGTGGTGAGGGCCACAACTTCTTTGGGGTGCTCTTAAACAGGCTGTTCTGGCTAGTGCTTACATTCAAGGGTGGGTTCAACCTGTCAGAATGGGTTGCTGACATATATGAGCTGAGCACAGTTAGGCATAGGCTCCATTAACTTCTTAGGGTATGTTCACACGGGTGGATTTTTTTTGCTGGTTTTCCGCTGTGTATTTGAAAGGGGGCAGGCTCTTCTCGGCAGTCTGCAGCAGATTTTCCGTGGCGGATTTTCCGCAGCGTAAATTCCACCGTGGAAAATCTGCTGCGGACAGCCGAGAAGAGCCCGCCCACTTTCAAATACACAGCGGAAAACCCGCAAAAAAAAATCCGCCCGTGTGAATGTACCCTAAGGCACAAATATAGTTGGCTAGTGACTATGCCCTGGTCATTTCCCACATGTAAACATGTTTTGACTTAGACTTAAAAGCGTGGTGTGCTGCAGAACAAATACCGTATATACTGGAGTTTAAGCCGAGTTTTTCAGCACGATTTTTTGTGCTGAAAACCCCCCCCTCGGCTTATACTCGAGTGAACTCTCCACCCGCAGTGGTCTTCAACCTGCGGACCTCCAGAGGTTTCAAAACTACAACTCCCAGCAAGCTTGGGCAGCCATCGTCAGACCACTGCGGCCTTCGACATCATCCAGCCCCCTCTCACCCCCTTTAGTTCTGTACAGTACTCGCCTCCGCTCGGCGCTGGTCCGGTGCTGCAGGACTGTCTGGTGAGGAGGTCGTCCAGTGGGATAGTGGTTCCGGGCTGCTATCTTCACCGGGGGCGCCTCTTCTAAGCGCTTCGGGCCCGGCCCCAGAATAGTCACGTTGCCTTGACGACGACGCAGAGGTACGTTCATTACCAACGTACTTCTGCGTCATCGTCAAGGCAACGCCTTTATTCTGGGCCCGAAGCGCTTAGAAGAGGCCTCCCCGGTGAAGATAGCAGCCCGGAACCACTATCCCACCGGACGACCTCCCCACCGGACAGTCCTGCAGCACCGGACCAGCGCAGAGCGGAGGCGAGTACTGTACAGAACTAAAGGGGGTGAGAGGGGGCTGGATGATGTCGAAGGCCGCAGTGGTCTTCAACCTGCGGACCTCCAGAGGTTTCAAAACTACAACTCCCAGCAAGCCCAGACAGCCGATGGCTGCCCGGGCTTGCTGGGAGTTGTAGTTTTCAAACCTCTGGAGGTCCGCAGGTTGAAGACCACTGAGGGCGGATGATGACAAGGAGATGATGAAGGGGGGGGTGTGGGATGATGACAAGGGGATGATGAAGGGGGGGGGGGTGTGGGATGATGACAAGGGGATGATGAAGGGGGGTTGTGGGAAGATGACAAGGGGATGATGAAGGGGGTTGTGGGAAGATGACAAGGGGATGATGAAGGGGGGTTGTGGGATGATGACAAGGGGATGATGAAGGGGGGTTGTGGGATGATGACAAGGGGATGATGAAGTGGGGGTGGGGATGATGACAAGGGGATGATGAAGGGGGGGTGTGGGATGATGACAAGGGGATGATGAAGGGGGGGGGGGTGGGATGATGACAAGGGGATGATGACAGGTGATTATGATGAGGGTCTGGGTGATGACAGGGTGATGATGATGAGGATGTTAATGACTGGGGTCTGGATGATGACAGGGGGGGATGATGTATTTCCCACCCTAGGCTTATACTCGAGTCAATAACTTTTCCTGGGATTTTGGGTTGAAATTGGGGGCCTCGGCTTATACTCGGGTCGGCTTATACTCGAGTATATACGGTACATTCAAAATTGACTTAAAATAAATCACTAGCTGGCTATGTTTAGGCTGCTGAAGTCAGGGGAGCCTGTACCTTTCTGAACTCGTATACGTTGGCATCCCAAGGTTGCTGATGTACATGTGCCACAGAAGGCACAATTGGAGTGTAAATCCAACCTTAGAGTTAATTGTTGAGTGGCACGTGGACTTGCAGCTTAAATCAGTGGCCTAGCAATCAGCAGTCCATTGCAGGCACTACCTGGGGCCAGAATGGCTCATGTAAAAACACATTTTGCCAGGTACCATGGCAGTTAGTGTGTGAAGCCTTTCAGTTTGCATATGGAACAGTGTTTTGTATAGGATACGTATACTTTTGCAGCCTTTATTCATTATTTCAGTGGATCTAAATCAGTGGTTCCTAAACTGCGGACATTCAGATGCTTTAAAAATACAACTCCCAGCATGCCCGGACAGCTGTTTTGCATCACCTAGAGGTCCACAATTTGGAGACCACTAACTTAGTGGAAAATGAAGCTTTTTTTGCTAATGGTCTTGTTTAAGCATTTGGCTATTTCTGGCTCTCCCATAGAGATAAAGGAGGGGCGTGTCAGCTGCCGCTTTGTGTGTGGTGGGGGCGGGGGTGGTGGGGTGTTGGGGTTGACATGCTCCTTTCCCAGGGAGAGCCGGGGTCTCGTGCAGGATCTGCCAGTGGCCCGACCCTTAGTGTGCCTCCAGCAGGGGGGAACAGCTGGAGACACACTAAGGGTCGGGTCACCGGCCAATCTGCAAAGTAAAATACGCTGCAGTTCCGTGTTGTGTGACCCTTCCCTAAAGCTTAATTCATTTATTATTAGAGTGGGTTCACCCCACGATTTTGCTATAGAAATGTGGAAAGTCAAAAACCGTATGGTGAAAACTGGAAGGAACCGTACACACATACAATTCTGTACGGTTCCCATTGACTCCCATGTTTTAAAAAAAAAAAAAAAAAAAAAAAACGTATATGGTTTAATACGGTTTTTCACCTGGACCAAAAAACGTGGTAGGCCATGGTTATCTGTCTAGAAAATAAAGTAAAAAACAGTGTGGTTTGAAAAACGGAGACAACCGTATACAATATGGTGCATACGGTTTTGAATGGGAAGTCTATAGGCACGGTTTTCTGTGCGGTTGCATGCATTTTTTTTAATATATTTTTTTAAACCGTATGCCGAAACCGTATAGCAAAATCGTTGTGTGAACCCGACAGGCTGGGCATATTACTACAAATTTTTTTTTACCCCTTTAAGAAATCTATGTTTCTGTATGGTCACACAATGCTGTGTAGCCTGACCATGCAGCCATATTCCCGTCCATCTGTCCCCCTACTTTTTCCTAACCTACAAAATATAGACAGACTGTAGGATCAGACTATACCAGGGTTATTTGTTGTTTGTTACCGTGGAATCATATAGGTCTGCATAGGAGCTGTAGGATATTTTCATCAAGGAATGGGACCATAAGACAAAATAATGGTTGTTAATGTGGACATTGAGGGAGATTTATCAAAACCTGTCCAGAGGAATAGTTGCTGGGTTGCCCATAGCAACCAATCAGATCGCTTCTTTCATTTCTGAAAAGTCCTCTGAAAAATGAAAGAAGCGATCTGATTGGTTGCTATGGGCAACTCGGCAACTTTTCCTGTGAACAGGTTTTGATAAATCTCCCCCATTGCCTTTACACATTATTATGTCTTCAGTGCCCATTAGCTCATTCCGACATTGGATCTCTCATTTTCCAGTATCATTTCTTCCTTTCTTTCCCCTAAAGGTCATTTTCAGTGAGAGGTGGACTAATCCGAGCATGAGCCATTTCTTTCCTAGGACGCTCCTGATTGCTTGTGACAAGGAAAGTTTCGATTCCAGCTATTCCTCAGCTCTAGCCGCACAATTCACCCGCCAAACACCATATTAAGAAACTGAAGGCTTAAAGTATCTCCCTGAAATGTCAATGGTTCTGATATAGTCTTTCCATTAGCTCTTACAACTGGGCCTGGCACGCTACAGAGGTTTGGCAGAAGTTTTAGAAACCCACACAAGGAAAATGTTCTTCTGTATCCTATAGATTAGAGAATAAGCAGAGATTAAATGAAAGGTGTGGAATTATGTATCGGAGAATAGTTTCTCTTAAAATTTTAGTTTTTAGCCAAATATTGCAGGGCAAGAATAGTTCTTATATTTTATCAATTTGTGATCTTGCTCTCCACCTGCAGATCTCTTGGTGGCATCCATTATAGTAACAGCAATACTTGGTGAGCGAATCCATTAAAGGAGTAGTCCAGGATTGAAAAAAATGATCCCCTATCCTAAGGATAGGGGATAAGTTTCAGATCACAGGGGGTATGACCGCTGGGACCCACCACCATCTCCTGTACGGGGCCCCGGCTCTCCGGCCAGATAGCGTGTTGTTGACCTCCGCACGAAGCGCCGGCCGACACGTCCCCTCAATGCAGCGCTATGGCAGAGCCGGAGATTGTTGAAGGCAGGGCTCCGGCTCTGCCATAGAGTTGTATTGAGGGGGCGTGTCAGCCGCCGCTTTGTGTGGTGGTCGACATGCCCCCCTTACTGCGGACTGCCAGGGCCTGTATGGGAGATCGCGGGGGTCCCAGCGGTCGGACCCCCTGTGATCTGAAACGTATTCCCTATCCTTAGGATAGGGGATGTTTTCCAATCCTGGAGATCTTTAAATTTCACATTTCATGTTACAGTAAAGCTGGTTCAATTTTAATCATGCCTGTGAAACGCGTCACATTGGATTAAATCTGTTTGTTACACACCTGGCTCCATTGTCTCCTCCTTGGTCAGCGCCGGAATTCCTATCCTTCTCGAAGTTTGCCATACATCTCCAACTTTAATCAAAGAATTGTTAGGCCATGTTCACATGGTGGAAAATTTGTGCATTGTTTGTCCGGATAACATGGGCGGACATTTTTCCACCAGGTTTCGTTTTGTGAACATGGACAAAGGCTAAATTTCAGGTTTTCATCCTATTAATCGATAAGTTTACTGATTTTTTCTTGATTTCAGGGGAAAATGCAGCTGAATAAAAACCTATAAATCGTGTTGGTTTATTGGATGCGTTTGTGTTCTTTCTTGCAGTCCCACTGGATCACATGTTGAATGGTGCAAGCAGCTGATAGCAGCGACAATATCCAGTCAGATCTCCGGTTCTGTGCCCCCTGAAAATGTTTCTCGAGATTACAGGGTGAGTGACATATTGGTGGAGCCTATTGACATATGTCTGTGTGTTACTTTTCTGTGATCAGAGGGGCATTCTATTGGATTCTTAGCTGTGAAATGTTGTGGTGTAGACATTTTCTTCATTCCTGGTATGGTATGAATGAGACAAATGCTTACAATGTCATTTAAAACATTCTGTAATTTCCAGGAAAAATGCTAAATGTTTTCAGGAGGGACGGTTAATTGTTCAGTCGAACCCCTCAGAATTACTTTCCATCTTGCCACTTTTCCAGATTAATATTTCTTGTGTGCCAAGTGGGCATTTACATTGAAAAGTTTAGCAAACACTGTGGTCCTGCGCTACATATCTAGACTACAGCACCCTACTTCCTCTCTGACACTCCAGTGCCACATTAGTGTTTTCCCAACAGTGTGTCTCTAGCTGTTGCAAAACTACAACTCCCAGCATGCCCGGACAGCCTTTGGCTGTCCGGGCATGCTGGGAGTTGTGGTTTTGCAACAGACGGACACGCACTGTTTGGAAAACACTGCATTAGTTCATGGCTGACCCCCTTACTCAATCATATATATATATATGTATATATATGTGTGTGTATATATATATATATATATATATATATATATATATATATATATATGTGTGTGTGTATGCATACACATATATACATATTTTTATCAGCCACACATCCTCTACTATGTCTTACCCTTGTGAATTGTCACACTCCATTATGTGTTTTATATATATATATATATATATATATATATATATATATATATATATATGTGTGTGTATGTATTGTTCTTAGAACTGTAATTGGACCTGAGGAAGGCATCAGTGGATGCCGAAATGCGTTGTCCCAACTTCACCAAAAAAGTATTTATTGTCCTGTGCCACTCGAGTCCTCCTTTTCTGACTGCCCACTGGGCAGCGCCTCATCAAAACCGGTTTCTTTTTATTATTTATTTCAATCTGCCACTACAACCGGACACCAGTTTGGCTATCCGGTACTGGTAAGAGAGCAGCAGCCTATCACCCTGAAGCACAGCACAGCTCAGTGCAACCACTTCACAAGGTTGGTATATCACCCAGGTGTGGTACAGGGTACACACTTGTTAATATACCCCATCAGGGAGCGCCCCCTGCTTATTTACCCTTCTTTGAAGTCAATCATTACTAATGAATAGGCCACTCCAACACTAGGGGATGCTGTACCCGAGAGGTCCGCAGAGCCATTGTAACTCTTAAAGGGGTACTGCAGTGGAAAACCATTTTTAAAAAAATCAACTGGTGGCAGAAAGTTTATCAGATTTGTAAATTACTTCTCCTTAAAAATCGTAATCCTTCCAGTACTTATCAGCTGCTGTATGCTGCTGAGGAAGTTTTTTTTCTTTTTGAATTTCTTTTCTGTCTGACCACAGTGTTCTCTGCTGGCACCTCTGTCCATGTCAGGAACTGTCCAGAGCAGCATAGGTTTGCTATGGGGATTTGCTCTGGACAGTTCTTGACATGGACAGAGGTGTCAGCAGAGAGCACTGTGATCAGACAGAAAATAAATTCAAAAAGAAAAGAACTTCCTGTGGAGCATACAGCAGCTGATATAAAAAAAAATATTACTACTGATTTAAAAAAGAAAAAAAAAAGGTTTACCACATTAAGAAAGAATCATTTAGATTAGGGGGTTGCACTCTACTAGACCACCAGGGATGGTTGAAAGTTCCCTTTAGACGCCATTGTAAACTTTGACAGCGGCAGTCTAAAGGGTTAATAGCTACATGCTGGCTATTAGCGGCAGCCCCCAGCAATAATCTGGGGTCGCTGGGTATGTAGTTGACTCCATAACCGGAGCGCTGCCTTTTTAAAAATCAGAGGGGGTTGTTGTTCCAGCTCTGCTTGCCTGAAGGGCTAAATCCAAGAAAAATTCACCTGCCTGGCGCCCGGATTTGCATGTACCGGCAATGGGTGATAGGATTTTCACATCCCTGATGGCATGCATTTAGTGGAGTAGTTATACACCGATCAGTCATCTAATATAGGGATAACTCCTCTCATGCTGCCAATACAGCTCCGACCCAACAAGTCTTAGATCCTACAAGGCCTCTGATGGTGTCCGTGGTTTTGGACACCATGGCATATGTAGCAGATAAAGTCCTGGAAGGACGAGACTACTCGGGCTTGGCGCCCAAATATAAATCTGATCAACTATCCTTGGGATGAAGTCAACACCTTGAATTATTTCTCATGATGCTCAGAATATTCCCGACACCTTTCTATCATTACCAACGCTTGTCCTTCCTTGGACCACTTTTGGGTAGGAAATATCCACTTCATACCAGAAACATCCCACAAGACCTGGCATCTAGGCCAGTGTTTCTCAACCAGGATGCCTCCAGCTGTTGCAACACTACAACTCCCAGCATGCCGGGACAGCCGAACCATGGTTGAGAAACACTGATCTAGGCCATCACCCTTAGTTGAATTTCCACTTCTCTGAGAAAATGATGAGGAAAAACTGAAATCTTCTACTTCTCTATACAAAAACCAGTGCATGCTGAGTCATTTAAGTCAGATCTCAACAGACATTTCCATATGGATTCTGTCTCAAAATCTGCATGGAATTCTTGTGGAATCAAATGGACATCGATGGAAGGTCCTGACAAGGATTATTTTCTGCTTCAAGAATTGACATATCCATTTCCAGCTTCCAACACACCGTTCAATCGCTGCCTAATGTATCCCACCCCTGAAATGAGATAGTAAGTCTTATCCATAAGACCTGTTGTGATATATATACACACACACACACACACACACACACACACACACACATACAGTCATGGCGTAAATGTTGGGTCCCCTGAAATTTTTCTAGGAAATGAAGTGTTTCTCACAGAAAAGGATTGCAGTAACACATGTTTTCTATACACGTTTATTCCCTTTGTGTGTATTGGAACTAAACCAAAAAAGGAGGGAAAAAAAGCTAATTGGACATAATGTCACACCAAACTCCAAAAATGGGCTGGACAAAATTATTGGCACCCTTTCAAAATTGTGGAAAAATAAGATTATTTCAAGCATGTGATGCTCCTTTAAACTCACCTGGGGCAAGTAACAGGTGTGGGCAATATAAAAATCACACCTGAAAGCAGATAAAAAGGAGAGAAGTTCACTTAGTCTTTGCATTGTTTTTTCCAAAGGGTGTGCAACCAAATATTAAGTTAAGAGTGCGAATAATTTTGTCCAACCCATTTTTGGAGTTTGGTGTGACATTATGTCCAATTAGCTTTTTTTCCTCCCTTTTTTGGTTTAGTTTCAATACACACAAAGGGGATAAACATGTGTATAGCAAAACATTTGTTTCTGCAATCCATCTGTGAGAAATACTTCATTTTCTTGAAAAATGTAAGGGGTGTCAACATTTACGGCCATGACTGTGTGTGTGTGTGTGTGTGTGTGTGTGTATATATATAATATCTCTACTCACAACTCCTTTCATTGAGTAAATGATCAGTCATTACATGTAGATCCCTCAACTTATCTATGCTGCTTGCTGATGGTGTCTGTTTGGCTGTATAGATTTACAATAAAATTTAACATATGTAAACAAATGGAATTAAATAACAATATCTTTTATGGTAAAATCTAATTGTAAAGGGGAGTAACAAAATAAATGCTTAAAGAATGTTATTACACAGATCACATTTGTATGAAGGCTACCCGGAAGGTACTTTGTCTTGACATTGTTGTGCGTTTTAACAGGTCTACAAGAGGCCCGATACGAGGGTAAGATATCTCTGGTGTCCAGCAAGTCGGCCTCACGTCTGTTTGTCCAATGTGCCACATGTTGAAAATGTTATATTGAGTATCAAGATCTCTATTTGATGCAAAAATGAATTGTGAAAGATTTACCGAGCATAACTTCTGAAATTGTCCTAAACAGATCCCAGAATGGTGTAATTTTTTTTACCTCTTCTGTTCATTTGGAGATCTTGATGCTCAG
The DNA here is from genome assembly GCF_029499605.1 of Hyla sarda. Taxonomy (NCBI): domain Eukaryota; kingdom Metazoa; phylum Chordata; class Amphibia; order Anura; family Hylidae; genus Hyla; species Hyla sarda. The sequence continues at coordinate 109,569,230 of NC_079197.1, read as the reverse complement.
TTTGCGGTTTGTCTCTTCTTTGGCCTGTGAAGACATATTTCTGGTTTTCCAGCCCACATTTTCTTGCTTACGTTTGTTGTGCTTTATTTGACCGCTCTGGTTTCATGTCACTTGTGTCCCTGCATTTTATTTTATGGTTTGCCAAATTCCACATAAACCTTTGATGCTTTGTGCAGTGTGTTTTCTGCTCTTGTGTACGGAGAACAACAGAGTCCACAAGATTTTGTATTGATGATATTTTGTAACCTGCTGAAAATAATATTTTGATGAAAATTTCCAGAAAAACTAAAAAATTGTCCTTATACAGGATTTAGGGGACATTGATGCAAATTTACATTAAAAGTAGCAGAACTACTACTCTTTCAAAAAGATTTATGGGAGCTCTATGTAATACTCTGAGCCAGGTCCTCTATTAGGATAGAGGTTGTTTAACACCTTATGTAGATGGTAAAGGTGTGCACACAGACCCTGTATGGCAATGCATTTTGAGTCTATGAAGTTTAAATTGTGGTCTTTCAGGTACTAAATTATCAGCAGCAGGGACCTTATGGATTATGGCAGACATCAGCGATCACACAGGGGTCCGATGAGTCAATATGGCAGCTGGAGCTCTTCTTACCTTCTCCATGCTACTCTGCTTCCATTCACTGGCAGACTATACAAGTGGATCGCAGATATTAGTGATCAGTGATATGCCAAAGCATAGCACTGAACAGTAACAACCAATCAATAAATTGCTATAAATAGTCCTGGGGACTTTGAGAGAAACTGACAACTATTTTGGGTGAAAAAAGAGCTGTAAAAGAGGGATTATTTACATATATATAGGTGTCATATTTCCTGATTAAATTCTAAACCAGCTGGAATTGAGGCAGCTCTACGCAATGGAGGCGGGAAACCAGCTCACCCAGCTCCCCTGCATCATCAATATTCACTCCCCTGCCTACCCTCTTCTGTGACTTGAGGGCCTTGTGGGAGGGGGGGTGGCAATGAGTAGGAGTCAGGTGTAATGAGGATGAGAGTACCCCCCAACCCCCCCCCCCCCCCCCCCCAAGCTGAATATTGAGGCAGGCGCTGCACAATGCCAGCAGATTTAGAAACTGGCACAAGTCAGGAAATATAGCACCTATCTACCTATTTAAGCAGCTATCCACCCATACTATAACTCAGTATATTGGATTTTGCGTGGGTGATATAATTGTCCGTTTCTCTTTAAAAAATGTAAAAAAAAAAAAGATTTTTAAAAAAGTGAATAAGCTCCTCTCCCAATAAAAAATAAATCACGCCTTTTTCATATTTTACAAATAAAACATAAAAATGATAAACATAATAGGCATCACTGTGTGCGGATATGTCTTACCTGTTTTAATATATCGTTAATGGTCCCGTACTGTGAATGGCGTACACGTGTAAAAAAAAAAAAAAAAAAAAAAAAAGCCAAAATCCGAAACTGCTGACTTTTAGTCACATCACATCCCAGAAAAAAAATAAAATGGGCCCTCATACAGTCCTGTATATGGAAAAAATAAATGACATTTGGAATAATAGAAAAAAAATCTATTTATGACAATTTATAGAAAAAAAGACATTACATTATGTATGCTGATTAGGATAAAAAAAATGCAAAAGCAATGTTCGAATTGCCCTTTTTCACCATTCCCTATAAAAATGTATAAGAATCAAACAATATATTTACCCCAAAATTGTGCAAAAAAAAAAAAAAAGGCTATAACCTGTCCCCTAATTAAGAAACCCTAGTATAAAAGATTTAAAAAAAAACTATACCTTTTTGATATTACAATAATTGTATCTATAGCATATGGCGTAAATAAATGCAAATTAAAGTGGAGGAATTACTTTTTATTATGTGTACCCAAAAATGGTGCCAATATAAACTGCAACTTATCCTGCGTACAGAGAGGCCCTCATACAATTTTATTGATCGAAAAGTAAAAAAGGTTATGGTGCATAGAGTCCTTGGAAGGGAAAAAGAAATCACTCAGTCCTGAAGACTCGAAATAGGCCAGTCCTTAAAGGGGTACTCCGCCCCTAGACATCTTATCTCCTATCCAAAAGATAGGCCGCTGGGGCCCCCCGCTATCTCGGCTGTGATGACTGGCGATGGGGGGGCGGAGGCTTGTGACGTTACGGTCACGCCACGCTCGTGACATCATGGCCACACCCCCTGAATGCAAGTCTATGGGAGGGGGCGTGGCGGCCGCCACGCCCCCTCCCATAGACTTGCATTTAGGGGGCGTGATCAGGAGCCTCCCGCGCTGCACTTGACGCTCTAAACGAACACCGGGTGCTGCAGGGAGATTGCGGGGGTCCCCCACGATCAGACATCTTATCCCCTATCCTTTGGATAGGGGATAAGATGTCTAGGGGCGGAGTACCCCTTTAAGAGGTTAATGGCTTTAAATAAAATTGAATCAACCGTTCTATATATTTTTCTTTTTTATACTGGATCCTTGACAAGTTGATATGTGTTCCTTGTGGCTCTCTGCTTCACATCATTGGAGGACGGTCAATAATTCTCTACGTGATGTGGATTGTTTAGTATCGTTCCACAGCTGACATTTACTCAACACAATACCGTCCTCCTGGTCCTCACCGTTACACTGTGGTGTCTGCTGGAAAGGGAACATCCCGGTTTCTAGGTCAGATTATCCTGTCACTTCAACTAGTCTGTAAGAAGTCAGTATGTTAGTGTCATGGTTTCTGTTTTACCTCCTGTATATTTTCACGTAATAGCATGGATTATATTACGGATGGTTATAGATTTAGGCAGTGAACCCTATGTCACTCCTACTAGGGACCAAGAGGGGGATTTTTTATTCCTTAACATATACCGGAAAGGTCTTCCTCCCCCCCCCCCTCCTCAAGCCTTCCGCTACCTCTTGGCTTTGTACACTGTGGAGATATTGGATGACATTTACTTACGGGCCATTCTTTAGCAGCTGTATGGGGCGTAGACTTTTTTTTTAAATTTTTTTTATTTTTTTGTAGGACGCGTCCTGTTCGGCTGCACACTAAACAATATTGTTAGTCCATAGTTGGTGACAATACTTGCTCAATGTGATGTATTTTTTTCTGGGAATGTGGTTTTCTACCAAAGTTGTCCATCCATTCATATGTGTGTGTATATATGTGTGTGTGTGTGTGTGTGTGTGTATATATTGTGGGATCATTTCCTTCAGTGATTGTGTGTTTGTACATTGCATCCTTGATAATATCAGGATTGCTTACAGGTAAATGTCATTGTGAGTACATTATTTTTTTTTTCAAGCTATAAATTCTATCATTTGTCTCCTGATATTCAATCTCTTTATGCAAGGAGCATGATTCAGATGGTTACACCTCCGCAGTCGGTCTGATCACTGATCCGCATGACTAACCCCTTGTGTTCTGCCTATTTATTGCATGTATGTTGTGTGTCTGACTTATCTTGTAATTGCTTGTTTATCACAAAGACTGTGCATCCAGAGCACACTAGATTATGTATTCTAAAATGCATTTACATTCTGTATTATGTCTTTTTGTAACCTGAACACCACTCTCGAAATTTCAGTGCACAAGTTTGCATGGTGTGCAATAGAAGCATTTCAGCACTTTTGGTCTGGACTGAAAACCGCAGCAGACCACGATTTTCAGTCTCGGCCGAAAGTTGGATATGGTCATAAAAAGACCCAAGTGTTTGGAGTCTTTGGATTGAGTGAGGTCTGGCACAGATATGTTCTGAGCTTCTCCTGCTGGATCTGTGCCACAGAGGCACAAAACATGGTGGAAATGGATCTTAAAGGGGTACTCCGCAGCCAGCGTTCGGAATGTTCTGAATGCTGTTTTCCCGCCGGGAGGGTCGGCCACGTTGCTCGTGACGTCACTGTCACGCCCCCTCAATGCAAGTCTATGGGAGGGGGCGTGACAGGCGCCACGCCCCCTCCCATAGACTTGCATCGAGGGGGCGTGACATCATTAGGGGGTGGGGCTATGATGTCCCGAGCTGCCGGCTAAAGCATTCGGAAAAGTTTGCTCCAAACGCTGAGCAGCAGAGTACCTCTTTTAGCGAGCTCCCATAGCCTTGCATTGAGGAGGAGTGGCCGTGACATCACGAGGGGCGTGGCCGACTCCCGCAGTGTGAAAATAGCGTTCAGAACTTTTAGTTCTGAATGCTGTCCTGTGGAGTACCCTTTTTAAAGCTTCTTCCACACTTATATGTTAGTATTTTTAACCAAAACAGGAATACAACTAGTAGAGGTAATTGCACCTTTTGGACCCACTCCTGGTGTTGGCTACAAATACTAAGCAAAATAATATGTGTAAGACACCTAATGCTCCTGCTGCAATGTTGGTAGTTGGAGTATTTCCTTATAAAAGTCATTGATAACACCTATGTAGCATTGCTTCCCTGTCCTGCATGTGGTGACTTACATGCCAAAGAGGATGTTCACTCTCCACTTTGTGCCCACATACGGCTAATGTCTTGACTGTGTCTTTTAAGTCTTACCTGTCCTTTTATCTGTTGTCTGCATGCTTATTTCTCTCTTGTTGCCTTTGTTCTGTCCCGCCTCGTGCATACACAGGATATACAGGACGAGCACAATGGCTATCATTCCGAAACGGAGGCTGAGCAGGTGGCAAGTTGTACCCCTATATTTTCTATCACTGTAGTGCATGTCTTTAGGTTTAGATCTGTCCGAGTACAATCGATCATATAAATCTCCTGCTCATTTAGAAGGAATCGGCGTGGTAGTCTGACTCCTCACTTGGGAGAAGATCATGTTACATATTATTTTGGGGACCTGTGTTAACAAGTGACCTGAAACATTTGGACCACCATGTCCAAAATGGGTGCTAGACTTTTTCAAAACAGTTCCCCTGAAGTCACAAGTCATGGTTTAGCAGTGGTCTTGAAGTATTACAAACCAGGTCAAGAACACTATCTACACAGAAGGAAAAATATTCATAACACTGTTATGTTCGGCTGCGTTCAGACATTCTCTGTGGCTTTTACTGCAATTTCTTAAAATGTTTGCAAATTTAAAATCTGCTGCTTACCCTGAAGTCAGTGCAGAATGTTTCTGCCACATGTGAATGGGGGGTTTAAAACTCCATTCACTAGTATTTTTTACTGTCCTTTGTTTAGGAAATCCACCATGAACATGACCTTAAACTTCTCTACCTCTTTCATCTGAGGTAATAGGAATTAGGTAGCATAGAGCTTTAGGTTGTTGTTGTTTTTCAGGTTCTGTACAGTGACAATCTTCTAACTTTCTCTTTAAATTGGGTTTATAATTTATTAGCATGTTGTAGTTGTGACAACAGAAAGGACATGTTTAAAAGGTTGTATAAGAAATATTTACTTCTATGAACATGTTCAGTTCTTTGCCCAAATAGATCATCTTTAGAATTGGTCTACAGTATGCAACAAATTGAGTAACTTTGTAACTACCGTACATTGCATTACCCATCTTGTACACCGATCGTAATGTTTAGCCTATATTATAGTCCAAAGCTGCATTCATGCTTCTGCTGGTTGTTGATACATGCACTTCCTTAAGGTGCTTATACACCTTAAAGTGTACCTGTCGTCAATAAAAACTTTTCATATAATGTAGATAATATACCATTATATGTATATTTGTAATAATTATTCAGTTCTGACATGCGTAAAGGTCCGAGCTGAACGCTAAGGCCTGGTTCACACCTAGCTGCCTTAGTGCCATGAAGGAAATAGCAAACAAACAACTGAAGTGTGGAGGATGTATGACATGAATACTGCCACACACTTTACCCTCTGAATATAATACTGCCACACACTGTACCCTCTGAATATAATACTGCCACACACACTGTACCCTCTGAATATAATAATGCCACACTGTACCCTCTGAATATAATACTTCCACACACTGTACTCTGAATATAATACTGCCACACACTGTACCCTCTGAATATAAAACTGCCACACACTGTACCCTCTGAATATAAAACTGCCACACACTGTACCCTTTGAATATAATACTGCCGCACACTGGGCCCCTGAATATCAAACTGCCACACACTGTGCCCCTAAATATATTACTGCCACCCACTGTGCCCCTTAAAATAATTCTGCCACATACTGTACTCTCTGAATATAATACTGCCACACACTGGGCCCCTGGTATATTACTCCCACACACTATTAATCTGCAATATTACTGCCACATGTTATTCCCCTGCAATGTTACTGCCACATTCTCCCCCCAAATAAATTTCAACAAACACTGAGCCCTGTACCGACCTAATTGTACCTCGGTGCCCCAAAGAATTAATGATGCCGCTGTGCCCCCAGAACTAATGATGCCGCTGTGCCCCCAGAATTAATGATGCCGCTGTGCCCCCACATGAACTTTGCCACTGTGACTCTCCAGCTTTTGCAAACTACAACTCCCATCATGCACATACAGAAGGTCATGATGGGGAGTTGTAGTTTTAAAACAACTGGAGAGTCACACGTGGGGGAACACAAATTTTTACCTGAGCTTTGTCTCCCCGTCCCAGGTCCCACACTGCTCCGCTGCTCTGGCCTCTTCTAGTCTGGCCAGAGCAGATTATGCAAGAAGCGCTAATTGCGCTACCTGCATCACAGAAGCTCCAGGCGGCCGGGCTGGGAGCACAGCGTTCCCTTGCTCTGGGCCGCGGCTATTCATTTGTATCTGTGTCTTAGAGACATCTATACAAATGAATGAGGGGAGATCCGCTGGGTGGTCCGGATGACTGGCTGCCGCGGCCCGGATCTGGACAGAACAGAATTGTGAATACAGCTCTGGACTATAATACAGGATGAGTACAAGATTGCTAATAGAGTGGTATTAATAAATCTGATTCTTACTTCCCTACTGGTGAGGACCATCTCTTGACGTTGACATCATTTTGTATAGTAGTGGTAGATTTGGTTAATAACCGCATTATAACTTCCACTTGCTCATTTTGTGATACATTCATTAATGTGAGATTATAAGAATACTGTATCTGAATATATTAGCAGGCAAATCCTACATTGGATTAATCCCCCAACGTGAGTCTCACATAAATAGTCTAGTATTGTGCTCCTGTACAAGATAGATTCAGAGATAAATGGCCCAAAAATGTTGGGTAATAAAAGCAGGGAAGAGGAGCAAGGAGGGCACTGACAACCACTGGTGTTTTCTACAATTTCCAAGAAAACATTACAGAGCACTGTCAGCCAGCCGAAACCACGGCAAAACAGAGAAGGTCTACCGCAGCTTAGATTGCTTCTTAAATTTTCAGAGGCCTTTTTAAAAATGAAAGAAGCAATCTGGTTGCTATGGGCAACTGCACCATTTTACCTCTGCACATTTTGATAACCCCCCCAATGTCCTCACACATGGCTTACCTATGGTTACACTGCAATGTAAACAGGGACCAGACCATTACAACACTTTGGTAAATACATGTAATATAAAACACAGAATAAAGAATAACCATGGTACGACTAATTAAAAGTTCATAATGTCAGTTCTAAAACTCAAACCAAGGCCCCTTGTTTACACATGTTTGATTCAAATAGCCTCCCTTGTGAGAACCTTAAATCTCCAGTGATCTCTCCTAGGCTGTCTAGAGATGCATTCTGTAGGTCTGAGTACAAGATCCTGCACTTGTCCCTGGTGATGCAGTCATGGCCGTAAATGTTGACACCCCTAAATTTTTTGTAGAAAATGAAGTATTTCTCACAGAAAAGGATTGCAGTAACACATGTTTTGCTATACTCATGTTTATTCCCTTTGTATGTATTGGAACTAAACCAAAAAAAAGAGGAAAAAAAGCAAATTGGACATGTCACACCAAACTCCAAAAATGGTCTGGACAAAATTATTGGCACCCTTTCAAAATTGTGGGAAAATAAGATTATTTCAAGCATGTGATGCTCCTTTAAACTCACCTGGGGCAAGTAACAGTAGTGGGCAATATAACAATCACACCTGAAAGCAGATAAAAGTAAGGAAAGTCAGCTTAGTCTTTGCATTGTGTGTCTGTGTGTGCCACACTAAGCATGGACAACAGAAAGAGGAGAAGAGAACTGTCTGAGGACTTGAGAACCAAAATTGTAGAAAAATATCAACAATCTCAAGGTTACAAGTCCATCTAGATTTTCCTTTGTCCACAGTGTGCAACATTATCAAGAAATTTGCAATCCAAGGTACTGTAGCTAATCTCCCTGGGCGTGGATGGAAAGGTGTCAACGTAGGATAGTCTGGATGGTGGATAAGCAGCCCCAAACAAGTTCCAAAGATGTTCAAGCTGTCCTGCAGGCTCAGAGAGCATCAGTTTCGCCGCAAACTATCCGGCAACATTTAAATTAAATGAAACCCTATGTCAGGAGACCTAGGAGGACCCCACTGCTGACACAGAGGCATAAAAAAGCAAGACTACATTTTGCCAAAATGAACTTGAGTAAGCCAAAATCCTTCTGAGAAAACGTCTTGTGGACAGATGAGACCAAGAGAGCTTTTTGGTAAAGCGCATCATTCTAAAAAAAACAGAATGAGGCCTACAAAGAAAACACTGTACCTACAGTGAAATATGGTGGAGGTTCAGTGATGTTTTGGGTTTGTTTTGCTGCCTCTGGCACTGGGTGCCTTGAATGTGTGCAAGGCATCATGAAATTTGAGGATTACCAACGGATTTTGGGTCGCACTGTACAGCCCAGTGTCAGAAAGCTGGGTTTGCGTCCGAGATCTTGGGTCTTCCAGCAGAATAATTACCCCAAATATACGTCAAAAAGCACCCAGAAATGGATGGCAGCAAAGTGCTGGAGAGTTGTGAAGTGGCCAGCAATGAGTCCAGATCTAAATCCCATTGAACACCTGTGGAGAGATCTTAAAATTGCTGTTGGGAAAAGGCGCCCTTCCAATAAGAGATGCACAGAAAAAACACAAAAGAAAGGGATACGTGCCCCTTGTGTAATATGTAAAATAAACTATTATAAATGATAAGTGGAATTGCACTCAGCAAGTGGGGTTGTGCTAAGAGCACAACACCTCAGAAGACATCAAATATCAGTGTGATGGTCGTTTTGATCTGCAGCCTTGGCTTGTACTGTGTCAGCGGCACTGATCCTGTGGGAAGATTCTCAAAGAAATAGACAAAATTCAAGCTTCTAGGCACTGATCTGGCAGAGTGAGTTTGTACGGACACAAAATTATTGTCCTAAAATCAAGTTTATTCGCACAAAAGCAACGCGTTTCCGGTCCGTAACGGACGCTTCATCAGGTAGGTGCGTACACAAAGATGGCAGAGCAAACAATAAATATCCTCATGGTGTCCTTGCAAAGAGCACGTCAATTAGGGAATTCACAAAACGTTTAGATGTACAGCTTCATTTAAAATAAAAGTATCACGTGTACAAAATCTTTAAAGCTCACTCCGCCGATCAGCGCCTAGAAGCTTGAATTTTGTCTTTCTTTGAGCTTCCAATAAGAGAGACCTGGAGCAGTTTGCAAAGGAAGAGTGGTCCAACATTCCGGCTGAGAGGTGTAAGAAGCTTATTGATGGTTATAGGAAGTGAATGATTTTAGTTCTTTTTTTCCAAAGGGTTTACAACCAAATATTAAGTTAAGGGTGCCAATAATTTTGTCCAGCCCATTTTTGGAGTTTGGTGTGACATTATGTCCAATTAGCTTTTTTTCCTACTTCTTTGGTTTAGTTTTTTTGTAAGAAATACTTCATTTTCTTGAAAAATTTCAGGGGTGCCAACAAAAATATATATACGGTATTTTACATATATTGATCTGTGTATGTGTATATATATGTGTGTGTGTGTGTGTGTATATATATATATATATACACACACACACACAGACATATATAAAAAATAAAAGTCAGCATTTTGGGTGTCGATAAGACTAGCTGCACCATAGAACTTAGAGTTCTGAACTTGAGACACAATTTTTATTAAACGTTTTCTTAAAGAGTACCTCTCACGATCTTGTTAAATGTTATAATCCTCTCAGCTCACTGCCCCCATCATGATAAACCACCCCCCTGCCTTTTAGTTTTATTATTTTTTAGTTTTATACCTTGATATTGCTCTGTATTTTCTGCTTAGCCTCAGGTTCGGGTTCACAGACTGGGAAAGGGTGTTCCCCAGCAGGCGTGACATCACCTAAAGCCATACAGGAGAGAACTTACTCTTCTACACACAGCCCATAGCAGTTCAGTGTGTGAGATGAGCTATGATTGGATAAGGCTGCACACACACCCCTCAGCACTCCATACTGCATTTCCGGACTTTGGACTTTTGCCAGGCCAACAGGAGTCCAAAGTTTGTGCAAGAGATAGGGGAAATGTGCTCTGGACAGCTAGGGAGACACCTAGTGGCAGAAGACTTCATTTTTTTTTTTTTAAACAAAGTACAGTAGAAGGATTTTTTTATTTACCATAAGCAGTGCAATAGCAAAAAAAAAATGTGACAGTGCCCATTTAATATTTTAAGATGAAACTGCAATAAGTAAAGCATCTCACATTAATGGCTGTGTCTGTGCTCGTATTGTGTTCGCTGCTTGTTTTTGTGGGTTCCATTCAAGCTCCACTTCTGCTCACATTGATTTCTATTCTTTCCTCCTGCTTCCCACTGTATATAAAAGCAGTACATTGATTTATGTGCCTGACCTCCTGGTGGAGGTGTTCATAATACAAGCATGTCTATTACTTCATATGCATTACTATTCTGAGCGGCCCAAAAAATCGATGTCTGCCCTAGATAATTGACCATAGAATGATGTTTCACCAAAAAATAAAAAATCCCATGGAAAGATGAATTTATTGTACATGAGATAATGATTGTGACAGGAGTCTATCTATAGAGATGAGCGAAGTTACAGTAATTTGATTTGTCACGAACCTCGCGGCTCAGCAGTTGAAGACTTTAGCCTGCATAAATTAGTTCAGGTTTCCGGTGCTCCAATGGGCTGGAAAAGGTGGATACAGTCCTAGGAGAGAGTCTCTAATTTATGCAGGCTAAAGTCAGCAACCGCCGAGCCGCAAGGTTCGTGACGAATCAAATTACTGTAACTTCGCTCATCTCTATAGATCTAGACTGGATGGAGCCCACTGCGTGCTATTAATCCTGTATTCACCAGTCATCCTGTAGGAGGGGGGAATAGTGCTTCTACTGCTTGGCACTGTTCACCAAGGCATGACACGCTAATTCTTTTTGTCAGGCTCTGAGAGATGGGAACAAGCTGGCACAGATGGAGGAGGCACCACTTTTTCCTGGCGAGTCTATCAAAGCCATTGGTAAGTGAATATGGGTATCATATGGCTGAATAGTCATGGTGATCACTGCTAATGGGTGACGTTTTGTGAATTCTGACCTATGATCTTCAGCCCGCCTCAAAATCTTTTCTTAAAATACTGCTTTATTTTACAGCTAAGGATGTCATGTATATCTGTCCATTCTGGGGAGCGGTGAGCGGGACGCTAACCGTAACTGACTTCAAGATGTACTTTAAAAATGTGGAAAGGGTAAGTGGCCGATGTTTTTTCTTCTTTTTATGTCACCTTGAGCCCCCTTTTTTTTTTTTTTTTTTTTTTTTCTCTGTACTGGAACAGCCCCAATCAAGTACCAAAGATATTCAAGCTGTCCTGCATTCTCAGGGAGCATCAGTGTCAGCGAGAACTATCCGTCGACATTTAAATGAAATTAAACTCTATGGCAGGAGACCCAGGGGGACCCCACTGCTTACACAGAGACATAAAAAAGCAAGTCTACATTTTGCCAAAATGAATTTGAGTAAGCCAAAATCCTTCTGGAAAACGTTTTGTGGACAGATGAGACCAAGATAGAGCTTTTTGGTAAAGCCCATCATTCTACTGTTTACCGAAAACGGAATGAGGCCTACAAAGAAAAGAACATGGTACCTACAGTGAAATATGGTGGAGGTTCAGTGATGTTTGGGGTTGTTCTGCTGCCTCTGGCACTGGGTGCCTTGAATGTGTGCAAGGCATCATGAAATCTGAGGATTACCAACGGATTATGGGTCGCACTGTGTCAGAAAGCTGGGTTTGCGTCCGAGATCTTGGGTCTTCCAGCAGGGCAATGACCCCAAACATATGTCAGAAAGCACCCAGAAATGGATGGCAACGAAGTGCTGGAGAGTTCTGAAGTGGCCAGCAATGAGTTCAGATCTAAATCCCATTGAACACCTGTGGAGAGATCTTAAAATTTCTGTTGGGAAAATGCGCCTTCCAACAAGAGAGACCTGGAGCAGTTTGCAAAGGAAGAGTGGTCCAACATTCCGGCTTAGAGGTGTAAGAAGCTTATTGATGGTTATAGGAAGCGACTGATTTCAGTTATTTTTTCCAAAGGGTGTGCAAGCAAATAGTTAAGGGTGCCAATAATTTTGTCCAGCCCATTTTTGGAGTTTGGTGTGACATTATGTCCAATTTGCTTTTTTTTCCTCCCTTTTTTGGTTTAATTCCAATACACACAAAGGGAATAAACATGTGTATAGCAAAACATGTGTTACTGCAATCCTTTTCTGTGAGAAATGCTTCATTTTCTAGAAAAATGTTAGGGGTGCCAACATTTACGGCCTGACTGTATTTAGGTAGGACAAAAGTGATGCTGCCCAAAGTTTCTGTTTTCATTGCATTTTAGATTATCATTGCTTGTAGTGGGAAAGGTCTCTGTCTCTTTTGCAGTGATATTTCCAGTTAATGTCAAGGATGGTAATTTTTTCTATGGACATGTAAATTAATAACATTTTTTAAGTTCACTATCTCAGGTGTTAACATACCTGTTTTATATTTCAGGACCCTCCATTTATCCTTGATGTTCCTCTCGGTGTAATTAGCCGAGTTGAGAAGATTGGAGTTCAAAGTCAAGGAAATAACTCTTGTGGTATAGAGATTGTTTGCAAGGTATCTTTATCTCTCTGTGCACATAATGGAGGCAAAGGGGCTTGTTTAGACCTACCCATGGGCACCTGTGTTTTTCCCAAAATGTGCCAGAAATCTTCTTATGAGACATCAAAATGTTACGTGCAGCATCACATCTTATAGTATCTCTTTCTTACAAGTACCGTATTTATCGGGTTATACCACGCACCGGCCTATAACATGCACCCTAACTTTTCCAAGGAAATTTGGGTAAAAAAGTTTTTTCACACAAATATCCTTGTTAAAATGAGGGTGCGTGTGTGTGCAGGTATACCTACATAAACTGTTTCTGACTCCGCAGAAGCCGCTGCAGTTCAATGAATTAAAGCGGGCGCTTTTAATCATTGAACTGCAGCGGCTTCTACGGGGCCAGAGTCCTGCCGTATCCCTCCACATCCCCGGTTTTATAGTTACATGTCCTGGGGACCGCGCTCCTTAAGGCTCCTGTGGCATCCTGTGCTGTTTCTGCACAATGATGAGTGACGTTGCGTTGAGGACGTCACTCGCCATTGCGCAGCACACAGTTACAGTGCAGAATGCCGCCGGAGCATGAAGGAGTGTGGTCCCCAGGACATATAACTATAAAGACGGGGAGGGAATCGGGCAGTGGAGGGACTCTGGCTCTGCAGAAGCCGCTGCAGTTCAGTGATTTAAAATGCCCACTTTAAATCATTGAACTGCAGCGGCTTCTGCAGGGCCAGAAACAGTTTATCAGCATACAACACACAGATAGACTTTAGGCTAAAAAAAATTGTGTTATATGCTGATAAATACAGTAAGCATTTTCTTTTGTTGCTTTAGCAGAATTGTGGTGGCTTGTTTTAAAGAGTCCAATGTATACAATGTAGAAGTGTCAGCTGGCACTGCTTCTTTCCCGGATACACCCCTCACCTTAATCTTCCTCTGACCAGCGTAGTCGTGAAGGCACAGTCACCTGCTGGCGCTTGAGAAACTGGTGGTGCACAGGCTGTGCAAAGCTCAAGTGACCGTTATCGCAAAACAATGAAGAAGAAAAAAGCCGGCAGCTCACCAAAGAATTCAACGCAAGCTTCTTTATTGACCAGCGTGTGCAGGTTACAAAACTTGAAGTGCAGGTGCTCTACCCCAAAACCGCACGAACAACGTCCGTTTCGCACTAACTGTGCTTCCTCCGGTTCGTTGTCGTACTATCCCTCCTCCCCTTATGTAGTTCCCCCCAATCAGGATTCTAACAGGGTAGTAGTGTCATACAATTGCGACCATCTCAACTACATCACATCCGTTATGACATCATGTCAGTGCGCGGTCAGCGGCAACGGCGTCAGCTGACCGCGCACTGACATGATGTCATAACGGATGTGATGTAGTTGAGATGGTCGCAATTGTATGACACTCCTACCCTGTTAGAATCCTGATTGGGGGGAACTACATAAGGGGAGGAGGGATAGTACGACAACGAACCGGAGGAAGCACAGTTAGTGCGAAACGGACGTTGTTCGTGCGGTTTTGGGATAGAGCACCTGCACTTCAAGTTTTGTAACCTGCACACGCTGGTCAATAAAGAAGCTTGCGTTGAATTCTTTGGTGAGCTGCCGGCTTTTTTCTTCTTCATTGTTTTGCTTGTTTTAAAGAGGTTTGCTACAGTGACAGCCTGTATAAAGAACTGGAAGCAGACAGCTCCGTACATTGTGTAGTGGCTGTGCTGGGTAACTGCAGCTCCGCTCCCTTCACTTCAATGGAAGCTGAGCCTCAGCATGACCACTACACAGTGTACAGGACCGTCTGCCTCTGGCTCTCTACTTCAGCATGTCAGTGCTGCGGCTCTGGCAAGCAGCTGATTGGAAGGAGTTTCGGATATTGGACCACAACTGATCACACGTTGATGGTCTGTCCTTAGGTTAGACCATTATTGAAAAAAGTCCCAGAAAATCCCTTTAAATGTAATAAATCACCTCCCCTGAAATTATGTTCATTTATTAAGCAAAATTATAAGGGAAAAAAAATAACCAGTGACAATCATCACAAGAGCATTGAGACCTGTTTGTGTAATCTCAGAATCTGCTGCCAGAGATGTGGTTGCATTGTTAGGCAGCAGTCCAAACCTATTCAGGCTTCTTCTTTATACTTAGCAGGGCCAAAAAAGGGCTCAGGAACCAGTTTGCATCTCTACCACCTTCGAGGCTTAATGGTTTGGACTTCAGGGATTCCATAGAGCAGTCTGTAGTGATGGGGCAGGCTATTCCACAGTAAATGTCTGATTTTTCCATAAAGAGGCGACTAGAAGTCACTAGGAAATGTGTGCTATTCTTTTCACATGAAATCTGTAAACAGTGAAATTCTTTAACTTCCTCTGCTTTTAACCTTCTTAGTGTTATAACCCCAGTTTTTAGCTTTATTTGTTGCACAGCCCTTTGTTTATGTCTCAATAGGATATGAGGAACTTGCGGCTAGCGTACAAGCAGGAAGAGCAAAGCAAGCTGGAAATATTTGAGAATCTTATAAAGTATGCATATCCTGCTTCCAATGGGCTGGTAAGTGATGTCATTGACCATGATAATACAGTGGGGCAAAAATGTATTTAGTCAGCCACCAATTGTGCAAGTTCTCCCACCTAAAAAGATAAGAGAGGCCTGTCATTTTCATCATAGGTATACCTCCACTATGAGAGACAGAATGAGAAAAAATCGATAAAATCATTGTCTGATTTTTAAAGAAATTATTTGCAAATTATGGTGGAAAATAAGTATTTGGTCACCTACAAACAAGCAAGATTTCTGTCTCTCACAGACCTGTAACTTCTTCTTTAACAGTCTCCCCTGTCCTCCACTCATTACCTGTATTAAACTCTTAATGACGCAGGGCGTTTTTGTACGCCCTGCGCCCGGTCCCGGTGTTTAAAACGAGGTCACGCCGTGACCCTGCATCACACCAGGTCGGTCCCAGCTGCTATTCCTAGCCGGGACCCTGGGCTAATAGAGCACGGCACAGATTGTTGTGCCGCGCGCTATTAACCCTTCAGACGCGGCGATCAAAGTTGATCGCCGTGTCGAAAATGAAAGTATAAGCTCAGTCGGGCTGTTCGGGACTATCGCGATAAAATCGCAATGTCCCAATCAGCTAGGACGCGAGCGGAGGCCCCCTTACCTTGCTCTGTCACGTCCGATCGGCGTTTGATTGCTCCAAGCATGAGCTACAGGCTTGAGCAATCAACCCCCTATTACGCTGATCCATGCAAAGCTATGGCTTTGCAGGGATCAGGGTAAAAGATCAGTGTGTGCAGTGTTATAGGTCCCTATGGGAGCTATAACACTGCAAAAAAAAGTGAAAAAAAAAGTTAATAAAGGTCATTTAACCCCTTCCCTAATAAAAGTTTGAATCACCCCCTTTTCCCATAAAAAAAAAAAAAACTATGTAAATAAAAATAAACATGTGGTATTGCCGCATGCGCAAATGTCCGAACTATAAATATATATTACGTTAATTAAAGCGCACGGTCAAAGGCGTAAGCGCAAAAAAATCCATAGTGCAAAATAGTGTTTTTTTTGGTCACTTTTTAAATCATGAAAAAAAGAATAAAAAGCGATCAAAAAGTCAGATCAATGCAAAAATTGTACCGATAAAAACTTCAGAGCACGGCGCAAAAAATTAGCCCCCATACTGGCCCGTAAGCTGAAAAATAAAAAAAAGTTTTAGGGGGTCAGAAGATGACAATTTTAAACGTATAACCTGCATGTAGTTACGATTTTTTTCAGAAGTACGACAAAATCAAACCTATATGAGTAGGGTATCATTTTAACCGAATGGACCTACAGAATAAAGATAAGGTGTCATTTTTACAAAAAAATGCACTGCGTAGAAATGGAATCCCCCAAAAATTATAAAATGAAATTTTTTTCTTCAATTTTGTCGCACAATGAATTTTTTTTTTTTGTTTTGCCGTGGATTTTTGGGTAAAATGACTAATGTCACTGCAAAGTAGAATAGGTGGTGCAAACAATAAGCCATCATATGGAATTTTAGGATATGATTTTTGAGTTATGATTTTTAGAAGGCGATGAGGAAAAAATGAAAATGGAAAATTTATATATCAACTGGCTCCAGAAAGTTAAACAGATTTGTAAATTACCTCTATTAAAAAAAATCTTAATCCTTTCAGTACTTATGAGCTTCTGAAGTTAAGGTTGTTCTTTTCTGTCTAAGTCCTCTCTGATGACACCTGTCTCGGGAAACGCCCAGTTTAGAAGCAAATCCCCATAGCAAACCTCTTCTAAACTGGGCGTTTCCGGAGAAAGGTGTCATCAGAGAGCACTTAGACAGAAAAGAACAACCTTAACTTCAGAAGCTCATAAGTACTGAAATGATAAAAAAAAAAATTATAGTAATTTTACAAATCTGTTTAACTTTCTGGAGCCAGTTGATATATATAAAAAATATTTTTCCTGGAATACCCCTTTAACCTGTGAATCTGCATGTGGACAATGCAGTTGTTTGCATGACCAATAGTTTTGCAATCAAAGGGTTAAAGATGGTCAAACATATTGAAATAAGGTTTATAGAACCTTGTGATGCTGGTGGGACCTGACAACGATCTATTGTGTAAGAGGTTGTCCTCATTTTTTAATTGTTGGATTTCATACCTGATCCATTGTTCTCAAGAGGATGCTGCTACCAGTGGTCTGTCAGTGGCTTATTCCCCCTCTCAATAGGAAGAACAAATGCATGCTTGCGAAAACTTGCAACAGAGTGTATGTATGTATAAGCGGGAGCAGTTGGAAAAAATATCTAAGATGTATGGCTACCTTAACTGGTCACTAATCTTTCAGCAAACTTTTCAGGATAATCTGTTGTTTGTGTACATGGGGTTTAGCACCATTTCCGACTGGTATGAGGCTTGTTTCACTATTTATTTCCTCAGCATATGCCATCTCTAATTTTCAATTGCCCGTTAGCAAGTAGATGGAGACTAGCTGCTATGATGTTTCTCATAGACTGCACACACAGAAGAGGAGATTCCCTATAACCCTATAGTACACCCTCAGTAGCAGCAGCAGCATTGAGAATATAGACTAGTACTGAGCAGCTGTGAATCAAGCCCTGGGAAAACCCCTAACTAGAGCATTCAGCAGCTTCTTGTGTGTCTCTCTGCAGCTCCCTCCGCTCTGATGCCTCAGTGATGAATATTTTTAACAATTTTTCTTAGGGAATTGTGGAGGGAGGGGGAAGCAGGAAAAGAACTTGATAAGTGGAGAAAGAAACCTTTTCTCTGATAAGATACTTTACAAAGTTTCTCTATTCTTTGATTTGTGCAGTTTGTTAAAAGGTTAGTGACCATTTAACTCCACCACCCAAGATGTCAGGATTTGCAGACTCTCACTAGACCCATAAAAGACTTTTACTATGTTCTCATCAATTTGGATGGAATTGTGTTTTTTGATGGAATAAGTGTTCAGTCACAGAACTGAAACATGAACGCTTTGCTGTGATCCAAATGGAGTCCAAGTTTTATTTTGCTTTGAAAACTTCTATTCTTTGCCAGGAAAACTATACAGTTATGTTGGAAGAATGTAAAGACTATTTTGATGATCTTGTAAGCTTAAAAACAAGTTTATTATGGCTGAAAACAGCTGCGGTGCTGGAAAGGATGAAGCCAGTGCAACACTGGACATTTAATCTACCTGGATTATATGAGTTCACATTGTGACTTCATGTTCAGTATCTATCATTCTGTGTGACTGCCATGTTATGTACCAATGGATAACGTCCTAGTTAGTATACTGACAAATGCACTAATACTGAGCTAATATCTAAAACCTCTTGTGGTGGTGGTGGGGATCGTAGCATTGTGTGTATTATGTGCAGACTGGGTAAAATTGAAACATTTTTGTGCCAACCTTCTTTTTGCGCCCCAAAAAAATAGCAACTTTTCAATTTTCTGCATACTTGCCAAGTGGGCAGAACTTGGTGTAAAGTGGTCTTGACAGAAGGCATGGCCTCATGCAACCCTGGATATCTCACAACTCACCTTACAGGGGTAGAGTAAATTGTAGATAAAATCTACGCTAGCTCAGAGAAGGCATAGATTTCAGAAGCAGGGTGCATGGCTGCTTCAATGCTTGATTTATTAAATGGAAGGCACCTCTTTAATAAATCATGGAGGTGAAAAACGGGCACAATCACATTAAATGGACACTGTGCTTTGCAAAAACTTTATACAATGTAGGTCATAACATATTTATATTTGTTATGTACATTGGTTAAAAAAGTTGTATATTTTTTGAGTAATAAAAATGCTCTATAGGTATTACAACTAGGGGGCCCTCCACTGTGCAGAACACTGTATTGTCCCTGCAGCTATTGCCTGTGTTTCTCAGTTGGGACAAAATAAGGAAATGTGGGCGGGACAATCAGGGCTCTCTGCAGATTCCCAGGTTGTCAATCAGCCTGCTCTGTGAGCCGGGGCCATGTCACCTAGCCTGAGTGCACGGAGCTCAGTTGTCAGCTCCGAGGAGAAAGGGAGAAAGTCCCCACATCATATGTGAGGGAACACCCCCTCCTTCTCAGTGAACTGCATGCAATGTGAGCAACATAAACTAGGGAATTATGAGGCAAAAAATTATGAAAACCAGGATTTCTACATAAATTAACATCCTAAAGATTGCACAGAACTTTTCATAGAATTCAGACTGGAAAAATGCAGATATTGTAGATATAGTAGGTAATGGAGTCCTGTCTATGCAATCCCTATGAAAAGGGGTGGCAGCAGGATGTCATAGGTTAACCATTGGCAGAGCACACATTTTAAATATTCTGACAATTTTAGTGGTAAAATGTAGAGATGATTCAAGTTGGACGGGACATTTTAGGGGTTGGGATTTGTATTCTATGGTATTTCTGTTTTACAGATCACACAGAGGAGCTTTTGCTCTATGAGAACCTTATGTGTCGGATTGTGTAGGATGAGGATGATCTTTCTGATGTGGTGATGTGTCGTCCTTACATTGATGATTGAGGAGGGGTTATTGCTTGGTTGCTGTATGTGGTAGACTCGCTTTCTGCTTTTTCCTGTCAGGTAGTTTTATAAAACCATCTCTTCTTTTCCAGCCTCTGTTTGCCTTCAGCTACAAAGAAAAGTTTCCAGTAAATGGCTGGAAAGTTTACGACCCCACAGCAGAATACAAAAGACAGGTACGTTATTCTACTTCACTGCATTTTATTCCAGTTTGGAATCTTACAATGTCCTTTTTATTTCCTTTGTCCACATTTTTGTTATTGTAAGGCTATGGTCACATCTGCTATAGAGACTCAGCCACCTTGAAGAACAGCACAGCACGCAGCACTATTCTTCCTGTCAAAAAATCAGATCCCATTAGAAGTGAGTGGTGTCCCTTATGTGCTGCTGTTCGTGATAGTGCTACATTGTGATTCCCATATATTACAGGAAGCACCGAGCAAATCGGAGCAAAATGTAAAATATACACCATGATAAATGTTAGTATTAAACCCCTGCACCTGATATCATCCCTTGAAGCATCTGTATGTGTGTAAGAGTCATTTCTAATATAGATGCAGCTGTTAAGAGACTTGACTTTGCTGATCGAAGGGTTATTTAACTATCAGTCTTGAGATGTATTGCGGTAAATACAAATAAAGATCCTTATCCTTTATTTATATTGTGCTGGCATATTCTGTGCTCTTGTAAGAATGCATAGATTCATATCATTGGCTTCTCTCTGCAGAGTCAGCTAATATAGCTCAAGAACATGCTATTTGTCTTATACAAATAGGAAGAATTATCTTATACGGAATTATCTTATACGGTAATCCCTGAAAATACAGGCAATTCATTAACTCTGTGGAAAACTGGTAAATGGTTCCGGACATCACTTATTTCCTGACCCAGAATGGCCACAATGCACAATTGCTGTGTATGCTAGAGGTACATGGGGGGGAACCTGTTGCAAGAAGCTGCAGACTTATTGGACATCATTAAGGGGCAGCACAACGTTGGAAAGCTGAGGAGCCGGGGATTGAAAAGACACGTGAGTGACTAAAACATACTGTGTCTGTGCTGGGTTCAGTAGTACTACAGCATTTGCAGCAGAACTGAGCACATTAAACAAGTCTAGCAACAGCTACAGCAGTCGGCTCTGCCGTCAAACTGCTTATTACTGGCCGCAGTGATGTCCTGTCTCAGCTGGTAATACGCTGAGCGGCAGTGTGATGTAACGGGGCGGGGCCCAGGGCCGTTACATGACACTTCCTCTCGCCGTATTACCCACCAAGGCAGGACATCACTGTGGCTGGCAGTAAAGGGGTATTCCAGGAATATAAAAAGGGCCTTTTTTCTTCCAAAGACAGCACCCTCCTTGTCTCCACTTTGGGTGTGGTATTACAACTTGGCTCCATTCACTTCGATGGAGCTGAGCTGCAGAACCCCACCCAAACTGGAGACAAGGAGGGCGCTGTCTTTGGAAGAAAAAAGGCCTTTTTTTTTTTTATTCCTGGAATACCCCTTTAAGCTCAGCACAGTGTGAAGCATTGGGCCCCAGAATGCAAAAGAAGATCTGAGCCAGAAGACAGGAGAGCGATATCTGAGCACCGGGGGAGTGGTGGAAGGTAAGTTAAGGTTTGTTATTTTTCTTTTTGCAGCTCGGGCACATTGGAGAAATAAATAAATAAAAAATCAGTGGATAGCCCCTTTAATAGCCTGCATGACAGATTGCTGCCTCTTTATTGTTTCCAGCTGATCGCCCCTTTAATGTATAAAGTTAATGTGGTTTCAGATAATTACATGCTATTTCTCCCAACCTGTATTTGCTATTGATCGCTTTGTCCTGTGTATGTTTTCTGCAATACATTTTGTTTTCCTTTTTAGATCCTAATCCCTGAAAACGTATTGATCAGCTTTCTTTAGAGCAGCTGTCTCTGCTAGAAAATATGTTCAATCTAATTGCCATTTACAATTATACAAATACATTTGTTTAGTTATCACAGATAAAATCCTTGAAAAGGACAGGATATCATACAGTATTAAAGTGTTTTTTTTTTTTCTTGTTTTCATTTTTTATTTACTGGTAGTGTTCTTTGGAATTTAGTAGCCACAGTAGTCTGTCTTGGCTGTGTAATGGAAGTCCGAAGCCTCCATGCACATGCTTAGCTTAGCTAAAGATCAATACAACATCATGAGCCTCTGAAGATACATAATGTGGATTTCAGATTATTATTAAACAGTGCACTTAGTGGCTGTAGTCAATGGTAATGGCTAAAAACCGCCACCAATGTATTATATAGAAATCTCCTATATTCTACAAACCTTTTTTATCACCATAGTTACCGTATATATCCATTTGAGGGGTTATTAAATGGTATTAGTGAAGATTCCAGTTTAATTGGCCTGATGGTCTTGACCATTATCTGGCCAACTATGTGGAAGATATGAAGAATTGGTGTCAGAAGTATTCATGTGTTAGAAGTTGATGTACGGTACTTTTTCATAAATCACTAGTGAAAACAATATTTATTTTCAGAGAAAATTCCTCCCCCTACTTCTGCTCCTCCTGCACTGATCACTTTTACTTTATGCATAGTCTATCTTCAGGCATTAGCACAAAGAAAAAAAAAAAGTGGCAACCATAGATAATGCACACCAACACATATATAGATTAATGTAAATATATCTTTATTAACAAAACCAAAAAAGGGAGACCATATTAAAAACACTTAAAACCACATGATAATACACAGAGGATGGGGACGTAACCCTACCTCCACCCCCTAACCTACGCTTAATAGCATGTAAGGTGGAAACTGTCCCAGATATATATGCATATGTACTATACCTAGCCCTATAAGAATGACATGAATATAAATATCCAATTAAAAATCGTGCAATTATAATAAAGTGTCACGTGCAATAACAATAATTATCTATGAAAATATCAATAGAAAAATAAATACACCACTATACACTCTGCCAAATAATGAACACTAATGTGCGTATAAAGAAAATAATATATACATGTACTCAATACACCAGACTCCTGAGGAAGCCGCCGTAGCGGGTGGCGGAACGCGTGGGAGAAGCTGTCCCCTTATCCTGTGGTGGAAACTGTCCCGTCTCTTTTATTCCTGCATACCTTCCATGGGCTTGAGTTTTTGAGTATACCTTATTGTCCATCTTTTTAATTCTCTGTTTGGGAGGAAAGCTTATTGGTGTATTGAGTACATGTATATATTATTTTCTTTATATGCACATTAGTGTTCATTATTTGGCAGAGTGTATAGTGGTGTTTATTTTTCTATTGATATTTTCATAGATAATTATTGTTATTGCACATAACACTTTATTATAATTGCACAATTTTTTATTGGATATTCATATTCATGTCATTCTTATAGGGCTAGGTATGGTACATATGCATATATATCTGGGACAGTTTCCACCTTACATGCTATTAAGCATAGGTTAGGGGGTGGAGGTAGGGTTACGTCCCTATCCTCTGTGTATTATCATGTGGTTTTTAATATGGTCTCCCATTTTTTGGTTTTGTTAATAAAGATATATTTACATTAATCTATATATATGTGTTGGTGTGCATTATCCATGGTTGCCACTTTTTTTTTTTTTTGTGCTAGTTCTGTATTTGGG
Organism: Hyla sarda; assembly: GCF_029499605.1. Taxonomy (NCBI): domain Eukaryota; kingdom Metazoa; phylum Chordata; class Amphibia; order Anura; family Hylidae; genus Hyla; species Hyla sarda. The sequence continues at coordinate 109,545,655 of NC_079197.1, read as the reverse complement.
CAACCTTTTTGCACCCACGTTTATCATAGCTGTGGTGCCCATCCCTTTTTTGCTATAGATATATCTTCAGGCATTATCAGATCACTGAGGGATCATGTTACAGTTACTCATAGAAGTCTATGGAGAGAGGGGGGGGGGGAGGATAAGCGAAGAGATGTAGTAAGCAGAGCTCAGGGAAAACTGTCAAATAGAGGTGGAACCTGCCAAGGGGAAACTATTGATAAATGCCATATGTAATAGCAAGAACTACTGCTATGTCATGTAAACACACATGCCAACTTATTCTAACTTAATACTATTTTAATCTCACTTAAAAGTACAGTTATTCAAGTGAGTTGAAAATAATATTTAGAATAAACTGTCATGTGTCTATCAGACAGGAGAGAGCACAGAGGAGTGTTCGCCCACCCTCACTGACTGGACTTTGTACAAGATGAAGCGCAGGCATGAACAAAACCATGATTACTATAAATACAAAATTATATTCTCCTATGAAGTATATTAGAAAAGTTAATGTTTTGCCAAGATGTACAACATATAAAAAGTTCTTGAATCTGACTGTGCCCTTTTAAGGACTGGATCAGTTTTCAGTTTTGTTCCTCATCCCTCAATAGCCATAACATGTTTACTTTTTCATCTACGCACCCACATGAGGGCTTGTTTTTTGTGGGACCAGTTGAACTTTGTAATGACTTCCTTTATTTTTCCATAACATATGCTCCAAAAACACACCACTATACCACCAGGGGGCATTTAAATGTACCCTGAGACACTTTGAAAGCAGCAACTATAAAACTTTTATGACCGGCCACAGCTATAGCCACATGCTGGCTGTTAGCTGCGGCCCCCCGCTACTGAAATCAGCTGGAGGCTGCCAGGTATATTTTCTTAAGTGCACCACAGCGTGTATACACTTCACTGGTCATTCAGGGGTTTTAAAGACCAATTTAGGCTCTGTTCACACTAGCAACATGGACTTAGTAGCTGTGACATGCTGTATGTTTTCAGATTGAAAATCCTAATAAATCCAGGCTGATACCATTGACTTATAAGGTGTCTCAGGGTTCAGGCATTTTTTAATGGGAAGAGTTTCTGAGCTGAGAGAATTCCTGAGAGTAGATGAAAACATTAATGTGAACAGAGCTTAAGGCTGACCATACACATTACATAGTTGACTTTATTTTTTCCGTTCCTCCATTTAGGGTTTGCCCAATGAAAGCTGGAAGATTTCAAAGATCAACAGTACCTACGAGCTCTGTGACACTTATCCAGCAGTTTTTGTTGTCCCCACAAGTGTGGCAGATGATGATCTGGCCAGGGTTGGAGCATTTAGAGCCAAAGGACGCATTCCAGTAAGATGTGGATTTTGTTTCCAGGGTAAAGGGGTATTCCGTCCATAGACATCTTATCCCCTATTTAAAGGCTAGGGGATAAGATGTCAGATTGCGGTGGGCCTGCCGCTGGCCGTCACGCCCCCTCCCAGAGACAAGAATGGAGGGGGTGTGGCATGATGTCACAAGGGGGCGTGATGTCATGTCTCCAGTCCCAGAATCTCAGAGGTTCTCAAGACTAGAGCAGCAGCCCTGCACAGAATGCTGGGTGCTGCACGAAGATCCTGATGGGTCTCAGCAGCTGGCCCCCGCGATCAGACATCTTATCCCATATCCTTTTGGATAGAGGATAAGATGTCTGTGGCCAGAATACCCCTTTAAAGGGGACATTGACTTCTGCTTGTTTTTAGTTGTCTATGTTTTTACTCTTTTATCAGGATTATGACTCTTGATTTATGTGCAAAACACTTGTGAAGCTGCCCACATATAAGTACAGGTGGAGCATAGCAGGCCCCAGGCCCCACCTATCCGGATGTCCAGGATGCCTTACTAATGTTTATTTTGTTTTTGTTTTTTATGGCTAGAAATCACCTTAAAATTCAACTAAAGGTATGACTATGTTATATTTGGGCATCTTCACATGTGTTTTGTAGGTGACAGCACTCTATGGCACTATGGTTTCATGTTTCGATCCTATTGATAATAAATATCATGTTTATTTGAGTAGATAGATAGTAACTAACATTATGTTTTACAGGTTTTGTCATGGATTCACCCAGAAAGCCAGGCAACAATCACCCGTTGCAGCCAGCCTTTGGTGGGGCCCAATGACAAGAGGTGTAAAGAAGATGAGAAGTATTTACAGACTATTATGGATGCCAACGCACAGTCACACAAAGTTATTATATTTGATGCCCGGCAGAACAGTGTTGCTGACACGAACAAGGTAATGTTATAGTTATTGCTGTGCTTTTTCCTTATGAACAGATTCATAGGTTTCCCATTTGAAGAAATACTTAACCTAGAAATAAATTATTAAAGTCAACAGGATATGAAATTGATAGTGTGTGTGTCATATATATACTGCTTAACACTTAAACAACACAATGTAACTCTAAGTCAATCACACCTCTGTGAAATCACACTGTCCAATCAGGAAGCAACGCTGATTGACAATCAATTTCACATGCTGTTGTGCAAATGGAACAGACAACAGGTGGAAATTATAGGCAATTAGCAAGACATCCCCAATAAAGGAGTGGTTCTGCAGGTGGTTACCACAGACCACTTCTCAGTTCCTATGCTTCCTGGATGATATTTTGGTCACTTTTGAATGCTGGCGGTGTTTTCACTCTAGTGGTAGCATGAGATGGAGTCTACAGCCCACACAAGTGGCTCAGGTAGTGAAGCTCATCCAGGGGGCACATCAATGTGAGCTGTGGCAAGAAAGTTTGCTGTGTCTGTCAGCGTAGTGCCCAGAGTATGGAGGTGCTACCAGGAGACAGGCCAGTACATCAGCAGAGGTGGAGGAGGCCGTAGGAGGGCAACAACCCAGCAGCAGGACCTCTACCTCTGCCTTTGTGCAAGGAGAAGCACTGCCAGAGCCCTGCAAAATGACCTCCAGCAGGCCACAAATGTGCCCAATGTGTCCACTCAAACGGTCAGAGACAGACTCCATGAGGTCGGTATGAGGGCCCGACATCCACAGGTGGGGGTTGTGCTTACAGCCCAACACCATGCAGGATATTTGGCATTTGCCAGAGAACACCAAGAATGGCAAATTCGCCACTGGCGCCCTGTGCTCTTCACAGATGAAAGCAGGTTCACACTGAGCACATGTGACAGACGTGACAGAGTCTGGAGACGCCGTTGAGAGTGTTCTGCTGCCTGCAACATCCTCCAGCATGACCGGTTTGGTGGTGGGTTAGAAATGTTGTGGGGTGGCATTTCTTTGGGGGGCTGCACAGCCCTCCACGTGTTTGCCAGAGGTAGCCTGACTGCCATTACATACCGAGATGAGATCCTCAGACCCCTTGTGAGATCATATGCTGGTGTGGTTTGCCCTGGGTTCCTCCTAATGCAAGACAATGCTAGACCTCATGTGGCTGGAGTGTGTCAGCAGTTCCTGCAAGAGGAAGGCATTGATGCTATGGACTGGCCCACCCATTCTCCAGACCTGAATCCGATTGAGCACATCTGGGACATCATGTCTCGCTCCATCCACCAACGCCACATTGCACCACAGACTGTCCAGGAGTTGGCAGATGCTTTAGTCCAGGTCTGAGAGGACATTCCTCAGGAGACCATCCGCCACCTCATCAGGAGCATGCCCAGGCGTTGTAGGGAGGTCATAAGGGCATGTGGAGGCCACACACTACTGAGCCTCATTTTAACTTGTTTTAAGGATATTACATCAAAGTTGGATCAGCCTGTAGTGTGGTTTTCCACTTTGAGTGTGACTCCATATCCAGACCTCCATGGGTTGATAACTTCAATTTCCATTGATAATTTTTGTGTGATTTTGTTGTCAGCACATTCAACTATGTAAAGTAGAAAGTATTTCATATGATTAGTTCATTCATTCAGATCTAGGATGTGTTATCTTAGTGTGTGTGTGTGTGTGTGTGTGTGTGTATGTGTGTGTATATATATATATATATATATATATATATATATATATATATAATATGTGTGTGTGTGTATGTATATATATATATATATATATATATATATATATATATATATATATATATATATATATATATTATAAATAGGAAGAGGGAATTTCAGAGATATTTTTAATTGTTAATAATAGGAAGACTAGTGACAAAACACCGTTTTCTGCAAGACCCTACATGACCATGCAATACACAGTATTGCAATTAATGGTTAGGTACCCCCTCCTAAGATTATTGCTGAGCATTGGTTGGTAGCAGGGGAAGATCACGTGTCCAGGTTAATTTTTGGGGGCAAATCACAGAAAATGGGATCAAAGTTATTTCATGTAAAAAAAAGGCCTTACTTACTGATTCAATTAAAGCATTTTCAATTAAACATATGTTGTAGCGCTGTAAAGAATGTTGACATTTACATCAGTCACTGTCCCCAATTGGACTCACAACTGCAAGCAGGGGCAGATGGTTTTCAAAGATGGATTCAAGCCTAGGGGTCAACGTAGGCTGTGTAGGGGAGAGATGACAGTAAAAGCCTCTGATCACTTCTAATATCACTTGCAAATGTTATCCTCCTGCCCCTTAAAGCCACAAAACCTGGAACTCCCCCACTTTAAATCCTGCACACTGAATTTCGCACTTTGAGTATTGAGAACTTAAGATTTTCTGCAAAATACAAAACCTAAATCTAGGCACTCATTCTCTAGCTGTGGCAAGCATTTTAAGCCATGGCCTGTTACATACATCCTTAGCAGTGGAAGAGTTATAGTTATTGCTACTCATCACTGCATAGAAAAATTTTCATGGATGGATTTTCACATACATTTTCTGACAAATTGTTTGTAAATGTACTTGTGTGGTAATCTACAATCGACATCATCGTATCGCCAAGTAAGCATACTAATGATGCATATACAGTATCTCGCACCCCTCACATTTTGGTAAATATTTAAATGGGCACGGTCAGATACAAAAACTTTTTATATGTTGTACATCTTGGCAAAACATTAACCTTTCTAAAATACTTCATGAGAGAATATCATTTCCTTTTTATAGATATCCTGTCTTATAAAATCATGGCTTTGTCCAAGCTGAAGCACGGGCATAAACAAAGTCCAGTATGTGAGGATGGGCTAGCACTCCTCTGTGCTCTCTCCTGTCTGGTAGCACTCCTCTGTGCTCTCTCCTGTCTGATAGTACTCCTCTGTGTTCTCTCCTGTCTGATAGTACTCATCTGTGCTCTATACTGTCTGATAGCACTCCTCTGTGCTCTCTCCTGTCTGATAGTACTCATCTGTGTTCTCTCCTGTCTGATAGTATTCCTCTGTGCCCTCTCCTGTCTGATAGCACTCTTCTGTGCTCTCTCCTGTCTGATAGTACTCCTCTGTGTTCTCTCCTGTCTGATAGTACTCCTCTGTACTCTCTCCTGTCTGATAGCACTCCTCTGTACTCTATCCTGTCTGATAGTACTCCTCTGTGCTCTCTCCTGTCTGATAGCACTCCTCTGTACTCTATCCTGTCTGATAGTACTCCTCTGTGTTCTCTCCTGTCTGATAGTACTCCTCTGTGTTCTCTCCTGTCTGATAGTACTCCTCTGTGTTCTCTCCTGTCTGATAGCACTCCTCTGTGCTCTCTCCTGTCTGATAGTACTCCTCTGTGCCCTCTCCTGTCTGATAGCACTCTTCTGTGCTCTCTCCTGTCTGATAGTACTCCTCTGTGTTCTCTCCTGTCTGATAGTACTCCTCTGTACTCTCTCCTGTCTGATAGCACTCCTCTGTACTCTTTCCTGTCTGATAGTACTCCTCTGTGCTCTCTCCTGTCTGATAGTACTCCTCTGTGTTCTCTCCTGTCTGATAGCACTCCTCTGTGCTCTCTCCTGTCTGATAGTACTCCTCTGTGTTCTCTCCTGTCTGATAGTACTCCTCTGTGTTCTCTCCTGTCTGATAGTACTCCTCTGTGTTCTCTCCTGTCTGATAGTACTCCTCTGTGCTCTATACTGTCTGATAGCACTCCTCTGTGCTCTATACTGTCTGATAGCACTCCTCTGTGCTCTATCCTGTCTGATAGCACTCCTCTGTGCTCTGTCCTGTCTGATAGCACTCCTCTGTGCTCTGTCCTGTCTGATAGCACTCCTCTGTGCTCTGTCCTGTCTGATAGCACTCCTCTGTGCTCTGTCCTGTCTGATAGAACTCATCTGTACTCTATCCTGTCTGATAGCACTCCTCTGTGCTCTATCCTGTCTGATTGTACTCCTCTATGCTCTATCCTGTCTGATAGCACTCCTCTGTGCTCTATCCTGTCTGATAGCACTCCTCTGTGCTCTATCCTGTCTGATAGCACTCTTCTGTGCTCTCTCCTGTCTGATTGTACTCCTCTATGCTCTCTCCTGTCTGATAGTACTCTTTTGTGCTCTCTTCTGTCTGATAGCACTCCTCTGTGCTCTCTCCTGTCTGATAGCACTCCTCTGTGCTCTCTCCTGTCTGATAGCACTCCTCTGTGCTCTCTCCTGTCTGATAGCACTCCTCTGTGCTCTCTCCTGTCTGATAGCACTCCTCTGTGCTCTCTCCTGTCTGATAGCACTCCTCTGTGCTCTCTCCTGTCTGATAGCACTCCTCTGTGCTCTCTTTTGTCTGATAGCACTCCTCTGTGCTCTCTCCTGTCTGATATCACTCCTCTGTGCTATCTCCTGTCTGATAGGACTCCTCTGTGCTCTCTCCTGTCTGATAGGACTCCTCTGTGCTCTCTCCCGTTTGATAGGACTCCTCTGTGCTCTCTCCTGTCTGATAGGACTCCTCTGTGCTCTCTCCTGTCTGATAGGACTCCTCTGTGCTCTCTTCTGTCTGATAGGACTCCTCTGTGCTCTCTTCTGTCTGATAGGACTCCTCTGTGCTCTCTTCTGTCTGATAGGACTCCTCTTTGCTCTCTTCTGTCTGATAGGACTCCTCTGTGCTCTCTCCTGTCTGATAGGACTCTTCTGTGCTCTCTCCTGTCTGATAGGACTCCTCTGTGCTCTCTCCTGTCTGATAGGACTCCTCTGTGCTCTCTTCTGTCTGATAGGACTCCTCTGTGCTCTCTCCTGTCTGATAGAACTCCTCTGTGTTCGTTCCTGTCTCATAGGACTCCTCTGTGTCTGACTGATAGGACAGGAGAGAGAACAGAGGAGTGCTATCAGACAGTAGAGAGCCCAGAGGAGTGGTAGCCCATCCTCACTTACTGGACTTTGTCCATTCCCATGCTTCAGCTTAGACAAAGCCATGATTTTATAAGCCACAATTTCTATAAAATGGAAATAAAATTTTCTTATGAAATATATTAGAAAGGTTAATGTTGAAGTTACTTGTTCCTGATCGTACATCATGGCTGTCTTACATGCTTGGTATATCTCCCTGTCTGCGGTCCCTAAGTATTATAGCCTATGACGACATTCCTTCTTTAACTCTTATGTTTCATCCAAGCTCTATCCATTGAAGTGATGAACTAATTGCTTATGGCCCGTCATACTTTTTTTTGTAATGTCGCAACACTTTTGCCACCTATGCACTTACCATGATGCTGTTGTATCATACCTCTTATTTGTTTTTGTTCAATAAAAGCAGATTTGTCAAAAAAGAAAGGTTAATATAATGTTTTGCCAAGATGTACAACATATAAAAAGTTTTTGAATCTGACAGTGCCCATTTAAGTAGTGAGTGCACAGCCTATATAAACATGTTTAAACTTCAAGAGGTACAGCGTGTTGGCACTGCTCTCCCTTGATGTATCTCCCTCGGATTGTCCATGTATATATGGAAACTAGCAGTATGTGCTGTGCATCTGGTGGTGCTCTTGTACTAAGAAATTCAGGTATTCACAACTCCAATATAGACGAAATAAGTACAGGCAACTCACCACATAGATGTCTTAAACTTTGTGCTTTATTTCTGGGACATGCAGGCAAAGCGGCTTCCACGCCGCATCGGGATGCCGAGCGCTAGTGCGTAATACTATGACAGCTGTTTCCTTCCGTTTCAGGAACTTCAAAAGATCGATCTGTTGAAGTTCCTGAAACGGAAGGAAACAGCTGTCATCGTATTACGCACTAGCGCTCGGTATCCCGGTGCGGCGTGGAAGCCGCTTTACCTGCATGTCCCAGAAATAAAGCACGAAGTTTAAGACTTCTATGTGGTGAATTGCCTGTACTTATTTAGTCTATATTGGAGTTATAAACATGTTTAATGTTGTGTCCACTCAAAATAACTCAACACATAGCTATTGTCTAAACCTTGGTAGTGCTGGGCGGTATACCGGTTCATACCGAATACCGTTTTTCTTGTTCCAGGATCCAAATTTTTAATATACTGCAATACTGCGCAGCCTCAGACTCGGCAGCAGACTCAGTGGCAGCCCCACCCTCCGAGTACATTCACCAATCACTCACCAGGATGGGGCTGTTGCTCCTCCTAACTATCTCCTCCCTCCGCCGCCATAGTGCCGAGCAAATTTCCCCCTCAAACCGCCATTCATTTTCCCGCTCAGCCTGCCCTGGACTGCAGTCGTCAGCCGCCAGCGCCGCTGCCCGCTGCCGGCCCCTTTCAGAAGGTAAAAATGAAAATCTTCTAGAGCACACACTCCCTGTGCGCTATGCTGCGGCCCCGGCGGTCGGCGATCCTCCCATCTGTGTCTGTAGTCTGCTATACACATGGGGGGTATGTGCAGAGAAGACTACAGACAGAGCATTGCACCCTAGTGTCTTCTACAGACCTTAGGGTGCAATGTTCTGCAGTCTGCACATACCCTCCTATGTGTATAGCAGTATGTGTGTAAATTCCTATACAGGTGGGGGTATGTGCAGAGCATTGCTCCCTAGTCTGTACTTCAGACAAGGGTGCAATGCTCTGCACATACCCACACCTGTATAGGAATGTACATACACACACACACACACACACACACACACTGCTATGCACATGGGGATATGCGCAGACTGCAGAGCATTGCACTGTAGGGTCTTGTACAGACCCTAGGGTGCAGTACTCTTCAGCCTTCACATACCCTATGGGAGCTATAACAAAAAGTAAAAAAGTGTAATAAAAAAGTTTTGTAAAAAATGTTGCTCCTTCCCATTTACCCCTTCCCTGATAAAAGCTTGAATCCCTCCCTTTCCCATTTTTTAACTAAAATAATGTAAAAAGATAAAAAAGTATGTGGTATCGCCACGTGTGCTAATGTCTGAACTATTAAAAAATTATGTTAATTAAAATGCATGGCCGATCTTGTACACGTAAAAAAAAAATACTAAAGTCCCAAATTTTTTTGGGTCACTTCATGTAAATTATAAAAAGCCGTCTAAAAGTCCCATTAAAACAAAAATGGTACCGATAAAAAGTACAGACCACAGCGCAAAAAATTTGCCACATACATACATACAGGTATGTGCAGGGCATTGCATCGGTCAGTGACTTAGGGCCTCTTAGTCTGCACATTCACTGCTATTCACATCTGTACATACACTAGAGTGCAATGCTCTCCATACCCCCCCCCCATGTATAGGAATGTACTACACACACCACTATACATGGGGAGTATGTACAGAGCATTGCACTCTAGTGTATGTACATTCCTAAGTTAGCGAGAGCGGGCGGGCGGGACTGGCCAAACATTTTAGCGGGAGCGGGCGGAATTGGTCAAAAAAGTCACCGGGAGCAGGATTGAAAAACCAGTCCCGTGCAGGGCTCTACATAGTAGAGGAAGGAGTGAAAGCGCACTCAGGGTTCGGGACAATACCTACATATACAGCATGGGGGAGTTACAGGACCTTTATGTATGAGCTGGTACATACGCGGCACTTTCTATTATTGAGAATGAGTGGGGGAAAAAATACTTTACCCTTAGTTCTTTAGCAAGGCAGAAGTCCTCTTGGAGGTGTGTTTGGGGTTGTTATCATGTTGAAATACTGCCCTGTGGCCTAGTCTCTAAAGAAAGGGGATCATGATCTGCTTCAGTATGTCACAGTACATATTGGCATTCATGGTTCCCTCAATGAATTGTAGCTCAGGCAGCCCCAGACTGTGACACTCCCACCACCATGCTTGACTGTAGGCAAGACACATTTGTCTTTGTACTCCTCACCTGGTTGCCGCCACACACTTAACACCATCTGAACCAAATAAGTATCATAGGACCACAGGACATGGTTCCAGTTTTCCCTGCCAGGATCGGTAACCCCGAGTCACGCTCGGGGTAGAATTGCAGAGTTGCCGGCCGGGCTGCACGATATATCGCAAAAGCAATGCGATATAGCGATGCGGCCCCTGGGAAAACATGTGATTATCTGCTCTGGTCGGCTCCCGTTGCGGGGGCCGGCCAGAGCAGGTAAAGAAAAATACTAAAAGTCAGTGTTTCCCTACCAGGGGGCCTCCAGCTGTTGCAAAACTACAACTCTCAGCATGCCCGAACAGCCAAAGGAAAAAGGAGTAAAATAAAAAAAAACTTTTGCTTACCTAATCCCGGTCCCTGCAGATGTCGTTCCCCTCCGTGCGCTCCGGTCCCTGCTCTCTTCACTATTCATCTTCTAGGACCTTTCCCTTTTCAGCCAATCACAGGCCGCAGTGGTGTAAAGCCTGTGATTGGATGAAGGGTAATGGACTTGTTCTGCAGCAAATACACTAGGTTTGAAATCTGCCCGGCAAACCTAGTGTATGCTGCTGCAGGACAAGACAAGGGGGGATGAATGTGACAGGGGGGAATGTGACAAAGGGAGGGAATGTGACAAGGGGGGGAGGGGAATGTGACATGAAGGGGGGGGGATGTGACAAGGGGGAGGAGGGGATTGTAACATGAAGGGGGAGGGGAATGTGACAAGGGGGGAAGAATGTGACAAGGAGGGGGGAGAATGTGACAAGGGAGGGGGGGATGTGACAAGGGGGAGGAGAATGTGATAAGGGGGGGGGGGGAATGTGACGGGGGAGATGTGAAATGGGCGGGGGGGGGGAGATGTGAAATTCAGTGCAAAAAATTGTACCGCTTTTGGTACAAATTTCCAGGCAGAATCATACCGCCAGGGAGGTTAAGTAGAGGCTTCCTTCTGGGGCAACAGCCATTCAGTTTTGTCACATAAAAAGATATACTAAAATATTTACATAAAAATGTGAGGGGTGGACTCACTTATGTGAGCTTCTGTATCTCTAAATATTTGCCTTCATTGTGAGCATGTGTGACAGGTCTAGATCATAGTGTCTTCTTTACAAATGGAATATGTCGCTAATCCTGTGTGTACCTTGTCAAGCTTTGAAATGTCTATTTGGTTTGTATTAGCTTTCTAAAAAGTTTATTATAACCTGGAAAGATGTTATTGGATGTTTAAGAACTGCAGCTTTATTGCAAATAATAATTCTTTATAATGAAATAGGATTTTAGAAGATACGTAAAAATAAATAGGGCTGAGCTGCTGTAAAAGACTGCCCATGGACAAGACTGCCCATAGTAAATACAAAAGCCTAGAATAAATTTTTAGGGATTAGTGAATTAATAAAACATTTTACATTAGAATATTCATAGTGAGGTCAAATTCAGCATAAGATGTATTTGCCCTATTGTGTTTTCAGAACTTATTTTTGTGGTTTGTATTTTGCAGGCTAAAGGAGGAGGATACGAGAGTGAGACTGCTTATCCCAATGCGGAGCTGATATTTCTGGAGATACACAACATCCACGTGATGAGGGAATCCCTGCGTAAACTGAAGGAGATTGTGTATCCATCCATCGATGAGGCTCGCTGGTTGACAAACATTGATGGAACACATTGGCTTGAATACATAAGGGTAAGGTGGTAGGCAGTGTAACAGATTTTGGCAATGCTATAGCCCATTACACTGTCAGAGACCACTAAACTTGAAATGAATCTGGCTTCTATAACCCCCCAGGATCAGCTCTTAAAGGAAAACAGTCATCTGTTCACCCACACTAAACCCAATGCACTGGGTTATAGTGTGGGTGAACAGGAGACCGATGAGGGGTTTATGGGTTAAATTCATACCTGCATGCCGGAGATCTGTCCCTCCAAAGATCTTCCATCTTCAGTGAATTGCGCACTGGAGGTGGGCCCGCCGGCTCAATATAAATATATATATATAATATTTTCATTGCCGCGGGTCACGTGAGCGCTCAGTCGGCGCAGTGCTCTCATGACCCGCGGCAATGAATATTCATATTGAGCCGGCGGGCCCACCTCCAGTGCGCAATTCACTGAAGATGGGAGAAGATCTTCGGAGGGACAGATCTCCGGCGTGCAGGTACATATTTAACCCATTAACCCCTCATCGGTCTCCTCTTCACCCACACTATAACCCAGTGTATTGGGTTTAGTGTGGGTGAACAGATTACCGTTTTCCCTTAACACTCTGGCTGGCTTTACATTTTTCCAGCCACGGAAATGTGTTCTGGTAATACATAAAAGCCATGGACAGGCTGGGTCCGCCATAGTGGTGACTGCTACTGGGCATCACTTTCCTCCCTATCATGCCTATGTACTCTAAATTACTCCAGTTTACATACTGTATAAAGACACCTACTTTTATAAATCCAATTAAAGATGAAGAATCATAGTTAGGTCACTTCTTTCATTGACTTTGATGCTCATACTACAGATTTTGACCCTGGTTGGAAGACTGACACCAGATGACAAAATCCTTACATGATAGACTTTTGTGGACAAATGGAGGCCTGGTCCATTATTGATATACACAGGTGGAGCTCACAAATCTTCTGGGGCATACACTTTGGTCTTATCTTATTTTATGTATTTGATGCACTTACAATCTGTTTCCTGACTGTTCGTAATATTTGCTGGTCTTTCAGATGCTTCTGGCTGGCTCTGTGAGGATTGCAGACAAGGTTGAATCAAGCAAGACCTCAGTTGTGGTTCACTGCAGTGACGGCTGGGACAGAACGGCACAGCTTACATCCTTGGCAATGCTAATGCTGGATAGCTATTACAGGACAATTAAAGGATTTGAAGTTCTGATTGAGAAAGAATGGATAAGCTTTGGCCATAGGTTTGCTATGGTATGTGTGTGGAAGCAAAAGTTAATTTAGCTGTAATGTAAATGTATAATGGACAGAGCAGCCAAAATGTAGCTGCCCTTTAGATATTTACTGGTTAATACAGGTACATATACATTGTATAACCCTCCAATACACTATGTCTTACTATGAAGTTATACAAGCTCTAGCATGGATAGAACGGGCTACAGAGCTGAGCCCTCTCTATACCCAGCAGTTGGCAGCCACAGTCAGTCAGTGGGGAGTGGACTATGGCATCTGGGTAGTTAGGAATCACATGCCGGTTACATAAGAAGTCCATGCTACAGTTGCTGGGTGCTGATCAATTGTCATGACATATGGGAGACTTATGAAGGCTTTGAATGACTGCCATGCCACTATTTTTTGCTAATAAAATCTAAAGTCCAGAAGTATCCAAACTAGTAAACTTGTATGATATTTATCCTGCATTGTAAGCTCCATAAACAGTAAACCGAAAGGTGTCTTTAAAAGTACATTTGAGCCTACAAAAACAACAAGCCTTTATATGACTCTGTAAACATTTATAGGATTGTGTTTGCTCTGGGAATTTGTAGAATAGTGTTCTTAAAACCTGTGCCTGCAGATTCTGTTGTCTCATGACATTTAGAAAGGTGAAAACATAAATTGGTTTCTTTTTTTCAGAGAGTGGGCCATGGTGAGGACAATCATGCTGATGCAGACCGATCCCCAATTTTTCTTCAATTCATTGACTGTGTTTGGCAAATGACAAATCAGGTAAAATGTTTTCTTATAGCTATTGCCTTGTCCATTTCTATAAGTCAGATAGATGTGTTAAGCAGTTTTATCTACATTTTTCGGTCGGGGGACACAGAGACCGTGGGTATATCTTGCTGACACTAGGCATACAAAAAGAAAGTTGGCCCCTCCTGGCAGGATATACCCCACCTATTAACCATGAGCTAATCAGTTTTAGCTTAGTGTCAGTAGGAAGCAGACACAGGTCTGGAGTTCTCCAGACCTGGTCTTCTTTTTTTGTTTTCTAGCTAGGGACTGTATTAGCTTTTTTTCTTCCTTTTCTTTTCTCTTTTTAAGGTGGGGGTTCAGGAGCATGGTCCTACCTGTTCCCCCATATGCAGCTAAGAGGCACGGGGCATAGAGTATGCACCGTTAACCCCTTCCTGCCAGCAGCCAGTGCTTGGGGTTGCACGTTGAGTCCTGACGTGATGCAAGTGACAATAGTTGGCTGAAGAAATCTTAGGTGAGTATTGGCAGGTTAAGGTGAGTATGTCCCCCCCCCCCCCCCCCCCCCCCTTTCCCTTCTTTCCTTTTTTTCCCCTGCCGTTTTGCCTGGAGGACTTCCCTATCTTTTATTAAGTTCTGGGGCAGGGGTACTGGCCCTCTCAGTCTCTGGGATGGTTGGGGTTGCGGGGTAGCTCTTACACCCCTTTCCCCCCCACTTACTTCCATCTGGCGCTTCCTAGGCCGGGGGACAGTTTTGCAGCAGCCTGGTTCCCCACACATGTGCTCTGGCATGCCGACCACGTCACCTGTCTGCTGGGCTGCGGTTGCGCAACCGGTCTTCTACGTAAGTTTTTGCCCGCTGCTGGCGCGTGGTGGGGAGAGCATTGTTTAAGTCGGCAGTTGCGAACGGCTCCTGAATTTAGCTCTGCCCACTCCCCGTACTCCGGCGCTGGGTGGGAAAACATTGAGGCTGCGGTCTGCTGCGGAGATTGGTTCCGCCCACTCCTCGTTTCCCGGGCGTGCTGGCGGGGCTCCCGCCTACCTCTCCCCACCGGCCAATGAGTTTTTGCATGTTCACCAGGGGTCACTGATTAGCCTATCAGCACGGTGCATGCACTTCTGGGGGGTCATCTTCTGAGTACCTCCTACAATGGGGCACTGTACAGGTCCCTGAGTCCACCCTCCTTCCTGGCCAGTGCAGCTTGTGCCGCCCCTTCTCCTCTTCTGGCTCAGTGTGTAAGTTCTCCTTAGCTGCTGCTCCAGCCACAGGACACAGGACCATGCTTCCTGCTTTTCCAGCTCCAGCCACAGGACAGATGCAGCTTGCTTCTTCAGCTCTGGCCTTGGGACACAGGACCTGGGAGAGATTGCTCCATTTTCTTGGCTGTCTACTCTTACTAGCACCTATGTCCGACCCTAGACCCGAACCTCCCCCCAGACAGGCGGCCGCAGTCCTGGTCACTTATTACTCTTGTGTGGGCTGCAAAACCAAATTGCCCAGTGGTTCGACTGAGTCTACCTGTTCTGCCTGTTCTACCTTGCGCACCATTCCTCGTGTGCCCCCCTCTCCAGACGCAAACCACCCCCCCATGGTTTCTGCCATGGAGCGGTCTTGTCTGCAAACGCTTTCCATGGGATCTCGCTCAGTATCTCCTGACGCCCACTTCCAGTGCTCTCACAAGCGCCCTAAAGTGCTTTCGTCTGGCTCTTCTACAGAGTCTCATTCTTGGGAGGGGCCCTCTTCCCGTAGATCACGCTCCTCTTCTCCAACTCACTGGCAGAACCCCACGCTCTAGAGGCCTCTCCCCCGGTGTCCATCCCAGGTCTCCGACCCACCTTTCCAGGTCCACTTCACCTCAGTCTAAGGCCACCTCCGCACACTCCTGTTCTCAAGGGGAAGTAGCAGATGAGGTGTCGGATTCCACCTCGGATCAAGAGGATCATTCTTTCGTGTCTGCTATGGTGGACAGCCTGGTGTCAACCATTAGGGACACCTTTAATCTACAGGACCCAGGAACTTTGGATCCTGATCCGGAAGTCTCCTTTGGCCACTCGCGTCGTTCCCCTAAGGCTTTCAGTTCTCACATGAAATTTGACGCCTTTTTGGACGTGGCTTGGAAGCATCCGGACAAGCGATTTCAGGGGAACAAGAAGATTCAAGCCCAGTTTCCTTTCTCTAAGGATCTGGTTTTCAAGTGGACAACACCGCCTGCCGTGGATTCTCCGGTTTTCAGTCTATTGAAATCTACTACTCTGCCTCTAGTGGAGCGTCCTCAAAGGATCAGGCGGATAGGGAGATCGAGAACCTGGCTAAGTTTGCCTTTAAAGCGGCAGGCTTGTCCCTGCTTCCCACTTTTGCTTCTGCCTGGGTGTCCAAGGCCGTTTCTGTTTGGGCTTCTCAGCTTCGCCAAGGCATCTTGTCAGGTGCCCCTCCTGAGGACTTTGCATGTCAACTCTCTCAGGCTAGGGACTACCTCTGTTCAGCAGCTCTGGAGTTCGTCCGCTGTACGGCTTTTGCCTCTGGTAACTTGGTGGCGATTCGTCGCTCCATGTGGCTAAAGGCGTGGGATGCGGATACCGCTTCGAAGAAATCTCTCGCAGAGTATCACCTAGACAAGATCATATCTGAAGCAACTGGGGGTAAAAGTTCTCTACTGCCGCAGAACAAAACTCGCCACTCTGATCTTCGCCGGAAGTCGTCTTCCTTTCAGCCCTTTACCTTGGGTCGTTCTTCCAAACAGGCGACCTTGCAATCGCACAAGGCTCCCTCCTTTAAGGCGCGTCCTTCCTAGAAGTCAGCCAACCGTTCTGGCAGTTTCACGGCCAAGCCCGGTAACTGTAAGCCTCCCTTCTTGGGTGGGAAGTCGTCTTTCTCTTTTCTGGTACGTGTGGCTAGTGCAGGTTCAGTACTCCTGGATCCGGGATGTCTTATCCGATGGTTACCAGATAGTATGTTTTTTTTCCCAGAGATCGCTTCTCCGTTCCTGCCCTGCTCATTCCCCTTCTTTGGCGGCAGCTTTTCTGGTCGCTTTGCGTACCCTCCTTGCTCAGGGAGGGATTGTCCCCGTTCCTCCCGGGAAGTGTTTTTCGGGGTTCTACTCCAATCTTTTTGTTGTCCCCAAGAAAGGGGGCTCTGCCCGCCCTATTCTGGACCTAAAACTGCTCAACCGCCAATTGCTCCCGCAACATTTCTGCATGTGGTCCCTCCGTTCGGTGGTCGCAGCCATGGATCAGGGGGAGTTTCCTCCCTGGATATCCGGGGCGCTTATCTGCACATCCCCATTTTTCCGGCCCATCAGCGGTTTCTCTGGAAATGGCCCGCAGGGACGACAAAGCAGTTTGTGGCTCTTCCTTTGGGCCTGGCCACAGCTCCCAGGGTTTTTACTAAGGTCATGGCGGCAGTGATTGCCATCCTCCGAGCCCAGGGATTTTGGTCTATCCTTACCTGAACGATCTTTTGATCAAAGCTCCGTCCTTGTCCCAAAACTTTGAGAGCCTTCATCTCACGGTGCAGACCCTGTCCACCTTCGGCTCAACCGGGGGATCAACCGGGAGAAGTCCAACATTTCTCCCACTCAGTTTCTTATCTTCATGGGTCTCCGTTTCGTCACAGCGTCTGCTCGGGTTCGTCTTCCGCTGAACAAGCGGCGCTCACTATCGGAGGGTGTCCGTCCCCCTTCTGTGGTGGCTTCACTCTCCCCTCCTTCTCCAGAGGCGGTCTTTTCTACCTCTCCACTGGCAGGTCGTCACGACCAATGTGAGTCTCCTGGGCTGGGGAAGTGTGTTTCTGGACTGGATGGTCCAGGGTCACTGGTCTTCCCTGGAGGCTCGCCTCCCCATCAATCTTATGGAGATCCATGCCATTTTTCTTTGTCTCCTTCATTGGGAACTGCTCCTTCAGGGTCTCTAACAGGGGGTGTCCAGAGATTAGAGTCACAGACATCAGACACTGCCCCTGGTGGACCTCACAATTACATTTTTTCAAATGACTAACATTTTGTAACAAATGTTTAGAGGTCCTGAGACCTGTTGTTATTGTAAGTTTTAAGTCTTTAATGACGCAGGACGTATATTTACGTCCTGCGCTGGCTCCCGCGATATATCACGGGGTCATGCGGTAACCCCGCGTCATATCGGGTCGGTCCCGGTGGCTATCAATGGCCAGGACCCACGGCTAATACTGGACGGACACAAGGAGGGTCCCTACCTGCCGCCCAGTTGTATGATCGTTGATTCACTGCTCCGTGCCTGAGATCCAGGCAGGAGCAGTGGAGCGCCGATAGCACTGATCAATCCAATGCTATGGCATAGCATTGATCAGGGCCTGCAATCAATGTACTGCATGTTATAGTCCTCTATGGGGGCTATAACATTGCAAAAAATAAGTGTAAAAAAATAGTTAATAAATATGATTTAACGCCTTCCTTAATAAAAGTTTGAATCACCCCCCTTTTCCCATAAAAAAAAAAACTGTAAATAAAAAACATATGTAAACATCTGGTATCGCCACATGCGTAAATGTCCGAACTATAAAAATATATTATTTAAACCGCTCGGTCAAGTCCAAAATAGCGTATTTTTGTCACTTTTTATACCATGAAAAAAATGAATAAAAAGGGATAAAGTCAGATCAAAACCAAGATGATACCAATAAAAACTTCAGATCATAGTGCAAAAAAATTAGCCCTCATACCGACCCGTAAGTGGAAAAATAAAAAAGTTTTATAGCTGTCAGAAGAAGACATTTTTAAATATATAAATTTTCGTTCATGTAGCTATGATTTTTCCAGAAGTATGACAAAATCAAACCTATATAAATAAAAATGCACTGCGTAGAAACAGAAGCCCCAAAAGTTACAAAATGGCGGGTTTTTTTTCAATTTTGTCGCACAATTATAATTTTTTTGATTTCGCTGTAGATTTTTGGGTAATATGATCGATGTCATTACAAAGTAGAATTGGTGGAACAAAAAAAAAGCCATCCTATGAGTCTGTAGGTGCAAAATTGAAAGAGTTATGATTTTTAAAAGGTTATGAGGAAAAAACGAAATAGCAAAAATGGAAAAACCTGTGGTCCTTAATGGTTTAAGCCAGTGAAGTGCTTCACTCCCCGACTGTCAATCCAATCTGACTACACTGCTCAAAATAATAAAGGGAACATTTAAACAACACAATGTAACTCCAAGTCAATCACACTTCTGTGAAATCACACTGTCCACTCAGGAAGCAACACTGATTGACAATCAATTTCACCTGCTGTTGTGCAAATGGAACAGACAACAGGTGGAAATTATAGGCAATTAGCAAGACACCCCCCCAATAAAGGAGTGGTTCTGCAGGTGATGACCACAGACCACTTCTCCGTTCCTATGCTTCCTGGGCTGATGTTTTGGTCATTTTTGAATGCTTGCTGTGCTTTCACTGTAGTGGTAGCATGAGACGGAGTCTACAACCCATACAAGTGGCTCAGGTAGTGCAGCTCATCCAGGATGGCACATCAATGCAAGCTGTGGCAGGAAGGTTTTCTGTGTCTGTCAGCATAGTGTCCAGAGCATGGAGGAACTAGCAGGAGACAGGCCAATACATCAGGAGATGTGGAGGAGGCCATAGGAGGGCAACAACCCAGCAGCAGGATCGCTACCTCTGCCTTTGTGCAAGGAGGAGCACTGCCAGAGCCCTGCAAAATGACCTCCAGCAGGCCACAATTGTGTCACTCAAACGGTCAGAAACAGACTCCATGAAGGTGGTATGAGGACCCTACGTCCACAGGTGGGAGTTGTGCGTACAGCCCAAAACCGTGCATGTGACAGAGTCTGGAGACCCCATGTAGAACTTTCTGCTGCCTGTAACATCCTCCAGCATGACAGATTTGGCGGTGGGTCAGTAATGGTGTGGGGTGGCATTTCTTTGGGGGGCCGCATAGCCCTCCATGTGCTTGCCAGAGGTAGCTTGACTGCCATTAGGTACCGAGATGAGATCCTTAGACCCCTTGTGAGATCATATGCTGGTGCGGTTGGCCCTGGGTTCCTCCTAATGGAAGACTATGCTAGACCTCATGTGGCTGGAGTGTGTTAGCAGTTCCTGTAAGAGGAAGGCATTGATGCTATGGACTGGCCCGTCCGTTCCCCAGACCTGTATCCGATTGAGCACATTTGGGACATCATGTCTCCCTCCATCACAGACTGTCCAGGAGTTGAAAGATACTTTAATCCAGGTCTGGGAGGACATCCCTCAGGAGAACATCCGTCACCTCATCAGGAGCATGCCCAGGCGTTGTAGGGAGGTCATACGGGCACATGAAGGTCACACACACTACTGAGCCTCATTTTGACTTGTTTTAAGGACATTACATCAAAGTTGGATCAGCCTTTAGTGTGGTTTTCCACTCCATTTTGAGTGTGACTCCATATCCAGACCTCCATGGGTTGATAAATTTGATTTCCATTGATCATTTTTGTGTGATTTTGTTGTCAGCACATTCAACTATGTAAAGACGAAAGTATTTAATACCCTTAGTTCATTCATTCAGATCTAGGATGTGTTATCTTAGTGTTCCCTGTCTTTTTTGAGCAGTGTATTTCACTGCATTAGACCATGGAGCCTCATGAAATGAAAAAGTCTGAATGGACGGCCGGCCGGGGATTGAGAAGCACTGCTGCCCACTTCACCAACTTATAACCCATGATCACAGCGGGACTGAAACTGTGTGATATAAACGTTTGACATGTCTGAACGACATGTGTTTTCTTTTGTTTTTTAGTTGATTTATAATGCAAGTCAGTAAGAAGGGGATTCTGTGGATAGCATATGCATTTTTCTGCATTATCAAAGTTGTCCATGTCCCGTATCAATTTAGACAAAATTACAGAGTGTTTGGCTGGTCTATTGTGCGCCTAATTTATCAAATTGCGCACGGCTCTTGATAAATTTTGTGCACAGACTGCATGATCTATGCTTTAGTCTATATTTAAACCTGCTTCAACAAGGTCTGACATTTCGGCGTACTTTCAGCCGATGCAACTTGTCGCTGAAAAGTCGCTTTTGATAAATTCAGCACCAATGCATTTTCCAATGCATTTCTGTCTAAAATAGACTTGCATGCATAACGTTCTAAAAATCCTCTAGAGCAAAAATCGCAGAAAAGTCGCACATTTTTAGACTGCGACTTTCTGTGCGACAAATTTAGACAGGAAAAACCAGTCTAAATCCTTTGATAAATATCCCCATAGTGTGCTGCACTTTTGAGTCTTGCAAGACAAACTGGGTATTATACTGAATGGGCCTGCTGCCAGTAAACCATGGTTACATGGTATATTTTTTGATTGGTTGCTGATGTATACTACCAGCTGACTGGGTAACATGTAGATGATTACTTCATGAATTTAACTAGGCATAATATAAATAGCTCTAACACTTGGACCCAATTTAGGCTAGTTTCACATGGATTTATTATAAGATTACATGAAGTGAGTGAGGCCGCATACAGGTGAAACAGCAGTTTTGTTTATCGCTACACAATGTTGCAGGTAAGCTTAAGTTTAAGGGGGCTTTTCTTTATTATGTATTATTATACATATTTTAGATACATTTATTATATGTGACTTTTTAGAAAGTTAAACAATTTTGTTCAGCTTGTTTATTACACTGTACCTAGAAGCCCAGCCCACATGACAAAAAAGGGCAGAAAAAAATTACAGAAAAATAAAAATGTCACTCACCTTAATTTTTGGTGCACAAGTAGGTTTCCAACCCGTCTTGACAACTTGGCAATCAAATGGATGAGATGTGAATAATATTTTATTAAGCAATCTGGCGTTTTGTCAGAGATCTGTGAGGTTAACATATATGAAAATTAATAAGTATGCCCAAAACAAGGAAAAAATTACCGCAAGTAAATGGAACCAAATACATGTACAAAGTCTCCCATATGATTTTATAGAAAAAAGGTAAGTATATACTTATATTTCCAGGATTACAGAAATCCTGATTCTAAAATCATTGGTATGAGACTAAATATCCTATTCCAGTTTATTATTAGAAGTATATTGTTAATGCATCAGGTAATATGTTGTCTGAGACACAAGGCATATGGAAAACATGTAAAAAATATACTTCGGTAGAGTATAAGGATGACATACAATCAAATGTATACTGGTGGGATATAGGTATGTAACAAAACAATATGCTGGTAGCAATGAGAACATAGAAAATAGGAAAACAAATAACAGGTGGGTCACTAGAGCAAGCAACAACAGGCGGGTCACTAGAGCAAGCAACAACAGGCGGGTCACTAGAGCAAGCAACAACAGGCGGGTCACTAGAGCAAGCAACAACAGGCGGGTCGCTAGAGCAAGCAACAACAGGCGGGTCGCTAGAGCAAGCAACAACAGGCGGGTCGCTAGAGCAAGCAACAACAGGCGGGTCGCTAGAGCAAGCAACAACAGGCGGGTCGCTAGAGCAAGCAACAACAGGCGGGTCGCTAGAGCAAGCAACAACAGGCGGGTCGCTAGAGCAAGCAACAACAGGCGGGTCGCTAGAGCAAGCAACAACAGGCGGGTCGCTAGAGCAAGCAACAACAGGCGGGTCGCTAGAGCAAGCAACAACAGGCGGGTCGCTAGAGCAAGCAACAACAGGCGGGTCGCTAGAGCAAGCAACAACAGGCGGGTCGCTAGAGCAAGCAACAACAGGCTGGGTCACTAGAGAAAGCAACAACAGGTGATTCGCTAGAGCAAGCAACAACAGGTGATTCGCTAGAGCAAGCAACAACAGGCGGGTCACTAGAGCAAGCAACAACAGGCGGGTCACTAGAGCAATAAACAATAGGTGGGTCATTAGAGCAAGCAACAACAGGTGGGTCACTAGAGCAAGCAACAACAGGTACCCACCCGCTAAATAGAAATAGCAGATGGCCACTGTCAAGAAGACGTATACTTACAGATTGCTGCAGAGGTATGAAGCTTAGAGATTCGCTAGTTGCCGGGACACACAATGCAGACCACACCTCACACCTCTCTAACTCTTCTCATTTTCCTTTCTTTTACTCTTTTCTATCCTCCTTCTATCCTCATCTCCTATCTTGTATTCTTTCTGTTATATTACTGTCAGTATGTCCCCTGCCTAATGCCCGCGGCATACTGGAAGTGGGACTCCCACACTTCCAGCCGAGTGCCTCAAAAGATGGAACTCTCTACTATAGCTGCACACTATTCAGCGATCACAGATCACACTACCCAGCACCATACTCCTGACAACTAGCGAATCTCTAAGCTTCCTACCTCTGCAGCAATCTGTAAGTATACATCTTGACAGTGGCCATCTGCTATTTCTATTTAGTGTCCCGCCTGTTGCTTGCTCTAGTGACCCGCCTGTTGTTGCTTGCTCTAGTGACCCGCCTGTTGTTGCTTGCTCTAGCGACCCACCTGTTGTTGCTTGCTCTAGCGACCCGCCTGTTGTTGCTTGCTCTAGCGACCCGCCTGTTGCTTGCTCTAGCGACCCGCCTGTTGCTTGCTCTAGCGAATCGCCTGTTGTTGCTTGCTCTAGTGACCCGCCTGTTGTTGCTTGCTCTAGCGACCCACCTGTTGTTGCTTGCTCTAGCGACCCGCCTGTTGTTGCTTGCTCTAGCGACCCGCCTGTTGCTTGCTCTAGCGAATCGCCTGTTGCTTGCTCTAGCGAATCGCCTGTTGTTGCTTGCTCTAGCGACCCGCCTGTTGTTGCTTGCTCTAGCGACCCGCCTGTTGCTTGCTCTAGCGAATCGCCTGTTGTTGCTTGCTCTAGCGAATCGCCTGTTGTTGCTTGCTCTAGCGAATCACCTGTTGTTGCTTGCTCTAGCGAATCACCTGTTGTTGCTTACTCTAGTGACCCGCCTGTTGTTGCTTGTTCTAGTGACCCGCCTGTTGTTGCTTGCTCTAGCGACCCGCCTGTTGTTGCTTGCTCTAGCGAATCACCTGTTGTTACTTGCTCTAGTGACCCGCCTGTTGATTGCTTGCTCTAGTGACCCGCCTGTTGTTGCTTGCTCTAGTGAAATGTTCTATATGAAATGTATATATATTTTATATGCATATTGCTATTTCTCTCTGAACCAACGGTAATTGGTAATATTAATATGTTCACTCATTATAAGTTTCCTTATATTACTTACTAATATGTGGTGACATCTATTGGCCATCCAGGGAATTGTATTTTAATTAACTATTTGGGTTTCCCAGTCTGGGTCCTCTGTGTGCGCGCGCATCGCGATCCCGGGCGGAAGTTCGGATCCCTATGTGTCACGTTTGGGCGGAAACTGTCATAGTCACATGACGGTGGACACCCTGTGATGCGGTGGGTTCCGGATTCCGCTTCCGGGACGCGATCCGTGCGCCGGCAATGGAGGCATATATAAGGAGCAAAGGGGTGAGATGACAGCACCTCCTGACGAAGTGGGGAGACCCACGAAACGACGTCCGTTGAGGGTGCTCTATGTCCCTGGATGGCCTGTGGGAACATGCCTACTACAGGTAGTGTTTAATGGATATATATTTTTTTTTTTGATTGATTTTGTGTTGATCTTGTATTGATGTATACACTACCGTACTGATATGTAAGAGGGATATAATATTTTATGCAGTGTTTCTTTTATTTACCACCTTGATAATCAGGACCAGGGCACTAGTGCTATTCTGGGGTATATGTTTTTTAGGGGTGGGGTTGTCTGTCCTTTCGTTTGTAATTGTTTACCTAATAAAGTTTATACTATTTTTTGCATGAATCTTGTGATTATTTTATGTAGACAATTGTAGGAGTATTACCATAGGTGGTTTTTGTTGCCATTTCTATTGGTGTCACATTTCAGAGGAAGAGTGTAGGTTATATTGCTCTAGTGACCCGCCTGTTGTTGCTTGCTCTAGTGACCCGCCTGTTGTTGCTTGCTCTAGTGACCCGCCTGTTGTTGCTTGCTCTAGCGACCCGCCTGTTGTTGCTTGCTCTAGCGACCCGCCTGTTGTTGCTTGCTCTAGCGACCCGCCTGTTGTTGCTTGCTCTAGCGACCCGCCTGTTGTTACTTGCTCTAGCGACCCGCCTGTTGTTGCTTGCTCTAGCGACCCGCCTGTTGTTGCTTGCTCTAGCGAATCGCCTGTTGTTGCTTGCTCTAGCGAATCGCCTGTTGTTGCTTGCTCTAGCGAATCGCCTGTTGTTGCTTGCTCTAGCGAATCGCCTGTTGTTGCTTGCTCTAGTGACCCGCCTGTTGTTGCTTGCTCTAGTGACCCGCCTGTTGTTGCTTGCTCTAGCGACCCGCCTG
Source organism: Hyla sarda (assembly GCF_029499605.1). Classification (NCBI taxonomy): domain Eukaryota; kingdom Metazoa; phylum Chordata; class Amphibia; order Anura; family Hylidae; genus Hyla; species Hyla sarda. The sequence goes on along the minus strand of NC_079197.1, from coordinate 109,520,616 downwards.
TTGTTGCTTGCTCTAGCGACCCGCCTGTTGTTGCTTGCTCTAGCGACCCGCCTGTTGTTGCTTGCTCTAGCGACCCGCCTGTTGTTGCTTGCTCTAGCGACCCGCCTGTTGTTGCTTGCTCTAGCGACCCGCCTGTTGTTGCTTGCTCTAGCGAATCGCCTGTTGTTGCTTGCTCTAGCGAATCGCCTGTTGTTGCTTGCTCTAGCGAATCGCCTGTTGTTGCTTGCTCTAGTGACCCGCCTGTTGTTGCTTGCTCTAGTGACCCACCTGTTGTTGCTTGCTCTAGTGACCCGCCTGTTGTTGCTTGCTCTAGTGACCCGCCTGTTGTTGCTTGATATATTTTATTTAATGTTCAGTTAGATACTGGTTTACTACACAGTTCCATCTGTATTGCATCAATTTACATGGTGGCTGGACTCTCCTCCTGATCATGTGTCTGTGAATTGCCAGAACTCCTGAATATTTATAGGAGCTCTGGGTGAATATACTTTATTTTTGTTTTCCTATTTTCTATGTTCTGATTGCTACCAGCATATTGTTTTGTTACATACCTATATCCCACCAGTATACATTTGATTGTATATTATCCCTATACTCTACCGAAGTATATTTTTTACATGTTTTCCATATGCCTTGTGTCTCAGACAACATATTACCTCATGCATTAACAATATACTTCTAATAATATACTGGAATAGGATATTTAGTCTCATACCAATGATTTTAGAATCAGGATTCCTGTAATACCGGAAAGATATGTATATACTTACCTATTTTCTTTAAAATCATATGGGAGACTTTACATGTATTTGGTACCATTTACTTGCGATCATTTTTTTCTTTTTTTGTCATACTCCTTATTTTTAATATATGTTAACCTCACAAATCTCTGAGGAAGGTCCGACATCAGGACCGAAACGTCAGCTTTTGTATATAAGATTGCTAAATAAAATATAATTTACATATCATCCATTTGAGTGCCAAGTTCTCTTTTACAAAAAAAAAATTACACACATTTTATTATAAATGCAACAACTAAATAAAAGTTTGCAGAATTAAAATTAGGGAAAGCGCAAGCCCAAACACTGCTCAAAAAGTAGCAAATGCTAAATTCCTCACTTAGTATATTGCTTGATTGGTTTAAGTGTTTTTGTGGTATACAAATTGTTCTGACTGTGTTAGTTATTAGGAAAATTTTGCATGTTTTTGGTATCGAATGGAGTCTGAATATTTTAGTAACACTATGAATTGGTGGCTTTAGTTTCCTGCAGCCTTTGAATTCAATGAGCTTTTCCTCATCACCATCCTGGACCATCTCTACAGCTGTTTGTTCGGCACGTTCTTGCACAATAGTGAGCAGCAGAGAATGAAGGAGGTATGTACTTATGACACACGTAGTCGAAAAGAACACAGACAATATGCTGCACTCATAGTCATCACATTTACTTTATCTCAGCTTACCAAATAGACAGTGCTCTGTTCTCTGAAACTATTGCTAAAGTCAGATAGATGGTAACGTGTCAGGCCGTAATATCACATACAGTCAAGACAGACAAGTAGCAAATGTCTCCTAAGTGTTTAGAAATCAGAAACCATTCATGGTGATGAATATGTAATAATAGTAACTATCTGGAAGGGACAAGTGGTTTTCCACATCACAGGCATGAAGTGATCTGATTTATACTGTAGACCACAGTGTTAACCACATGGTGGCGCTAAAGTATTTATTCAGATTTTCCGGCCCAGGCACACAGTCATTATTATTCCTCACGTCTTTCCTGTTCATAATGTTTCTAGAATATCAGAGGTAAAGCACTGCCTACTGCAGCTTTACAGAGATAGAATCCTTCTGTTACATTCATAAGCAACTTAGTATTCATTGTGATGCTTTCTAGAAAGGAAACATGGCAGTTATTTTCTTGTTCATAATCCCATTTAGTGCATTACTGGCTTTCCTTTATGTATGTGGGAAGTAGTAATGTGTGATTGTTCATTGTGTGTTTTCTCATCTAGGAGGTGCAGACAAAGACAATATCGCTATGGTCATACATTAATAGCCATGTGGATGAGTTTACGAACCCTTTCTATGTGAATTATGAGCACCATGTGCTGTATCCAGTCGCAAGTCTGAGCCACTTGGAACTCTGGGTGAATTATTACATTAGGTGGAATCCGAGAACCAGACCTCAGGTTTGTAACTATATGTCCAGCTTTTTATTGCTCTGTATGCAGACATGTTCCACTAAGCAGCTGCTTACCCTGTCAGGACCAGCCGTATATGACTTGATTCTTTATAAATCCTTGGACAGCTTTGGGTTGTTAAAGACCCCCCTACAGTTTCTTATTTAGTGAGCAGTATAAAACTAACATTACATAGGACAGAACAGTTAGTTTAGTTTTAGTTTAGTACAGTAGCTCTTGTCCTGTATTCTTCATAGTTCATTTAATGTAGAATACCTGTTTATTTTTTATTTATTTTTTTATTCTAGCTAATGAACAATGTGTAATAGCAGTTTTATTAATAAAGCACCAACATTTTAAGTAGTGATGTACAAAAGATTACAGTGTGACATACAGTTACAGTGGAATCATAGGGAGGGAAATCAGTGCTTACAAGCTGGTTACAAATATACTGTATTGTGTTAACCCATTTCCTGTGTATCAAACACAGTTTAGGCTAAGTTCACATCACTGCTGAGCTCCATCCTGTTCAGGGTTTGTTTGGAGCCAAACGGACCTTTTGCATAACTGACACTGCTGGATCCTGACGGATCTTTATATATACTATGGTGCTGGTGCGAGCTAAATGCGTGGGAGCTAAATGAAACCGATAAAAAAGATAAAGGAATTTAGGAAGGAAAATTATTTTAAAAATATTGATCCTGCCAGCTAAGGAGAGAGGGAGTGAGGACAAGGCAGTCAGCCACTCCACAGTGGAGCAGAGAAGCGGGTCCAAGTTCAGGGGCAGATAATCTATCAGGGACCCAGTTACCTCCACTCCTAAATAACTAAGACTGGAAACCACCTGCACCTCTGCCGGAAGAGAGGCTGGGAGGGGCACTACAGAGGAAAGTGCCATTAGGGATGACTTAGTCCAGTTGACCCGCAAGCCCAAAATCAAACAAAACTGGTCAAGTAGATCAATAAGGGACAGGGGCGAACCCTTAGCATCCGCTAACATGGTGTCATCCGCATACATGGAAACCTTCTCTACAATTGACCCCATGGGAATACCACAGATAGCAGGGTCCCTGCGTATGGCTACCACCAAAGGCTCCATTGCCAACACAAAAAGGAAGGGAGATAGCAGGCACCCCTGCCTTGTACCACGGCCCAGAAGAAAGGAAGCAGAAACATCTAATTTAGTGCGAATATGGGCCCTAGGACCATCGTAGAGCAAGCAAACCAAAGCACAAAATCGGGGACCAAACCCAAACATACCTAGAGCCTCCCACAGATAAGGCCACAACACTGAGTCAAAGGCTTTGAAAATATCCAGACAAACCAACAGACCATTAGGAAAACCCTCCCCCACCGAAGCTATGTTAAGTTGCAGACGCTTCAGATTAACATCAGTGGCCCTACCCGGCATAAACCCAGTTTGGTCAGGATGAATGATAGCGTTAATGACCCCATATAGGCGAGTAGCCAAGATCTTAATATCAACATTCAACAGGGAAATAGGTCTATAAGAATCAGGCAACAGCGGGTCCTTTACAGACTACAATCAATGCCTCCCTCATAGTCTGGAAGAACATCGGCCGCAGCTATCGAGTGAAACAATTTAAGGAATATAGGGGCTAGTTGCTCCTCATTCATCCTATACCAATCACTTATCATCCCATCTAAACCGGGGGTCTTCCCATGGGGAAGATCACGTTTGGCCAGTTCAACCTCTTAAACCGTAAAGGGAGCATCTTCTTATGGGACAAGGCCCGTAAGAAGAACAACATTTCCCCTTGACAGAGCAAAGAAGGGGCTGCATACAAAGAGGAGTATAAGTCATGAAAGACCGAGTTGATCAGCTGGGGGTCTACCATTACAGCACCGTCACTGCCCCTAATACAAGGAATAGAGGCAGCCGGGCGACTCGCCCTCACCAAATATGCCAACAGTTTACCATTTTTATCTCCGAATTCAAAGAGGGCAGCCTCCCTTTCCGCTAACTGCATCTGCACCCTATCTTTATTAATGACCAACAGGGACCTCTGCGCCTTGGCCTACGCCCTCTCAGACTCAGCAGAGGGGTTCCTAACATACTCCGCCTCCAGAACACTCGCCTCCTGCAAACAGGCTACCCTCCATCTCTGACCTAAGTTTCCGCTGGCCCGCTACTCCCGCTATAAAGGCAACTCTAATCGTGGCTTTGTAGGCATCCCATTGAACTAAGGGGTCAGGATAAGCGGCATTATGTTCCCAATGATCAGCATGAGCAGCTCCCAGAGCCTCCCATGTAGCCATCCAGGGTGCATGTGCCAGATACGGAATGGGGGATTAGGGCCTAAGTGCAGGACTACCAATACAGAGTGGCCTGAGATCCCCCTAGTGGTGTAGGAAACATCTCTTACCGAAGGAAGGAGGTCTTCGGATGCCAGCACGAGATCAGTGCGAGAGAACAACCTATGGGCCGCCGAGTAAAAGGAAAAGAAAGTAGCAGTGGGGTACTTCCACCTCCAGAGGTCGGTCAGGCCAAACGCCACGTATTAAAGGAGGAGGAGCCAGGGTCAGCAGCAGTCGTGCGGTCAATGCAGCGGATTAGGAGCGATGTTAAAATCCCCTATGAAAAGGACAGGGTCAGAGAGAAAAGGGCAGAAGGGCAGAGCACTAGGACCATACATGCCACATTCACCCAGCAGAAAGACGAACAGGGCACAAACGCATAACACTAAAACAATGCAATCGGGCTTAACAAAAACATCCCCAAAAACACCCTGTCTAACACTTAATGGAACAGAAGAAACTGCTAGTCCCTAACACAGTGCAGACCTAGACCGTAAATACAACTGCTAGGGGCATTAAAAAGCAACCTGAATTGACTAAAACCACAACTACTAAAGTTCCCTCCTGACCCCGACAATAAACTAAAATGGCCGTTAACTAAGGAACTACCCAGGGAGACCTTAGGGAAACTGGAGCCTGTGGAGGCCCTATACAAAAGCTACCTCCCTAACCACTACCCAGAGGAAAACATTCACGTAGAGCAGTCTGTAGGAGGGTAGCCCATTGAAGAGCTTCAGTCAGAGAAGTGAAGAACTTTGTAGAGGCCCCATCCACCACTCTCAGGAGAGCAAGATACAGCATTGAGTAACGGTAACCCTTGGCACGCAGCTTCGCCCAGATCTCTGTAAACTGCACCGGCTGCTTGCAAAGTTCCACAGAGAATCAGGATAAAAGGACACCCTGTTTCCTCGCCCTTGATCCGCACCACCAGGAGAATAGCATCCCAGTCCCTGAAGTGAAGAAGTTTGGCCAGGAAAGGAAGTGGAGGGCCACCTGGAGGAGGCGGCCGAGCCAGAACTCGATGGAGAAATAATGAGAACAAACATGTTCACAGGAAGAATCTCCTTCAGTCAGCTTTCCAGGAACAGCACAGGATCATTCCCTTCCACCTTTTCAGGGAGGCCCACCAAGCGTACATTATTGCGCCTCAAGAGGTTCTCCATGTCATCCATCCGACTCAGGACTCCTTTGACCTGACACTGTAGAGAATTAACCCGCTCTGGTAGGGGGTGTAAGGTGTCTTCCACTGCAGAGACTGTGCGCTCCACCTCTTCAGTGCGCTCACATATCTTTTGGGTCTCATGTCGCAAGATAACAAATTACTGCCGCAGCTCATCCACTTTAGTCACCATAACGGATTGACAGGAGGTAAAGGCCGCCAAGAGCTCCGAGAGTCTATGGTCCATAGCTGTAGCGTCATAGACTGGCCTTGTAGGGGACTGCGGCTGCTTGGAAGTCTGAGAACCTTCAAACAGTGACAGAGGCCGCTCTGGAGAAACACCTTTAGGACGGTCCTGAGATCTGGAGAACTGACTCAGCGCTTTCGCCGCCTGCACAGAAACTTTAGTAGCAAACGGGGTTCAAGCACCAGGATGTCGCTGAGAGGGGCCACCAGAGCGGGAGTACCTGTCATCGGAGGAAGCCTCCTTATCAGAAGTTGTCCGAGAGGCCTCAGTATACACTTTTTGGATTTCTTATTCTTGTTACGAGGGCCACCCATGATCAACAGGGCCACACAAAGAGCAGGCAGAAAGTCGCTGGAAACCCCGTCCGAGGAATGCAGATGATGAAGCACACCGGGCAGGAGCAGGGCCGACAATGTATAGCAGACTGCAGAGGCTGACCACAAAGCACCAGCAAGACAGCAAGTCCCAGCAAGACAGCAGCAAGTCACTAAGGTACTCACAGTCCCAATGAACAGTCCAGCAATATATGAAGCTATAAGGCACCCTTAATGGCAGGGCAAAAGGCAACAGAGAAAATGATAGAAGATTTTGTGGAAGTCCACCACACCTTCAGCGGCAGACGCAGCCTGGAGCCTCAGGGACACCGCGCCAGGCCAGCTCTGAGTTGTCTGGGAGTATCCTAGGCGACAGGGAAGCCACGCCCACGGAGCCTGCAATGGTGGCGCCCCATCCTTACCGCCCAAAGAAGATTCAACTCAGCCTGAGGGTTGGAGGGAGCATTAGGTGGCACCGCAGAGCAGTAGAGATGCCGCCCGACAGCCGCAGCAGAGAGGACCCCCACTTCCGCACCAGGAGACCGCTGCTCACAGAGTCCGCCGCCCGCCTGCAGGAGAGCCCACCACCGGACAGCCGCTCCAGCCACCACCGCACACCAGCAAGGTTCTCAGGTCCTCCGCTAGCTCCGGAGAGCAACAGGGGGGTAAGTACCGGCCACTTTTCAGGATTTTCAATCACGATTTGAGTGCCGAGTGGCGGGAGCTCCAGCACGTGCGACCACTTAGCTTGGCATCCAAGCCCTGCCTAAATAATCGATATTCATGACTGCAATTGAAAATGCGATTCAAGCTGTTGTACAGGGCAGAAACCGAAGGCTACCCTCAGAATTGCATGCATGTTTTTCCCTAATAACATTACACTGTGCAAACATACAAACTGAAAGAAGATGGAGAAAGCAGAGATTGCCATCACAGCCAGGAGCTGTGTGCTGCCAGATCTATGTCCATAGCTGCCGGACCACCAGCTATATTAATGAGTTACACAGACTAGATCAGATATTAGATCAGTGGGGTGCCGACATCTGGCTCCCCAACAGATCAGCTATATGTCCAAGCTGCAGCTCCAACATTTACACAGTAAACTGAGACCCCCCCCCCCCCCCACCTATTCTGTTGGCGTGTCCTGAGAAAAGCCCATCAAAATGTGTTGATCAAAAAACCCTTCGACGGCTGAATGTTTACAACAAAACTTAACCTTTTGAAATTACATATTCTAAAGGTGGATATTTTTTTTTTGTTTATTTTATGCTTTATCTAAATGGACTTGAGATATATAGTTTTTATTTAGTTTTGTCTGTCTCACAGTTGAGGCTGTTGTGGCAATGATCCAAGTGCAAGAAGAGTTCTTTGAAAGCAATAGTGACTTTTTTTCAATAACACATTTCTCCATGACTCCAAACTTTTGAACAGTAGTGACTCATGGTCTAGACTCCATCAGCTGCATAACAAAGCAGAGACCTGATAAGTGAAGAGTTAATGGTGTAGTGTCACATTATTGGAGTAATAATAATAATAATGCATGGCAAGGTGCCATGCTGAGGCACAGCTTATTGTTTACAGTATGCAATCCAGGTTGCATATACAGGGAACAAAGTCTATTAATGGGATCAAAGAGTGTTAAGTGGATATGAGTGTTTACCTCCCTAGAAAATTTACAAATTGAGAAGTGTTAAATATACCGGTAGTTTATGTCAACCATGGAGAATAAGTGAGATCTTGCTTGTATGAAACATACATTTATTGTACTCTTCTTTGACATCATGGCAGACATAAAACAAGACCTTTTTATGTAATGACAGTTCTTAGCATACAGTAGGAAGGTTATGTAGGCATGTCCTTAGACTTGTCTCACCAGCTGGGGTTTCTGTGTTGGATTCATCTTGGAGTGTACTAAGATGGCTTCCTCTGTTAGCATTCGTCGTTCATAAGGCTGGCTTGGTCTGGTCTGGCTTGGCCCCGTCTTCCTTCCTCCTTGGATAGCTTGGCTTCTTCCTTGTGTTGCCTCTTTGTATTACATACAACCCTTCTTATATACCCTTACCTATGGGTATGTTTACTATGATTGAAGTGTGTCCTTTATATATGTGGGCGTGTTTATCCTAAGTAATCCTGTGTCTACTATCCATAAATATACCTATATAGAATATATTTCCTCCTAGTGGGTTGGCTGAATATATCTCATGGGTGTATACATTATGTCATGGTTACCTTGTTATCTGATTGGATACAGCTAACCTTACATATATGGTACTTCAATGTGACTACGTGTCTATTCCCCTGAAATAGTATATACTGAAATAGTGTCATGAAATACTGCTTGGCTTAGAAATTCTATAGGATTAAGCTAGCTCAACTTATTCCAAAGGTAATTTCAGCCATTTTGTATACCCTTGTACAATTATATTGTTTATTAAAAAATACATCTCCTAATATATTTTTTAACAAGAAGAAGGCTGTTTGTAGGCAGCGACTGAACAGGTGCTGACTATAGAGAAGTACCATCCACTGGATGTGATAAGAGTGCATGTCATCTTGTCACATGCATGGATAATTGTCAATCGGATGTTGCAAACATGTTAAAGCACACCTGTTGTTTTAACAAATTTTGCATAGCTCAAGCGTTCATGTATCTCTGGCTCTTCCATAGAGATACATAGAGGGGGTGTCGGCCACTGCTTCGCGCCATGGTCGACAGTAACAGTGCATGGAGTGGAGGGCAATATGGAATTCATATAGCCAATTCCCCTAATATATCCAAATAGCAGCACACGCAGTAGTTGGTACAAAATAAAGTTTTTTTTATTGCATCATTCCAGTGTACAGAGAGCAACGTTTCCGTGGCCTCTCCCCGCCGTTCTCAAGTTTGAGAATGGCAGCTAGAGGCCGCGGAAACGTTGCTCTCTGTACACTGGAATGTTGCAATAAAAAACGTTCTTTATTTTGCACCAACAACTGCGTGTGCTGCTGCTATTTGGATATATTGAAGTTGGGATTACCCCCTCCCCCAGCCCCCCCCCCCCGGCAGGGCTCCTACACAGCTTCCTAATAGCTATTTCTCTCATTTTACACCTCCTGTGGCAGGTTTCTCCTCTACCCCCCCCCCCCCCCCCCCACACACACACACACACACACACACACACACACACACACTCACATGACAATACTTCTAGTTCTACATCTCCGAGAGCAGGAAGCAAGTCAGTGGAAGGGAGAGCTGGTATAAACCGCACGCTCAGAGAGGGGATTAGGAACGTGGATGGACCCCGCTTCGAGCAGGGATTGAGAGCAGGGATGGACAGTGCTCCAAGTGAGGATTGAGAGCAGGGATGGACAGTGCTCTGAGAGGGGATTAACCTCGCTTTCCCCTGTCTATACCCTGTTACAGCGGGTACACAGATGTCTACATCCCCGAGCCAGGGGAGAATGGGGATGAAGAAGTTGACACATTAATGGAAAACGGGGCTAAGAGCTGGGGAGACATTAGTGGAGAACGGTGCTGAGAGAGCTAGGGAGACATTAGCTTGAGTTAATGGAATGTAAAAAACTGTGTCCCAGCGGTAAGCGCAGAGATCGGGGCTGAGGGAGCATGGTGAACTACGGTGATCTCACACACTGGAGAGGCTGCACCGACAATCAACTGTGACACGCACACTAGAGGGGCTGCGCCATGCCTACAATCAGCTGTGACACGCACACTAGAGGGGCTGCGCCATGCAAACAATCAGTTGTGACACACACACTAGAGGGGCTGCGCCATGCAAACAATCAGCTGTGACACGCACACTAGAGGGGCTGCGCCATGCCTACAATCAGTTGTGACACACACACTAGAGGGGCTGCGCCATGCCAACAATCAGCTGTGACACGCACACTAGAGGGGCTGCGCCATGCCAACAATCAGTTGTGACACACACACTAGAGGGGCTGCGCCATGCCAACAATCAGCTGTGACACGCACACTAGAGGGTGTGCGCCATGCCGACAATCAGCTGTGAGACGCACACTAGAGGGGCTGCGCCTTGCCGACAATCAACTGTGACACGCACACTAGAGGGGCTGCGCCATGCCTACAATCAGCTGTGACACGCACACTAGAGGGGCTGCGCCATGCCTACAATCAGCTGTGACACGCACACTAGAGGGGCTGCGCCATGCAAACAATCAGTTGTGACACACACACTAGAGGGGCTGCGCCATGCAAACAATCAGCTGTGACACGCACACTAGAGGGGCTGCGCCATGCCTACAATCAGTTGTGACACACACACTAGAGGGGCTGCGCCATGCCAACAATCAGCTGTGACACGCACACTAGAGGGGCTGCGCCATGCCAACAATCAGCTGTGACTCGCACACTAGAGGGTGTGCGCCATGCCGACAATCAGCTGTGAGACGCTTACTAGAGGGGCTGCGCCTTGCCAACAATCAGTTGTGACAAGCACACTAGAGGGGCTGCGCCATGCCAACAATCAGTTGTGACAAGCACACTAGAGGGGCTGCGCCATGCCAACAATCAGCTGTGACACGCACACTAGAGGGGCTGCGCCATGCCAACAATGAGCTGTGACACGCACACTAGAGGGGCTGCGCCATGCCGACACACAGGAGCCGGTGTTATATTGGTTATATAATGTTTATATTGTAAAAATGAAATAGCGCTATACGATTGCATTTGCGATATATCGTGCAGCCCTAGTATGGAGACATATAAGTGCAGACTCCCCTCCTCTGTGTGTATGTACAGTGTATGGACAATAGGCTCTGCTCACCAGCTCTGGATGAAGTGCAAATCCATGCAGAGCAAAAATCTGTTGAAAATACTTTATACAAGCTATATAATGTCACAGCTAGTGCTGCTTCTCATGTACACACCCAGGGCAGCTTATCCTGAAAACGACAGGTACATTTTAAGCTTCTTGCAACCTTCATTTCCTATTTCCTACAGTCTTTCTTCCTTTTTTAAGTCCAGTAACTGTTTCTTTTATGCTAAACTTATGCACTGAAAAGTTTTGGTTTTACAATACTTAATAAGAAGTGTCTTTTCTGTATAAGGGTATGTTTTCCTGTGTGGTATTATTCCCTTCTAAAATAGGAAAACAACAAAGTTACGTATAGGGATGTCCCAATAAAAAAATGTAAGACCCGAGTATAGGTATCGATACACACCAATAGCAATTACCAACTGTTAGCCGCACTAACCTGCCTGTACTGCCTGTTAGTGCAGATGACGTTGACCAAATGCTGTTATGGGATTATGTGTCACATGAGGACTGGTTTTAAGTTAAAACTTATAACTACAATTACAAAGTAGAGAAGCATTAGTCAGGCAGCCTGACATGATCCAGCAGACGCACTGAATTAAAAGTATAATATTATGACTAACCTACATAATATGGATAATTACAGTTCAGGTGTATTGTGGAGGGCGAAGTTATTAAAAAGTACATAGATCTCACAATGGCCGATCTGTAGATGACTGCCGTGCAATGCTAATTGTCACCACTGAGAAACATCACATTGCTGCTTTTCTAATGGCTAAATAACACCTTTCCCTGCGAGTACATTTAATTGTCAGGGCTTTCTTGTGTATACCCAGTCAGATAGCATTTTACTTCATGATAAAGAAAAACAAGGGAGAAAATGGAACTGCAGGAAAAGGGAGTCTTGAAGGAAATGTGTTTTTGCAGATAAATGGGAATAAATGGTGGCTCGATTTGACGGAGATCACACAGTGGCATTAAAACACATTTGCTTTTCTATCAAGACTCCCTATTGCAACAGAAGATAAAAATAACAGACTCATTCAGCGGGAACAAATAGATTCATCACTTAACAGTTTTCAAGGTAATGCGTGTCCTTGAGTGACTAATGCTTAGTACATTATACAGCCAGACACTCACTTTGTAAATAGGAGTAGCCTTTGTGCAGAAGACCTTGTAGAATGTATCTCCTGCCCCCATCCTCCGGAGTCTGCACATTAAGCCTTTTTATCATCGTTCCTAGACTCCTGTTGATTATAGAAAGATGTCTGCCCCCTTCCCCATATTGTCTGATGGACCTGCTAAAAATATAATATTTTTATATTTTTTTTTACCACTGTGCCGCTCCTATAATAACCACTGTTATATTACTTATTAGCATAACATATCTATGCAGGAATTGGCTTTGCCTCTTGCTGCACCACCTTAGGGCCCTATTACACTTTGAAATTATCAGCCGATCAACATTGCCCTTTGTAATGGGCCAATCGATCAGCTGATGAACAAGCAAATGCTCATCTGCCAGCAAATCAAATCATTTTTGCAGGTAAAAAAAAAAAAAAAAAAAAATAATAATAATCCTTGGTCCTGGCCTGCAAATATTCTTATTTGATAGGAAATGTGTGACAGACAAATGATGGAAGTAAAGGTAAAGCATGACTGCCTAAGAGTGAAGCGATGTAAGCAAGCACCGATCTACTTGATCAGCACTCACATCATGCAGCAGTCTTTCTGTGTTATGCCACTCTTAGGCTAGGTGTGCACACAGTATTTTGACCATTTTCTGGCATCTGTACATGCATTTTTACAGATTTTCCATCAATTGTTTTGGGCCTACAGAAAACACTAATATGCAATTAGCACGTTAGCTGTTTTTTAGGATGTCATTGGCCCAAAAAAAGTGCAAAACAATTTTAAACATGTACTTATTGTTAATACAAACATGTATTTATTGTTAATACAAGAAAAAGGCCTTAAAAGAAGTCAATTGCACTTTATTATCTGTCTCTCATATTTACAAACAAATCTACATGTGAACGCACAGATGTTTTCCCATTAAATTTAAAGAGGGAAAAAGTAGCATTTTTGAGACTTAAGACAAGCCTGTCGTCAGGTTTTTTGTGTATAAACTAAGGCCAGAATCCATGCATAGCTTTGAATTAATAAATAATTGTCTCCTAGGCTGCATTGTCCCCCTTCGACTTTCTCATAAAATCCTGTACAAGCACTGTGGAACAATGGACGTCACATGCATGGCAAAACATGCTTTGAAGCCACTGAGAGAAAACGGTATCACTGCGCATATGCGCCGCTCCATTGTTTTACAGTGCTTTGCACAATTTCATGTAAGAGACGGAGGTGACACAATGTTGGCTGGGACTACAACTTTACACAGACGACAGAACTCAGCACTATTGGCTTGATTGATTCCACTTAATATTCATACACCTGTAATCCTTTGCTTAGCAGTATTCTGGTAGACGTGGTGGTGCTGCTCACCGCCTGATATACAAAGACCTCTACATATATGATTCAAAGAAGAAAGCATACAGGGCATTCACCATCATAGTCCTGCTTGTAGCAACTCTTATTCACTTATTTATTACAAAACGTGTAGTGGGTGATACAAAGAGCAGTGTATGCAGTGGTGGCGTTACCTGGACGACTGTCCGTTTCACGCAGGTTCATCATAATGCATATCTGTTTTTCATTGCTTATATAGCACTAACATATACCATATGATTGGCTTGGGATTTTCACCCACTTATCCAGATAATTTTTGAGGTCAGGCACTGATGGTGGATGAGAGGGCCCGGCTTGCAGTCTTCATTCTAGTTCATTCCAAAGGTACTCAAGGTTGAGATCTGTCTGGGCCCATCAAGTTTATCCACCATGCCTTTATGGACCCTTCTTTTGCAGTGTGGGCAGTCATGCTGGAACAGAAAAGGCCAAAATCCAAATGGTTTCTACACAGTTGAAAGAAAACAATTATGCAAAATTGCTTGGTAAGCTTAAGCACAAACATTTTAGAGGCCAACTGTTCTGAAACAACCCCATAGCATTATCCTTCTCCACCATACTTTACAATTGATTCAGTATGTTCAAGCCCAGACACATGTGTTACCAGGCTATGCTTATGCTATGCTATGCTTATGTCAGGGTACTCTAAGTATTTTCTATTACTATACTGTTGTTCTCTTTTGGAGAACAGTTTTTACAGGCTATATGTGTCTACATCTGTATCTTGTTTCATCACATAGTGTGATGTTATACTGACTTGGAGGGGGGGTCGGGGGGTCCTTGTCTTGTTAAATTAAAAAGTTTACATTTCTTCCAGGAATTTTTTTATTTGACGATGCTACAGGGGCTGTAAAGTTAGTGTAGTTCATAATATAGTGTCTGTACCTGTATGTGACGGTTTTCTCACAATTTTTCTGTGATTTTCACCCCAATATTTATTTATTTTTACCAGCATACAAAATGACTGTTGTCTCAGATTGTTCCCAGGTTGCAATGCGGCTGAGACCTGAATCACTAGTCAGCTGATGACAGGGAGCCTGTCTGCTTCAATGGGTGGAGGGATCACTTGGTGGGAGAGAGATCAATCTACAACCAATGCAACAGCTGTAGGCACCCTGATTGAAAACCACAGGTCTTTTGAATAGATGCAGCTCATTTATGTTTCAATGGCTGGGGTGGCTCATGTGTGGGAGGGAGGAAAATGGAATTGTGGGATTTGTAGTAAAAAAAAAAAAAAGTCAAACAGGAAATACCAGGTTCACAAAAGCTAGCCACAGTATTATGGTAATCTCACAACATAGCCATTTAGCCCCAAGAAAAGCACAGATCCTTCCTAAGCATGTCCATTACTGTTTGTCACGTACGTACTAAAATCACCTTATGGTGGATAACCCCTTTAAATGAGAAGTATTATGTGGGAAAAAAAAATCCCCTATCCAAAGGGGATACGTTTTAGATCGCTGGGGGTGAGAGTTCTGGGGCACCCTGTGATCTCCTGTTTGGAGCCCCGGCTCTCCTTCACAGCGGCGCTTCATGACCCCGCCCGAAACAGGGGCCACCAATCCTCCTCCATATAGCTCTATATGGGAGAGCCATTCGCCAATCTTCAACTCTCCCATAGAGCTGGCAGCCCCCACTTCGGGCGGGGTTGTGACGCGCTTCTGTGAAGGAGAGCCGGGGCTCCCAACAGGAGATCACGGGGGGCCCCAGTGCTCGAACCCCCTTTGGATAGGGGAAATGTTTTTTTTTTACATGATACTTCTTCTTTAAGGACACGCACCATAAATGTACAGTGTTGCAGTATGTAACTTCCTGCATAGCGCTGTACGTTTATGGTGCTGCTATGAAACGTGCATAGGAGCAGTGCTTGCTACATAGCAGGTCAGCTCCAGCTGCTATCAGCATCCTGGCCTCACTGCCTTAGCAATCAGGCATTAGTCCCCCATAAACCATATAGATGCCATGATCAATGCTGGTCACGGCATCTATATCGAAACCGAAGGTTCTGGTTATCATATCGGACCCCCGCTGTGTAATTGTGGGGGTTTGATAAGCTCAAATGACTGCCGGAGGTCTACTTACCTCTGTCCAGTGTCAGAATGGCCAAGCTTCTTGTGCAACATGGAGAGCTAGGCTGTACAAAAAGTTACTTATCAGTACTGTATTATACAATACTACCGAACAGTACATAGCAATCTAATAATTGCTATTAAATGCCCCAACCAATCACCCCCTCTTCCGATAAAAGAATACAGTGAATGGTGTAAAAGTTTTTAAAAAATTGCAGATTTTTGGTTACATCACATGTCAGAAAATTTTTTATAAAAAGGCGAACAACAAGTTCTAACAAAACAAAAATGGTACAGATAAAAACTACAGATCCCAAAAAATGAGCCCTCATACAGTTCTGTATAAGGAAAAATGAGAAAGCTATAGAGGTTCAAAATAGGTTCAATTTTAAACATACTTATTTTGTTAAAAAAATAAAAGTTTTTTTTTTTTTTTTAAAGCATTACAATTATAGTAAAGCATATATACAGGTATAAATTCGGGTAGAAAACAGACATGGTGCACATCTACAATCTTGTATAATGATCTGATTGCTTCTCAGCATAATATCAAAAACTAACAGGTTGTTAGTATACATTTTTGATCAAAAAGTACAAGCCCACTCGCCACGTCAAGGCCACCTATTTCGAATGGGTCCCTAACGTCCCTAGCATAAAATGGCGTAGCACTGGGCGGCGACCACCACCGCCGCGACACCAGTGCCCACGGGGGGGGGGGGGGGAAACGACCCACTGGCAGAGCGGCCCCAATGCCACTCAAACCAGTCTATGGGTCGCACCTCCCCGCAGACACAGCGCCGCGGCAGCAACGGACGCCGCACAGCACCACACCAGTGTGAACAAGGTGCAATAGCTCACCTACCATGCTCTCCCAGTCAAACTGGGAGGCTGCTAGGAAAGAAATGGCCCTTGTGTAGCTAATTACTACTTATATAGGGTTGGGCTGAGGGGGTGGGGAAGAGTGCAGCACATACAAGTATCATTTTAATCATATAGACCCACAGAATAAAGAAAACCTACTGTACAGTGCACAAATAATATTTTTTTTGGTTTTGCAATACATTTTAATGGTAAAATTAATTATGTACTTACAAAGTAATATTGATCGCGCAAAAAACAAGCCCTCATATGGGTCTGTGGATGAATATATAAAAGAGTTATGGCTCTTAGAAGACGAGCAAACAACGAAAATGCAAAAATGAAATTGTCTTAAGGGGTTAATTGTTGTTTTGTTTAAAATCTTTTTTTTTTTTTTTTTTCATTTTTCCATTTTTGCATTTTTGTTTTTTCCTCCTTACCACTAAAAAATCATAACTTTCAATTTTGCACCTAAAACTCCATATAATGGCTTATTTTTTGCGCCACCAATTCTGCTTTGTAATGACATCAGTCATTTTACCCAAAAATTTACAGCGAAACAGAAAAAAAAATCATTGTGAGACAAAATAGAAAAAAACAAACCATTTTGTATCTTTTGGGGTGTCCGGTTTCTACGTAGTACATTTTTCTGTAAACATGACACCTTCTCTTTATTCTGTAGGTCCATACGATTAAAATGATACCCTACTTATATAGGTTTGATTTTGTCGGACTTCTGGAAAAAATCATAACTACATGCAGGAAAATTAATAAGTTTAAAATTGTCATCTTCTGACCCCTATAACTTTTTTACACTTCCGCGTATGGGGCTCATTTTTTGCGTTGTGATCTGAAGTTTCTATCTGTACCATTTTTGCATTGATCGGACTTATTGATCATCATTTATTGATCCATGATATAAAAAGTGACCAAAAATGCACTATTTTGGACTTTGGAATTTTTTTTGCGCGTACGCCATTGCTCGTGCGGTTTCATTAACGATATATTTTTATAATTCGGACACGCGGCGATACCACATATGTTTATTTTTATTTGCACTTTTTTTTTTTTAATGGGAAAAGGGGGGTGATTCAAACTTTTATTAGGGAAGGTGTTAAATGATCTTAATTCACTTTTTTTTTTCACTTTTGTTTTTGCAGTGTTATAGGTCCCATAGGGGGCTATAACACTGCACACACTGATCTTTTCCACTGATCTTTTCCTGATCTTTTCAATGGTTTCTCATAGGAAACCAGTGATCAATGATTCTGCCGCATGACTGCTCATGTCTGGATCTCAGGTACTGAGCAGTCATTCGGCGATCTGACAGAGAGGAGGAAGGTAGGGACCCTCCAGCTGTCCTGTAAGCTGTTTGGGATCCCGCGATTTCACAGCGTCGATCCCGAACAGCTCCCTGAGCTAACCGGCATTGTTTTACTTTCACTTTAGACGCAGCATTTAACTTTGAACGCCGCGTCTAAAGGGTTAATAGCACGTGGCACTGCGTTATAGAACGGGAGAGTACTCATGACGTACCCGTACGTCATGGGTTCTTAAGGGGTTAAACATTTATCTAATGAAAAAAGTTGCCTCAAACAAGATAAAACAGCAGTTGTTGATAGAAGGCATGTACACATGTCTGCGGCAGTGGAGCCCTCGCTCTGCAGCTACCATGGCTGCTGCAGATGTATTGTAATCAGCAGATTGCAGGCGTCTACAGCTGAATCACCACGGCTTTTGATTTACTGATCTTATGCGTTTCCAAGTAAAACCTGCAGCATCTGACAAGCAAATGAAAGCTCTGCAAGAGGATATTTAACCAAGATGGTTTGTTTTTATATTTTACATCAATATTCTTATTGCTTTAACCGTAAATGGTGCAGATTATTGAGTATTCAATTGTGCTGATTATTACAGTTTTCCCAAGATAACGTAATATACACATTAGTGTACAGTTTCCACTGAGGTTTATGAACAGAACATTATTTGCCATTCTCTGACACTAGAATGCAGGAATATAGAAAACGTATCTCCGGCTATCCCCTAGATTTGTGCTGTGGCCGACACACTTCATTCATGCAGAGAGTTGGGGCGCTAGGCAGGAGATCGCTTGGGTCCCAGTAGTTGGACCCCCTCAGTCTGACACTCATCCCCTATCTCGATGACAGGGGAAAGGTTTTTTGATACTGGACTACTCCTTTAACTATAGGACTTGTCAGAAATCTTCTATTCCCATAAAAGGCAGTATTTGAGCAGTATGGATGATTTTTTTTTTTTACCTCTGATAAAGGATTAAGAAATCATTAAAAAGCCATTTAGATGATGCATCAGAACATCGATAAATAAAAATCTGGAACAGTTAGAAAGGTGGATATTAGGTGTCAAGGAGGACAACTGATGCTGGACAACTACAGTAGACGGTCATGTTTCACTGTGTATAGGGGGACAGCATAGCCATGATTTAGACTGGGTAGACATGCTGAGGTTAAGTAATGCATTAATGGATTGTAGGTTGTGTGTCCAAAGTACGGATCCAAGAAACAGTAAAATTGGAGGAGACAGAGGATTGTATTTTGATATTTCCAAGAGATCTCAGGGGTGTGGAAATTAAAAAAAAAAAAAAACTACTTGTCCACGAGACTAAAATGGAGCAAAATCTACTTGTCCCTCATGACGATCCACTTGTCCCGGCCAATTTTCGCTTTTACACTTTCATTTTTTCCTCCTCGCCCTATAATAACCATAACTACCTACTATAATGATACCTTTTAATTTTTCAATAACATATTCTCTGAACCAAACAAAAAAAAAAATAATATATATATATATTAAGGGAAGTGAAATTGAAATAGTAAAAGATAATTTTGCAGATTTGGTGGTTTTCTTTTCTGCGCCATTTACCTTGTGGTTGAGGTAACATGTTAGTTTTATACTTTAGGCGCCTGATTACAGCGATACCAGATTTGTATCGTTTACGTCATGTTTTACTAATTCTGAACTTTTTCAAAAAAATTTAATTGCCATTTTTAACCCCTGTAGCTTTATTTTTTTTCCGCATACCAGGCTGTATGGGGGCTCATTTTTTGCGCCATAATCTGTTTTTTGTATCGGTACCATTTTGGTATTGATCTGACTTTTTAATCGCTTTTTAACTTTTTTTTCTGGGGTATTATTAAAATTGCAAATCTGTGGTTTGGTATTTTTTTTACATTTACCGTAGGGGATACATAATGTTATATTTTAATAGGTTGTACAATTACGCACAAAGCGATACCAAATATGTTTATTTTTATTATGTTTACATGTTTTTATATAGAAAAAGGGGGGGGATTTGAACTTTTAACATGCAAGGGGTTAATGCAGCGATCTTCAAACTGTAGCCCTCCAGATGTTGCAAAACTACAACTCCCAGCATGCCCGGACAGCCAACGGCTGTCCTGGCATGCTGGGAATTGTAGTTTTGTAACATCTTGAGGGCCACAGTTTGAAGACCACTGGGTTAATGTGTGTCTTTCAAACTTTTATTAAAACGTTTTTTTTTCTAACACTTTATTACACTTATATGAGGAATCATTAGATTCCTCAGACAGATGAATAGATTCTATTGAACTCTATTAATCTGTGTGCTCTGTGATCCATTGATAGAGCCTGGTCCAGCCAGGCTCTATCAATGACAGAGCGGGACAGCAGGGCACAGAGGTAAGTCCTCTGGCTACCTCTATAGTGGATCTCCCCCCGCGATCACGCTAGCCCACCAGGGAGCATTCACATGTCCCTTTAGACGCCGCTGTCAGCTTTGACAGCGGCGATCTAAAGGGTTAATAGCCAGCCGCGGCTGGCTATTAGCGGCGGCCCCCGGCTACTGAGAACAGCCGGGGACTGCAGAGTATGGAGCGGGCAGGAATCCCGAGCCCACTCCATACATACTGCAGAGCGCCGCATGCATCTCCCCGTGCAGACGCGCCTCCTCCCCTCAGCTCTCCGAAGCTACAGCTGGGGGGAGTGAAGGCAGAGGACGCAGGTCTGCACGGGGAGCAATAGGCCACGCCCCCTCATCTCCCCCCGCACGTCTGCAGAGCAGGGGAGAGAAGACAAATACACAGCTTCTCATCTCCCCTGCTCTGCTTCGGAGGACACAGGTTTTTACAGCCGGGGGCTGCAGAGTATGGAGCGGGCAGATGTCGGATGCCCGCTTCATACAGTCTGCAGAGGTCCGCAGCGCTTGTCAGGTCCGGCCCTGCTTGCCCAAAGCCTTGCTAAGGGCCGGACAAATTTACCTGCCCGGCGCCCAAAACTGCTTGTCCCGGGCATCGGGCGATAGGAATTCCACATCCCTGGATCTCATAGGCTAGACTGCCACTATGATCTGTGCAGATCAGAAGTCTAGAGTCTGCCTCCATAAGTAAGTATTAAGGTATTAAGAAATGTTCAGAGGTCTATGTTTGCAAATCTGCTCATTGTTATTACAATATGCACAAATATTCCACAGACGGGTGAATGATCATCTGTAACAAAAGCAATCTTTTACAGAAACGATTCCAGACATGTGCTTGGCAGGCAAAGAGTTTTAGAAAGCAGAGACCTTATAGTGTACCTGCCATTTGCAAAAACTTTTGATATAATGTAGATAATACCATTATATGTATATTTGTAATATACATTGGTTAATAAATGTGTATATTTTTGTTCCTACAGCTGTTGCCTATGTGTTTCTGTGAGGAGTCCTAATACAGGACATGTGGGTGGACAAGCAGGGCTCTGTGCAGTGAGGACAAGCAGGGCTCTGTGCAGTGAGGACAAGCAGGGCTCTGTGCAGTGAGGACAAGCAGGGCTCTGTACACTGAGGACAAGCGGGGCTCTGTGCACAGAGGACAAGCGGGGCTCTGTGCACAGAGGACAAGCGGGGCTCTGTGCACAGAGGACAAGCGGGGCTCTGTGCACAGAGGACAAGCGGGGCTCTGTGCACAGAGGGCAAGCGGGGCTCTGTGCACAGAGGGCAAGCGGGGCTCTGTGCACAGAGGGCAAGCGGGGCTCTGTGCACAGAGGGCAAGCGGGGCTCTGCGCACAGAGGGCAAGCGGGGCTCTGCGCACAGAGGGCAAGCGGGGCTCTGCGCACCGAGGGCAAGCGGGGCTCTGCGCACCGAGGGCAAGCGGGGCTCTGCGCACCGAGGGCAAGCGGGGCTCTGCGCACCGAGGGCAAGCGGGGCTCTGCGCACCGAGGGCAAGCGGGGCTCTGCGCACCGAGGGCAAGCGGGGCTCTGCGCACTGAGGAAAAGCAGTGATGCCCTGTGCACTGAGGACAAGCAGTGAGGCTCTGTGACTCACTTCCGGCTCACACAGCAAGATGATTGAAAAGCCAGGAGCCTGCACGGAGCTCTGCTTGCCTGCCCACACTTCCTGCATTTGACCTCCTCTAAGATACACACAGGCAATAGCTGAAGGGACAGCATTTTTTCACCCAAAAATATACAAATATGATAACCAATGTACATAAAAAATGGACATATAATGTTACTATCTATACTATGTATATATATTTTTTTTAGCAAACAGATACACTTTCATATTAAATAAACAGCTTATTATCACATATCATTAGAGATGGGCAAATTTTTTCAAAAATTCGATTCGGCCGATTGACGAATTTCCCCCCAAATTTTGGTTTGATCCGAATATATTCGCAACAAATCGCTATTAAAAATGTTTATTTCCTGGCTACAGAGAACCCCAATAGGGGTGTAGAACACTTTCCCTTGCCGTAACAAGCATATGGAGTGTGCTGGGATAGTGAACTAATACTGTTATTAAGTATGACATGAAGATTATGGTCATCTCTATTAGAATCATTGCAGCAGAGCGGCACAATGACGGAGTCTGGATGTGGCAGCAGGGTCAGGAGACCATATGGCGTCATAATGGTTGCTTGCAGTCTTTGAATGGGGAGTGCTTCCTGTGATGATCTCAATTGGCAGACTATGAAATGACTTCTAAACTCTCCCTCCCTGCCTGCCTGTAGTGATGCGGGCTTGAGGCCAATGGATTTCCCCTGTGCTGATCTGTATTGTCAGTAACGCTGATTAGTGACCACACACTGTCTGCTCTCTCTCTAGCCAGAACAAATGTGGGCTTGAGGTGAATTGATTTGCTGCTGTAAAGATCTGTATTGACTGTAACGGCGATTAGTGCGCACACACAGTCTCTGCTCTCTCAGCAAATCGAAAAATGCCCGTCTTCGGCAATGGCTGCCGAATATATACTGTAGACCTGTGACATCACCTGGCTGGCTGCTGATGTGATTCAGGGTGATCCCGCCTTCCCATACTTCCTTGCCCCATGTCCTCACGTGTAGCCGCCATTTTAGCTACCCGGCCCGCACAAAATGTAGTGAATGAAGCGATTCGTTACCATGAAGCACAAGGAAATTCTGATTCGTTCAGAATTGAATTTTTCCTGAAATTCGGAAAGTATTCGACTTGGTCAGCTTCGATTTGCCCATCTCTAATCATCATGATAAAATCACAAATCATGATGATACGTTCAACAAGAAGTCAGTGCAGTAATCTGAAAAAGTAGTACTTCACTGTAAAGCGTAGAGGATAGTCAAAGCAGCTTCTTTTTATGCTAATAATACAGAGACAATGCAGTTAAATAGGTCTCAATGAATATAGCTGTATTCTTTTGGGCACAGTAGGTAGTAGTATTGGGCATTCAACGTGATTATTAATACAGATGTATTTTAGTAAAAATGTATCATCACCACCAATATCAATAGTCTTCTTTTTTTTTCTCTTAGATGCCAATTCATCAGAATCTTAAGGATCTCCTGGCTATTCGAGCAGAACTACAGAAGAAAGTGGAAGAACTTCAGCGTGAAGCAACAACCAGATCTGTGTCCTCTTCATCTGACCGAGGATCTTCCCCTTCACATTCCGCAACTCCTGTACACACCGCTGTGTGACTGGCAACAAGTACTGAGGGCCCCAGTATGGAGACGTACTAGCAATTTGTCAGGTGCTCTCTTACATCTGGTGTGTATGAAGAAATACCATGTGAAACACCAAGCTGTCTGGCCACTTTTTTCAGGGTTCTTTATTTTGTAAATAAACACTTCACCTGCTACAAACCTGACAAAAGGAAACAATATCAGGATTAACTGCTGGAAGCCATTCCGTTTTTCCTCCCGATATGCAGGATATGTACATATGATTGTTACCATTCAATATTGTTTACAGGCCGTGCATTCCCAGCTGTTACAGTGAAGTGTTTCCCCAGTGCCGTTTACTGTATACAGGTGGTGTTATGTTTATAGTAGTCGTCCCCAAGTTTTACATTCATTTATTTTATATATAGTATTTTTGTTCTTAGAAATAGGAAGCTGACGTAACTTGTAGCCAGTTATTGCAGTAGCGGACATTTCCTACTAGGCTTGTTTTATGTTATCTCTATGAAGGGATCCAGGCCTGGAAGAGAGAAGATTTTTAAGAATCGTATGAACTGACAATGTAATTTAAATTCCATATTGCACCTATTTAATGTACTGCACCTGTTTAAAGCTTATCGAACAATGAATGGAAGTAACCACATGTAAGTTATACTCTTGCACCTAAGTATGTATTTGTATAGTGTTTTTACCTCAGAATACATGAAATCATGAATTTTTATTTCACTGTGCCATGTTTTACTTGTTACTTGATTTGTAAATGTTAATAGCAATGACCTTATAAATAAGCAAGGTTAAGTGTCTTGTTATGATCCATGTTACAACATAATACAGTGGGTGGATAATGTGACCCCAAGATTTTGGTAAGTACTTTAGAAGCGAATGAATCTTTGACTCTGTTTTATTTTCTATTTGAAATGATTAGAGGAAATTTAAAGGTGTTGTCTTGTGTAGTCAGGGTGATTAGCCTAGTGCTAAGAGTCTTAAGAGTCTAGCTCTAATCCCAAGCCATATGAATGGCCATCCATGTATAGTGAGGATTGGCCAAGTCCGTCCTATTTAAAGAAGCAGTACAGAATTATTTTTTTCTACATATAATTCTAACCATATTGCATTCATACCATTTTTTTTTTGTCATTTCATTATGGCAGCTGTGTCATGTTATTCTCAGTCTGAATAAACATTTAAATAAAATGAAACGCTATGGCAGGAGACCCAGGAGGACCCCACTACTGACACAGAGACATAAAAAAGAAAGACTATATTTTGCCAAAATGAACTTGAGTAAGCCAAAATCCTTCTGGGAAAACATCTTGTGGACAGATGAGGCCAAGATAGAGATTTTTGGTAAAACACATCATTCTACTGTTTACTGAAAACGGAATGAGGCTGTTATGGCAGTCTATTTTGTGGTCCTGTACCAGAGAGCCACATGGAGTTAGTTTAGACAAAGGCAAGATGGAGTCTCTTACCTGGAGGGGTTTCTCAGGCTAGTTTACAGGGACCTATAGATGTTTTTGTAAACAAAGCCAACCCACAGGTTTGCTGAAAAAAAGGGGCAGAGCTAACACAGTAAAAAACCTATTGAAAGGGACCAAAGTCTCTTTCTTCACCTGGACAACAACCATACCAACTCCCTTTCAACTTCCTGTTTGGGCCTGATCCTGAGACAAAGGACTGCAGCGACTTCTCCATGCCTGTCTCTGTTTCTCATACTTGCCATAAAGGTTCCCCAAAGCTAATTATTTTTCAGTTATATTCCTTTGTGTGTTTCATTTATGATAGTTGTAGCTTTAACCCCTTAAGGACCCATGATGTACCGGTACCTCATGAGTCCACTCCCGTTCCCGTCCCGCGTCACAACGGACCCGTGGCTAATAGCGCACGGCGCTGATCGCAGTGCTGCGCGCTATTTACCCTTTAGACGCAGCGTTCAAAGTTGAACGCCGCGTCTAAAGTGAAAGTAAATCATTGCCGGTTAGCTCAGGGGGCTGTTCAGGATGTCCATGGCAAAATCGCTGCATCCCAAACAGCTGTGACACAGCAGGAGGGTCCCTTACCTTGCCTCCTCGCTGTCCGATCGTCGAATGACTGCTCAGTGCCTGAGATCCAGGCATGAGAAGTCAAGCGGCAGAATCATTGATCAATGGTTTCCTATGAGAAACCATTGATCAATGTAAAATATCAGTGTGTGCAGTGTTATAGCCCCCTATGGGAGCTATAACATTGCAAAAAAAAAAGTGAATAAAGATCATTTAACCCCTCCCCTAATAAAAGTTTGAATCACCCCCCTTTTCCCATTTAAAAAAAAATAATAAAAACTGTGTAAATAAAAATAAACATGTGGTATCGCCGCGTGCGGAAATGTCCGAATGCAAAAATATATCATTAATTAAACCACACGGTCAATGGCGTTCGTGCAAAATAATTCCAAAGTCCAAAATATGGTATTTTTGTTCACTTTTTATATCCTGAAAAAATGAATAAAAAGCGATCAATAAGTCCTATCAATACAAAAAATGAGTCCTCATACCGCCCCATACGCGGAAAAAAAAAGTTATAGGGGTCAGAAGATGACGATTTTAAACGTATACATTTTCCAGCATGTAGTTATGATTTTTTCCAGAAGTGCGACAAAATCAAACCTACATAAGTAGGGTATCATTTTCATCGTATGGACATACAGAATAAAGATAAGGTGTCATTTTTACCGAAAAATTTACTGTGTAGAAACGGAAGCCCCCAAAAATTACAAAATGGTGTTTTTGTTTTTTTTCAATTTTGTCTCACAATGATTTTTTTTTTCCATTTCGACGTAGATTTTTGGGTAAAATGACTGACGTCATTACAAAGTAGAATTGATGGCGCAAAAAATAAGTCATCATATGGATTTTTAGGTGCAAAGTTGAAAGAGTTATGATTTTTTAAAGGTAAGGAGGAAAAAACGAAAATGCAAAAACATAAAAACCCCGGGTCCTTAAGGGGTTAAAGGAAAATCCACCCAAATAGCCAACAGATAGTGTTTTTGCTATAATTGTTGAACATGTGTTACTTACACTGCAGTTTTAAGTATTCTAACTACCTTAAGGGTGCGTTCCCACAGGGCGTATACGCAGCTTATTTGACGCTGTGCAAAATTTACGGCAGCAGCGGGAAATACGCTGTGTATTCCTTGCTCACTATACACACAGGGCTTTCCGGTGGCAGCCCTACGCGTGTAGTGAGTTTTGGATGCGGAGCCGCTCGTCACAGACACGCCGGCACACGGCCCCGCCTCTAAAACTCACTACAAGCATAGGGCTGCCGCTGGAAAGCCCTGTGTGCATAGTGAGCAAGGAATACGCCCTGTGGGAAAGCACCCTAATTAGAATATGTTTAGTTAATTGTTTCATTAAAAATCTTTCTTTCTGCCAGTATTTGGGTGTGTAATGCTAGTTTGTGCATTGAATATTAGGATATAAATCATACAAAATTCCTAAAAAATAGGTTGGTCTGTGGGGTGTTTATGAATGCATTTGGTCTCCAGTAATACTGCTTAGTTAAGTGTCTAATGAACCTGGTCTTTGTGAATATATATTGTATTCACTAGACCACACGGTGGCAGCCATCTTCTGTTTCAGCCATTGATGACCTCAGATGCATGGTCTGCAGATATTTAACTGGTTGTATAACCTTTGGAGCCAAATCTAATTCTACCCCAAAGCCACGAACCACACCAGAGACCTACAAAGAAAAGAACACAGTACCTACAGTGAAATATGGTGGAGGTCAATGATGTTTTGGGGTTGTTTTGCTGCCTCTGGCACTGGGTGCCTTGAATGTGTACAAGCCATCATGAAATCTGAGGATTACCAATGGATTTTGGGTCGCACTGTACAGTCCAATGTCAGAAAGCTGGGTTTGTGTCCGGGATCTTGGGTCTTCCAGCAGGACAATGACCCCAAACATACGTCAAAAAGCACCCAGAAATGGATGGCAACAAAGCGCTGGAGAGTTCTGAAGTGGCAGCAATGAGTCCAAATCTAAATCCCATTGAACACCTGTGGAGAGATCTTAAAATTGCTGTTGGGGAAAGGTGCCTTCCAATAAGAGAGACCTGGAGCAGTTTGCAAAGGAAGAATGGTCCAACATTCCGGCTGAGAGGTGTAAGAAGCTTATTGATGGTAATAGGAAGCGACTGATTTCAGTAATTTTTTCCAAAGGGTTCTGCAACCAAATATTAAGTTAAGAGTGCGAATAATTTTGTCCAGCCCATTATTTGGAGTTTGGTGTGACATTGTGTCCAATTTGCTTTTTTTTCCTCCCTTTTTTTGTTTAGTTCCAATACACACAAAGGGAATAAACGTGTGTATAGCAAAACATGTGTTACTGCAATCCTTTTCTGTGAGAAATACTTCATTTTCTTTAAAAATGTCAGGGGTGCCAACATTTACGGCCTTGACTGTATATGGGAAGAAAAAAAGTAGATAGAATAAGTTGTCCAAGATGAAGAATAATCAGAATGAATGCATAAAAATAATACTTAAATGTATAAAAAAAAATAAGAGCACTGTCGCAGGGTCCTTGCAGCAGACTGAAATAACAACAATATCACAGATTGATTAACCCCTTAAGGACGCAGCACTTTTTCACCTTAAAGGAGTAGTCCGGCGCGCATTTTTCTCATTTTATCCCGTCCGGGCTGCAAAATAAAGCAAAAGGAACTTTCTCTTACCTGCCAACGAGCCCCCGGAGCTCCGGTATAGGTGTTCAGTCCCCGGGCTGTATTCTTCTTACTTCCTGTTAGCCCGGCACGTCACACGGAGCTTCAGCCTATCACCAGCCGAGGCGGGACATCGTTGCGGTCGGTGATAGGCTGAAGCCCCGTGTGACGTGCCGGGCTAACAGGAAGTAAGAAGAATACAGCCCGGGGACCGAACATCTGTACCGGAGTGTACCGGAGCTCCGGGGGCTCGTTGGCAGGTAAGAGAAAGTGTGTTTTCTTTTGCAGCGCGGACAGGATAAAATGGGAAAAGTGTGCGCCGGAGTACTCCTTTAAGGACTGAGCCCTTTTTCGCAATTGTAATTCCACACACAACCTGAGGACAGGGGTGGCGCAGTTTTTGAAAGACATATAGCTCTGTGTTTTCTGTTCCTGGGTATTCCCTTTAATGTGTGAGCACTGTTATGTGCACTCTGACCTTAGGACAGTAGATATATGTTCTGATATTTGTGGCAGGAAGGAGTTAAGTTTTTTTTTTTTTTCTTTTAAAGCATTTACCTAATTCTAAAACCCAAAGGGCCTCGGCGCCTCTACGTGTGCCTCCTTCCCCGTCTTCATTTTTTGCAGTTTCTCCCTCTAGTGAGCAAGCAGACAGCAGGAATTGGCTGATCGATACAATCTACAGGCTGTCTGCTATGGCTGGCAATGTTTGTCCTCAGCCTGCACTATACAAGGCATCCTGGCTGTGAGTGCAGCGGCACCCGTGTGCTCTCGGAATAGTCTTTACTTACTATGTGGCTCAGTGGTTAGCAGTGTTGCCTTGCAGTGCTGGGGTCCTGGGTTCAAATCCCATGAAGGACAACATCTGCAAAAAGTTTGTATGTTCTCTCCGTGTTTGCTTGGGTTTCCTCCGTACTGATAGGCTTAGACTGTGAGCCCCAGTGGGGACAGGGACCAATTTGATTGTACAGCACTGTGAAATCTGTGTGCGCTATATAAATAAAGTTATTATTATTACTATCAGGACTCCTGCTAACAGCCACAAGATTGATTGACAAGGGGAGGAGAATATGACTCTTTTTTTTTCTGTCAAACTTACAACCAAGCACCGCATTTAAGGGTCAATAGGACGTGTTTACAGTTAAATGCAGGACATGTGGGGGCATGGTTGAAAGGTATGGGAACAACGTTCCTGATGTAGAAAAAGTTCAGGAACGCCGTTCCCATGAGTCCATGCAGCACTCAAGCCCTGAATGTTATCCAGTACAGAATACGTGTGGAAAATGTGTAATATGAACCCCAATGTCTTAAATAGGAAAAGCAGATTAGCCCCAGTGAATAGGGCTAAACCATGTCCAGGATGAAATACGTGACAGAAATCCAAGGGTAATCCACTGTGTATTCTTCTGATGGAAAAGAGAGTCAGAACATACCCTAACATATTGCACCGCCTGGAATCTGAGCTTATATCGTACTGAATTTGCTTTGAAAAGAATTGATAATGGGTTTTGCTGTGTGGATTCCACCAACAGAATAAACATGCTATAAAGGAGGTTATCTAGGATTAGAAAAACAGAGCTGTCAATACTGATCACAGCATTTGCAGCATAATCACTGCTTGGGGGGACTCATCGTACCACCAGCGGACCAATCACAGGAATTCCATGAGTCCTAAAGGTCGCCAGAGGTCTCTTTACCTGACTCCTGGCTGGCCTGGCAATCTTCTTCTCTGATCTGCTTTCTGGAAGACCAGAGATGTAGATCATTAATCTTACTGATCAGTGCTATGCCTATGCATAACAGTGATCAGTAAGAGCAATCTGATGATTGCTATAGATAGTCCCTTATGAGGACATAAAAAAACTAAATTCGTTAAAAAAAAATGTTTTTGTTTTTAAATCTACAGTCAGGTCCATAAATATTGGGACATCAACACAATTCTAACATTTTTGGCTCTATACACTACCATAGTGGATTTGAAATGAAACGAACAAGATTTGCTTTAACTCCAGATTGTTAGCTTTAATTTGAGGGTATTTACATCCAAATCAGGTGAACGCTGTAGGAATTAGTTGTAATTCCTACACCGTTCACCTGATTTGGTCCGATGAGTCCCTCCCCAAGCATCGATTATGCCGCAAATGTTGTGATCAGTATTGATCATGGCATCTGAAAGGTTAATGGCGGGCATCAGCGCAATCTCTGCAATACCACAAGCAACTTGAGGACAGGTGTGGTGCTGTTTCTGAAATAAATCAGCTCTGTTTTTCTAATCCTAGATAACCCCCTTTATAGCATGTTTATTCTGTTGGTGGAATCCACACAGCAAAACCCATTATCAATTCTTTTCAAAGCAAATTCAGTACGATATAAGCTCAGATTCCAGGCGGTGCAATATGTGAGAGTATGTTCTGACACTTCATAGACATCAGCAGACATTGCTGGGTTTCATCCCTGGTGATGATCTTCCAGGCCTCTACTGTATCTGTCTTCAGTTCCTGCTTGTTCTTGGTGCATTTTCCCTTCAGTTTTGTCTTCAGCAAGTGAAATGCTGCTCAATTGGATTCAGGTCAGGTGATTGACTTGGTTATTGCATAACATTCCTCTTGTTTCGCTTAAAAAACTCTTCGGTTGCTTTTGCAGTATGCTTTGGGTCATTGTCCATCTGCACTCTGAAGCGCCGTCCAATGAGCTCTGAAGCATTTTACTGAATATGAGTAGATAATATTGCCCAAAACACTTCAGAATTCATCCTGCTGCTTTTGTCAGCAGTCACATCATCAATAAATACAAGAGAAGCAGTTCTATTGGCAGCCATACATGCCCACTATGCCATGACACTACCACCTCCATGCTTCACTGATGAGGTGTATGCTTAGGATCATGTTCCTTTCCTTCTCCATACTCTTCTCTTCCCATCACTCTGGTACAAGTTGATCTTGGTCTCATCTGTCCATAGGATGTTGTTCCAGAACTGTGAAGGCTTTTCTTCACCAGGGGAAGAATTATTCGGTCTTCCGGTCTTTTGGTGTTGCTGAACTCACCGGTTCGTTCCTTCTTTTTAAAGGGGTACTCCGCCCCTGGCATCTTATCCCCTATCCAAAGGATAGGGGATAAGATGTTAGATCACCGCGGTCCCGCTGCTGGGGACCCCGGGGATCGCCGCTGCGGCACCCCGCCATCATTACAGCACAGAGCAAGTTCGCCCTGTGCGTAATGACGGGCGATACAGGGGCCGGAGCAGCG
Source organism: Hyla sarda (assembly GCF_029499605.1). Taxonomy (NCBI): domain Eukaryota; kingdom Metazoa; phylum Chordata; class Amphibia; order Anura; family Hylidae; genus Hyla; species Hyla sarda. The sequence continues at coordinate 109,489,280 of NC_079197.1, read as the reverse complement.
TGACGTCATGGCTCCGCCCCTCATGACATCATGGCCCGTCCCTTTAATCCAAGTCTATGGCAGGGGGCGTGACGACCACCACGCCCCCTTCCCATAGACTTGTATTGACGGGGGCGGGTTACGTCACGAGGGGCGGAGCCATGATGTAACGATGCTCCGGCCCCTGTATTGCTCGTCATTACGTGCAGAGCGATCTCGCTCTGCGCAGTAATGATAGCAGGGTGCTGCAGCGGCGATCCCCGGGGTCCCCAGCAGCGGGACCCCGGCGATCTGACATCTTATCCTATCCTTTGGATAGGGGATAAGATGCCAGGGGCGGAGTACCCCTTTAAGAATGTTCCAAACAGTTGTTTTGGCCACGCCTAATATTTTGGCTATCTCTCTGATGGGTTTTTGTTTTATGATGGCTTGCTTCACTGATAGTGACAGCTCTTTGGATCTCAGCTTCAGAGTTTACAGCAACAGATTTCAAATGCATATAGAACACTTGAAATTAACTCTGGACCTTTTATCTGCTCATTGTAATTGGGATAATGAGGGAATAACACAAACCTGACCATGGAACAGCTGAGAAGCCAATTGTCCCATTACTTTTGGTCCCTTAACAAGTGGGAGGCACATATGCAAACACCTGTAATTCCTACACTGTTCACCTGATTTGGATGTAAATACCCTCAAATTAAACCTGACAATCAGCAGTTAAAGCACATCTTGTTCGTTTCATTTCAAATCCATTGTGGTGGTGTATAGAGCCCAAAATTTTAGAATTGTGTCGATGTACTAATATTTATGGACCTGACTGTAAATAAACCCCTCCAGCAATAAAAATTAACATCCCACATTTCCTATTTTCCCAAAAAAGGAAAAGAAAAAAAAATATATATATAAACATATAGGGGGAGATTTATTAATCAGCCTGAAACCCTAATTGTCTGGGGGTTTTTTCCCACAGCAACCAATCAGAGCACAACTTTCATGTTTTAACGAGCCTTGGTAAACTGAAATTTGAAAGAACAAGGTATAAAGAAATGAGTGTAGCTCACTCAGTGAATAGACATACCTGAGGTGAACTGATGTTTCCGTCACCCAAAGGTCTATTGGAAATGGAATAAATTGGATGGTTGAAAATCAACCTTAACCTCTTAAGGACGCAGGGCGTATCCATACGCCCGTGGGAATTCCGGTCCCCACCGCTAGCCGGTTGGGGACCGGAGCCGGATGCCTGCTGAAATCGTTCACAAGGCATCCCGGCATATCACCCAGGGGGGTCATTATGCCCCCCCATGTCGGCGATCGCCGCAGATCGCTGGACAATTCAGTCCAGCGATCTGCGGCGATTCCGGGTCAATCGGGTCTCCAGTGACCCGGCATTACTGGCTGTTCGGGGCCGTCTCTGATGGCCCCGAACAGCCAGAGTCTGCAGGAGTGAGGTGGCACTGGTGCCACCTCACGATCGCCCTGATTCGTCGGCCGGATTACCGGCCGACCAATCAGGGCGCCTGCTGCGGGCGTCACTCCCGCACCGCTCCGCCCCTCTTCCAGGGGGCGGGTGCGGGAAGACGACCCCGGGTGCTGGGGACCCCGATCCCCGGCGTCCATGTTGGGATCGGGGCCCCAGGAGCGACGGCGGCGGCGAGGGACAGCCTGCGATGGAGCAGCAGTAGGAGGTGAGTTACAGCCTCCTGCTGTTGCTTAGCAACAGCTCCCAGCATGCAAAAAGGGCATGCTGGGAGCTGTAGTTATGCAACAGCAGGAGGCAGACCACCACGACTCCCAGCATTCCCTTATGGACATGCTGGGACTTATGGTTTTGCAACAGCTGGAGGCACATTTTTTCTATGGAAAAGTGTACCTTCAGCTGTTGTATAACTACAACTCCCAGCTTGCACAAACAGCTAAAGTGCATGCTGGGAGTTGTAGTGGTGCATCTGCTGGTTGCATAACTACAACTCCCAGCATGCCCGTTGGCTGTCGGTGACTGCTGAGAGTTGTAGTTTTGCAACAGCTGAAGGCACACTGGTTGTGAAACGTAGAGTTTTTTTTTTACCTAACTCAGTGTTTCACGACCGGTGTGCCTCCAGCTGTTGCAAACTACAACTCCCAGCAGTCACCTTACACCATGCACCGTACATGCTGGGAGTTGTAGTTTTGCAACAGCTGGATGTCCCCCCCAATGTGAACGTACAGGGTACACTCACATGGGCGGAGGCTTACAGTAAGTATCGGGCTGCAAGTTTGAGCTGCAGCAAATTTTCTGCAACAGCTCAAACTGCCAGCGAAAAACTACTGTGAACCCCCCGCCCGTGCGACTGTACCCTAAAAACACTACACTACACTAACACAAAAAATTAAATAAAAAGTAAAAAACACTACATATACACATACCCCTACACAGCCCCCCTCCCCAATAAAAATGATAAACGTCTGGTACGCCACGGTTTCCAAAACGGAGCCTCCAGCTGTTGCAAAACAACAACTCACAGTATTGTCGGACAGCCGTTGACTGTCCAGGCATGCTGGGAGTTTTGCAACAGCTGGAGGCACCCTGTTTGGGAATCACTGGCGTAGAATACCCCTATGTCCACCCCTATGCAATCCCTAATTTAGGCCTCAAATGCGCATGGCGCTCTCACTTTGGAACCCTGTCGTATTTCAAGGCAACAGTTAAGGGTCACATATGGGGTATCGCCGTACTCGGGAGAAATTGGGCTTCAAATTTTGGGGGGTATTTTCTGCTTTTACCCTTTTTAAAAAAGTAAAGTTTTTGGGAAAAGAAGCATTTTAGGTAAAAAAAAATTTTTTTTTTTTTACATATGCAATAGTCGTGAAACGCCTGTAGGGTATTAAGGTTCACTTTACCCCTTGTTACATTCCCCGAGGGGTCTAGTTTCCAAAATGTCCTGGCACCATAGGGGCTTCCTAAATGCGGCATGCCCCCAGAGCAAAATTTCCTTCAAAAAAGCCAAATGTGACTCCTTCTCTTCTGAGACCTGTAGTGCGCCAGCAGAGCACTTTTCACCCCCATATGGGGTGTTTTCTGAATCGGGAGAAATTGGGCTTAAAATTATGGGGGGTATTTTCTGCTATTACCCTTTTTAAAAATGTAAAACTTTAGGGAAACCAAGCATTTTAGGTAAAAATTATATATATTTTTTTTACATATGCAAAAGTCGTGAATCACCTGTGGGGTATTAAGGTTCACATTACCCCTTGTTACGTTCCCCAAGGGGTCTAGTTTCCAAAATGGTATGCCATGTGGGGTTTTTTGCTGTTCTGGCACCATAGGGGCTTCCTAAAAGTGACATGCCCCCCAAAAACCATTTGATGCTCCTTCCCTTCTGAGCCCTCTACTGCGCCCGCCGAACACTTTACATAGACATATGAGGTATGTGCTTACTCGAGAGAAATTGGGTTTCAAATACAAGTAAAAATTTTCTCCTTTTTACCCCTTGCAAAAATTCAAAAATTGGGTCTACAAGAACATGCGAGTGTAAACAATGAAGATTGTGAATTTTCTCCTTCACTTTGCTGCTATTCCTGTGAAACCCGTAAAGGGTTAAAACACTTACTGAATGTCATTTTGAATACTTTCGGGGGTGCAGTTTTTATAATGGGGTCATTTATGGGGTATTTCTAATATGAAGACCCTTCAAATCCACTTCAAACCTGAACTGGTCCCTGAAAAAAAGCGAGTTTCAAAATTTTGTGAAAAATTGGAAAATTGCTGCGGAACTTTGAAGCCCTCTGGTGTCTTCCAAAAGTAAAAACTCATCAATTTTATGATGCAAATATAAAGTAGACATATTGTATTTGTGAACCAAAAAAAAATTATTTGGAATATCCATTTTCCTTACAAGCAGAGAGCTTCAAAGTTAGAAAAATGCTAAATTTTCAAATTTTTCATCAAATTTTGGGATTTTTCACCAAGAAAGGATGCAAGTTACCATAAAATTTTACCACTACGTTAAAGTAGAATATGTCACGAAAAAACTATCTCGGAATCAGAATGATAAAAGCATTCCAGAGTTATTAATGTTTAAAGTGACAGTGGTCAGATTTACAAAAAATGGCCGAGTCCTTAAGGTGAAAAAGGGCGGGGTTAAGATCAGTCCTCAAGGTATACTAGAAAGATAGGTAAAGAATAAAGAGTGATCCAGATGGGTGTAAATTAAAAATATTTATTCAATAATATGATATATTGTAATGTTTGCTGATGCTCACAGTCCGTGCAGGGCCCTTGCATGGGACATAGAACACTGTATAGATAGGGTAAAATACAAAAATAATTTAAAAAGTGATTCAGTAAAAAAGAGGTTAATAATCTTGCATCTAAAAATCAGTAAATGTCCTGTAGGTAGATCATAAGATCAGATGGATAATGTTGTTCAATTGTAGCCAGAGAAACATACGTTTTTATCCACAATGGTACTCTGAATAAACAGTAACAATTTTTGCATATAACGTATCAAATGTTGATACAGTCCAGATAGTAGCACAAAGAACGGGGTCCGGTGCACGGCACCACTCCTGGGATCGCTGATGTGACTATCTCGACAGGATGGCACGGAGGTGTCAGGCCTCCGGCGGTGACCGGTCTTCGTCCCCTGCACTTAGTTGCGCTGTAGGTGATGCGGCAGTGTTCCTCCTTTAGGGGTCTGCGGTTGTGATCTTTCCGAGGTCCTCGGATGGCACCGGCCTGGCAGGTATGCCGTGTATTCTCGGTAGTGCGGGGAGACAGCAGGGTCGGTGTGATTGTAGCAGTGGTGGGAGTGGATGCTAGCGTGCCTCGTGTGAATAGGGCACTTGTGCGCACTGAGAGCAGCAGAGCGATTATAGTGGTCCCAGGACTAGGGACCTCCAGTCACATATATGCAAAAGGTTGAACCAATTAAAACTACAGATTACAGCACAAATAATGAGCCCTCATACAGCCCTGTATATGATAAATGAGAGAGGGGTCAGAATAGAGCAATTTAAGACAAATGTTGTTACCTGTCAGAAGTACCGCTATGGAACTTTCAATGTCTGAACTAGGCAGCAGAATCCTATTGAAATCAATGGGAGGCTGCTGCAAGCGGAGTGCATATTGAAATTTTCTCCTGGAAATTCCGAAGGATAATTTTGTTAGTGTGTTTGGAGCCTAAGAGACAGCACTGTTAGGCTATGTTCTCACAATGAATCCCCATTGGAATTCTGCACAGAGATACTGTAGATTCTATGGGACTCTGCTGCCCTGTTCATGTAGCATAATTTCCATGCTGCAAACATTTGACATGGAAATTCAATTTCCGGCATCTGCAGAAAGAGTAGACGTATTCTTTTTGCGGACTCCGCATGGAAATGCATTGCCATCTATGAGACACTGAATGTTTATGCCAGCACTCCGCATCCAGGGGCAATGTATGTGCAGAGATTTACCATGTGAACATAGCCTTAAAGGGGTACTCCGGTGGAAAACTTTTTTTTTTTTTTTTATAAATTGGTGCCAAAAAGATAAACAGATTTGTAAATTACTTCTATTAAGAAATCCTAATCCTTCCATTACTTATCAGTTGCTGTATGCTCCAAAGGAAGTTCTTTTCTTTTTGAATTTCTTTTCAGTTTGACCACAGTGCTCTCTGCTGACACCTCTGTCCATGACAGGAACTGTTCAGAGCAGGATAGGTTTGCTATGGGCATTTGCTCCTACTCTGGACAGTGGTGTCAGCAGAGAGCACTGTGGTCAGAGAAAATAAATTCTAAAAGAAAAGGACTTCCTCTGTAGTATACAGAAGCTGATAAGTACTGGAAGGATCAATCTTTTTAACCCCTTAACGACCACGGACGTATATTTACGTCCGTGGCCGACTCCCGTTATGTGAAGCGTACTCGAGAGCTGAGCGCGCTTCATACCCGGCAGGTTTCGGTTGCTATCAGTAAATAGGACCCGCGGCAATTACCAGGCATCGCAGATTGGGCTGATGTCCCGTATTAACCCTTTAGACGCCGCAATCAAAGTTGATTGCGGCATCAAACAGAGAAAACACTGCCGGTTAGCTCAGTGCAGCAGTTCAGGAGTGCTGCGGTGAAATCACGGTGTCCCGAACAGCTGAGAGGACAGTGGGAGGCTTCATACTTTCTTTCCCGCTGTCCGATCATTACGTTGATCAATGCTATGCTATGGCATAGAATGGTTCAGTATATGCAGTCTAAGTATTGCATGTAATAGTCCCCTAAAGTGTAAAAAAATAAAAATAAATGTGATTTAATCCCTTCAGTAATAAATGTTTGAATCATCCCCTTTTTCACAATTAAATAAACATAAATATAGATAAATATATGGTGTCATCTTTACAGAAAAGTACCCTGCATAGAAACGGAAGCCCCCAAAAAGTTACAAAATAGCGTTTGTTTGTTTTTCAAATTTTGCCCCACAAATATTTTTTTCTGGTTTTGCCGTATATTTAGTGGTGAAATTATTGATATCATTACAAAGTACAATTAATTGTTGGCGCAAAAAACAAGCCCTCATATTGGTCTGTAGGTGCAAAAGTGAAAAAACCTGTGGTCCTTAAGGGGTTAATAGAAGTGATTTACAAATCTGTTTAACTTTCTGGCACCAGTTGATTTAAAAAAAAAAATGGGTTTCCACCGGAGTACCCCTTTAAGCTTCACTTTCTTTTGCTTACAGCATTGTTTCCCAACCAGGGTGCCTCCAGCTGTTGCAAAACTGCAGGGAAACACTGGCTTATAAAATCTTTTCTGTCTGGTTATCATCCTGGCAAAGACAGAAGTTTTGATTAGTAGGGGCCCCTATTTATATTTAGAACATATGGGCTATATTGCTATTACATATGTGTGACCAAAGCTGTCGGGCAGCTTTACTCCGGCTGGTACAATGGGGGATAACTGAGGATAGCATTGTTTAGTTACATTTGTAGTATGTGGAAAAGGTCCGATACCCGTAGCCTTACTGTGCAGACGGAGGGCAGTAATTTATCTGTCTTGATATAACCAGCCTCTATAGCGGAGGCCGCAGTACTGCTGAATTACGGCAACGCTAATGACAGGTCTACCTTGCCAAACAGTGAATTTAATGTTTTTTCCAGCCATTTTACTCAATCATATTTTTAGCTGAGTAGGTTTGTTGTTGCTTAGCAACCTGGAAGGTCACTGTTTGAAGTGAAAAGCTGGGATGTTAGCGCTTTTAATATCACCATTTTGTTATGCCACAATGCTGTGAAATTGTGACCTCAAATATATGCAAAAAAAAAACAAAAAAACATTTTTGCAAACGGATTACAAATATTGTTTTGTGAACCACAGAACTATTGAAGCCGCAGCTTCTGCGTGTTTTGAGCAAAGGAATACTTCTTCAGATCAGCTAGAACCCAAATATGGCTTCAAAGAAGCACTCTGGGAATTGATCTTGTTTTTTATGCATATATAATGTAGCACAGGCGATTATTAGAGAATAATGTAGAGGTTCTTGTGCATGCCCTGTGCTTCTGTTTTAGCTAATGTGGCAGGCATGGGTTCATCAGCCAGCGGCGGGGACCGGAAATTCCCACGGGCGTATCCATACGTCCTCAGTCCTTAAGGACTTTTAAAGGAGTAGTCCAGTGGTGACTCAGTGGTTAACAACTTATCCCCTATTCTAAGGATAGGGGATAAGTTGCAGATTGCGGGGGGTCTGACCGCTGGGGCCCCCCGCGATCTCCTGTACGGAGCCCCGACAGCCCACGGGAAGGGGGCGTGTCGACCCCCGCACGAACAGAACAGATAGTGCTATAGGACTAGTGATGGTGTGCATGATATGGGCAAAAAAAAAATAACATGAAGTGTTCTTTAGGGTAGGGTCACACGTAACGGATCCGCCAGTGACCTGACCCATTGTGCCTCCAGCTGTTGCCACCCACTTCCTTCGCTTCATCCCGCCCCTGTCCTGCTCACAGTAGCAATCCGCCGCTATGAGCAGCCACACAGGGGGCCTGCTAGTCACCGAGTCCATACTGACATCGCGGAGCAGCTGCATGTGCAGTGTACTCAGGCATCGCATAGATTGCACTGATTGTGAATATACACACAACAATTCACAGTTCAAAAATGAGTCTCCTTAAAAGATAATATATTGCACTGATGAAGGAGAGGGGACTAAAAATATTCTTTATTGTATCAAAAATGAAAATATTGAAACCTGAGTGCATACAATAACACGGCCGCCATCAGAAGCCATGCACACCACGCTACATCGAGCGTTCTAAATATGGAAATCAATGACTGTCAGCGATCCCTGATGAATGGACAGTGAAACGCGTTGAATCGTAGTCTACCAGCCTCCATCAGGACCAGCTGTATGGACGGAGCAATGCCCAGGAAAACAGGTATTTTTTCTGTAATATTAGGTGTATGTGTTTAATAACCATTTGCACTGTATATGCACTTTCTGAACTTTTACTGTTGCTTTGACTGTACAAGTTGTTAGGCACAGGCACTTTTTGCAGTAAGCAATGCAGAGAATATATGACATGTTCCTTATGATGGTTAAATGCCTATTGTGGAATATATGAGATCACTGTACTAACGTACTACAAGCAGAGCATCTGATCTACTAACCTCATAATACTAACCCTATTTTGCTGAATGCATGATAGAACTATGGTATGAGAGACTATCATTTGCAAATAACTGCCTGACTATATGAGAAATTACTATCTGCAACTTATCTGCAATTGTTGGAACGGTTATATATTGTTGAGATATTAATTGTGAAGTACTGTATATGTCCTGTACTGTATATACTAAGAGTACTTCAATCTAACCACAGTGCAACCTGAGGGGCATTGTACATGTATTATCTGAGATTACCTATACATGACAATTAGATAAGATGGCTGACGTATATATATATATATATATATATATATATATATATACAGTGATCCCTCAACTTACAATGGCCTCAACGTACAATAGATTAAACATACAATGGTCTTTTCTGGACCATCATAAGTTGAAACCAGACTCAACATACAATGTACAGACAGTGCAGATCTGTGATACCTGTCAATGGCTGGAAGATCAGAATGGATATTTCACTGGTAAAAACCCCTGTATTACTGAAGTGTATGCACTGACTGGTGTATGGTAGCGCCCCCTACAGTACAGGGAGGTAATACATGTTCTGTATACTTTACCTGTACCAGGGTTACCTGCTCCTTTGGACACCAGGTGGGGGCAACTCCATTTTACTTTTTTAGGACATTGCGTGTACTGTACAGGACCCTGAAGAAGCTCCTGTCCTCTACATAGACCAGTGTTTCCCAAGCAGGGAGCCTCCAGCTGTTGCAAAACTACAACTCCCAGCATGCCCGGACAGCCAAAGGCTGTCCGGTTATGCTGGGAGTTGTAGTTTTGCAACAGCTGGAGGCTCCCTGCTTTGGAAACACTGACATAGACAGTGACAGCTTCCAGCAGATCTTTATTACTTTTATATTTAAGGACTTGTTTTATCTATATTAGTAATCTACTTATTTTTCTTTAATTCTCACTTTTTCCTATTTTTGGATGACATTTTGGTGCCTTTAGAACCAATTACCAGGTTTCCATAGGGTTATGGTCTCAACATACAATGGTTTCAACATACAATGGTTGTCCCAGAACTAATTAATATTGTAACTTGAGGGACCACTGTATGTGTATATATATATATATATATATATATATATATATATATATATATGCACTCATTTTTTTAATATTTAAATTTTTGATACAAAAAAGAATATTTTTAGTCCCCTCACCTTCATCAGTGCAAATATACTCAGACATCGCAGCTGCTCCGCAATGTCACAGTGCACTCGGCGACTCGCAGGCACAAAATGGGTCTGGTCACCGGCAGATCAACAGCATAAAATACGCTGCGGATCCGTTACATGTGACCCTACCTTTTAAGGGGTACTCCGGCCCTAAGAAAAGACATTCCTTTTCCACCCTCTTTTCTTGGAGCACACATAGTGGTCTCACCTAAGGAGGGCAAGGACCCACAATTATGTTCTTGTTACCGCACAATTTCTCTCATTAACACTGATGCTAAGTTATATGCTAAGCTCCTGGCTATCCGTCTATCTTCACATCTGGAATCCCTAATTCACCCGGATCAGGTGGGCTTTGTCCCCCACAGGGAGGCAAGGGATGACACACTTTGCGCGTTTTCCTCTATCGCTTACGCTCAACGCTCTCGCCTAGGGATGATGCTATTAATGCTTGACGCAGAGAAAGCCTTCGACCGGGTGAATTGGGGATTCCTGGAGGCCACTCATCGTCAGATAGACTTAGGTAACTTCATGCGAGATAGAATTATGGCACTATACACCAATCCATGGGCCCAAATACGAATTTACGGGTCCTTGTCCTCCAGAGTGTATATCCAAAATGGTACTAGACAAGGATGTCCCCTCTCCCCAATGTTGTCTATTTTGTGTATGGAACACTTGATGATGGCGATACGTAAAAATCCTAACATGAAGGGCCTCACTTTGCCTCCTGCTGTTTACAAATGTTCAGCATTTGCTGACGACCTTCTTCTTTATTTTACTAATCCTCATTTATCACTTCCGGCTTTGTTAGCCACCATCAAGGAATACTCTTCCTTTAGCAATTATAAAATTAACATTTCAAAAAGTGTGGCCTCTATGTAGGATTGACGAAAGAAGAAGTGAGCAGGATACGTTCCAACTTTCACTTCTCTTGGGATGCTCATTCTATTATATACTTAGGGGTGAGAGTCCCCTCTTCCCTCACTGAAGCTTATTCTCTTAACTTTCCCCCAATCATTGCCCAAATCCGTTCAGATCTGTTAAAATGGGAAAAACTAGAGTTCTCTTGGATAGGTGGGATAAATATACGGTAGTAATCTAGGTAAAATGTTCATATATCTTTTTCAAACCCTGCCTGTTTTTCTCCCTTATTCTTTCTTCTCTACTTTAACATCTCTTTTTACTAATTTTGTTTGGTCCCACAAACCACCCCAGATAGCCCACTGGACTCTTATTAAACGCAAGAGGGATGGGGGCCTAGGCCAGCCGGATTGTAAACTTAACTACACGGCCTCTGTTCTTTCTAGACTCCTAGATGGTTTCCATGCTCCCACGAAGAAACTATGGATTCCTCTGGAATCCTTTTCCTTAGGTTGCCCCTCTCAACTCTTCCTAATATCAATAGGGAGCTCCCGCCTATATCTCATTCTCTTAGAGCATTTTGCAGAACATATTTGGTTAAACATCCTGTTTTCTAAGGACGGTCCATTAACCCCTTTACTAGGCAACCCGTACTTTAAACCAGGCCTCTCTTCTTCTAGATTCTTAAACTTCTCCTCCTTCTTCCCTTTAACGGTTACGTCTGAGTCAACTATCAAACCCCTCTCGGAATGATTCCCAGATACTCCTCAGACGAGCAAACTATTAATGGAATACTCTCATTTGCAGCATTTTATCAGAGCCCGGAGGTTAGTTCTCTCTTTATTCAGAGACTTAACTCCCTTTGAACAGTTTTGTACAGCTTCTGAACCTATCATGAAGTCTATCTCCTTAATATATAACCTGCTCCTTACTGGGAATCAGGAACATAAACCTATCTATGTGAAGAGTTGGGAAAAAGTATTACATTGGTCATTCACGGAGACTGAACGGAACACATCCTTTTTTTCCTGTCATAAACATACAAGATGGTATAGAGTACCTTCTCTTTTACATAAATTCTATCCACAATCATCTGCACTATGCTGGAGGTGCCACCAAGGAATAGGCACTATGAGCCATATCTGGTGGTCTTGCTTTTTATTAGAACCCTTTTGGTCGAACGTGTTGGAGATCACTCATAAAGTCACGGGTGTGCAATTAGATAAAAGGAGCATTGCAGGGTCATTATCTATGTTTTCTGGTAGTCCTACTCATACATCTCGTTCTCTTTTCAGATTCTTAATTTTATCAGCTAGGACAGTTATCCCACGGTTGTGGAAGTCTTCACGCCTTCTGTCAATAACGGAATGGTTTGCTGAAGTTAATAGAGTGTATGCACCCCCTACACCCCTAAATCTGATTCTGAATCAAATTCCAGGCTTTGGCTTTCATGGGTGTCGTTTACGCAGTCATTGGAATATCTTTCTCTTTATCACTCCAGGGACACACGAACAATGGTAACGCCTGAGTCCCCATCTTGAATGGGTTTCCACTCCTAGGATCTAATTCTCATTTACACTATTAGTATATAGGATTAGTATATTACTATTAGTATATAGGATGGATGTGATAGTAATAACTAAGTTTAGATCTTTCATGTATACTAGGTTTGTGAACACCTAACAAACGTATTAATCTGCTGGCAATCGATGACTCATTGCCCACTCAATATATGCCCTATTTGTTCGAGATGTTATTGCTGTATTTTACATTCCTCATGTAACCATTTTATATCAACATGCATGTTGCTCGAAGGAATGTGTGTTATGTTTTTCTTCTCTCCCCTACCCTTCTTATTTTTCCTTTCCTGTACCCCTTTATTATCAAAATAAAACATTTTGAATAAAAAAGAAAATAATAATTTGTAGGGCAAAATTTTAAAAAAGAACGCAATTTTGTAACTTTTGGGGGCTTTCAGTTCCACACAGCGCACTTTTCGGTACAAATAACACCTTATCTTTATTCTGTAGGTACATCATTTAAAATGATAACCAACTTATACAGTGATCCCTCAACTTTCAGTGGCCTCAACATACAATAGTTTCAACATACAGTCTTTTCTGGACCATTGTAACTTTAAACCAGACTCAACATACAATTCTACAGACAGTCCAGATCTGCAAAACGTGTCAATGGCTGGAAAAACTGAATGGGCGTTCATTGGTAAAAACCCCTGTATTACTGAAGTGTATGCACTGACTGACTGTCTGGTAGTGTGCCCTATAGTACAGGGAGGTATTACATGTTCTGTACTAATAACCAATGTCACAGTTAGCTGCTCCTTTTGGACACCAAGTAAGGACGGCTCCATTTAACTTTTTTAGGACATTGCGTGTACTGTACAGGACCCGGACCCTGGTATTTTTTAAGAATATGCCATTGACTGTGCCGTTAAATTTATTTTACATTTTTATAGTTCAGACATTTAGGTCTGACCAGATACCACATATGTTTATGTTTATTTTTGTATACATATATATATATTTTATTTTATGTAAAAAGGGGGGTGATTTTACAGCGGTGGTCCTGATCAGTTCCGCTGAGCTGCTGGGAAGCTTTTTTTTTTTTTTAGCATTTTAGACACCGCAATCAACTTTGATCACGGAGTCTAAGGGGCCAGGCATCACTTTGATTGGTTATGTCTGGCATTAGGCACTGGTCCTGGCAGCAGCTCCTGAGCGCACGTCATAGAATGGGAGTGGGGCAAGGGCGTACAGGTACGCTCTTCGTCCTCAAGAGGTTAAAATTGTTGCATGACAGCACTTTGATGACAAATCACAGGTTGTTTAGTCTTTCGACTTAAGACTTGATATCTTACACTCAAAGGCGGAGATTTGTCAAAACCTGTGCAGAGGAAAAGTTGACCAGTTGCCCATAGCAACCAATCAGATTGCTTCTTTCATTTTGCAGAGGCCTTGTTAAAAATGAAAAAAGTGAGCTAATTGGTTGCTATGGGCAACTGGGCAACTTTTTCTCTACACAAGTAAATCTCCCCCAAAGTTACCAAGTAGCCTTGTCTTCAGTGTGAGAGTTGCAGCAGTGATCAGCTAACCACTGTTGGACAGGCTCCTGGCAATCCTCATAAATGGCAATACATTTCTCTCGCTGTTTGAGTTACATAGGAATGACTCTAATGAAGAGCTGTGTAAAGGCCCCTTCACACTACCTTTTTGCTCCCGTCATGAACTCCCGTCAGAAAGTCCATAAAACGTCCGTCAAAAAATCCCTTTAATGTCAATGGGATCTTTTTACCATCCTTTAGGATTAGTTATGTCCCATTATGACTAACGTCCATTATTTTTGACGGTGCAAATAATGGTGCATGCACTAATTTTTGTCCCGTCAAAAATAACAGAAAGTGGCCTCCTGCCACCCTTAGTGCAGGGAGAGTCATAGTGAGGGACAGGTAGGTGTAAAAGTAAAAAAAAAAAATCCCCCCCCCCTGACCCCCTACTAGGTCTCCAAGTGTCCGCTACACATTTTTTTGCGTGACTCGGGCCCAATTAGGGCTTCAGGGCGCTGCGATTTGCCACCCTTTTTTTTGGCCACAGGGGGGGGGGGGGGGTTCTGCTGTAATATAACGGTGTATGACTTGTAATAGCACACTGTTATTTAGTTTGCACCCACACACTTACCCCACCCCACCCCCCGCCACCGTAGAGAAAATAAGTATTGGCCCGCCGGGCAAATTTGGTGGAGGAGGCATATGCCTTACTTGCCTCCAACATCGAATCGGCCAGTGTGGACGGAGCCACCCCCTCCCCCCCCTCCATGATAGTGACCCAGTGGCCGACACTAGTACGAGTGGCCATGCTGCTCTTAATAGGAGCCCGACCCCCATACAAGTATATTGGAGCTCCCTACCAGTGAATCTGTCTGGAGACCCCCAGAGGGATATCAGACACAGATTCCTGAGTTTGTTGGCGACTCAGGAATCCAGATTGACATAGTTGGATACACTGAAATTGACTTTTTTGGTTTTTATTTCAGTGACAACTTTGTGAATCTAATGGTGGAGCAGACGGATTTGTACGCCCAACAGTTCATCGCCCACCACCCAGATTACTTTTTGGTTTTCCCCAATGGATGGCACGCTGTCGATGCAGACGAAATGAGGACATTTGGGGCCTCGTGCTGCATATGGGCCTAATCAAAAAACCCAGTGTCAGGCAATACTGGAGTGGGAACGTCCTCTACCAGACCCCAATCTACAGTATGGCCATGACACAGGGACGGTTTGAGGCCATACGGAAATGCCTCCATTACACTTATAATGCAGCATGTCCCCCCAAAGGCAATCCTGCCTATGACCGACTTTACAAAGCAAGGCGGGTCATAGATCAGTTTAGGGTCAAATTTTCGGAGGCCTACATACCCCAAAGGGAGCTCTCTGTAGATGAGTCTCTTATCAGTTTTAAGGGAAGACTCATCTTCCGTCAGTACATTCCCTCGAAGCAGGCGCAGTATGGCGTGAAACTCTACAAACTTTGCGAGAGTACCTCAGGGTACACTTGCAAGTTTAGAGTATATGAGGGACAGGATTCCTGTATTGACCCCGAGAATGTCCCCTCACTCTGGGTGTTAGCAGGAAACTCATGTGGGACCTTGGGCACCCTCTGCTGGATAAGGGTTACCACGTGTACGTGGACAACTTTTATACCAGTATCCCTTTGTTCACATCCCTCGCCGCAAGATCCACGTTAGCTTGTGGGACTGTGTGGAAGAACCAGAGAGGCCTCCCTCTAAATTTTATCCAGGGATGTCTTTATGCTGACTATAATTCATGGTAATGGCAACTCACCTGTCCCTGTGCGAGGTACCACAACAATGGTCCTCAAGCCTGATTGTATTCTGGACTGCAATCAGTATATGGGGGGAGTTGATCTCTCTGATTGAGTCCTCAAGCCATACATGGCCATGTGGAAAACTCGGGCATGGTACAAAAAAAGTTGCGGTCTACTTGGTTCAGGTTGCCATGTACAACTCTTTTGTACTGTCCCAGTACGCTGGCAACACATGGACATTCCTCCAGTTCCAAGAAGAAGTCCTAAAGGACCTGATCTTTGGCGACCGGGAAAGAGCAGGCTGGAGTTCCCAAGGAACTGGAAATATAGGTGCCAGGATCATCCCAGACCAGCACTTCCCAGGTGAGGTCCCCCACACTGAAAAGAAGGGACAATCCTGGAAAAAAGCTGTGTGTCACAAGAGGGGGACAATGTAGGATACCACCACTCAATGTGACACTTGCCCGATCATCTGGGCCTCTGCGCTAAGGTTAGCTTCAGGGAGTATCACACTTCCATGGAGCACTAAAAAAAAACTAACAAAAAAAACCTTATAAGACCTCTGGGGGTATTTTTTCCATAAATGGGTCATGGGTCACTGAGTTACTATCATCAGAGGGGGGGGGTTTGTTGCCTCAAATGCGCAGCGCTCCCTCCCCACCTGAGCGGGGTGCGCATTTGAGGCAACAGGTTAGGGATGGCCACACACATCACATTCCCAAAATAATGATTCAGAGCATAGGGATTAGGGTGGGCATATTTTTTACTTTTTACATCATTCTGGGAACATAATTGGCGTGTCAGTAATAAAATTGTAATTTTCATTTTCCCCATAGAACACATCATCCATTCCTGGAAAATAAATTTCGGGAACACCCGTCCATTGCAAATGTCCAGTCCCCCCTATACACCTTCCCCAGGGGGTGTAATGTCTGTATTGGTGTCACATGTGGGTGTTTCTTTTTGTTAATTTTCGCTGAATGTATGTAACCGTCAGCTACTGATAAGCCATAGGTCTCAAATGCAAACAGACCTCTATGACTCTTGAGCCCTGTAGTGCGCCCACACAGCATGTTACGTCCACATATGAGGTATTTCCATACCCAAAAGCAATGGGGTTATAACATTTGGGGGGCATTTTCTCCTATTACCCTTTGTGCAAATGAACAATTTGGGGGTAACACTGGCATTTTTGTGAATTTTTTTTTTTTTTATCATTTTACGGCCCAATGTTCCAAACAACTGTGAGGTGTAAATACTGGCTTTACCCCCTTGTTACTTTCCTTGAGGGGTGTAGTTTCCAAAATAATGGCACTTGAGGGGGGTCCCACTGTTCTGGCACCATGGTAGCTCTGTAAATGCTCAAGGCCCCTGACTCCAATTCCAACAAAATTCTCCAAAAGCCGAATGGCGCTCCTGCTCTTCTGAGACCTGGTGTGCACCCGCAGAGCAGTTTACATCCAAATATGAGGTATGTCCTTACGCCAAAGAAATGTATTTACAAATTGTGGGGGACATTTTTTCCTGTTACCACTTGTGAAAATGAAAAATTTTTGGTAACCCCAGCATTTTAGTGTAAAAAAATAAAATTTTTCCTTTTCACATCCCATTTTAATGAACATTTATCAAACACCTGTGGGGTGTTAAGGCTCACTGTACTGCTTGTTACATTCCTTGAGGGGTGTAGTTTCCAAAATAGTATGCCATGTGGATTTTGTTGCTGTTCTGGCACCATTGGGACTTCCTAAATGCAACATGCTCCCCGAAAACCATTTCAGTTGCTTTCCAAAAGCCAAATGTGTCTCCTTCTCTTCTGAGCATTGTATTGCACCCGCAGAGCATTTTACATCCACACATGGGGTATTTCCATACTCCAAAGAAATGGGGTTACAAATTTTGGGGGACATTTTCTCCCATTACCCCTTGTAAAAATTGTAAATTTGGGGGAAAAAATGCATTTTATTTAAAAAAGAATTTCATTTACACATCGACTTTAACAGAAAGTCGTCAAACACCTGTGGGGTGTTAAGGCTCACTGTACCCCTTGATACGTGCCTTGAGGGGTGTAGTTTCCAAAATAGTATGCCATGTGTTTTTTTTTTTTTTTTTTTTTTTGCTGTTATGGCACCATAGGGGCTTCCTAAATGTGGCATGCCCCCCAAAATCCATTTCAGCAAAATTCACTCTCCAAAATCCCATTGTCGCTCCTTCCCTTCTGAGCCCTCTAGTGCACCCACAGAACACTTTACAAACACATATGAGGTATTTCTTACTCAAGAGATATTGGGTTACAAATTTTGTGGGGCTTTTTCTCCTTTTACCCCTTGTACAAATTCAAAAACTGGGTCTACAAGAACATGTGAGTGTAAAAAATAAAGATTTTGAATTTTCTCCTTCACTTTGCTGCTATTCCTGTGAAACACCTAAAGGCTTAACAAACTTTCTGAATGTCATTTTGAACACTTTGAGGGGTGCGGTTTTTATAATGGGGTCATTTATGGGGTATTTCTAATATGAAGGCCCCTCAAATCCACCTCAAAACTGAACTGGTTCCTGATAGATTCAAATTTTGAAAATTTCGTGAAAAATTAGAAAATTGCTGCTAAACTTTGAAGCCCTCTGATGTCTTCCAAAAGTAAAAATAGGTCAACTTTATGATACACAATATGTCTACTTTATGTTTGTATGTGAATCAATATATAATTTATTTGCAAAGTCTATTTTCCTTACAAGCAGAGAGCTTCAACGTTAGAAAAAAATGCAAAATTTTCAGATTTTTCATGAAATTTTCACATTAGTGCATAAAGAGGGAAACACATCATCATGTAGCAATTTCACATATCCAGTGGCCTTGAGGTTTCCATTGATGAAGAATGGCCCCACTATCTTTGTACCCCATATACCACACCATACCATCAATTTTTGTGTTCCAACAGTCTTGGAGGGATCTATCCAATGTGCTTTAGTGTCAGACCAATAGCGGTGGTTTTGTTTGTTAACTTCACCATTCACATAAAAGTTTGCCTCATCACTGAACAAAATCTTCTGCGTAAACTGAGGGTCCTCTTCCAATTTTTGTTTTGCCCATTCTGCAGCACCTGAAACTACGGATACTGGAAGCCTGTGCTAACATTTCTCCTGCGGTGTATATAGTAGTATATAGCAGTGTATACGGATACTGGAAGCCTGTGCTAGCATTTCTCCTGCGGTGTTGCTATCAGTGTGTGAAGAGTGGGAGAAGAGGGTTGCATTGACAATCCAACACAATGGGCAGCACATTGAACACATTTTATAAGTGGTCAGAAACTTGTAAATAACTCATGAAAGAATAAAGTTACGTTAAAATCAAGCACATCATTGTTTTTCTTGTGAAATTCCCAATAAGTTTGATGTGTCACATGATCCTCTTCCTATTGAAAAAACAAAAGTTGGATTCAAAATGGCCGACTTCAAAATGGCCACCATGGTCACCACCCATCTTGAAAAGTTTCCCCCCTCACATATATTAATGTGCCACAAACAGGAAGTTAATGTCACCAACCATTCCCATTTTATTAAGGTGTATCCATACAAATGGCCCACCCTATACACCATAAGAAATGTTATCTCCCTTTTATAGAAAACATGGCTATGGTCTTTTTTGACCACTAGGGGTCCCCAAACCATTCAGAACATAATCCTGTCTGGCTGAAGCAGCAACCATGCCCCAGCTGAAACACAAGCTGGGACAATGTCAAAGAAGTGAGGGTGAGAGAACTCCTCTGTGCTCACTCCTGTCCTGTACTTTAGCATGGAAACAGAGCAGAAGGAGTAACTGCAGTAAGTGGATGAGGAGGAAGTGAATGCATGGTAAGTGAGGGCGGGCTCACGCACCTTCCTGAGCAGTGGATGTCAGAATAAGTGAACAGCAGAATAGAGGAATTTGTGAACCAAATACAGAAGCTAGACATATAAAAAAAGACATGTAAAGCATCTGTATGACCTAGTGAGTAACATATAGAAGCATTATTTTTCTGTTACATGACAAGTACGCTTTAAATGCAAATGTATGCAGCCATTAATTTTCCCCTCCAAAATAGAGTGCACTAGTATATGTATTTATATGTGTGTTTTTTTTTTCTATGCTTTGTTTTTCAATCTGTGGGAGGAGGAATTACACAAACTAGGTGAAAAAACATCATAGTTACAGCGTGCAGCGTTTAAAAACAATAAATAAAAAATTGCCACTAACCCAAAAAAACAGGGAAAAAAAGGGAGAATAACTATAAAAATACGGTAGGTGCCCATAGTCAGGCTACATGATCAACACTGACAAATCTGAAGCACTTCTGCGTAGTGGTCCAGCACAGCCACCTTGGACAGCTCCCTATAACTTCCATTGGAACACTAGTTCACTCCCTTCTTTAGGTATCTTCATTACCAAGTTGCTATATCAGCATAACATAGCACCCTTTTTGAAATATCTGGAATTCCAATTCCAAAATTGCTATAAAGTGACCCCTCGACCTACGATGGCCCCAACATATGATAATTTCAGCATACAATGGTCTTTCAGAGGCCATCGCATGTTGAAGGCAGCATCAACATATGATGCTTTTGTATGTCGGGGCCATCGCATAAACGGCTATCCGGCAGCGCAGACTGCTTCAGCTGCCACCGGATAGTCATTTACGGTGCTCCATGTGGTCCGCTGACGATCACTTACCTGTCCTTGGGGGCTCCAGCGCGTCCTCTTCGGGATCCCCTGCATTGTCGGCGCTCTCCATCATCGTCATCATGTCGCTGCGCACACCGTCCCGTCATCCAATAGGAGCGGCGTGCGTAGCGACGTGATGGCGGCGACGGAGAGCGAGGATGCAGGGGAAGCAGAGGCCTTGCCGGAGCGTCGGGGACACCTCAGGGACACGGCGACATCCCGGGCAGCGGTGACGAGTGGTGACGGTCCGGAGCGGCGGGGACACGTGAGTATAACTTCCTATACCAGTGGTCTTCAACCTGCGGACCTCCAGATGTTGCAAAACTACAACACCCAGCATGCCCGGACAGCCAACGGCTGTCCGGGCATGCTGGGTGTTGTAGTTTTGCAACATCTGGAGGTCCGCAGGTTGTAGACCACTGTCCTATACTTTACATTGCACAGATCCCTCAACATACGATGGTTTCAACAAACGATGGTCCATTTGGAACGGATTACCATCGTATGTTGAGGGACCACTGTATATTTTTGCAACCCCTACCGCTGATCCTTCGTCCTAAGCATTAAATTTTTTCCAGTGGCCAGACCCCCCCCCCCCCCCCCCTCACACGATCAGACATCATATCCTCTATTCCTTACTTCTGACATTTCTTCACAATCCTGGTTTCCATGTGGGTAACCTGCCACCTATATTTTGCCTTTGGCAGACTGGGGGACTAAACAGACTCACCTCCCTCATAGATAGACCTAGCAGAAATCTTTACACCATCAATGCATTAAGACTACGATTTGACACCCTGGGGCCCCACCAGTCCTACCAGCCTTAATTATCTTCATAGGGTCACAGAACACCTGACGGACAAAGGCTGGGACGAGCCTTCCCTCTCCCTGACGACCTCAACACAGCTCTGTCCAGGACAAATTACTAAGTATTTTATTACAAATGTCTTTATTTGGGTAAGAAATCCGGCATGTCATACTGGACGACCATACTCGAGGACTAGAGATGAGCGAACTTACAGTAAATTCGATTCGTCACAAACTTCTCGGCTCGGCAGTTGATGACTTATCCTGCATAAATTAGTTCAGCTTTCAGGTGCTCCCGTGGGCTGGAAAAGGTGGATACAGTCCTAGGAGACTCTTTCCTAGGACTGTATCCACCTTTTCCAACCCACCGGAGCACCTGAAGGCTGAACTCATTTATGTAGGAAAAGTCATCAACTGCCGAGCCGAGAAGTTCGTGATGAATCGAATTTACTGTAAGTTCGCTCATCTCTATCGAGGACATAACGACTGACTACATCCTACAGGCCCTGTTAAATGCAGACAAATATCTTCCCCCTGCGTTTGACAGCAGTATTGGGGTTTGGACGTCCTCCATCATATGCCCTTAGACATCCCCCTACCCTTTCCAGTAGAACTTTGTAAAGTTCTTCTGAAACCAATGCTTCCCCTAAACCCCCCCCCCCCAATTTCCCTCCCTGGATTTTTTATAAACACATTTCTGGAAAAAATGAATATATATAATAGGTCTGGCGTTTTCTATTTCACTATTGACTCCCAGGTAACATCTGAAGGCAGCATTTTTATGGTTTTGTTTATTAAATGCATCTCCTACGGTGTTTTTTGGAATAATGCCTTGTGTGAAACCACCCAAATGTTTGAACAGGTGTTCTAAGAACCACATCCATTTTTCAGTTTTTCTGCACTCTGTAAACAGGTTTTCAGCTGCGTTGTGGTCTCCTCAACTTCTGCATCACTGCCTGAGTGTACCGAGTCATGACCGGAAGGGGGGGGGGGGCGGTGCGGACTGGGTGCTGTTAAAATGGCAACTGCAGGAAATTTTCAGCCCAGCCAGGTCACATGTAAAAATAGGATTTGGCTGGACATCCCCTTTAGCGGGGCATGTGTGGTCGGAGTTTTTAAGGGGTACCTGGGGATAGATTAGGGGCATGTTAGTCTGGCACTATGGGGGAGATTAATCAAAACCTGTGTAGAGGAAGAGTGGCACAGTTGCCCATGGCAACCAGATTGCTTCTTTCATTTTTCATAGGTCTCTTTAAAAATTAAAGAAGCAATCTGGTTGCCATGGGCAACTGCACCACTCTTCCTCTGCAGTTTTTGACCCCCCCCCCTCCCCCTATATTTGCGTCTACATTTCCACAGTACGGACGGAGATAAATGAATGCGGGTTTATTTCCTCGGCTACAGAAACTTCTCTGTTCCACTTTTATCTGGCTGACTAATGATTGCATCAGAATGATTACAGCCATAACAAAAGGGAACGCTGCAATTAGTCTGCCTGCAGACACCGGCAGGGTCAGGGACCAGCACTGTGTTAAACTCAGTCAGTTTTTAGATTTTTATTTTTTCTCATCTCAATTTCTTTGTCTTGTCTTGCATTTGATTTACAGGTTTGAAGACAAATTGGTGCGACTAGGCATAAAGAAAGAAAAAAAGGCTATTAATGGCTTTAATGCAAACAGTCATCTTTGTGGGGAGAAAACTTTAGAAGAAATTGCTTCTATTTTCTGCCTTAAGGTAATTATCCATTAGATTGTATAAAATTAACCCTTTAATGACAATTTTTTTTTTTTAATCTCTGCAATTCAGCGGCCATAACATTTTTAGTTTGTTTTTGATCTGATTTTTGTATTATGCCTGAGATGTGGTTTTTTTCAGAGGCTTGGAGGTCAATACACTTTTATAACGCTCGTGTTTACCCTAAATACATTTTTAGGGTTCTTACAGTCACATGGATACCTAATAATAGTTTTTGCTTTCATGAAATATATACACATAGAAACAGGTTTTATACTACATCACATTTTTTTCCGATGCATAAATCTCATTGTCCTCTTCTTGTAAAAGTGTTTTTTTAGTAACAGCGTTTTAATTTTTTTTCATCCCCATTTTCCACAAGCCATACATTTTCCTTTTATTATACTGCCAACATAGCTGGATGCAGGCTTGTTTTTTGGAGGCTGAGTTGTCTTTTCTACTTGTATCATATATTGCACCACATACGTTATTGAGATGCTTTTATGTGTGGGGTTGAACAAAAAAAAAGTTTAAAACTATAAAAGAAAAAAATATTAATAATGGCCCGATTTACTAAGAGTACTGTTTTTTTTGTGTGCGCAATATTGTTTCAGGCTTAACATTTACTATAGGGATACATAGGAAGGGGAAAAATAGAGAAACGTTCTGACCATCTTTTTCTTGGTGAGAATTTCCAGCCATATGTTGACAGGATTTTGGGTGGATTAGTTAGTATATAGATTGGGTAACACTACAATCATGAGACCACACCCCTTTTTTCCAGCTTTTCCCATGATTGTGTCTGGTTTATGGGTCTAATTTGGAGCACTGCATCACCTTTTGGCACGCAACCCGACAAAAACAGATCAGGGTTACAATAGTAGATCAGGGCCAAAGTTGGAATCCGTTCACTTCAGTCTGTTCATAAGTGTATTGGTAAACGGATCTGTTTCAGGGTGTTTTCACATGTACAGTATCCTGCACATATTTGATCCACAGGATTTAAAGCTGCAGATTTTAATGTTGCAGAGTTCAATGTAAATTGACAGACCACAGCTTCAAATCCTGTGCATCAAATATGTGAAGGATACTGTATGCGTCAAAACAACCTTAGGGTAGTGTAACAAACAGCGCGTATTTGAAGCTGAGGACGCGCTGCCAGCAGTCACAGAGTGACTACAGAGTGAACTCCCTGCTGTGGCCGGATAGCTCTATGCGTCAACTTATGACTGCTGCCAGGAAATCCGCCACTACGAGCAGACACACAGAGCTACAGGTGGCTTTTTCTGCCGTCACTCTGTGTCTGCCAGCGGCACATCAGCAGCATCAAATACACCATTTGTATTTACAGAACACGTACGGATGCATCTGTATTTCAATCCCTCGCCATGGACTTCAAATAACATTTTCAATCCAAAAATATAGATGAAAGTAGTCCATGCTGCATTTTGAAAATATGTGCAAGTTTTTTACACCCATGTGAACTGCCCTGAGGATTAACATTCACTTCTTATTGCAGTCCAGAAAAAAATAAATAACGAAGATGCAAAATACTTGTATGAAAGCAATTTTATTCTGTGGGTCAGTTATTTTAGGATATCAGAGCATACATTTTTTTGTTTTACCATCTTAAAAAGAAAAAAAAATGCTTTGCATTGCTATATTCTGAGTGGCTACCCTTCTACGTAACCACTTTGATGCCATTGCAGCTGGGATCATATCTCGGATTCCAGCCATGATGGTAAGTATCAGCTGTATAACACAGCCACCACCAGCCATGTATAGCAAACATTCAGATTCTGGGCTCGCTCTAAACTCCCTCACCCAACATTTTGTTGTGCATGTCATTTGGTAAAGGGATTACTATTTTACTGCTTACGTTAAATCTTTTGTTTTATAGTTTATCTGTCTTTATACAAAAACATGTCACAGGGTCAGATCTTGACCAATCTCTAGATAAACCTGGTGGATGTGCAGTAGCGCACTTTACTCCTCAACTAGCTGCAATCTATGGACTAGTCTCCAGCAACTGGACAGAGATTGCAGGTATCTGAGGATTATAGTATGCCACTGCACACTTCACAAGGCTATATCTAGATATCGATCGCAACTGTATTTCCCTGCAATGTTTTTGAAAAGTTTTCTCTAATAAAAGGGACACTTACAGAAATGCTTAAAAATAGGACTGGTGCTATTTTTAGAAAAATATAGCCAGGTTTGCCTTATGTACTAGCCGTCACGCCCCCTCCCATAGACATGAAATTGAAGGGGTGTGGCGTCACGAACACAGAAGCTGCAGGACCCCAGCGATCAAACCTCTTATCCCCTATAAGATGGGATAAGATGTTTCCAACGGAGTACCCCTTTTAAGTCCATGGGTTATATCTGACATCTCCCATGATCTTAGGCACGTATGTGGTCCATCACATTTTGTCTGACAGATAAACACGTTTTACTCACTACATTCTTCATCAATTGAAGTCCTGTTTTGTCAAACTATTCTTGCGCCTAGGATCTATGGCAGACACTGACTAGGACAGCGTAAAGGGGTACACCAGCAGAGAAGATCCCAAAGACAATGCATATAGCTCATGCCAACCCCGCACTCCATGCAAAGGGGATATTTGCCAGAAATGGATCCAGCAGAATGGAGAAGTGTTTCCTTAATATTTCTTAATCCTTTTAAATCCACTCTGTTTTGCTCAAACACTTCAGTGGCAGAAAAAAAAAAACACCAGGCATGTCTGATGGCAGCCTCAGGGTCTATTCACACAGCAGAACTTCAGCTTGCGGAATTCCGCCTCAATTTAAAGTCCATAGACTTCTATGGGATTCCGCACTCCCATTTACACTTCTAAATTTCTGCTTGCAGAAATTCAGAAGTGTGAACGGAAGTGTAAATGGGAGTGCGGAATCCCATAGAAGTCTATGGACTTTAAATTGAGGCAAAAATTCAGAAGTGTGAATAGACCCTTAGGCCGGTTTCACACAGCAGAATTTCTGCACTAAATTCTAGATGGAATTCTGAAGGAAAATTCTGCATGACTTCATAGCCAATACACGTCAATGTGATACCGCCGTCCCATTCACACAGCAGAATTTCCGCTGAGGGAATTACATTGAAGTGAATTGGCAATGAATTCATGCAGAATTCAGTGCAGAAATGTTGCTGGGTGAACCCGGCCTTAGAAGAGCAGAAGTTTCATAAAGAAGTACAACTCCTCTGTAGTATACAGCTACTACTCCTCTGTAGTATACAGCTACTACTCCTCTGTAGTATACAACAGCTGATAAGTTCTGGAAGGATTAAGATTTTTAAATAGAAGTAATTTACAAATCTGTTTAACTTTCTAGCACCAGTTGATTTGAAAAGAAAAAAAAAATGTATATAAGTGTTTTTCACCAGAGTCTTATACATTTTTTTCATTTTTTTTTTTTTTTTAGTGCTTAGAAAGCACAACGCAGAATGCTGTATAATTTGATATTATGCACATGTAACTGGCCAGCCCACTGGGTTATAAAGAGGTATTCAATGTATATTGGATAGAAAATAAGAAGAGGGGAAACAAACATAATGACACCCCGGTGTACGTGTAATAAAAAAACCCAGTCCAGCCGTGATCTGTGTCATTGTTTTATTT
Organism: Hyla sarda; assembly: GCF_029499605.1. Lineage (NCBI taxonomy): Eukaryota > Metazoa > Chordata > Amphibia > Anura > Hylidae > Hyla > Hyla sarda. Next base: position 109,462,900 of record NC_079197.1, on the reverse strand, counting down.
GGTGAGCATCACATTTCCCAACACTTCATTTCCTTAACATCCTGAGCAGACGCTGTTCTACAAACTCCCATTAATTGTATTCGGTGACCTTGCTCCCGAGCAAGTGAAGCAGAATATTGATTTTTGGCTGTAAGTCCGTATAATTTCCTTGTTAAGAGGATCAGATTTGCACATACAGACTACAGAACTAGTTGTATATTGCAGAATCCATCAGTCACAGTAGGAAGTAACAGAACACACCAGACGTCACCGTGCCATGTAAGCGTTCTACAAGGCAATGATTCACTCTCTTTCTTATCCACATTCAAACAGTACAGATGTAATTCACTGTGGTCATAAGGTATAGACACAAGCCATTTTTGTTAAATAAATTCTGAAACGTTTTTGCAGCATGTGAATCAAACCTTCAGATAAATTGGACAGAGCCCATTTAGAGGTATAAAAGACTTCGGCCGTGCTCATAAATGTTTTTGGAATTTTTTTTTGCAGTATAAATTTATTTTAATACAAATTGGTTTTAAAAATAAAAATTGTTTTTTTTTTAACCCAAAAATGGCCAAAAATGTCAATGGCTGCTACATTAATGTGCATGTCCTTTTTTTAAGAGTCACTTTCTTTCCCCCCCCCCCCCCCTTCTGTGTGCACTAATGTTCAATTTTTCCATTGACAACAGCAGAACACAATCTGACAAAAAAATTTCGGTTGCTAAAAATGGCCTTTCAGTCCTAGATTTTTTTTGCAAATAAATCTGCCACATGTGAACAAATCCTTATGTACCCAATGAGCACTGAGAGAATGCATTGGATTGTGTTATCTCCTAAGGTGGAATAAGACAGGAGGAGACGTGTTTGTAGTCATCATGGCGTCCTCACCAGTATTCATTTCCACAGGATAGAATATCACAAATCTGGCTAAACTAATAAACTTAACCGGACAAAGACAGGGGACTCAACAAGCTGGGAGACATTTTATTAAATTGTGATCAGATATTTTGCCTACATAAAAAATAACTCCATAGTCTCACAAAGTCTATGTGCAGCACTGACCTACTATCAAAACAGTGTACAAATATCTATGAAGAAGCAATGTCACAACAAAGCTTCTCCTCAGTAAACAATAGTATTGATTTAGTATCCTTCTCTTAAACACAGAAGTGGGCATGCTAGGCGCACTAGTGCAGATTAGGCTGGGTTCACATCACATTTTTCCCCATATGGGAGCGCATACGGCAGAACGGGTGGAGCTAAAAACTTGCGCTCCCGTATGCGGTCCCGTATGTAATTCATTTCAATGAGCCAACCAGAGTGAAACTGTCAGCTAATTTTTCCCTGTATGCGGTTTTCTACCGGACCTAAAACCATGGTTGACTATGGTTTTAGGTACGGTAGAAAACCGCATACTGGGAAAAATGAGCCGATCGGTTCACTCCGGTCGGCTCATTGAAATGAATTACATACAGGACCGCATACGCAGGGATAAGGGAGCGCAAGTTTCTAGCTCCCCCCCTGCCGTATGCGCTCCCGTATGGGGAAAAATGTGATGTGAACCCAGCCTTATACAGATTATACTGGCAACTAGACTAATGTCAGACACACTACAAAAAGAATGCATCAACCCCATTGGTTACTAGATTATCACTTTTGTTTGCACCCATTTTAATAGTTCTTCCCCCTAAGGGGATGTGCACACCTGTTAGGCTAAGTTCACATCACCGCTGTGATCCACCCAGTTATGGGCGAGTTAGGCACAAAAGAAAAGAGCCTAATGAACCCTCAAAAGGGCGAAGCACAATGAGCACCGGCAGGTCCCGATGTATCCCATTGACTTTGAATGGGGTCTGTCAGGTGTCTGTAATTTTAGGGGAGATGAGCGGAGAAAAATACAGCACATACAATATTTTTTCCCTCCTCCTCTCCCTGTCTTTTTGCAACGGAGCTCCCATTAGCAGAGCACAGCGGTGATGTGAACGAGGCTTTCAAGTAGCTCCAAAAGAAGGATGGTTTTCAGCTTCAATTGACTTCAATGGGGAATGTTCAAACGTTGCCGAAAAAAGCAGCACCCATTTACTTAAGGGAATTGCAAAATCGCTGCTGTTTTTGCAATTCACCATTAGAGTAAATGGGTACATTAAACAGTAATCCTTTGGTGCTGCATTTTACAGCACTGTTTGAACATTACACATTGAAGTCAATTGGAGCTTCTTTTACACATGTGAACAGACTTAGTCAGTGACCTCAAAACCTTGTGTTTATTGGAGGGGTTGGACAATATCAGACAGTGTGCATGGTATATTGCTGTATTACAGTCTAGTAATGCACTGGGTGACAACCACATAGACTTTGCCCTGTGTATTCTGTTGTGGTTACTTAATCTCTTCCAGGTTGTATTCTGTACATGCAAACTTATATTGCCGTTACCCACCTGCCATGATGCCCCCTGAAGTTTTTGACGATTCCCTTTCAGAACGTCCATCTAATGTGTTTAGTGCTGAAGAAGAGAAGCCACTTCTATTGAGATAATTCGTATTGACTGGTCTGCACAACAGCAGAATACCTTCTATCACTAGTGTACAAGATGATTAGACTGTGGGACTGAGCATGTGTGTCCATAAGCACTGGAGACATTAGGTGGACATGCTGAGTCCGAATCAAATGAACACAAGGGGGCATGATAACAAGTTATATAACAGCAATGTCTACAAAAACATTAAAAACATTTTTTTTTTTTGGTTATTTGTGAATATATGTGCAGACTTTTGTGCATAACCTGCCCACTAAATAGCTAAGACCGTGATTGGCTGAGCAGGCAGGTCCTGCACAGGAGATCAGGGGATCAAACGATGCCACAATTGTGTGCAGTCTCCAGCTATAGAAGATTTATATTTTTAAATTCCAGAATACCCCCTTAATTGTGGGACAACCCCCTTGAAAGTGCAACATGGGTCACAGATGTCATTAGTCTATTATGCAACATTTAATGTCTTCCTATAGAGATGGTCTGGGTGTAGCTTCAACATTGATACTACAGGCTATAAAGATGTAAGTGAGCTGGTTTCCAGTTGAGCAGGAGGCAGCTCTTTCTCTTGTGAATATGCACATTAAATATTTGTCAGATGTATTTTATGCATCACATGTAGCTGTGCTCACAGAAAGGTTCCTCCACCGTATGATGGGAACAGGCACAAGATAAACATAGATTTAGCCTTAAGCACCAATACAGTTTTTTTTTCTACCCATTTATTCAAATTGAACCATATAACTTGTTATAAATGCAGACAAATTCAGTCAAAAAGGGTTTTAAAGTGCCAGGATTTACCTGTATTTGAATTTCATAAACATGATTCAGTCAAGTCAGCAAGGCACCAAATTTAGAAAGATCCTTCATTTAAAAACAGGAATGAAACCGATGACTGACATCTGTATTGTTTTATTATTGTGGATTCGGAAATTACCTGCCTGCTGAAAACTTATGGAGTGGTTACACACCAAAGAGCAGAATATACCTAGAACCATAACTTAGGAGGCAATGACCCTGCCTGCAGAATGAAATGTGTCAATAGGAACGTCAAGTCACACAGTCAAGGTAATATCTAGCATTTCTAATTGAAAACCTGAAGATGGCAAAATGTGTTCTGTATTAATGTTGTCCTATTGCTACGTGGAAACAGTCAACAAGCTGCTGCTGACATCATATTCTTATGCCTGCAGTGTCTCTGCTTTCTATTACTATAACTATGTAGTAGGAGCATGTGTCACATGAGGAGAGGCTACGGGATATACAGCCTATGAATGAGAAAAGAGAGGGGTGTTTACCTTATTTTTCGCCGTATAAGACCCACTTTTTCTTCCCCAAAACTGGGGGGGGGGGGGGGAGAAGTTGGTGCGTCTTATACGGCGAATACACACCTATTGCGGCGGTCCCTGCGGCCATCAACGGCCTGGACCCGCGGCTAATACAGGACATCACTGATCGCGGTGATGCCCTGTATTAACCCTTCAGACACGGCGATCAGAGCTGACCGCCACGTCTGAAGGGAAAGTGACACTAACCTGGCTGCTCAGTCGGGCTATTCGGGACCGCCGCAGTGAAATCGCGGCGTCCCGAACAGCTTACAGGACACCGGGAGGGACCTTACCTGCCTCCTCGGTATCTGCTCCATGCCGGGATCCCCTTCATGGCCGGCGCTCTCCTTCGACGTCATCACGCACACCGTCCCGTCATCCAATAGGAGCGGCGTGCGTGGCAACGTGATGACGGCGACGGAGAGCGTGGATCCCGGGGAAGAAGACGTCCGGAGTGTAGGGGACACCACGGGGACGCGGCGACAGCGATGGAGCAAAATCCAGGGCAGCGGTGACTGGTCCGGAGCGGCGGGGACACGTGAGTATTACCTCCTATCCAGTGGTCTTCAACCTGCGGACCTCCCGATGTTGCAAAACTACAACTCTCAGCATGCCCGGACAGCCAACGGCTGTCTGGGCATGCTGGGAGTTGCAGTTTTGCAACATCTGGAGGTCCGCAGGTTGAAGATCACTGTTGGGTTCAGAATCATTTTTTTTTCTTCTAGATTTTGCACCTTTAAAATTGGGTGCGTCTTATAAGCCGGTGCGTCCTATAGGGCGAAAAATACGGTAGATGAAGACATCTTGTTCTTATTGTAACAGAACCGTCATGTAATGACCTCACATTCTAAGCTACATTTAGAAAAACATGTCACTTGTGTAGACTATTTTAAGAACAAATCAGGGGGCACTATCTGTAGAGACAGTACAGCACAGGGAAGGAGGGCCACACTGGGGAGGTACAGCTGCCGAGGCAACCATACCAGCCTAGTGAGTTCTGTGCATGAGCCCTTTTCTGATGAACGGGGCTTAGGCATGGAACTTGCTGGGTGTGATACTGTGGCTTTAGCATTTGTACTGTCTAGAATGGCCGCCTTCTCCCCATGCTGGAGCTGAATATTGTGCAAGCTTAAAACCCTGGTTCTATACTCTAAATCTTTTATCCTTTAGTGGTGATGGTGAGGATGAGGATTATGGATGATATGACTCTGCTAACATCTTTGTTACTCATTCTGCACAGCATCCATCAACTGGATGCTCGAGTTACAAGAGTCGAGCGTCAAGTTGGATACATAACACATAACATATGATAAGTGAAAATCAGGTTTGTATGTGTGATCAAGCTGAACAGTTCTTGTATTTACAGTCATAAATAAAATAGTAAAAAGTCATAAGATTTGTTGACTACATAGGTAAATTTACCTTAAAGGCTATGTCCACCTGTGCAAAGTATTTTTCTATATTGCTCCAAAATAAAATAAAGCAACTGTGCAAACAGTCCTGATAGAAGTAAAAAAAAAAAATTAAAAAAAAATTAAAAAAAAAAGGGAAGAACAGTTTGGAACCTATTTGCCTCCACAGTAACAGACAAGCACCTCTGTAGTCAGATCATTATGTCAGACTCCTTCTTGCTGACGTATCCAATATAAACTCACAAAATGTGCGGAATAGATGGCTGCAAGATCGGACTTTGAAGTTTATTTTTTTTTACCTGTTATCATGGATATGGTCAGATTGGAGCTGTACATTGGGACAGTTAAAAAAAAAATTGTTCTGAAGGTGTTCATAGCCTTTAAATAATGGGTGTTCTGCATATTAGCAAGCAATATCAAATTCATAAAAAAAAACAAAAACTAAAAAAGCTAAAATGTAAACTTGGAACGCATTAAAAGGAAGCATCCAATACAATGGATACAAACCCTAAGCTTAAGATGAGCTAGGATGCCCAATAAATAAGAAATAAATGTACAATCCCCCAAGAAATTAGAGAGGGGGTATTTATGCAAGAGGGCGACAAGGAAACCTGTTTCCCATAATATCCAAGTTCTGTCATTTTGGTAGTGGAGATAAAAGTCTTTTGCCATTTTACTTTTCCTATTCAGCTTTTTCTTCATAAATGATCCCCATAGGTGCAGCTGGTACCATAACTGGTGGAGAATCCTACTATGGCTGCGGTGTTCACACTTTAGATGGGTCTCCTGTGGGCGGAGGAGCAGACTGAGCCTCCAAAGAAGAATATTTCACTGTAAATGGAAACAAAAGTCTGTTAGACGACTACAAGGCTCTACAACACTATCACAATATAAGAATATAGAGGAGAGGTCAATCGGCTCAGCCCCAGCCCTTATAGTTCATATGGGGTTACACCTGCGGGGTATACACTGCGCCTGCTAATGCAATACATATAACAAGAAATAGATTTGATAAACTCACAATCCAAAAAAAGAAGCAGCAAGTGGCACTAGCCAAGACAGTGCCCCATTATTTACAACTTCAGGACATACAGATAGCAGACAACTGGGGATGGAACAGTTTTCTGCTGCCGCAATTTGTCCTGGTTCTGTCGGCAACTGTATCTGTGTCCTGGTGTCGTAAATAAAGGGAGCACTGTCTTGGAGAGGGCCACTTGCATCAGAATATTCATCACCAACATCTTACAGTCACATTTCACCAATGACTTCCAATGTCCTAAATGCAGGTTTGCAGCGAAGCACACAGCACTATTCCTGTGAACAATGTAAAGCCTCAAAGTCTGTCAGGCTCTGATGTATGATGGATCAGGCACAGGGTTATGGCTTCTATTGTAAATGGAAGTCATATTGCATAAGTAAACAGATTTTTGATTTTGTGGAAACTTATGGGCCGGTCGAAAGCATAATTTTCTATGATTTATTGCTTTTGGACCAGAAGTGGAGGCAATTCTGGAAATGAACATTACAGAGGACAAAGTGAGCTAAGGGGATTTATCAGTATTGTGTAAGATTCATCGTGTTACGTGACTGTAACTACAGTAATTTATACAACACTTTTGCTTTGCCAATTCATCGCAGGTGTAGTCTACAAATAACATTATTTGTTTCTGAATAAGGTCGTTCTGATAACACCTTTAACCACCATAACATTTATAGTTCGCTATTCATTCGTTATACAGTTACATATTTTAGACTTCCACATTTCTGAGCTCCATATCTCATTGACGAAAAAAAAAAAAAAAAAAAAAAAAAACATACAAATCTGGCTGCTTCCACCCACCACTAGGTGGAGCTACTGCAATCTGTATTATACCTGACCTAACTATAAGCAGTAGGGTCCCTGTATTATGTTACTCTAGGTCTGTGCATAAGAAGAGGAGTTATGCATAACACTAAGCTGTGATCCTAGAGAGGAAAAAAAAAAAAAAAAAAAATAGCCATCCAAAATTCTGTTTTGAATAAGGGGTGGAAAGAAAGAAAATAAAAAATGTGCCATCAGAGATGATATCCCCTACACCAGTGGTCTTCAACCTGCGGACCTCCAGATGTTGCAAAACTACAACTCCCAGCATGCCCGGCATGCTGGGAGTTGTAGTTTTGCAACATCTGGAGGTCCGCAGGTTGAAGACCACTGCCCTACACCTTTACAGGAGTAGATGATTGGGTGCATGTGAGGTAAACAGACAGGGTGCTGTATGGAAAACCCACTACCCATATAGCATAACATCCAAAGCACTCTCAGATTCTTGTTTAAAGGGGTACTCCGCCCCTGGCATCTTATCCCCTATCCAAAGGATAGGGGATAAGATGTTAGATCGCCGGGGGTCCCGCTGCTGGGGACCCCGGGGATCCCCACTGCGGCACCCCGCCATCATTACTGCACAGAGCGAGTTCGCTCTGTGCGTAATGACGGGCGATACAGGGGCCGGAGCAGCGTGATGTCATGGCTCCGCCCCTCATGACATCACGGCCCGTCCCCTTCATGCAAGCCTATGGCAGGGGGCGTGACGACCGCCACGCCCCCTCCCATAGACTTGTATTGACGGGGCAGACCGTGACGTCACGAGGGGCGGAGCCGTGACGTAACGATGCTCCGGCCCCTGTATCGCCCGTCATTACGTGCAGAGCGATCTCGCTCTGCGCAGTAATGATAGCGGGGTGCTGCAGCAGCGATCCCCGGGGTCACCAGCAGCGGGACCCCGGCAATCTGACATCTTATCCCCTATCCTTTGGATAGGGGATAAGATGTCTAGGGGCGGAGTACCCCTTTAAGTAGTTGACGGCTTGAAAGAACTTATTAAAGGGCAGTTAATATGCATGTGCTCTAATTTCAGCATTGGTTTCAGAGCTTTGTGTAACCCATTCTTTAAAGGGGTACTCCGGTGGAAAACTTTTTTCATTTTTTATTTTTTTTTAATACACTGGTGTCAGAAAGCTAAACAGATTTGTAAATTACTTCTATTAAAAATTCTTAATCCTTCCAGTACTTATTAGCAGCTCTATACTACAGAGGAAAATCTTTTCTTTTTGGATTTATTTATTTATTTTCTGTCACAACCACAGTGTTCTCTGCTGACACCTTTTTAGGAACTGTCCAGAGCAGCATATATTTTCTATGGGGATTTTCTCCTGCTCTGGACAGTTCCTGACATGGACAGAGGTGTCAGCAGATAGCACTGTGGTTGTGACAGAAAATAAATCCAAAAAGAAAAGAATTTCCTCTGGTTATATGACTGACTATACATGTTGGTGGAAAATCTTAAAGGGGTACTCCGGTGGAAAACATTTTTTTTTTTTTTTAATCAACTGGTGCCAGAAAATTAAACACATTTGTACTATTTAAAAATCTTAATCCTTCCAGTAGTTCTCAGATGCTGTATACTACAGAGGAAGCTGTATAGTCCTTTTCTGTCAGACCACAGTGTTCTCTGATAACACCTCTGTCTGTGTTAGTAGGAGCAAATCCCCATAGCAAACCTCTCCTGCTCTGGACAGAGGTGGCAGAAGAGAGCACTGTGGATGCAACAGAAATAAAATCCAAAAAGAAAAGTATTTCCTCTGTAGTATACAGCAGCTGATAAGTACTGGAAGGATTAAGATTTTTTTTAATATAAGTAATTTACAAATCTGTTTAACTTTCTGGCACCAATTTTTTTTTTCCGTTTATCACCGGAGTACCCCTTTAATGTGTTGCTGCTGATGTACCTAGTGCACCATCTGTGTCTAGTCTCCCCTGCCTCCTCCCTTTAGTCTGCAGGCTTGTCTCCGGCAGCAACTTGTTTGCTTAGATGAACAGACATGGAAGAAGCAGAATTGCAAAGCAGACATTACACTAACAACTCGCAACACCAGTGCATTAAGTAACCCCTTCTCCCTCCACATGCCATCTGCAGTAATGTATTGTGTAACTCCTCTCCCAGCACAGCGCCAGCCTGTTCAGTGCACTTTCAGCAGCATGTCATGGCATAGCAGGGAGGAGTAGGTTCAGCAGCATGTCATGGCATAGCAGGGAGGAGTAGGTTCAGCAGCATGTCATGGCATAGCAGGGAGGAGTAGGTGCCTGTGTGTGCACTACTACTGACATACAGTCCAACTATGGGTCCACCCCTGAAATGATGAGAACAAGCCAGTTCTCACATTCTTATAGTCCTCTCATGATCATCAGTCCGGGAAGTAAATTTGGTCTTTTCTACAACTCAGCACGTCATAAGTGTATATATGCAGAACAGTGGACAGGGTGTATGAACCCCTTTCTCTGAAAACAATGGCTTCCAGCATTATAGAAGGAATAAAGCATTGAGTGAAAGCTCAATATTCCCATGTGTCTCACCTTGAGGCTCTTCTGCCATCACAGCCTCCATATTTTCTCCTTTCACATAGTCCGCATTAAGTCCTTCTGTAGAATAAAGAGAGAACTATTATCCAGGGTCTGCTCAGTATTGTCATCAATAGCAGTTACTACAGTGAGTATTAGCAGCGATGTTCTGTATCAGAGCAGCCTTATATCAGTGACCACAGTTACTAGAGATATATATACAGGGATGGTCCTGTCACATCAGTCCTCTATAGATGGAATACACCACTGTATAGAGATATACGGGGAAGGTCCTGTCACATCAGACCTCTATAGATGGAATACACCACTGTATAGATATATATACAGGGATGGTCCTGTCACATCAGACCTCTATAGATGGAATACACCACTGTATAGAGATATACGGGGAAGGTCCTGTCACATCAGACCTCTATAGATGGAATACACCGCTGTATAGAGATATATACGGGGATGGTCCTGTCACATCAGACCTTTATAGATGGAATACACCACTGTATAGAGATATATGGGGATGGTCCTGTCACATCAGACCTCTATAGATGGAATACACCACTGTATAGAGATATATACGGGGATGGTTCTGTCACATCAGACCTCTATACAGTGGTGTATTCCATCTATAGAGGTCTGATGTGACAGGACCATCCCTGTATATATCTCTATACAGTGGTGTATTCCATCTATAGAGGTCTGATGTGACAGGACCATCCCCATATATCTCTATACAGTGGTGTATTCCATCTATAGAGGTCTGATGTGACAGGACCATCCCCATATATCTCTATACAGTGGTGTATTCCATCTATAGAGATATACGGGGATGGTCCTGTCACATCAGACCTCTATAGATGGAATACACCACTGTATACTGTGGAAAAGAGCAGTGATCTGCACAGAGCCATTATCTCCTCTTCTAAGCCGCATTAATACAGCCGTCCTTGCTGGCTTCACATATCATTTTCTTTGTGCTGGAGGCAAAAAAATAATAAAATAAAATATTTCTTCTGCACGCCTCATTTGATGTTTTCTGTTGCAGAGACACAATGATGCTGTGCAGCAGTACAGAGACACCATTAGGAGAGGCTTCACCATACAGGGCTGTGCGGAGCAATGTAAACTCTTAAGGATTAGGGAAAATGTCTGAACTGAGAACATTATAAGGGGGGGGGGGATAAATGAGAATAGAATTAGATGAGCAATTAATTTACTGAACATTCACTAATGTTTGTCCATGAGCTTGAAAGTGGAAAAAAAAAGGCTCAGTGACAACGTACCAATAAGCATCTAAAAATAAAAAATAAAACTAAACATTTCCTAAGCAAGCTCAGCGCTGTGGAAATGGCGCTAATAATCACCTGCTGCTTTAGATAGCAGGAAAGGGTCAGACTACAAGAGGACACCTTAGCGAATGTAATAATATATGGATGTGCTTTTATTTTTTTTGCGCCAAACAGACCCGAGCCCAACTGACACCATCAGGTCCTGACGGATTCAATTGACTTAAATGGGGTCAGCCAGGTGTCCAGTGTTTTACAGTTGTTGAGTAGGGGACTTTTTTTCTCCCCTTCTGACGGACAGACTGATGGAGCTCCCTTTACCGTGTGAACAAGCACAAACATGTGAAGGTTTCTGCCACCAAGTGCCATACTGCTCTCCTATCATTCAGGTATAGCTGCTATTAGGCTAAGTTCACATGGTGGAATCTCTCAAATTTCAATGGAATTCTACTGCACCATTCACACAGCAGAATTTCAGCCACGGAAATTCCGATTCCGGTGTCTGCAGAAAGAACAGACATGTCTATTCTTTCTGCGGATTCCCCAAGGAAATGTATTGCCGTCTATGAAATGGCAAATTTCTGAGTTGGTGTCCACTGTCTGTGGAAGGTCGGCATGGAAATTTGCCGCAACTGTGTGAACATAGCCTTAGTATAGTCTTACTGTGGCAACCTTGATGCACCTAAGGACCATTGTAGACGACTCGGCAGTATAATATTCTGCATCCACCTATTCTCTGATGCAATTATTAACCTGTCTATGTTAGACACCATTTTCCCCACAGACACCTTGACAGTCTTGTCTTCAGGCTATAAGCTGTCGGTTCTCTTCGAGTAAATCATAATTTCTTAACTGAAGGAAACACTACACCAAATGTACCGAGAAGTGTTACTGTATAAACAGCTTCTGTTCTGTGAGCGAGCGTATGGATCAATGACTCCTATCACATGTGCCAGTTCAATGATGGCGGTGCCAGTTCAATGATGGCGTTCGTTCGGAGCTGGCAAAACTGGTCATTAGCCTTCTGTTTACGCCCCCTTAAATAATAGTTGGAAAAGAGCCAGAAGAAAATGAAAACTAATAGGTCAATCCTTTAATTGTTGGCTGTAAAAATCCCAATGCTTAGAACACTGTTCCCATTAACTATATACTCCAGCCTCATCACAGATAGCACACGGCATACAATCCTCCCTGTCATGGCACCATGTCTACAGTATAATGATTTATCTATATCAGGAAAAGCAACAAAAGGAGGAAGCTTTTGTCCTCCTATCCCGTCCCTAAATTCCGACCCCATATCCCAACCCCATATCTAATCCTCTTTTCTAATCCTCATATCCCATCCTCATGTGGGGCTTCGTTGTGGTAAAGATATTGTAAGGTGAAAATGAAAGGGGTGTGGCTTAAAAGGTGGGCGTGTCTTTGTGAGATGGGACATGGAATGCAGGGAGGGTGTGGCTTACCAGCCAGACTGACGCATTCACCAGGAGATGCAGAGCGGAGCTTGTGGAGTAAGGCACCAGAAGTCATATATATGCATGGGACTTGAAACTAAAACCCCATCCTTCACATATGGGGGCAGGTTAGGAGTTAGCCAGGGAAAAACTTTTTTTTTTTTTTTATCAACTGGCTCCAGAAAGTTAAACAGATTTGTAAATTACTTCTATTAAAAAAATCTTAATCCTTTCAGTAGTTATGAGCTGCTGAAGTTGAGTTGTTCTTTTCTGTCTAAGTGCTCTCTGATGACACGTGTCTCAGGAACCTCCCAGTTTAGAAGCAAATCCCCATAGCAAACCTCTTCTACTCTGTGCAGTTCCTAGTGAAACCCACCACCCAAATAAATGTGGGAAAATAGCTCTACCATAGACATTCTTTCATAAATCTGGGCCCTTGAGTTTTATATTATATATATATATATACACATATATATACACATATATATACACATATATATACACATTATATTATATTATATTATTATATATTAATATATATTTATATTTATATATATAGTGACGATCCGTCTTGGGGATTAGTTCTGGGATCCTCCTGGACCACGCCACAGGATGCGTTTCTTCTCAATAAACCAGCAAACAAATGCTTATAATGCAAATCTGGCACCTTGCCAGTTTTATTAGACAGGTTGCAGGGAAAGAAATAAACAAAAAGCAGGAACAAAACAAAATCCTAGACCGTCTGGTCACTGACTAAACAGATCAGCTTGTCCTGACTAACAACCGCTGAGCTTCCCTCAGCCGGTTAAACATATGTCCCCTGCAACCTTCTATTCACACTTCATGTCACTCTCTTGAGCCCCTCATAGCTCGGGCTGTGTACTCCTCAGCAGGCTCTGTCTCTTCCCTACAGCCCACATGCTGTCTCCTAGGAAGAGCCCCCATTAGACAGTCTCCATCTCATATACACACCCTTCGTTCCTGCCTCATTACTTAAGAAGCAGGTGAGAGCTTCTGCAGGGTGAGCCAAGGAAATACACCCTTTCCTTGCAACACTGCCACAATATATACATTATATATAC